>NC_089249.1:168035204-168652474 GCF_963930625.1 Muntiacus reevesi | reverse complement strand
GGAGGCACGGAGCCTGCGGGGGCGACTGAGAGCCCTGGCTGGAGGGGTGGCGTCCCCAGAGGGGCCTCTGAGCCTTCCCTGGGTCAGCGCCCTGCGCCCTCACTTCTACTGAAGCTAGTGTCCTGTGCCTTCTGAAGAAGGGAGGGGAAGGGAAACCTAGCATGCCCTTTTCCCTCATGTCAGCCTGAGTCCGGATAATCGAACTTCACCATGTATGTTTCCATTCCTCCGTCTGTCCTCACCACTCCTTCCTTGTACGTTTGGTGGAGGGAAACAAAACCTGGCCTTTGGTGCCGGGGCAGCGGAGCCGTGGGGCCAGCCCTTTCCCGCCCCCAGGAGACTGTTGAGGAGAGCTGTCCAACTGAGCAGCAGGATGCATGGTCCTTCTCTCCCACTTTTTGGAGGTGACCTTGGACCAGGGTCCCTTCTTCATCCCTGAGGACTTGAGGGTCCAGCCCCTTAAAGGGGCTCCCCCCAGGAGGTCAGTCCTGAGGAGTCCCTCCCTCCTGATCCTCCCCTCCCTCTGTGCTAATCCCTCCCTCCCTCCCTCCACTCCCACCCCCACCCCTCCTCTGCAGAGGGATGCTCAGTCCCTCTTGTGTTCACAGTTGGGCAAGGCGGGCATCATGGCCTCGGATTGCGAGCCAGCTCTGAACCAGGCAGAGAGCCGAAACCCCACCCTGGAGCGCTACCTGGGAGCCCTCCGTGAGGCCAAGAATGACAGCGAGCAGTTTGCAGCCCTGCTGCTAGTAAGGAACTGACTGACAGCTGGGAGGTGGGAAGGGCTGGGTGGTTGGGCCCTCTAGGAATGGGGTCAACAAGTCCCCAAGGATATATAGGTGCTGCTGGTAAACCTGGAGGCACCAAAGAAGGTCCAAGGCACCTACCTGTGGACTCATTTTTGCTCTCACTGCATATGGGAGCAAGGGGGAAATAAGGGTGAATAAAGCTTGTGGCCTTTAGGAACCTTGGAGGAGGCTGCCTGGGTCTGCTCTCTGGGGCGTCCCAGAGCAGATGGGAGCTGACTCATAGGGTAACAGCAGCAGGTAGTAACTAGTGCAGAATACTTGATGGCTGGGGATGCATGTTCTGGAGGTGGAGAGAGTCGCAGGACTGGAAGTGACTGGGAAAGGGTCCCTGGGGATGGCCAGAATGGGTATGTAGGTTGAGGATGAAGGAGCTGGTTTGGGGCTCAGCCCTGTTGGAGGAACCCAAGCTGGGGACAGCAGAACAGGAGCTGCAGTGCTGGGAAGGGGGGGCTGGTGTGTGGGGGGTGAAGGGAGGAGGGAGTACAGCCTGCTTGTTTGCCATGGCAACAGGGAGAAGGCTCCAGAGTCAAGGGCTCACACTGCAGCAGAGGAGGTGTTTAGGTGAAATGTAAGGGGAAATGTTTTGACAGGCAGAGCGGCGAGACACAGGAGCCATTTCCCCTGAGAAGGTGGCGGGAATGCATGAGAGACTTCTCAAGGGAGTGATTAGAGAGGGACCCCAAGTCCTTGGAGAATTTTAAACACTGAGTTCCAACCTCTTGCAACTCAGATGTTGGGCATCTAGCTCAGACATCAAGAACTTTCCAGCTAACAGGGTAATGACATGGCAGAAAGGACAGTTGAGGAGGACTGGACCTCCCTTCTACAGGGATCCTAGAGGAGGGATCCCAGAGGTCACACTCGTCCAGAAGGAAGGAACTGGAGAAGGTGATCTCTGGGAGGCTTCCTGACCCCAGAGTGAGTCCTGTTACATAACCTAGTCCTGCTAATGGTCCACCCCCAGAGTGCAGGGCACGGTCTTTGCCAGCCCTTCCTTTCATCCTGCTGATCGCACATACCTCCCTCAGGTGACCAAGGCAGTCAAAGCAGGTGACATCGATGCCAAAACTCGGCGGCGGATCTTTGATGCCGTCGGTTTCACCTTCCCCAATCGACTCCTGACCACCAAGGAGGCGCCGGATGGCTGCCCCGACCACGTTCTCCGGGCCCTGGGCGTGGCCCTGCTGGCCTGCTTCTGCAGTGACCCTGAACTAGCCGCCCACCCCCAGGTCCTGAACAAGATCCCCATCCTTACCACCTTCCTCACAGCCCGGGGGGACCCTGACGATGCTGCCCGCCGTTCCATGGTCGATGACACCTACCAGTGCCTGACAGCCGTGGCGGGTACCCCCCGTGGGCCCCGACACCTCATTGCCGGAGGCACCGTGTCTGCCCTATGTCAGGCGTACCTAGGGCACGGCTACGGCTTTGACCAGGCCCTGGCACTCCTGGTGGGGCTCCTGGCTGCCGCTGAGACACAGTGCTGGAAGGAGGCGGAGCCCGACCTGCTGGCTGTTTTGCGGGGCCTCAGCGAAGATTTCCAGAAAGCCGAGGATGCCAGCAAGTTTGAGCTCTGCCAGCTGCTGCCCCTCTTTCTGCCCCCGACAACCGTGCCCTCCGAGTGCCTCCGGGATCTGCAAGCCGGGCTGGCACGCATCCTGGGCAGCAAGCTGAGCTCCTGGCAGCGCAACCCTGCCCTGAAGCTGGCCGCCCGCCTGGCACACGCCTGCGGCTCCGACTGGATCCCAGCGGGCAGCTCCGGGAGCAAGTTCCTGGCCCTGCTGGTGAACCTGGCATGCGTGGAGGTGCGGCTGGCCCTGGAGGAGACGGGCACAGAGGTGAAAGAGGACGTGGTGACTGCCTGCTATGCCCTCATGGAGCTGGGGATCCAGGAATGCACCCGCTGTGAGCAGTCGCTGCTTAAGGAGCCGCAGAAGGTGCAGCTTGTGAGCATCATGAAGGAGGCCATCGGGGCTGTCATCCACTACCTGCAGCAGGTGAGGGTGGGGGGTGGGGCGGGCCGTGGAGGGGGAGGGGGGCCTTGTGCAGCGGGGCGCCAGAGGCCAGGGAGAGGGGGAGGCGAAACCCCGCCCCTGGGTGTATGGCTGATCCTGCAGCACCCCAGGGAGTAGTGTGTGGCGAGCCTCCGTCTCCCTCCTCCCCCCTCCCCTCCCTGAGCCTCCACACAAGCACCACACCACACACCATATGTGCACTCACATCACAGTACACACACGCACACACAACACAGAAGCCTCCCACTCACAACCCTCCCCCCGATCCACACACACTGAAGTGAAGCAGTCTGTCCCGCTCAGGCTGCAGCGTTGCCTTACACACGCACACATACAAACGGGAGCCGGGCTGCTGGCTCCTGACCTTCCTGCCCGACTCCCATCTGATCACCTCCCCCAGTACCCCTGCCCGCTCCTGTCCGAGAGTCCAGCTCCCTTGCCCCACGGGGCTTCACTTCGCGCTCTGGTCTCTGTAGTAGCCTGTTTCAGCCGCTGAACTCGGCCCCCCGACCTCCCACCTACCGTGCTGAGCTCCCATGGTCTCATTCTTTCTGACTTAGCCCAAAGTGGGGCTTCTCTTCCCACCACTCACACCACTGCCACCAGGGGGGTGTTTCCTGGCCTCCCACCCCATGCCTCCCACCTCCACGAGGTATGTGTGATCACCCCTGGTCAGAGCGGGGTGTTGCCCGAGAGGGAGTGTTTATTTAGCCATGGACCCGTGGGTGTCCTTCCCTTGAGTTGCTTTAGAGGTTGAGTGCCAGCGAGTTCAGGGCTGTGTCCTCTGAAGTCCAGTTGGCTCAGCAGGCCTGCGCGGAGGGCCTGCTCTGTGCCAGGCCCCTGTTGAGTGAGCGTGTCCCAGCCATGTGTTGGGTTCTGGGCCCACAGGGCCGGCCTTTGCAGGGTTCGCAGGCCAGGATTTCCTTCTAGTTGTGTTATTCCTAGGCTGGCCAGCATGCTGGCCAGGCAGGGGAGGGTCTCTGGTTCTGCTCCATCTCAGGGGGGGTCCTTTGCTAACAGGTGGGGTCAGAGAAGCAGAAGGAGCCCTTTGTGTTTGCCTCCGTGCGGATCCTGGGTGCCTGGCTGGCCGAGGAGACCTCATCCCTGCGCAAGGAGGTCTGCCAACTGCTGCCCTTCCTCGTCCGCTATGCCAAGACCCTCTACGAGGAGGCCGAGGAAGCCAACGACCTTTCCCAGCAGGTGGCCACCCTGGCCATCTCCCCCACCAGCCCTGGGCCCACCTGGCCCGGGGACGCACTCCGGTGAGTTTGTACTTATGGTCTATTGAGCCAGAATGTTCTAAAGGAAGGGTTGTAACAGGGACACATGCTCTCTCCCCGCACTCAGCTGTGCTGGGCTTCCTGACTGGGGCATGGGGTTTGGTATTATTTCTTTTTGGGGGATTGGGGGGGATTGTTCCCACAGGACACCTGGGCTTCCTAGTCTCACTTGCCAAGCCCAGATTGTTCTGTAGAGAGAGAACTCCTGCTTATTGAGCATCCGCTGCCTGCCAGGCATTTTATTTCACCCTTTATCAAAACTTGGTCCTCCCAGCACACTTAGGACAGGAGTCTCATCTGCGTCTTCAGGGTGAGGAAACAGACTCCCGGAGGTTAAAGTCACTTGCCCACACTCACAGCCCACGTTTGAGCCCAGGCCTGTGTAGCTCCGAAGTCTGCGTTCTTTCTACAGTGCCTGCAAGGATATGTTCTCCTTCTCCCCGACTTCTGTTCCTCTTTGACGGGGTGCCCCCCCCCAAAGGGAATCCTGGTGCCTTCATCTCACCCCTCACATTTCTGTCCCTTCTGCACCCCCAGGCTCCTCTTGCCCGGCTGGTGCCACCTGACGGTCGAGGATGGGCCCCGGGAGATCCTGATCAAGGAGGGAGCCCCCTCCCTTCTGTGCAAGTACTTCCTACAGCAGTGGGAACTCACATCCCCCGGCCACGACACCTCAGTGCTGCCTGACAGCGTGGAGATCGGCCTGCAGACCTGCTGCCACATTTTCCTCAACCTCGTGGTCACTGCACCAGGGCTGATCAAGTGAGGCCAGGGAGGAGGTTGGAGGAAGCAGGGACCCTGCTCAGACTTGCCTCCAGTCTCGGTCCCTTCCTCTGCTCCCCTGGGCCCGTGGGTTCCTGTTAACGTTAGAATGAAAGGGCCTCAGACTAGAGAGAGCCACCCCGCACTGGGATTTGGCATGTGTGGAACTCCCCCTGGGCATGTATGTCTGCCTGCTCCGGCCATAACCTAGTCTCTGCTCCCCAGATGCCGCAGACGGGGACCCACAGTTAACTGTTCACCATGCTGCCTAATCCCTTGCCAAACCCTGGCCTGGTGAAACTGGGAGCTCAGGTTGCCCCAGGGCTTGTTCTGGGTCCACTCATCCCCTGCCTCCCGTCTTTGCCTCCTTTTCTCCCCAGGCGGGATGCCTGCTTCACTTCTCTGATGAACACCCTGATGGCATCACTGCCTTCTCTAGTTCAGCAGCAGGGGAGGCTGCTTCTGGCTGCCAACGTGGCTACCCTGGGCCTCCTCATGGCCCGGCTCCTGAGCACCTCTCCAGGTAAGCCCCTGGGGACCCAGTCCGAACAGATGGAAGACCTGGGTGGAAGCAGAAGACCAGGCTGTGTTTTGGGTATAAGTCATCATTTTTCTGAAAATGGTTTTAGAGAATTTTCCAATCATTCTCCGAAGTGCATCTCCATCCCCCGCCCCGCCCCACCCTTCTTTCCCGATAATAACATCTTCCTTCTAAAGACTTTGAAGGCAGGGCCTGGTGGGTGTAAGTACAGGCCTGCTCTCAGGCACAGGCATAAGCACCTGGAACCCCCCAGCAGCCCGAGGAATCTGAATTCTGTGTTTTCAAGGTGGAGCCGCCCCCACCTAGGCCCTGAGTCAGAAACACGACTTCTCTCCATTGAGGTTTTTCTCCGCTCAGCGCTTCACCTCCCTCATGACAGGCTTCAGTGCTCTTTCAGCACATCCCTCCCCACCCCACCCCCCGCCCCGCACCTCACTCTGGCTGTGTGCGGATGGGGGGCATCCGTTCCAGCCCCCTACCAGCCCTCTGCGTCTCCCACTTTGGCCGTGGGTGTCTGCTTGGGTCCCTCTGTCCCCGCCTTTCCTGTACCCCATCTGTCAGGTTGGAGGAGCTGCACAGATGCCTGGGAACAGAGTGTAATGAGCCTGTACCCTCAGCAGCCTCTGTTCCCTGGGCGGGGGGGGGAGGGTCCCAGTAGGTACCCGGCAGCTGGAAGAGGGGTGTGCATGTCCCAGCGGATCAGGAGCCCCACCCCAGCCCACCCCACCCTCTAGCCCTGAGCTCCCTCAGATCCAGGCTGCATTTCCAAAGCTCCTGAGTAGAGCCCCAGTGCTGGTTAGCCTGAGCCTCGGGAGAGCGTCTGCAGTGCCAGGGACACAGTAGTCCTGCAGGTCAGTGAGCCAAGCCCGCGGTCCCCTCTGGCTCCTTCTTCTGGCCTAAGGATCAAATTGCCGCGCTGCCCTCATTGCTGAAGGGCGAGGCCCAGCAGAAGCTCCATCACCACTCAGACCGTAGCAGGGTCCGACCACGAGGCAGAGTCCCAAGGTTATTACATTTTCATTCTCATGACAAGAGTTCTAAGATTAGCACGATTGGCCCCGTTTTACTAGTGAAGAAACCAGACCCAGAAAGTGAATTACCTGAGGTCCCACCGTGAAGGTAGGGATTGAACCCAGGCGGCCTGACTCCAAGCTGCGCCTTGGAGGTTCCTGAGTGTGCCCATCAGAACGGGGGGAAGGGCAGGGGGGTCCGGTGGTGCCGCCAGCCCCTCTGGTTCATGCCCCTCTTGCTGCTTGCCTTCCAGCTCTGCAGGGGACGCCCGCGTCCCGAGGCTTCTTCGCGGCCGCCATCCTCTTCCTGTCGCAATCCCACGTGGCCCGGGCCACGCCCGGCTCAGACCAGGCAGTGCTGGCCTTGTCCCCCGACTACGAGGGCGTCTGGGCGGACCTGCAGGAGCTCTGGTTCCTGGGCATGCAGGCCTTCACGGGCTGCGTGCCCCTGCTTCCCTGGCTGGCCCCTGCCGCCCTGCGCTCGCGCTGGCCCCAGGAGCTGCTGCAGCTGCTGGGCAGCGTCAGCCCCAACTCTGTCAAGCCTGAGATGGTGGCCGCCTATCAGGGCGTCCTGGTTGAGCTGGCTCGGGCCAACCGGCTGTGCCGGGAAGCCATGAGGCTGCAGGCCGGCGAGGAGACCGCCAGCCACTACCGCATGGCCGCCCTGGAGCAGTGCCTGGCCGAGCCCTGAGGGGGCATCCACTGGGGACAGACCTGGGGGTGGGCAGCGAGGGAAGGAGGGAGGAGGCATCTCCCCTGAAGCCCCCCAATTAGACCCCCCTCCCCAAACTTCCCCCCCGAACACCCCAGCTTTCTGGCTTTTCCGAGGGGTGAGGGCATGGTGCCCACCCTTCAAGTGTAAGGAACTGCGTCACGCCCCCTGGGCCCACTCCGGGGCAGGGATTGACTTGGAAATCAGTGTGGCTGTCCCCGCCAGGTCGGGGGAGGTTGGCGCAGCCCCCAGAGAGGGGGGGCACCAGGTGTCATTTTGCCCGAATGGCTGGCTCCCTCGCAGGAGAGAGGCCCTCAAATGGGACAGGGCTGGCAGGAGCCGGCTGCCTCGGCCCACGTGCCCTGCCGGCCAGGGCGTGGGCTCCCCAAGACTGTGGTGCCCCTCTGGCCTCCCAGGTCCACGTCCTTTAAATTGGCCATTTGGTTCTTGCCCTTGGCCTCCTTGGGCAGAGAGCAGGCTCAGGCCGTTGACATCGCAGTTCTTCCTGTTAACTTCAGTGACCCAGGGTCTGAACTGCCTCAACCTTCCGGGGGAACATGGGGCAGACAGGCCTGGTGGGGGGTCAGGAAACCTCCTTCCACGCGAGCTTCCTTGAGGGGACCCGGGAGCCCTCGGGCCCCGATCTCTGAGCTTTTGTGTCGTGTTGCAGCAGAGTGACAGTCGGGGCTGGGGAGTTATTTATTTTGCCTGTCCTTATCCCTGCTTGGACTCCTGAGCACCTGATCCCTGTCCCCTCAGTGCCATCTGGCCTGGCTGGAGCCAGAAGCCGGAAGGATGCTTCCCCAGAATCCGCATGTTCCCCTAGTGACTGCACCCCATCGCCATCGTGGTGCCTGGGTCCACTCCCACCCCCGCTGACGACTGCTCTCTGCCGAGAGGCGCGACTGGCGGCTCCAGCAGGGACTACCTTTCTTACAAACCCAGGGGACCCCTACCCCAACCTGATCCCTTGCTCCCCTCTTCCCTCCCCCAGCGTTCTGTGATCGCCAAGTTCAAAGCTGTGCAATGTGGACACTCAATAAATGTTCATTGGTGACAAGACGGTTCCTGTGCAGTCTGTCCTGCACCTTCTTTCCTCTGGGCCCCAGCAGCTCACAGCACACGTGCCCTGCTAATCACAGTTCACAAGTGTCCTCTCATTCATTTCCCCCAAGAATCCAATGAAGCAAGTGTCTTCCCGATTCTGAAGAAACAGGTGCCGGGAGGTGATTTGCTCAAAATGTTGCAGCCAGTAAGTCCCAGAGCCAAGACTCCATGCAGGCCATCCAACTTCTTAGCCCACACCCTTCAATGCCATAGCAGGTGGCAAACTCATGTTGATGTGTGAGGCCTGGATGGGCAAGGGGAAACGTGCTCTTTTGTACAAATGAAGTGCTGCCCCTCCAGGTCAGCAGGTTGCTGCCAAGTTAGCCGTCACCTCCTCCAGTGTTTAAAGAGAAGTCCAAAAATCTGTTTTTAATGTGAAATCTGATTTTGAATGTTGATGTTTTTAATTAAATCATCACTACCCCAACAGAACATCTGCAGGCCAAATGTGACTTCAGGCAGCCAGCTGTTCATTTCCGTTGTATGCCAAGTGAGAAGGGGAAAGATCTGAGAGCTTCACTGGGGACTGGACTGGAGCTCCCACTGCCTCACCAGGCCCGAACCAAAGCTGTGAGGCTGGAGCCAGGCCAGTCCCAGGTCCACATTCTACAGACCCTTCTCCTCCTAGGCCCTCAAGCCTACAAGCACGCATTGAGCCTTTTCTAAGCACCTACCTGTGGTTGGCTATGCTTAGACAGCAAAATTGATTTATCTATTGGATGTACTCAAAGTAACGTCCTTGGCATGGAGTCCCTGAAATCCCTGAAAAGTATGAAGTCAGACCCTGTCTGCCAAGCAGCTCAAAATCTAGAGGGGAAACAGACAAGGCAATGGGCAACTCCTAAAGACATAAGCAGTTGCTTCTATGAGGGGGTCTGTACAGTGTGGCTAGAATATGAGATCCCCTCAGCCTGGCTGAATCAGTCCAGGGAAATTCAGAGGAGCTATCTGTGGCGAGACCTGAGGGGAGAAGAAGCTTGCCAGATGGACAAACAGAAGAACAGAAGCTTGGGAGCTGCAAGTAGGTCATTACTGCTACAGTGGGGAGTGTGAGGTGGGGAGTGGTGGAAGATGAGGTTGGACCTGTGGGCAAGGACCAGATCTTACAAATTCTGGTGTGCCGTGCCAAGGAGCTTAGATGTGGGATCATGCTGAGGTGGTAGATTTTTTAGCAGACTGAGTGTGGTTCTGTTTGCGTTGTAGAAAGATGACTTTGGCTGCAAGAGGGACGACTGAGGCAGAGAACTTGGAGAGGAGGTAGTAAGTCTGAATTAAGCCGGTGGCCATGGGGATGGAGAAAGTAAGTGCAATCAGTGTTTGTTAATTGGCTTGGTGATTAATTGGAAGTGAAGAGGGATGAAGAGAAAGGATGACTCCCAGGTTCCTGTTCTGGGCCAGTTGAGTGACTAACAGGGCCATTCACTGTCAAGGGGAGAAAAATAGGTTTGTGCAAAATATAAACTCATCCTGGTAAATGGTGAATTTGCCCTGCTGATATTCAGGGGCAAGTGTCTCTCTGCAGTCTGGAGCTTGGAGAGAGGCCTGGGCAAGTGACAGATTCAGGAGTTGTCGGGATCGGCAGTCGTTAAAGTGATGGAGGTGACTGAGATCATCTGGGGAAGTGAAAAGCGAAGGGAAGGGCGCCCCAAAGCCATTGGCAACTGCCCCTGGTCCCTGCTCTCAAAATACTCTCCCTCGGGTGGTGGAGAAGATAAACTCTGCAGAATGCCTCAAAATGCAAGGTGGACTGGAGTCTGTACTTTGGTGAGGGTTGGTCAGAGAATTCTTGACTCTGGAATGCAAGGAGGGCTAGGCTGCCAAGCAAGACCAAGTTTGCTCCTAGTAATCAATTTAGCAGCAAGAGAGAAAGGGGCACCTGAGCTGCAGTTGTGAGATCTGACCACCAGGTGGAGCTTGAGTATCTCCTTGTGCCTGATTTCCCCTACGCTGCACGCCACCAGGCCGAGAGCAGAAGGCTGTCAAAGGCGGGCTGGAGGGTGGCTGTGTTAACAATAAAGGAGGCAGGCCTGAGTCCTTTCTTAACATAAACTCCTATTCCAAACTCACTTTTTGAAAAGAGAGGGAAAGATTTGAGCCTTGGAGAAGAGCAATAGGGCTAGTACGCCGAACGTGAGTCTGTGTAACATGCACACCTATGTGTCAATATATGTCCTGTGTCCCCATATCTGTGTTTCTCTTCAGTGTCTCTGTACATGTCGTGTGCCCCATGTGTCTGCACATGGACCCTGTGCACATTCCAGGCCCCCACACGTGTGCATGTGTTGCAGAGAGTGGGCAGCTGGCAATGCCCACCTCCATGCCTCAGAAAGTGAGGAGTCCCTTGGTCCTGAACAAGAAAGGGAATAGAGTCTGCAACCAGGAAACTTTGAGGAGCCCCCAAACAGCAAACCATGAAGAACATCCCTCTCCTCAGAAGCCATAAGCAAAATCACTCACTGATTATAATGTGACTTCTCCACATTTTACCTGGGCTCTATGTCTAGTTACCCAGAGTCATGTTCACATGTGTGCATGCTCAGTAGTGTCTGACTCTTTTGCAACCCCACAGACTGCAGCCCGCCAGGCTCCTCGGTCCACGGAATTTTCCAGGTAAGAATACTGAGTGGGTTGCCATTTCCTACTCCAGGGGATCTTCCCGACCCATGGATCGAACCCATGTCTCTTGCATGTCCTGCATTGACAGGAGGATTCTTTACCACTGAGCCACCTGGGAAGCCATATTCATTTAAAAGGCTTCCTAAAGGATCCTAGGAATAGGCTGAGGAATTCATAGACTCATCCATTCATTCATTCATCATTTATTTAACAAGCCTTTACTGAGCACCCGCTATGTACCAAGCCCAGCGCTAGACTAGACATATTTTCTGTTTCATCTTTCTTCTTGTAAACTGGTTCATGAGGCAGGAAAGGAAAATTAGTTGCAGCTGCAAAGAGCCTAAAATGCTAATTACAGTGTTTCAATATTTTTGTTCCCTGAAGATGGGCCATGAGGAGCCCCAGGAGAGTTTTCAGCCAGGAGGTAACATGGTCTAGTCACTGTTGTTGAAGAAGAGATATGAAAGAAGACAGGAGATCAGTTTGAGGTAGGGGGTTGCTGGAACGGTCCAGGCTGTGGTTCCCAGGTTTTATTGTACTGCTGAGTCACCTCACAGGCTTATGGCTGGGTCCCTTGCCCAGAGTTCCTGATTCAGTAGGTCTGGGTGGGGTCTAAGAACTGACCCTTTTAACAAGTTCCAGAAGTTGTAGGTGATGCTGGTTCAGAGACCACATTTTGAGAACAACTGGTCTAAAAGGAAGAGTATGGCAGCTTAAGATGCTGACAGAGGATGAAGAGAGATGTTTAAGAATTATAAATGATGATCCTCTATGAGGATTAGGGGCTTCCCTTGTGGCTCAGCTGGTAAAGAATCTGTCTGCAATGCAGGAGACCTGGGTTCAATCCCTGGGTTGGAAAGATCCCCTGGAGAAGGGAAAGGCTACCAACTCCAGTAGATTATGGAGGTGAGGGAAAGGACAGAGCCTGGGATGGCTCTTTTTAATTTGAAGGATGGCAGTGCCATTTACAGAGCTCTAGAACATTGGAGGAGAAGCAGGTTGGAGTTGGTGGTGGCGGTAGAGGAGATGTTTGACTTCAGTTTGGGTTTGGACGGTCTCAGCTGCAACAAGGTGTCCGGAGGGAATATCCAGTAGGCAATCACACCTATGGGTCTGGATTTCTAGTGAGAGATACAGACTGGAGATAACAAGGTTGGGAGATAACAATGAACAGGGAGTCATTAAAGTCTTGAAAGGGTATGAACTCACTAGCGAAGAGTGTAGCTAGGAAGAAAAGGTAGAAGCTACAACTCAGGATGAATAAGTGACCTTAAGGGTGTGGGTGAAAAGAGGGGAGACAGAAGAGAAGACTGAGAAAGGGTCAGAAAAGAGGAGAAATAAGCAAGAAAGAGTTGTCTTAAACTGCAAGGAAGTAAGGTGAGGAAAGCCACTGGGCAGGCATCGTTTCTGGTCACTCTGGCCTTCCCAAGCCTCCTGAGGAGAGCAGGAGATGCCCAGGGCTGGCACAGGCATCACAAGTCTCACTGGTCCTGGACGTTTCCCAAAGGCGTCCACTGACCTGCATGCATGCGCTGTCACATGTACACCTGTCCTGGAGCCTGATGTCTAATGTCCTGTGGGGAAGAGGAGTCTCACTACAGACCCCCACATCCATGTAGATACACACACACATACTCCTGACTTCTTATCTGCCCTGGACATGAGGTTGCAAAGCTGCCCAATTTTGCTTTCTCTACCACCTTAGCTGGTGGTTTCAGCTTCTGGAAAGTCCTTAGTGATGAAACTTTGGCTGTTTCTAGCCTCCCCCTTCCCCTAAAGCCTCCCAGACTGAGATGACTCAGACCTGAGCTCTGCACCCGAGGTGTGCCTTCTGCGAAACACCCCTCAGTTCTCCTCCACACACCTCCCATTCTCTATCTCCCTTTCTCCTCTAATCTAGCTCACTATTTTAATCTTTACTTTCTCCTCTTCCACTTCACTAGAAAGGGGTCTAAGAAAACATCTAGTCCATTCTTCCCGCCCATATTGCTGTTGTTGACGTTGCAGAAATTGAGGTCAGAGAGGAAAGGGGGCTTGCTCGGAATCACACAGTCCATCAGTTAGGACTTAATTCTAGGCACCTGAGTCTGAGGCAATACAGAATAGTGATTCTGAACACAGAGGCGAGAAGCTGACTCTTCCAGCTCTGCCACTTCACTAGCTCTTCGACCTTGGGCAAGTCATGTGGCTTCTATGTATCTCACATATCTCACCTGAGAAGAGGGGTGATAAGGGTTTCTATCTCATAGGGTTGTTGTGAGCATTAAATAACTCAATATTCATCAAGTATTTAGCGCAGAGTCTGACATAGTATGTAATAAGTTGTGATCATTTCTATTCAAACCTAGACAGCATATTAAAAAGCAGAGACATCCCTTTGCCGTAGAGTCAAAAGCTATGGTTTTTGCAGTAGTCATGTACAGACATGAGAGCTAGAGCATAAAGAAGGCTGAGTGCTGAAGATGGATGCTTTCGAACAGTGGTGCTGGAGAATACTCTTGAGAATCCTTTGGACAGCAAGGAGATCCAACCAGTCAATCCTAAAGGAAATCACCCCTGACTATTCATTGGAAGGACTGATGCTAAAGCTGAAGCTCCAATACTTTGGCCACCTGATGTGAAGAGCCCATTCATTGAAAAAGACCCTGATGCTGGGAAAGACTGAGGGCAGGAGGGAGAAGTGGGAGATAGAGGATGAGATGGTTGGATGGAATCATCCACACAATGGACATGAGTTTGAGCAAATTCCAGGAGACAGTGAAGGACAGGGAAACCAGGCATGCTCCAGTTCATGGGGCTGGGGAGCCGGACGCGAGTTAGCAACTGAACAACAACATTTCTGCTCTGCCCTGCTCGGAGCATCTTCTTGCCATTTTTTTTTTTTTAATCTTTTTGGCAGTGCCATGTGGCATGTGGGATTTGAGTTCCCCAGCCAGGGATCTAACCCACACCCCCTGCCATGGAAGCACAAAAACTTAACCACTGGACTGCCAGCCCAACTTTTTTTTTTTTAACACCTTCCATCTGCTTTCTTAATTCTCATCCCCCTTACCATTTCTCCCATTTTGTTGTTCAGTCATTAAGTCATGTCTGACTCTGTGACGCCATGGACACCAAATCCCCTGCCCTTCGTTATCTCCTGGAGTTTGCTCACACTCACATTCATGGAGTCAGTGATGCTATCTAGCCATCTCATCGTTTGCTGCCCCCTCTCTTTTCCCTTTCTTTAATTCTTGTCCCTGTTCCTCAGGAAGGAAAGGCTGGGATTTGAAGTCAAGCAAAAGTGACTGCAGAGACTGGAACACGCGTGCCAGCCAGCCGGTGCCTGTCCTGGTAATATGCAAACACACAGCCTGTGCATGTCATGCATGTAAATGCAATGACAGCACACAGTCCACATGCTGTCAGTTACAGCTTCACTCAACGTCCTCTGCCTATGACCCACCCACGCTCCATCAGCCCAGGACCTCAAGGCATCAGAAATACCCCGAGCCCTACTCAGACTGAACTCATGCCCAATCCCAGGGCCGGGCAACTCTGCAGTTAGTTTGTGTCTCCAACTTCCTCAGATCCTCGCTAGATATTGGGAGTTACCAGCTGGGGGAAGCCTGAGTAAAGTAAGCACCCTCAGAGGGGCTTTTATCCAGAAACATGCAGAGAGGCTGTGATGGCCCCCAACTCACACACACACACACACACACACACACACACACACACACCCATGCACTGACACATGTTTGCACAGGAGCCAGTGGGCTTGAGTCCGCAGCTCACAAACCTCTTCCACTTTCAGGACTGCCCATAATGGGGTGAGGTGGTTAGAGAAAGGACTGATACCCATCTTACAGACTAGCAAGCTAAGGCCGAGGAAGGGCAGTGCTTTGCTCCAAAGGCAAAGATGGGGCCGAGCCAAAGCAAACAAAGGCCCTTGGGTCCCAATCTCGAATTCTTCTCTGTTTCAAGGTAGCTGGGAGTTTCGAGCCTAGAAGGCGCTTAGACCGGCGCGTATTGGAACCACGACCCTGTCCTCTCCAGGGGGTCGCGCCAAAGCCACGCCTCCTCTTGAGCAGTCACTGGGGAGCGGGGAGAAAGCGGCCCTAGCGATGTCTCTTTAATGCGCGCCCCCGGAGGCCCCGCGCGCCCCCGCCACTATAACTGGTGTGCATGGAGCAAGCTGCCTTCAGAGGAAGAAGGGCGGGCGCTGGGCACCCGTTTACCGACTTTTCCAAGTGCGATCAGCGCCCGTCCGACCCACATCCCGCCCCCATGGACCCGCCCGGGGACATCCACTGCTGAGGACCAGATGCCTGGCGGGCTCCGGGCTGGGTTGCACCCCGCCACCGTGCAGTGACCGCCCGGGGGTCCTGCAGGCTCCGCGCGCCTCTTCCCGCCGCGCTCGCCGTCGGGCGAGAGCTCCGCAGCCGCCACGCCTCGCGCCCCGCGCTGCCCGACCCATGCTGGTGCACGCTTACTCCGCCATGGTGAGTAGTCTCGGGCACAGGGGCGTGCCCGGCCGGGGATCAGGCAGGCAGCCTGGGTGCTGGACCTTCCGTCCCGAGCCTCCTACTCCAACGAAATCTCGGATGGAGGGGGCCACAGCGACTGCGCCCGCGAAGAACCGTGCGCACGGGACATCGCTGTCCCCAGCCCAAGGTTCCCGCGCCCACGGGTCATTCAGAGATAGACCTCGGGCCCCGGGAGCGGGCAGGACTGCAGCCGGCCCCTCGGGAGCTGAGGAGGGTCCTTTCAGCTGCCGCTGGATCGCCTGACGCGCCCCTTTCCTTCCCCAGGAGCGCCCCGACGGGCTGGGCGCAGCGGCGGGCGGAGCCCGCCTGTCCTCGCTGCCCCAGGCGGCCTACGGGCCGGCGCCGCCGCTGTGCCACACGCCCACCGCCGCCGACTTCCAGCCGCCTTACTTTCCGCCGCCCTACCCGCAGCCGCCGCTGCCCTACGGCCAGGCGCCCGACGCCGCCGCCGCCTTTCCCCACCTGGCCGGGGACCCCTACGGCGGCCTGGCGCCCCTGGCGCAGCCACAGCCTCCGCAGGCCGCCTGGGCCGCGCCCCGCGCCGCCGCCCGCGCCCACGACGAGTCGCCGGGCCTCCTGGCGCCGCCCGCCCGCGCCCTGGGCCTCGACCCGCGCCGCGACTACGCCGCTGCTGCTGTGCCGCGGCTCCTGCAAGGCCTGACCGAGGGCGCGCACGGCCTGGCCGACGCGCCCCTCGGCCTTCCCGGGCTGGCGGCCCCGCCGGGCCTGGAGGACCTGCAGGTGAGGCCCGAACGGTCCTGGATGGGCCAGCATCCGCTGCGGTGACTTAGGACCTGGCGGGCGGCAAAGAGCGGCCAATGCAGGAACCCGCCCGACTTTTCTCCCAGCCTACCGAGGACGCGCCCCACGTCCTGAGTTGGACGCTGCCTGGCCTTTCAGGCGGCCGGGCTCTGAGTCCATGGGCCTAGGGTCTGGGTGGCGGCGACCCTTCGCCGAGTAAATGGACAGGGGCCGAACCACTCTGTCCCTCTCCGCTGGGCAATGCAGGGCATCTATGCCCACTCCTGGTCTACCGGGACAGCCTGGGCCTGGAGCGAAGAGAGGCGGAGGAATTGCCTGAGGTTCAAAATTCTCTCTTTGAACTCCACGGCGAGGTTCCCAGGCCTCCAACTCGGCCGCAAATGCTGGAGCGCGGGTGAATCCTAGTTCCGCCCGAGGCCGCCGCAGGCGA
The DNA here is from genome assembly GCF_963930625.1 of Muntiacus reevesi. NCBI lineage: Eukaryota > Metazoa > Chordata > Mammalia > Artiodactyla > Cervidae > Muntiacus > Muntiacus reevesi. The sequence continues at coordinate 168,635,904 of NC_089249.1, read as the reverse complement.
CGGGTGGTGCGTGTTGGGCGGAGCAGACAGTGCGAGGAGCGGGAATGCAGGGGCTTGGAAAGCGACAAGAGACTGGAGTCTACGAGCGCCCTTATCACTACCCTGTCCTGTTTGCAGGCCATGGACGAGCCGGGAATGAGCCTCCTGGACCAGTCGGTGATCAAGAAAGGTAAGGAAGAATGGCGTGCATCTGCCAGGGCAGAACTGGGCGAGATGATGCAAGCCCTGGCACACAGACCCAACGTCTTCCCTACGGCGCGTCCCTCCTGTGCATCGCCGAGCTCGGTGGCCACCGGTCACTCTTTCCGGCCCAGTAGAGGGGCTGCGGAGGCTGCAAGCAGGGGCAGCTGGGGCTGCGTTGGTGACTTGGCCCCAGAGTCTGCCAGCCAGGGTGCCCCGGAAGCCCGACCACGCTCATTTAGCCACCCTGGCGGCCAGGCCTGTGCAGGGGCCTGGCCTCTCCCTACCAAGGAGGAGGGCACTCTTTTAGATCTGGAGTTAATTTGCAGAACAAGTTAAACCACTTCCCTGTTTGCTAAGAGGTGGTAATAGGGGTGCTATTCCCATGGACGTCCTTAAATGATTTCCACTTTAGGGAGCCTTACCATTTCCTAGCCTGCCAGGTTCTTTCCGCTGCTCCCTTCCCAGCAGGGCCTCCGGAGTCTTGTGCGAATTTTTTCTCCAGTGGGGAGCCTCTTTCAGTGTTCAGGATGAGGGAGCTGGTCTGTGAATATTGTGTCAGGCCGTGTGCAGGAGAGTCAGGGCCTGGTATTGGTGTCCATGTGAGTTTGCAGTCCTGTACATGTCTAAAATATTCCTTTCCCAGGTGTCTTTCTAGTATTTCTTGGTGTCTTTGGCTGTTGAGTGTGTAATGTGTGTCCGTCATGTTGGTGTAATTCCCATGCTTGTGGGGGTCAGGGTCTCTGTTGTGTCCAGGAACTTGTTTTTTGGCACTGAGGATCTCTAAGCGTGGAGAGTTGCTCCCTGTTTATTTTCGGGGTGTTTGTATCTCTCTGCCCTAGTAAAAGCCAGGGGTTTGAGATCTGCCCTTCACTGGACCTTGGGACCTGTGACTTCTGACAGTGATAGAGAAAGGTGAGAAAGACAGAGACTCGGGAAGCCCAGGCATCTAGCAGGCTCCTTGAATTTGGGGAGGGGGCGGTGAAGCGAGGAATATGGAGGAGGCACAGACAAGCCCGCAGAGCCCAGGGCAGGCACAACTTGTTTCTCAAACTAGTGAATTCAAGCCTGGGCTCAGTCTGCCCTCCCAGAGAGCGTGTGGGGCGGGGAGGGACAGGGCACGGGGTGGGACTTGAATTTCCAAGACTTGGGGCTAGGAGTTAGCTGGACCACCTGGAGTATGTGTGGGGAAAGATGAGGGGATAGTTCACCCAGAACTTGGGGGAAGGGGGCTGTGTTACCTGGAGCCAGGGGTTTGGGGAGGCTGCCTGGAGTCCCAACAGAGGTTTGCGGTCAGAGCCAGCTCTTTGCTAGCGGCCACTGCCTTGCTTTAGTGAATTTTTCCAAAACCGACGGAAGGAAGAACTCGTCTCCAGTGGCCATCTCCCCCTGGAGATGGTCTCCGCGGTCTCAGTCCCCAGTTCCCAACTCCTGCCGGGACTGGGTGGGTTAGGGGGGCCTGGACTCACTGACCCTGGGGGAGATCTGCGTGCCAAGTCACTCAGTCGTGTCCGACTCTTTGCAACCCTGTGGACTAGCCCACCAGGCTCCTCTATCCATGGGATTCTCCAGGCAAGAATACTGGAGTGGGTAGCCATTCCCTTCTCCAGGGGATCTTCTCGACCCAGAGATCAAACCCATGTCTCTCACACCTTCTGCATTGGCAGGTGGGTTCTTTACCACTAGCGCCACCTGGGAAGCCCAAGTAACCTGGGGATTTCTGATTTGGGGAAGGTACTCAGCTGGGCCTCTGAGTACCTTAAACCCCAATCCCCTGGTCAGAGCCAGGACAAGAGACTGGCTACAAAGAGGAACTAAAACTGCCTAAAACTCCCAGCCCCGAACTTCCATAAAGTACTGGGTCCTAGGGGTGCGTGAGGATCCCCCAAAGCAGCCCCAAGAACACAGGGAGTGGGGCCAGGATTCGCGAGTGTTGCGCGCTGACTCCGGCGGGTGCGGGATGGACGTGGGCGCCCGTGCTGTGCGGGATGTCGCCGTCGCGGGCGCGCACACCGGCCCGATTGCAGTGTCAGCCCGTGGGTGGCCCGGCGACCTGAGTTAGGGGCTGCACGCTGAGAGCCCCAACCTGGGCGGAGAGTCACAGCCCAGGGCAGTGCCGCAAACGGGGAGGGGCGAGAGCTGGGTCTCACGAATGAAGGAAGAAGCTGGTTCCCAAGCGGCGAACTTGGCCTTTGGCTGGCGGCCGGCGCGGCTCGCCTTTGGGGAGGAGACGGAGTTCGTGCGGCAGCTTGCAACTCTGCAACTAGGCAGGCAGAGCCCATCTGCGAAGGTCGGGCCTCGGAGCGCGCTCGCACGGGCGACCCAGCCGTGGCCAAGCAGGTGGCCCAGTTGAAGCCCTGCGTCCTGGAGCCTCCACGCCCCACACAGCGGGTGACTGTGGTTTGCGCCCGCCGCCGCCACTGCGGGACTCCGGCCACGCCGCCAGGCACGTGGGCGCGGTTGGTTAGCTTCCTTTTTCGCCCCCGGGTCCTTCCGAAGACTTGGGGAGCCCCGGTCCCCTCCTAAAGTCCTCTGGCATCTGCCAGGGGCGATGGAGGACCGTCCCACTCCTGGATTTATAGAAAGTCCTGGAGTTACAGAATTATGGAAAGCCCTGAAATTATAGAAACTCGTTCTTGGCTAGCTGCATTCCTCCAGCTCCTCCTGGCCCTGGCGGTAGGGCAGCTGTGTCAGGGGCGGCTGGGGTCCTGGATGTGAAAGGGAGGCAGCCCCAGCCTTACCCCAGAAGCAGCCTTCCTGCTTGGAGGAGGCCGCGGCCTCCACTTTGACCGCGAGTCCGGGGAGGCCAGGCAGGGGAGGGGCGGCAAGGCCCCGGCCCACCACACCCTACAGGTCGGCAGCCCTTTGCAGCCGGGACAGCTGTGCGGCCGCGATGGCGAACGGGCGAGGCTGCGCCAAGGGAAGCAGGGAGCCCTCAATTTCTACCCACATTTGTCACTTTCAGTTTTGCGACCTGTCCTAGGGGCACAGAAAGTGGGCGGGACTGGCCAGAGAGACAGACAGGGCCAGGAATCTCGGCAGTGAGCCGGTTTGTACAGGTCGTAATGGGAGCTCAAAAGACAAGAGGTGAGCGCCTGAAGTTGAAACCTTAGCATGAGGCTCAGTAGGTGTTCCGGAGGGTTGTTGAATGAATGAGTGACAGGGTTTGAAGTCTGAGTGCATTCAGAGAGGTAGTGTACAAATGGCCGAGCTACATTCACCCCACCGGGCTGGGTATGTGCATATGCCCTCTCTTTGGAAAGGCCAACAGGTTTAAAAAGGTTAAACATCTCTGTGGGTTTCTGACTACACAGTCACAGCTGGAAGGGGAGTAGTTTGGGGATGAGAACTGAGATGTTCCTCCTTCCCTCCAAGGAGAGTGAGTAGTTGTGGAAATCCCTTGCTGGGCTCTGTTGTCCACTCCCAGGACAGGGGCTGGTGTGAAGTCACCCTTTCCTCTGCTCCCCCTGGCTCTGGGGAAGGAAAAGGGGAATGGGGAGTTTCTGGGCTTCACAGGAGGGCCAGGATTGGGGTGAAGTAAGGGAGGAACTCACTTGAAGCAAGATTGGGAGCTCAGTAATCAAGATAAATAACGTATCTTAGTGCAATATTTTTCTAATTTTTAAATGCGGCATATATTCACAATACACAGGATGCCAGAATTTTACACAAAGATGGAATGTGACTCTCAAATTACAACCCTGCCTCACTTGCCTCCCAGGCTACCGTCAGCCCCAGCAGGAGACTAAAAACCAGTGCAAATGGACTGTGGACTCTGCCTGAGGGCAGCATAGCACACACAGGGCAGTGAAGGGTAGGAGTTACATTTAAAAGAAAGAGAGAAGAGAACGACAGTCATGGGGATCAAGAGGTACAAACTTAATAGATACAAAATAAGCTACAAGGACAAGACAACACAGGGAACATAGCCATTATTTTATCATAACTATCAATAGAATATATCTTTAAAAATTGTGAATTGTTGTGTTGTACCCTTGCATATTATGTAATATTGTACATCAACTGTATCTCAATTAAAATAAATTAAAATCTGAAATAAACCCTCTAGGAACTTCCCTGGTGGTCCAGTGGTTAAGACTTTGAGCTCCCAATGCAGAAGGTGTGAGTTTGATCCCTGGTTGGGGAGCTAAGATCACACAAGTCACATGATTCAGCCAAGAAATTAAAAATTAAAAAAAGAAACCCTCTAGCAGTTGGTGAGATGCAAGCTTAACCAGCAGGTCCCACTGGGGAAGGTGAGGGAACTCAAGTGGGCTGGGAGGAGGGTCAGGACCCCTCCTGTCTGCTTTTCTCCTGCTGTCCTCTCCCCACAGCCTTTGGATTGGTGGTACCCTAAGTGTGGTCTAAGGAACCACATGCATCAAATCCCCAAGGGGTGCCTGCTTAAGAAAATGAAGATTTCCTGGGCACCATCTCACATCTATTGAATAAGAATCCCTGGAAATATGGCCTTGGGACTTCATTTTTTAAAAAACTGATTGATTGAAGTAAAATTTACATACCTGAAATTCACCCATTGGAAGAATACAATTTGAAGATTTTTAGTACACTTACAGGGTTGTGTCACCATTACCACAGTCTGTTTTAAGACGTTTCCAACACCCTCCCCCCCAAATCCTCTATTCTCATTTGTAATTAATTCCCACTCCAAGCTTTAGGCAACCATTGATCTGCTTTCTGTCTATATATTTGCATATACTGGACATGTTATATAAATGAAACATATATATAAATATGCCAACTTTTGCATCTAGCTTCTTGTACTTATTTTTGAGGTTCATCTGTGTTGTAGATTTTATCAGTAGGTTGTCCCTTTTTTATTGCTTAGTAGTACTCCATTATATGGATGTAACACATTTTGTTCATTCATTCATCAGTTGATGGATTCTGGGTTTGTTTCCACTTTTTGGCTAGCATGAATAATGCTGCTGTGATCATTCACAATGCATCTTTGTGTGGACATATTTTCACTGCTTTTGAATTCCTAGGAGTGGAATTGCTGGATTTTTATGAGTTTGTCTTTAATTTTTTAAAGAAACTCCTAAGCTGTTTTCTAATGCAGCTGTACTATTTTACATTCCTACCAAATAGATGTGAGGGTTCCAGTTTCTTCACATCATCATCTGCACTTGATATGTCTGTCTGTTTGATTATATAGCCTTCCTGGTTAGGATCTCAGTATATTTTTAATTTGCATTTCCTTAATCACTAGTGATGTTGAGCTCTTTCTCATATGCTTACTAGCCACTCATATCTCATTTTTAGTGAAACATCTATTCACATGCTTTGAATATTCTCTAATTGGGTTATTTATCTTACTATTGAATTATAAGAATTCATATATTCTGGATCCACATCCTTGATAAGATATAGGATTTGCAGATGTCTTATTCAAGAGTATTTCATTCATTTTTAAAAAGCGACTCTTGCTTTTATTTACTTACTTGGCTGCGTGAGGGTCTCAGTTGTGTCACATGGGGTCTTCACTGGGTCACGCGGGGTCTTTTGTTGTGGCACATGGCCTCTAGCTGCAGCACCTAAGCCCACTTGTTGTGGTGCATGGTTGGGCTGCCCTATGGGGGATCCTGGTTCCCCAACCAGGGATCGAACCCATATCCCCTGCGTTGCAAGGCAGATTCCCAACCTCAGGACCACCGGGGAAGCCCCTCATTTTCTTAATAGTGTCTTTTCACATACAAAAGTCTTTTATTTTTATGAAATCTAGTTTCATGATTTTCTTTTATGGATCACCTTTTGGTGTTGTATGAGGAACTCTTTGCCCAATCCAAGGTCAGGAAAGCTTTTCTCCTGTATTTCATTCTAGAAAGAATTGCAGTTTTAACCAGCTTTCTGAGCATCCGTGGCACACTGCCCAGAACCAGTGGTCAGAACGTATCTCCCACCTGTGGACAGAGTGTGTAGACTTGAGGGGTGTCTGTGAGTCTTGTCTGTAGGCGTGTGCACATGTGTGTGCATGCTTCTGCCTGCATGACCGGGGGACACCTTGAGTGGACCACTCCAGCTTCAGGACTCACTGTGCTGTGGGGATGCCAGTGTCCCTGCCTTGCAATCTCTGCTAGTTAATTCCCACCTTTGTGACTGCTCTTTCCCCAGGCCACCCGCTTCCCTGCCTAACCCTGGCTTCACACCCATCATTTTTGAAGGAAGAAGCTCTGAGGGGAAAGATACAGACAAGTGGGGGGAAGCAGCAAAGTCCCTAATTCATATAGAGAAACACTTCTCCACCTGTCTTGCACTACACTAGCTGCACCTATGTCTGCATAAATCTGGCATATACTCTGTGTTTAAATATATCAACAGTAGCAAAAGCACTTGCAGATATCCCTATGTACATTGCTGCATTCCTGCAGCACTGGAGGAGGGCAGAGCCGGTGTGTATAGAGCTGGGGCTCACTGTTGTTAAGTGTACGCATGCACAGGTTCACCCTCATTGCTCTGTGGCAGGGCATGTAGTTTTTATGTATAGACATTTGTGTGACACATGTGCTCATATATGTCCCTGTTTGCACATGCACAAACGGCTTCACCCAGCTTTGGTCTCTCTTCTTTCCTGGTACAGAGCCTGGCTTCAGAGGTCTCCAGATGGATGGAGGAGGCTGCTGGGGGAGAGAAGAACTTTCTATTCTTCTGACCATTCCCTCTGCCTAGGAGTCACGGGCGACCGGACAGTCTCTTTGCCCTTCTTGTTAATTTATTAATTCATAGTTTTATTTTTTTAAGTCAAGCTTGAGGTATAATTTACATATAGTACACTTCACCCTTTTTAAATGTGCATTTCTATGAATTTCTTTAAATTAAGTTTTTATTTGACTGTGGTGAGTCTTAGTTGTGGGACATGAAATCTTAGATCTTTGTTGCAGCATATGAGATTGCACATGGAATCTAGTTCTTAGCCACTTGACCACCAAGGACGTCCCTAAACTTTTGAATCAGTTGCCAATGTTTTAAAAATCCAGGGAATTCCCATACGGTCCAGAGGTTAGGATTCCGTACTTCCATCACATGAGGTGTGTGTTCGATCCCTAGTCAGGGCACTGAGTTCCCATAAACTGCACAGTGCAGTGAAAAAAAAATAATCCGGAGATATCACCTAGAAACCTCAAATTCTGGTCTTATCAGCAAAAACAAAAAAACCAAAAACCTGGACAAATTAAGAATCCTGGCAATGTTGGTGTGTCCTACATGGTAACACTCTCCCATATCTCACCTGCTTATATTAACTGCTGCACTCCCCGCTTTGAAGTCTACAACTGTGCTGTCCACTGTGGAATCCACCAGCCATGTGTGGCTATAGAGTACTTGAAATGTGGCTAGTCCAAATTAAGAGGGGTCGTAAGTACAAAATATGTGTTGAGTTTTGAAGACCAAGTACAAGAAAATAATGTAAAATACCTCATTCATAATTTTCAAAATATTGATTATATGACTCAGTGATAATATTTTTATTTATTGGGGTAAGTAAAATATATTAAAATTAGCCTTAATGTGTTTCTCACTTTTTAAAAATGGGGCTTCTGGAAAATACAAATTTATGTATGTGGCTCAGAGTGTACTGGTCTTGGACAGTGTGGTCGAGAGCCTAAAGGGCAGATGGAAGACCAAGCAAGACAGGTAGGGAGGGCTGGACCACAAGCTAGGTCCTACTTTTTAAAGAAAATTTGGCCACACTGTGCAGCATGTGGGATCTTAGTTTCCTGACCAGGGATGGACCCATGCCCCCTGCATTGGTAGGCAGATTCTTAACCACTGGACCACCAAGGAAGTCCCAAGAAGGGCACTATGACAGTCACGGTCATCATCAGAGGTCAGGACCCATCTCTGGTCCTTATTGCTGAGCCAGCTTAACTATTTATATTTTGAACTTTTAGTCTCTTTATCTTGAAATGGGGATAGAAAATACCATCTACTCCACAGACCTGTTAATGTGAAGCCCTTGGCATATGGTTGGCACTCAGTGGAGGGTAGGCAGCATCATTCTGCTCACCTATGGAGCTAGAATTTGATTCTCAGGCACTGATGAGTTCTAGGCTGGGGAGTGATGGATGTTTCAGAATGATCCCTCTGGAGCAGGGGCTGTGCAGAAGTTCAGGTGGGAAGTGAGTGAGTGTCCCTCTATACCTGTGGCTGCATCCAGGCACGTGGAGAAAAGAAAGCCCTAGCTGACGGGTGGGATGGGGTGGCAGAGAGTGGTGTGGAGGGCCTCATTGAGGTTTCTGGCTAGGCGAAGGCAGGGAGGGTTTCAATGCACATTCAGAGAGGGGAAAGCAGGAGGGGCTCTGCCAGGCCAGGCACTGGGCCAGCCTTGCTTACCTCTGCCTTCCCGAGGCTTAGCACAGTTCCCCGCACACCGGTGCGCAGCGAACATTTTGCCAGATGACTGCAGGGCCAAGTGCCGCCTTTGAGACCACAGTCCAGGGCTTACTACTGGTACTAAGTCTATCAGCTACATGATTTCAGACACATTATTTTACCTCTCTGGGCTTCAGTCTCTCATCTGTAAGATGGGGATAATAAATGTAACCTCTCGTTCTGAGGATTCAGTGAGGTTATCGGTAGAAGCACAGACTATACAGTATAGTGAGTGCTCATTGACTCTTGGTCTCAGGATCTCCACTTGATTCCTCTCCCCAAGCACAGAAGGCCTGCCTTTTCTACTAAGGCTCTCTCACTTCCTCGAAAGAAGAAAAGCCCAAGGGGAAACAAGTGCCTCAGTCGTTCTCCCTTTCCCCTGAGGCTTAGCAGGAGAATGGAGGTTAGACTGCAGGCAGAACTTTCTTTTAGAGCCAAGAGTGTCCAAATGCGTGTTAAAAAATAAACTTCTCAGATTCCCTTCCCTGCCCTTCATAGATATTAGTACAAAATTAGAGAGTACTGGGGGAGGGAACGATAGGGGATGTCTCTTTATTCCTGGACTCCTTGAGCGTCCCAGAGTGACTTAGCGGGAAGAGGGCCAGGGTTGGGGGCCTAATGGGGCCATAACCTCCCTGTCCCTGGGATAGGGGAGTCCAAAGCCCCCAGGCCTTTCACTGACCTGAGATGGTGGGGGAGACATGGGGATTACAGGTGAGTGGGAGCAGGGAATCGGGGACTCCTTGTGATTGCATAGGTCTGGCTGGGCCCTGCTTCAGTGACCCAGGAATCCAGTCTCCAGCCCACATTCCATTTCCTATTTCCAACACCCTCTGTGATCACGCATGCCCAAACTCCCAAGACTGCTGAGGCTGTTTGATTTTTAACAGGGAGCTGGCCTGACTCAATGAAGGGAGTCGGGGTTCCAGATCCAGAGAACTTTGAGCTTCATTTCCACCACCCGTTGGCTGAGCGAACGTGAGTGAGTCACGTCAACCTCATGGTGCTTCAGTCTCTTCCCTTGTAAAACAGGGTTAGTAGAAGCTCCTTCTGGAAGGTGCGGGGACGTGCAGAAGCAGCTGTGTGCGCGCGCAGCGTGTGAGCCGGGTGCCAACACGCAGTTGGCGCCTCGGCAGCGTGCTCGCGTCCCAGCTGGCTGGTGCCCGTGCCCCGTGGCCCCTGCTCAGTGTCGTCTCTCTCCCTTGCTCTCGCTTCTGCTCCACAGTCCCCATCCTCTCCAAAGCCAGCAGCCTTTCGGCCCTCTCACTGGCCAAAGACAGCTTGGTCGGCGGCATCACGAACCCCAGTGAGGTCTTCTGCTCCGTGCCTGGCCGGCTCTCTCTGCTCAGCTCGACGTCCAAGTACAAGGTGACGGTGGGGGAGGTCCAGCGGCGACTCTCACCTCCTGAGTGCCTCAATGCCTCTCTCCTGGGTGGTGTCCTTCGCAGGTAGGAAGGCCAGCCCACAGCTCCCTGCCCAGGCTCAAGGCTAAAACCTGGGTCCTTTCAGACTTTCTCAGGGGTTTGGAGAGGGGCGGCCCCACCCCAGGACACAGGGTCATCTCCATCTCAGCCTCCCAGGAGGATTATGCTGCTCTCTGGACAGGCCTACGTCCTTGGCAGCTCCCATGGGTCTGCAGGCTGGAGGGTCGGGGGTAGAGAAGAGCCTGGGTACCAAGAAGGGATGCAGGACTCACCCGCCTTGGGCATGATAGACAAGGCTGGGTTAGGGGAAGAGACTGGGCCATTTTCAACCTCACCCCACCCAGAAAAAGGATCCCCAGGACTTAAGGCCCGTTCCCTGTGTCAGTGTAGGCCTCTCTGATGTGTGTGTTCTGGGCAGGGAGCGTGGGATCCATGGTTTGTCTTCATAATTGGGTCTGTCTCTCTCTGGTATGTCCTTGTGCCTGGGTAGGTATTTCTGCTTCAGGACTGTGGCTTTTATGTATTTGAGGATGGTGTTTGTGTGCATGCTTGCATGTGTGTTTGTGTGTGTATGTGGTGTTGGGAGGGACAGGAGTATATGTTTCCATGAGTGTGCGTTTCCTGTGTTACTTTCAGTGGGATGTGTTGGGTAGAGTATGTTCCACTCCGTGTGTCTGTGTGAGTATATGCTTACCTTTGTGTGGGGCTTCCCAGGTGGTGCAGTGGTGAAGAGTTCCCCTGCAAAGCAGGAGGGTTCAGTCCCCGGGTCAGAAAGATCCCCTGGAGTAGGAAACAGCAACCCACTCCAGTATTCTTGCCTGGAAAGTTCCACGGACAGAGGAGCCTGGTGGGCAACAGTGCATGGGCGTCGCAAAGTCGGACACGACTGAGTGACTGAGCGTGCACCCTTGGGCAGGGGCTGCATTTGTGCAGGTGTGGGAATATCCCCCTATTCCTGGTCTCTGAGCTTCCCAGAGTGGCTTGTATGAGTCCGTGGGCGTCTGCGCAAATGTCCCTGGGCTCCTGACTTGGTGTGGACGTTTCTGTGTCCTGGATCTCTGAGACTCTGTGTCTGTCTCTATTGGTGTGCATGTCTCTGTTCCTGGCCCGCAGTGCATTTCATCTGTGTGTGTGTGTGTGTGTGTGTGCCCCTGGGCAGCTGTGTGTATAACAATGTCTCCAGTTATCTCTGTTTCCCGTTTCTCTCTGGGCCTGCATGTCCCTGGGTAGCTGTGTTGATGTACACAGGTGGGAGGAAGAACCCTGAGATGCTGGTCCATCCTGCCCCACCTTGGGTTGTCCTTGCTATTGGGAGGATTAGGGAGAAATGAGGGGTTCCTGGAGCTGGGTGTACGGCCCTCTTTCCCATCGTGGCTGCAAGCCCAGTGAGATTAGGAAGAGACTGGGATCGGGCAGGTGGAGGCCCCAGCATGTCCCCAAGGCCAGACCCAAGCCTCAGCAGGGTTGGTGGAGGCAGCAAGGCCCTGTTGGTTCACTAAGAACACGATTCTCTCTTCATAGCGTGTGTGTCTCTCTGTGCACGTCCAGGGCCAAGTCCAAGAATGGAGGCCGGTGCCTGCGCGAACGGCTGGAGAAGATTGGGCTCAACCTGCCCGCTGGCCGTCGCAAGGCCGCCAACGTGACCCTGCTGACTTCGCTAGTAGAGGGTGAGGCCCGAGGGGCCACGTGCCACCCAGTGTGACTGTGTGTGACTGTCTTGGATGCAGGAGGGTGTGTTTAGTCATATGTGTATTCTCTGTGCACCGTATATAAGGGGTATGTGTGAAATACGTGTACAGTGTTTACGTGTATGTGCAGCACACAGGTGCATGTGCTGCTGTAGTGGAGTGTGTGTGTGTGTGTGTGTGTGTGTGTAAGAGTGGCCAGTGTTTGAATGTGGTAGAGATGATGGGGTTAGAGTCCGCTCCCGGGAGGTTGGAGACTCTGAGCGCAAGCATCTTGAGTTCAGGCTCTGGGACAGAGCTCCCATCCCTGAGCTCAGAGACCTTCCGAGAAGGGAGGGCAGTGGGGTTGCGACCAGAGCTGAGAGGGGAATCGGAAGGAGATATATACATAGAAGAATGGAGGAGAGCCCTGCTCCGGGGCTGGAGGGTCCAGGCTGTGCTCCAGGCTCAGGGGTACACCTGGCTGGTGGTGTCTCATCTCTGCCTCCCCTCCCCACAGGAGAGGCCGTCCACCTGGCCCGAGACTTTGGCTACGTCTGTGAGACCGAGTTCCCAGCCAAGGCAGCTGCCGAGTACCTGGGCCGACAACACGCTGACCCCGGGGAGCTGCACGGCCGCAAGAGCATGCTGCTGGCTGCCAAGTGAGTGAGGGCGCCGCGCACAGGCTCCCATGGGTGCCGCACACAGACACGGGCGCCGAGCGTGGGCCCGGTGGACACCATGTGTCCTGCGGTGCACACACGGTGCGTGTGGCTCTGCGCACACCTAGGCTCATGCTGCACGTGACAGGGCGCCCGTGGACGTGTGAGTATATCTGAGTTCTGTGTCATACACAGTGTCAGGACAGGCTCACACAGAAGCCCATGTGTGGGTACCACGTCCCCAGAGCACCACCAGCCCCAGTCCCATCATGGGTCCGAGGGTCTCTAGCCTTGCGCCCATGCCTGAGCCTTGCCAGTCAGCCCCTCTGCTCCTGTGACCTCCATCAGGGCACCCAGCCAGGCCCGTGTTGACCCTACTCTGTCCTTCCTTCACACCTGACTCCTCTACAAGTCTCACGGATGCCTCCCTCAGCCCACCCACATGCCACGTCAACGCTGGTCTCCTAGTCTCACTCCTTGACATTTACCCCAGCGCCCCTGTTCCCCCAGCCTTCCTGCCCTGCACATGCACTCTCTCTACCCAAGCGCCTTCAATGGCTCCCACTGTTACTGCATTGATTTTCAAACTACGTTCTGCTGGGACGCTGCAGGGCCTGAGTAATGAACTGATGTTTGATAAGATTTAGTTTTTAGAAAGGGTTCCCTTGCAAGAAGACACAGACACAGGGCAGTTTGAAAACCACTGTTCTGTAAAATCCAGACTCCTTTGAGGACCCCCACAATGTGGTCTGCACGAACTCCACCCACTCCACCTGACCCTCTTGCTCTCTCCTGCCCTCCCATTCTTGGGCTTGCTCTTCCACTTAGAATGACATTCAGTCCTTCCACCTAAGGCAGTTCTTCATATCACAACTGCATCCTCCCTTCTTCACGGTTCTCTCAAGTGCGCTGGGCAGAAATGGACTCACAGACTCACGGGACTGCCATGACTCATGGGACTGCCATGACTCATGGGGCATGAGAGACTTCATATTGGAGCTGGAGAAACGTATCTAGCGCAGGACCCACCTCACTCGTTAATCAGCTAACTCACCAAGCCCTTCCTGGGTCCCAGTCATGTCTAAGATGCTGACTGGGTTCCTTGGTGATGCAAAGGGAAGACACAAGTGGTTCTGCTGCCTGAGGTGGACACAGGATGCATAGAGAAATGAATGATGGCTACAGAATGGAGTTGGACTCAACTTCCAGCCTAGTCACTTGGACAGGTCATCCAATCGTCAGAAACTAACAAGTTTCCTCTTCGATGTGACAGGGATGATAACAATACAGATTTGTTGTGAGATTAAGTCAGCTGATACAGTGTGCTTGGCACAGAATCCAGGCCTCAATTCATATTCACTGCTTGGTTTTATTTCAGTTAGTTAAGGCAGATTCTGGATTGTTCCCCAATAATTTCATAAAGAAAGCTCTTGAAGCACTGGCTGTTTTGGGTGCAGGTGGGAGTAGGAGAGAGAATCGAGAAAAGTTTCCTGGATAAGGCAGGAGTTGAGCTGGACTTGGAATGTGGGCAGAATATCCACAGGAAAAGAAGTCATAGGGTATTGGCATGTGCTGTTTATTAGCTGTGTGATATTGAGCAAGTCAGTAGTCTCTGAACCTTCATTTACTTTTCTGTAACATGGGTATGATCATCATTTGTAGACTGTTGGGTCAGCAATCATATATATGATATCCAGCTGGACTCAGACCTCTGTCCTCTAACCTCTGACCGTCCTTCCCCAACCAGGCAGATCTGTAAGGAGTTTGCAGACTTGATGGCGCAGGACCGTTCACCGCTGGGCAACACTCGCCCAGCGCTCATCCTGGAGCCCGGAGTGCAGAGCTGTCTGACACACTTCAGCCTCATCACCCATGGTTTCGGCGGGCCTGCCATCTGTGCTGCCCTCACTGCCTTCCAGAACTACTTACTGGAGTCACTCAAGGGGCTGGACAAGATGTTTCTAAGCAGTGCGGGCAGTGGGCATGGTGACGCCAAGGCGTCAGAGAAAGATGCCAAACATCGGAAGTGACCGCTTGCCCCCGCCCCCATCCCTAAGGGGCTCCCAAGATCTGAAATGAGGTCTTTGCTCCTGGGGGTGGGCCTGAAAGCATTCAAAGGTGGGGCTGGAGTCAGACCAGAAAAAGGACATTCCTCCAGAAACCCATGAGTTAGGGGTCTGGGTTGGAGTAAGGGGAAGTGGCTTCTTGTGCTGTGTTAAGTTAAGCACCCAGGTGTTTGCCTCCTGTGTGCAATTTTCTGACCCTTGACTGCTGAGACGGGCTTGAAGAGGAGGTTAGCACGCAAAAGCCTGGTTCTTGGGGCCAGTGCTGCCCATTAGGGTGCCTGGGCAGTGACGGGTGCTCCTAGGGGCCAAGGCCTTGCTGTTTTCACTGAGACCAGGAGGGAAATGAACAAATGAGAGATGCTGCTGAGCTGGTGTGCTTCATCTCGCAGTCTCCTACCCCCAGAAAAGGGGTGCTGGCAGGAGGCCCCAGGGGGTTCTTTGGATCTCTGCCGCTCTTCTAAAGAAGTGGGCAGGAGGGGCCCTCAAGGAACAGAGAAGATAAAGCACAAATTGGGTAACTTGAATCCAGGCTGCACTTCAGTCCTGTTGCTGTCTGTCCTATTTATTTATCATTAAAGTTTAAGGATGTCCAGTGCAACTTATTTATCCCAGTGAGCTGAGGACTGTTGTTTCACTGTCTTCTGCTCATGCACCAAGATGTGCAGCTCCACTAGGAGGGAGAGGGTGCTTTTGCTCAAAGGGCTATGGGTGGGCCGGGAGGGAAGAAAGCTGTCAGGGACTCTGAGGTTGTGGCTGAGATTCTGTACTCACGGCTGCTTCTCTTGACCCTGCAGTCGGTGTACCCCCCCAACTCTCAGGCTGCTTTCTCATTCTCTTAATAAAACCTTTCACTGGAAATGAAGCCCTCCCGGTCCTTCCTCAGTCCAGGCCTGGATTTGCCTCCCCAGATGGGGAGGTCACAGGGGAGGGACAGGCCCTGGGAACTGGGGGAAGGGGGTGGAGGAAGGGAGAAATCTTGGAGGGGGCCGTGGGTATCACTGTGTGAGGGGATAGACGGTGGGTCTGTCTGGCTTGTCAGTGTGGCTGTTCTGTGTGTGAGAGAGAGAAGTGAACCCTGGGTGGGGGCGCGGCTGTATGTTACTGTGACTGAGCCCGTGTGTGAAGGTGCCAGTCTGGCTATTAGGTCTATGTGATGTTACCATGATCATTGGTGGTGGGTCTAAACATGTGTCAATATGAATGGTGATGACTGTCTATCTGGCCCATTCAAGTCTAGCTTCTTTGTCTTCTTGAGGATTTCATTCTTCAAACCATTTTTCTTACCTGCATCAGTCTCTCCGTCCCTATTGAGTCATCTACTAGATCATTCCCTAAAGGACACATTCTAGGACCTCTTACCTTACCAAACATAAATCCTTTCCTTTTAAAGAGTTCTTAAAAAGATTATGACACCCCTACTTCCACTTCCCCACCCCCGATTCACTCCTCAACCCATTTTACTCTGGCTTCTACCACTACTAGCCTATGGAAATCCACTCAGCAAGGTCATCAATGGCCACAAGTCCAAAGTCCCCTCTTTTGAACTTAGCATTTAACATGGCTGATCACTTGCTCTCTTCTGAAACATGCCCTACTCATGTCCAAAATGGAGTACTTGACTCAAGTACTCACATCTTGACCTGGCCACCTTCCTGACCTCAGTAAATGGTGCCACCCTCTAAACCCAGTTGCTCAGGCCAGAAACTAGGAAGTTATATTTGATTCTGTCCCTATACCCTATCCATCACAAAGTCCATCCAGACAGAAGACTCTCCCGGGCTACCACCCTGGTCCTTGGCAATGTTACAGCAGTCTTCCAGCTGGCCTGTTTTCTTTGGTACACCATACTAAAGCCCTGCCAGCAATCGAGATGTTGCTTACTTCTTCAACCACATCTTAAACTATTCTCTTCACTTACTTTCCTCTAGCCACACTGGTTTCCTTTCAGTTCCACAGATTACCACTTTTATGCCTCAGGGCCACTGCACTTACCGTTCTCCTTGCCTGGAATTCTCTTCCCCCAGTTCTTTATAGGTATGCTGTCAAAGACAGATGGTCAGGTGTTTTGCAGAAATGAAAGGTTTAGGAATCATCTCCCAGGGGAAAGGTCCAAAGATGTGATTGCTTCTCCCCAGAAGGTTCCCTGCCACAACCTACACATATGAGAGGATGGGAGGAAAGGCTGGAAGTATGTTCTGCTTTAATGAAAGACCTGGACCTGGCAAGAGACGTTCTACTACTAAAATTATTTTAGACTAAAGGAAGTTAAGGGAATTAAATGACAATAAGACATATGGCACTTAGACTATTTCAGCACCCTCTTCCATTTCTTAGGGGTTCCTTGTCAGCTTCCTCAACCTTCGCTAGTCGGAGCTAAGCTTCCCTACCCTGAGGCAAAACAGCTGCTCTCTTCTCCAACCTATTCCCTCTCACCCCAAGCATGGGAAGGAATAAACTGTTTTCAGTGTATTAATCACCTGAAAGCAGATGGGAACCAATTGGGAGACCATTCTGAGCAGGGTTTGGCCAGAAGTGTTAAAGCATCAGTACACTCCCAGTGTTTTTCAACTTCAGAAAATCGATTAAGAAGGACAAAGCCGGCATTAAAAAAAAAAAATTTGGTATAGATAACAGATTAGAAAATATCAAGGTGCACTGCATCACAACCCAATCATACATATATACGTATCTGTAAGAGAGATTTCAGGAAGCAATGCTTACTGTTTATACAGTAGGTATCAAGTAAAAAACGTATGCTGAGGCTATATCAGTTCAGTTAGGCTATAGGCTTTATGAGGTGTTGAAGAAGGAAAGGAAATTGGGGAGCTAGGCTGGGAGAGGATTATGAAATGCTTAGCATGTCAAACCCAAGTTGGGTTTCACATTTTCAAAGTCGCTCAGTCGTGTCCGACTCTTTGCAACCCCATGGACCATACAGTCCCTGGAATTCTCCAGGCCAGAATACTGGAGTGGGTAGCCTTTCCCTTCTCCAGGGGATCTTCCCCACCCAGGGATCGAACCCAGGTCTCCCATGTTGCAGGCGGATTCTTTACCAGCTGAACCCCAAGGGAAGCCCAAGGATACTGAAGTGAATGGCCTATCCCTTTTCCAGCGGATCTTCCTGACCCAGGAATTGAACCAGGGTCTCCTGCATTGCAGGCAGATTCTTTACTAACTGAGCTATCAGGGAATATAAATAGAATAGAATAAAGTTGCTTTGTTCTATAAGCAATGGAAACCATCAGAAAGTGTTAAGTGAGGAGAGGAATGGATGATCCAATTTTTAGAGTACAGAGAAAAAACTGGAGAGGGAGGAGATTAACAGTAGAGAGAAGCTAGGAAGCTGTTCAAGTAGTCTGAGAAAGGGAGTCCCTGGGTGGCCTAGGGGTTAGGATTTCGGGCTTTCCCTGCCGTAGTCCAGGTTCAATCCTTGGTTGGGGAACTGAGATAATGAAGATGAAAAGTTTCATTAAAAGATTTAGGAAGCCAAATGCAAGAACTTGGTGACTATGTGAAGGAAGGAAATAAAGAAGGCAACAAAAATGATGCCCAGCTAGATGCAATGAGGTCTGGATCATATCCTAGAATAGAAAAAAAAACAATAGTGGAAAAACTGGTGAAATCTGAATAAAGGCTGGAGTTTAGTCAATACTAATGTGCCAACCAATGTTTCTTAGTTTTACAAACGTATTCTGGCTAACATGTTAACACTAGGGGAAACCAGGCGAGGAGCATGACACTCTGCATCATCTTTGCAACTTTTCTATAAAACTAAATTTATTCCAAAATAAGTTTATCAAAGATAAATGATGCATAGGTTTCTGGCTTGGGCACTTGGGAGCCAAGGGCTGGTGGTAAGGCTCAGCTTTAGATATGCTGAGTTTGATGTTCTGTGACTAGAGGGTGAGATACCTAGAATTAAGTGTATATCGAGTTTAAGAAAGAGATCTGGATTGGAGAAAACAGACTGGAGGTCAGGGTGGGCTGGTGGCCTCCCCTATGAGATTGCCTTGCGGACACATATTCAAAGGCAGAGAACGATTTCATTCTTAGTGAGGCCTGGATGCAGAACAACAAGTTTACCCATGATCCCATACTTACTGGGACTTCCCAGGGGGTACTAGTGGTAAAGAACCTGCCTACCAATGCAGGAGACGTAAGAGACGCAGGTTCGATCCCTGGGTTGGGAAGATCCCCTGGAAAAGGAAAAGACACCCCACTCCAGTATTCTGGCCTGGAGAAGTCCATAGTGTTGCAGAGTCGTACACGACTGAAGTGACTTAGCACACATGCATATGTTTATAGAGCACTTCACATATGCCAGGTCCTGTTCCAAATGCTCTACATTAGCACATGGAATCCTCACACAATTCTATTTTACAGATAGGAAAACCATGAAGCAGGACTGCTTACACTTTAGTAGTGGCACTCAACTGGGGCAAGCATCAGAATCACCCGTGGAGCTTTAAAATAGATGTCTTAAGAGAGTCAGGAAGCTAGCCAAAAGCTCACACCTATGCATAGTGATGGTGGTAAACTAATGATGAACTAGGCATGGTCATGTGAATCATCTCTTTCTCCCATTTATTCAATAATTAGCTTGCTTCTTATGGTACAAAGCATTTACCAAATCTGATAGTAATTCTATACTGTTAACACAAATATACTATCTATAGGGAGTAACTTAGACAGATGATATACTTCACCCCAGATAAACAAAAAGCCTATTGTATGTGGTATTAAGAGCAGCACAGAATGGGATAAAGTTGGGCTTATCTTAGCCTAGGACCAAATGGTGCTCAAAGTATGAGCACCTGCCTACAGCAGCATCACATCGATCAGAAATATCAGAAATGTAAAATCTCAGGCCACCTCTTCAAACTACAGGAGTAGGACCCAGCAAGCTGTGTCTATAAGGAAGTTGGGATGCATGCTGTAGTTTGACGATCACTGCTCCAAAAAAGCTTCAAATTGGTGGTTCTCTATTGTGACTAAGGGTTAGAAGCTTTAAAAAATATTTCTAGGCTCCAAACCTGTTAGAATCTGGGAGTGAATGCAGGCTAATCAAGTTGATTAAAAAAGACAACCATCCAGGTGATTCTGATACATACATCTGGTTAAGAACTACTGTTTTAGTGGCACCAATAGAAAAATATCTACATTACTCATTACCAAAAAATTAGATTAGAAAGTAAAATAAATACCTGGTTAACCACTTACAGTACACCAAGATCATGGATTATGCAACTGTCAGTAAGAGTAAAGTAGCTATTTATGTACTGATATAAAAACCATCTCCAATAGTGTTAAATGAAAAAAGCAATATGCAGAATATTTTAAAAATATTTTTTAAAAGGGACATGTGAATGCATGTATTTTATACAAGAACAATATATCTCTAAAGGTTAGATAAGAAATTAGTAGCTGAAGTTTCCTCTGGGACGGGAAGAAGGTGAATAAACTATAGGGATGGAAGAAACATTTTCACTGTGTGTGTTCGTCCTGCTTGCATTTTCTCTAGATGTATGTATTATCTATTCAAATTAATTAATTTAAAAATGTTTAAGCTTAGGGGCAATAAAGAACCACTGCTTTAGAGGGAATGAGACTTTAGCAAGCAAACTGTCAGCTACTGAAGGACAATTAGAGCATCAATGAAGGAAAGGAGCAGGAGGAAAGACAATCCTCGAAGGAAGTCCAATGCAGGTAATCCTTCCTCCACCTCCTTCCTGAGGTGATGTTAGGTAAACTCAGACTCAACCCAGAGGGCTCAATCGATCCACAGTCAGCTTTATTTTGAGTTAACCATCTGTGGAAAGCACTACATCAAAAGAGTAGAAAAAAATAGAGGAGCTCATCAAAAAAAGTCCCCCGGCAAATGGGATGGGGGCATGACGTTAGGAGCCCTGCTTAGGGAAGGAGATGTTGTCCAGGTCGTGGATGCCATTTCTGTCAATGATTCGAACACTGAAGGTTGGCAGATTCAGGATGAAGCGTTTCTGGAGCTGCAGAGAAACATGAAGGAAATCAGTCAACAAATTTTTATTGAGAACTGTGGTCCAGGCTCTGTTGTAGGCACTGGACATATAAGCAGATAGTGACTTTTGCTTTGGGGGCGCTTGGTACCCTCCTGGGGACAGTTGGTACTAAGATACTGAGGAAAGCCCAAACTGCAGCTGGAGGCTGACTGGAAGGCAGTGAGCAGGAGCTTGACTCTGGTCAATCAGCTGGTGAAGAACGGTACAATGTAATGTTCTATTCCTCACAGTCTGCCACCCATCGGCCTGGTAAACACAGACTTCTCTTTCAAAATATCTCAAGGCATCAAGCCAACCAAGGAGCTACTGCCCTAGGAAAAGCTTTGGGCCAAAGCCATGTATTCCTAGGTCCAACAGTATGCTCCAGCCACCCACCCACGTTATAAGGACCAGGTGTACGCAAGTGTGTCTGTGTGTACAGCTGGAGACTGGTGGCGAGGATGGTCTCAGAACTGCTCTTGGAACAACCCCCACTTCTACCTTCTTCAATCCAAACTGAACTGTCATTAAAGAAACCTCTCTGGACTCTCATGTGACTGTCTGCCTGAGAGGCTGTTCCAAAGGACCTGTGGTCTGTGTACAAAAAGCAGACTGCCCCATTAACCTGGCTGGAGACTGCTGAAGAGAACAGCTGACCTGGAGGAAATCGCATCTTCTCTGGGCGACTCTTCCTGGACAGCTCACTTCATCTCTGGATAGAAGGCACAAAGCTCTACCTGCTCCCTCAGGGGCATATCCTGAAAATGTACCCTCCCCTGGCCCAAGCCCGCCCTCCCTCGATGTTTCCGTCGCCTTTATAGATGAGGACTGGGCAGCAACCACCACTTTCATTTCCACAGCCCTCCCTGGCTGATGACTCCTATGTCCAGATGAAAGTTCCAAGACCAAGAAAAGGAGACATTAATAAGGAAATGTGGAGGATCCACAGGGAATAAAGTCTCAAAGCATTCCACATTCCAATGGCTTCTTCCTGGCAAACCCTTGCAACACTTGGAGCTGCCGGACTAATATGGCCTCTTGGCTGAATTTTTAAGAAAAGCACATGAGTTTATTTTCAGTTTCTGATTTGGAAAGGAGATTAACAAGAGGAAGAAGGGGCCCTGTGGACTGAAAATGACAGGCTTGTGTAAGAGGCAAACTGACATTACTGATGCTACCAGCTGCTCTCAAGCTCCTACTCTCTTCTCACTAGAGTACAAATTCAAGTTCATCCTTAGGCTACAGGAACAGCAAAATAATTAAAAAGCCTGAAGGAGCTGCTTTCTTTTCCTCCTCATCCTCCTTTCATACCAGAGCCTCAGACTCCTAGCAGTAGTATTGGAAGGGGAAGGGCCCATGTTCCTGGCCTCATACACTAAAGGCTACTCTCCGTCTGCCCAAAGCCTGCTCGTTGTCTTCTATGGCTTCCTGAATTCCCAGGGGTGGCTTTCCCTCCCGGACTCATGTACTGTTAAGGGAGCAGACTTCATGGCCAACCCCAGGTAACACAAAAATGGAGCAGGTATAAAATCCACAATAGGTATAAAAGCACAATAGTTCTTAAAGTACGCTCCCCTGCCCCCAGCTACCATCTGCAGCAAAATCACCTGGGACTGCTGGCCAAGACAGTCTCAAGAGCTACACCAGGACAAGTGATTCAGAATTGAGGTGAGGTGGAAAGCAACAAGTTCCCCAGATGATTCTTACCCATGCTAAAACTTGAGAATTACTAGTCTGGAAGAACCAAAAATAAAAGTAATTAGATTGTAAAATTGACATTGATGAGATGGTGACCCAGGAGAGAAAAAAGTCAGCTTGTTATGCACCAAACTGTATCCCTGACAGGAACCTCACATATGGTTAGTGGATATTATACTTTCTGGCAAGGATCAGAAAAAACCCAACTGAGGAAGGGAAACAATATTGGCCAACAGAGAGACAAACCATTCCTTTCAGGATCCCATGAAAGCTACTCACCTCCTCCAGACATTTCCTAAGGAGTTCCACTGCCTTCTCACGCGAGATAGCTGAAAGAGAACATGGAGGTCAGGCCCTCAAGGTGCTGACACTAAGTCCAACTCTCTGCCACAACTCTGAACCAAGTTTCAAACTTTTTCAGGTCAACATGACACACAAACAAATAAGGCCAAAAAAAAAAAAAAGCCAAGGCTTCTGATTTACAACAAACTCGCTCTATATGCAGTTGAGTGTCCCAGGCCCAGTGCTCAGGCAGCCACAAGCCATTGCGAATTGATTTGCTACAGAGAAGGGTAAGCATGACGGAATCTGCCTCCCATGCCCAGTGCTCGCCTCCAGAGAAGTCCAGCGGCCTGCCTCTTCTTTAGAGCCCATCCCCCAACCCCCAACAACCCCCAGCCCTCCTTTAGACCAGGGCTTAGATCAGCTCCATCTGCCCTGGCCAGCTGCAAATCAGGGAGAGGGAGGACAGGGCCAGTGTGCTGGCCTCACTCTGCCAGCTGGGCCCCGGTTTAACAATAGAAACAGAATTCATCGGATGGGGCCGAGCCTCTCATAAAACAGGAGCCAAAGGAACTGTCCACGGGCATGGCAAACTGGGACGACACATGGTGCAGTCTGGCTTCAGGGGTGGCTGGCGGCTGTTTCGGTGGGCAGATCAGCTGTGTTACTGACAGATGCCAAATCAGGCAATGGTCACTAGGAGGCCAGGCTAATCTTTTCAGGATGTGGCCTGGAGCTCTGGCATGGCCGAGGCTGAGTGAGAGGGCAGCACCATAAAAAGAACCAGCCAGATTCTCACTACACTAATAGGGAAGAGCGGAACGTAAGGCCAAAACTGGTTATCTGCGCTGCATCTACAGCGTGGAAAAGTGAATCCCAACTGCCTATTGCTCACGATGGCTGAAGCTGAGGGTGTGGTTGGGGTCAGAAAATAGAACTTAACACAGAAGCAACCTTGTGTCTAGAGGTTTGCCAAGTGGACGGTTCATGGACAAGTAGAGAGCCAGCTTTCTCATATAGGAGAGGGCAGCTATTATGTGATAAGAATACAGGGTGTGGCCTTAAAAAGCTTTGATATTTAAGGAAAGAAACCCTCAGTTGTCATCCTGGAGACCTGTTCATAATCACAAGCTCCAAACAAACATACCCAAACCACTTGCTTTACTCTACACCTGAGAAGCTAATGAGCCCCTAAGTAGTGGCAAAATGAATGCAAAACCTGAACTTTTATAACTGAAGAATTATAGTTTTAGTCATTATTCCAACCCCCCTTTAAAATAAAACCCAGCTCTGGACATATGCAATACCTCATTTTACCTGGTGGAAGAGGGACTTGGAACAGCTTTTCCATAACCCTAATGACCTACAGAAAAAAGCTTCCCGAGGGCACTTTCCTTGGCCACCCTACTCCAAGGGGTTGTACATAAAGCCGGGAAACGGCTGAGGACAGGGCTTTGCTACTGTTCCCAGCTTAGACAGCTGACACTTACTTGGCGTGTAATATCGGTCCAGGATACTGAGAGTCAGGAAGGCACCATAGCCGTGGGCTGCGAAAGGGGCTTTTGCCAAGGCTGCCAGGTAGTCCATGTAGTAGAGCGCTGGACCCTCATGCTCATCATAGCCAGCCAGGAGAAGGTTGACATGATACGGGGTCTGCCAAGGAAAGACACTGTAACGTAACGGTCAAAGCAATAACGCCAACGTCTCTCATGGAAATAGGAACATTCCAACTGTTGATAAATAGTAGCAGCAGCTGAGTAAATGATCATGAAAGGAAAGATTTAGAGAAATCTAAAGGACCCAAAGTGTGGTGAGAGATAAAGAGAGGTCAGCTTGTTTTCTCTGAACAGAAGACCATCTGGACCACTTAAAGGTATGTGAAAAAGCTGCTTCTTAAAGCCCATGGACCAAAATCTGCTATAAAAGCTTTTCAAAGACAAAGCATCAGTGTTCTTGTCTTGTTCCTAATAGCTGAAACCAAAACACACCATTCTGAGAAATGTCAGGCCATGGGCTAAAGAAAGCTACAGCACCAACCACATCACCCAAAATAAAAAGGCTCAGTATGGGCATTTGGATCACAATCTCAAATGGCAAACTGTATGTCTCACTATTAAGAAACTAAGTCTTGGGCTACATTTAATAAATCCTGGAGAGGGTGTGAAGGAAAGGCCTACATTGTTGCTGGGAATGTAAACTGGTGCAGCCACTATGGAAAACAATATGGAAATTCCTTTAAAAATTAAAAACAGAGCTACCATATGATCCCACTATTTCTACTCCTGGGTATATGTCCAAGAAAAAACTCTAATTCATAGCAGCGCTATTTACAACAGCCAAGACATGAAAACAACCCAAGTGCCCATCAACAGATGCCTGACTTAAGAAGATGTGGTACATATATACAAGGGAATATTACTCGGCCATAAAAAGAATGAATTATTGCCATTTGCAGCAACATGGATGGACCTAGATAATATTCTATGTAGTGAAGTAAGTCAGAGAAAAACATTGTATGGTATCACTTATATGTGGGATCCAGAAATAATACAAGTGAATCTACACACAAAACAGAAACTAACTCAAAGACACAGAAAATATATGCATGGTTACAAAAAGGGAAAGGGAGGAGGGGTATAAACTAGGAGCACGGGATTAACAGTGACAAACTGCATAAAATAGATAAGTAACAGGATTTACTATATAGCATAGGGAACCATATTCAAAATCTTATAATAACCTATGATGGAAAATAATCTGAAAAAAGTACATATATAACTGAATCATTCTGCTGTATATCTGGAATTAATACAATACTGTGCATCAACTATAAAAAAGATTAAAAAAAGAGAAAGAAACAAGTCATGGGGTAGGAAAGTATAGAAGTTCTCAGATATTTCAATCAAATCACTAACCTTGTTTCTGGCCACAGCACATGGCTTGCGGGATCTTATTAGCTCCCTAATCAGGGACTGAAGCCCACACACCAGGCAGTGCATGGGCAAAGCCCTAACCACTGGACCACCAGGGAACTCCCAAGTCACTACATTTTTAATGCAGACAGTAGTAATGGAAGTTGGTAAGTTCAAAAAATGTGGTAACTCTAGAAGAACTGCAGATTTAGGTGAAATGCTAATTATTTTTCTAATATAACAAGGCTGTGTGCTAAGATAACTAAAAGGTAATTTTTATCAATGAAACAAAAGTAATTACAATAACCTATTTTATAGGTATCCTTTTTTTGTATTACCTGCAAGTGTAATGAGCAAATTTCTACAGAGAACCCTGACTAAGTCTGCCTTGATCTTCACTTCTATATGGATGATTATTTTTCTACACCAGGTGGGCCATTTGCCATGTTAGATTCAGACTGTGTTCCCAGGCATCAGTGGCGCAACTTCCATGAAAAAATGACTTCCTTTTTTCTCTGCAAAGTTTGTTTTCCCTCTTGCCCTTGCCTCAGTGGATAGTGAACAGGCCTTGCCCACAGTTAGGTGCCCATTCCTAAACATTAATTCAATCAAATGGACATTAAATGAAACTAAATACACTTATGCATCATATAACGGGGCATAAAGTAGTAACAGCTGATGGTCTTAAAAGTGATGTTTTGTATTCTTTGGACACTGATCAGCATGGGCACTTGGCAGCTTGAAGAAGCAGTCTAACTCATGTTAGAAGATACACATGAGAACATTATATACCTACTTGGAATTCCAAGCCAGCTGTGCTAAGTAGTATTTCCCAAAGATTACAGAGTAGCTCTAACCTGCAAACAACTTTCTGCCTTGGGGATGAGATAGTGAATAGACTCAGAGGAGTAAGAAATAACCAGTAATAGTTAAGTCTTTTGAGAAAATAATTAACTGCCTATTACATTTCCCAGTAAGTAGCATGCTAACCTCTGCCAGTAGTCTCTGGAATTTTCTGCCACATTCTGTGACTACATTCTTAGTAAGTCTGACCTTAAGCAAGACACTTAACCTCTATGAACATATTTCCTTATGTGTAAAACTAGGTTAATTAATCCTTCCCCTTTCTACTTTCTAGGAAATACGGTGAGAAAAAAATAACAGAGGTGACACATCCCGAACTCTGGAAGAAAAAATGTGACCTAAATTCTTAGTATATTAGCTATATCCCAGTGTCTTTTTTGATAGCTTACCACTTTAAACAACAACAAAACTGTTTGAACTACCTAAAAATAAAAAATAAATATAACAGTATTTTTAAAAAACTGTGACAACAGTAATGCAACAGGGAGACAAAGAATACCATGGTGTTTTTATAGTTAAAATTAGAAAAGCAAAAAAGAGGGGCTTTCCTGGTAGTCCAGTGGTTAAGAATGCGCCCTCCAATGCAGGGGACAAAGGTTCGATCCCTCGTCAGAGAACTATATCCCACATGCCACAGGGCAACTACTGAGCCCACTCGCCACAACAAAGACCCGATGTGCCGCAACCGAGATCCAATGCGGTCAAATAAATAAATTAAAACGAAAAGCAAAAAAAGAGAGAAATATCCAAACTGTTTTCCTTCCCCAAGAGATTTAATAATATAGTTACTTACCTATCACAAAATAAGCTCATCTTTTTGCTATAAGGATAACAAACCTTCTCCATTTACTAGAGGACATTCCTTTTATGGCTATTTTATCCAGTTGTTTATTAAGGATCCATCCAGATATCTAAAGAGACCTAACCAGCAGAAACCATATATGCTTTCTCCAATGAGGCTATTGCCCACACTGAGATCAAACTTTGTTTAAAACAATTAAGGTGATCTTTAAAAGCCACCACAAAAAATTTTTATGTGAAGATGTCAAGAGAATTCCAGAAACAAACCATATTGCTTAATTGGTCTATATAATATCATTTATTTACGCTTAAGCATCTGACACACACACTCATCAAAGTTGGTATTCAGAAGCTATAACATGTGGTACAGAAGATAACTCACAAATTATTGTGTGACTTTGAATTACCAACTTTTGCATGTGTGAGATGCTTAAGCATAAATAAATGGTGTTATCTAGACTAATTAAATCATTACATCTGTGTAACAACTTGCAGTTTCTGAAATTCTTCTGACAATGCTCCATCAGAGATCTCTGGCTCACACCAGTTTTTGGTTTTTAATTTCAAATAAGGTCTTATATACTGCTATTCCCTTACTCCTCTAAGAATCATGGCATTCAAAGTGACAAAGCCATACTGATGGGTTTCTTGATTCTTATATTTTCTCCTATTCCTGATGCAACAGTGTTTTCCTTGAATAAGACAAATTCCAAGCCATTCAATTTTGTGAAATTCTTACAGCATATACATGTGTGACTATGGTATGTTTAGGGAAATACATAGTATGTGTAAGACACAACCCACCTATTCAAATATTTATACTGATTACAAACTCCATGAAGGCAGGACTCTGGCTTGTTCAATGATGTATAAGCATATAGTATATATTCAATAAAGATTTGCTGACTGAATAACAATCATACCAAAAAGCCTTATATATTTTTCCATACATATGTGACTAATGCCTAGTATCATAACAAGAAAGATTAAGAAAATCTTTAAACAAATGTCAGAAAGTGATAGGTCCTACTTCTGAGAACTAGCTCAAGTTTAAGTTGACTGCCAGTATCACTACAGTTACACATATACTGCTACTTTTTTTCTAGGTTCCTAGGTCCTTCTCTTTCTACTTTCCTTTAGACACAGGTTGCTAAGTAAAGAAAAAAAATTATACTACAGGAATTTAAAATTAAATGAAGGGGAGAACAACAGCTTAAAAAAATACCTCATGTCAGGAAGAAACAACTGAGTTTTACAGAGTTAGGCCTGAATTTGAAATCCAGCTCTATTATTAGACATGTGGCTTTAGAAAAGTAAGTAACCTAATGTCTCTGGAAGTGTTTTCATTGCAAACCTGGGATACCTACTACAAAAAGGTTGCAGTGAACATTCAAAGAAATAATGCATGTAAAACAAGCACAGTACCCAAGACATAGTAAAGGCTCAATAAATGCTAAAATAATTACTAGGGAAACATAATCAACTGTGAAGTTCACAGTGTCCATGGAAAAAATAAGGCAAGCACTCAGGAGAAGACCATCCACTCCTAGCAAATGAGATACAAGATAAATTCCTCATATAGTCAAATATACCCTAAATAGCCAAAACAATCTTGACAAAGAAGAACGCAGCTGGAAGAATCACATTGACTTCAGACTGTATTACAAAGCTACAGTAATCAAAACAGTATGGTATTGACCCAAGAATAGACACACAAATTAATGGAACAGAAGAGAAAGCCCAGAAATAAACCAATGCACATACGGTCAACTAACCTATGACAAAGGAGACAAGAATATACAATGGAGAAAAGACAGTCTCTTCAATAAGTAGTGCTGGGAAAACTGGACAGCTACATGTAAAAGAATGAAATTAGAACATTCTCCACCACCATATACAAAAATAAACTCAAAATAGATTACAGAGCTAAATGTAAGACCCAGGGCATTCTTTTGGATCCATCTTCTACAGTAAAGGAAACAAAAACTGAAATAAACAACTGGGACCTAATTAAAAGCTTCTGGACTGCAAAGGAAACCATAAACAAAATGAAGAGAGTCTGTAGAATGGGAGAAAATATTTGCAGAATATGCAACCCGGGGGCTTCCCTGCTGGCTCAGTGGTAAAGAATCCATTTGCCAATGCAGAAGACACAGGTTTGACCCCTGGTCCAGGGAGATCCCACACGTTGAGGAGCAACTAAGCCCACATGCCACAACTACTGAGTCTGTGCTCTGGAGCCTAGGAGCCACAAATACTGAAGCCCACACACCTAGAGGCCATGCTCCACAACAGGAGAAGCCACTGCAATGAGAAGCCCATGCACCACAACAAGAGAAAGCCCACACACAGCAACAAAGATCCAGCACAGCCAAAAATAAATGAATACACAAACAAAAATTTTTTTAAGAAGAAGATGCAACCAACAAGGGATTAATTTCCAAAATACACAAACAGCTCATACAAATCAAGGAAAAATGGGCAGATCTAGACATTTCTCCAAAGACATACAGATGGCCAAAAAGCACACGAAAAAATGATCAACATCACTAATTATTAGAGAAATGCAAATCAAAACTACAATAAGGTACCACCTCATACCAGTCTGAATGGCCATCATTTAAAAACCTATAAATAGGGAATTCCTTGGCATTTCAGTGGTTAAGACTCTCTGTTCTTCCAATGCAGGGGGCATGGGTTCAATCCCTGGCCAAGGAACTAAGACCCCACATGCTGTGCTGCAAGATCAAAATAAAAGGAAAAGGAATCCTCCCACACTACTGGTGGGAATGTAAAGTGGTGTGGTGATTATGAAGAACAGTATGAAGGTTCTTTAAAAAACTAATACAGAGCTTCCATATGATCCAGCAACCCCACTCCTGGGCATACAGTCGAACAAAGTTCTAACTTGAAAAGATACATGCAACCCAAAGACCATAGCAGGCCTGTTTACAATAGCTAAATATGGAAGCAAATGAAATGTCCATCAACAAATGAATGGATAAAGAAGATGTGGCACATATATATACACACACACCATTAATAAGTCATAAAAAAGAATGAAGTAATGCCATTTGCAGCAACAAGGATGGACCCAGAGATTATCATACTAAGTGAAGTCAGTCAGACAGAAAATGACAAGTATCACATATATGTGGACTCTAAAAAAAAATGCAAATGAACTTACTCACAAAACTGAAACAGAGTCACAGACATATAAAAGAAACTTTTGGTTACCAAAAAGGAAGGGGGGGAGGATATATTTGGGATTTGGGATTAACAGATATGGACCATTGTATGTAAAACAGATAAACAACAAAGACCTACTGTACAGCACAGGAAACTATATTCAGTGTCTTATAGTAACCTACAGTGGAAAAGAGTCTGAAAAAGAAAAAAAATATATATATGTTTAACTGATTCACTCTGACGTACACCTGAAACACTATAAATGAACTATACCTTAGTAATTTTTTTTTAATTTTTAAAGGAAAATAAAAATTTAAAGGAAAAGAAATAAACACCCCATACACATCTTCCTAAAGGGATCTGGTGGGCTATTTATAAAAGTGCCCAGCACACTGCATGACACATGGTAGAAATGTATGATAGCTTCCTCCTCTCTCCCTCCTGGACTCAGAAGGAGCCCTGAGGTGACAGTATTCATTGTCACAAACATTCACAAGCATTGACACTTTGAGCATATCTGCTTCACAGTACACACAACCCTAATCTATCTTGAAATTGATACAGACATAGAGACATTTTTCTGGAAGCCTGAAAAAACAAAAACAACAAACTCTACATCCAGATTTGGAGAGAGAACAAATTACCACTTATAGGTTCCTTCATACTATTTCTACCTTTACAGATATGTCCATTCTGAGTGGTAAGCCTCATTTTCTATCTACCTTTTCATCAGTTCCCTTCTTTCCCACGATCAGTATTACATGTGAGAATTTGCCAATTATCCTGAAGAAATGGGAACACCAATCAATCATGATAAAACTGCCAGGAATCCTCTATCTTTAACAAGGTAATCCTTATCCTGTACATGATATAATCTAAGTCTTTGGTTGTCTCCACTATTCTAATTATTTAGATAGCAAGTCTAAGTAATAAAGCAAAGTTATGAGGTCCCCAAAGGAAGGAACACTATTTTTTATGTCTAGGCATCTTCCGCAGCAAAGGCAAGCACTAAAAATACACACAATTCTTAACTAACCTAAACATCCAAGTGATCAATAAATTAATCTAAACATTTCGCTGAGACACTGTCCAATGGCCACGAGGATCACCATCAGCGGTCTGCAGGGCAAATGCCAACATGCTTAGGTTTAAAGTTATACTCAGGGACTTCTTTGGTGGCCCAGCAGTTAAGAATCTGCCTTGCAGTGCAGGGGACACAAGTTTGATCCCTAGTCAGGGAACTAAGGTCCCACATGCTGTGGAACAACTAGGCTCACGCAACGGAACTATCGAGCCGACTTGCCACAATGAAGATTCCGCGCGCCCCAGCTAAGGCCTGGTGCAGCTAAATAAATAAATAATTATTTTTTAAAAATTAAAAAATGAATTTGTATCTAACTGACACACATAAATTTAAATGAACCACCCTGGGAACTCAAAATGAACTTTAGTTTCTAAAATAAAGTACAACCAAAATTTTGCCACTTTTTATACGGAAAGAAAAAAACAAAACAGATAAATTGATTTCTTTTCCTACCTTAAAAAAACACACGATATAAGCTTATTTTTAAAGTGGAGATCTTTTAAGTCATTTTGAGATTTCCTCATCTATACAACAGGGATAACAGTATCCATCATTATAAGGTTATGGCAAGGTTTAAGTAAATAAATATAACGTGCTTTAACTAGAGGAATTAAAGAGTCTCTTGATGAAGATGAAAGAGGAGAGTGAAAAAGTTGGCTTAAAACTCAATATTCAAAAAACCAAGAACATGGCATCTGGTACCATCACTTCATGGCAAATAGATGGGGAAACAACGGAAATGGTGACAGACTTTATTTTTGGGGGCTCCAAAATCACTGCAAATGGTGACTACAGCCATGAAATTAAAAGACACTTGCTCCTTGGAATAAAAGCTATGACCAACCTAGACAGTGTATTAAAAAAGCAGACATAACTCTGCCTACAAAGGCCCATCTTGTAAAAGCTATAGTTTTTCCAGCAGTCATGTACAAATGTGAGAGCTGGACAACAAAAAAGGCTGAACACAGAAGAATTGACGATTTTGAACTGTGGTGCTGGAGAAGACTCTTGAGAGTCCCTTAGACTGCACGGAGATCAAACCAGTCAATCCTAAAGGTAATCAAGCCTGAATATTCACTTGAAGGACTAATGCTGAAGCTGATGCTCCAATACTTTGGCCATCTGATGCAAAGTGCTAACTATTTAGAAAAGACCCTGATGCTGGGAAAGATTGAAGGCAGAAGGACAAGGAGACAACAGAGGATGAGATGGTTGGATGGCATCGCTGACTCAATAGACATGAGTTTGAGCAAGCTTCGGGAGACTGTGAAGGACAGGGAAGCCTGGTGTGGTGCAGTCCATAAAGCCACAAACAGTCAAACCCTACTGAGTGACTGCAACAAGTGTGCTCAATGAAACGCCTGTTACATAGTAATAACACAGGTGATCTACTATCACCATCATCACCACCAACACCATGGTTTTAAGATTTGATCACATTATTAACAGATCTAACTAGATAACAGTAAGATCAAGAAGATGTTCCAGGGAATTCCCTGGTGGTCTAGTGGTTAAGACTCCAAGCTTTCACTGCTGAGGACTTGGGTTCAATCCTTGGTCAGGGTACTTAAGATCCCACAAGCGACACAGCACAGCTCAAGAAAACAAGTACCACAGAAAGCTAATAAAATTACCCACCTTTTTCTGTTGCTAAAAGGAATACAATTAAAGCCAGGGGAATTAGCCAATAAGCACATCTCTTATGTCCCTCTCCCTGGGATTGAAATGGACTTCCTAAGTACCTGTGAGCCCTGCAGAACTGAGTTCAGTTTCACTTGGTACCTCTGAGCTCAATTCCCTTGTACATTTGAAAGTGGGAGGTATACATGGCACACACATATGCAAACTTTCCTTCTAACTCTTGGAGCATTTCCTTCTAACTCCTGTGCCTACAACTCCTTGTATATTCCCTCTCTCATGAAAAAGAAACACGGTAGTGATTAAGAAGAGTGTGAAATTCCATAAATTTTACAGCTAAAGAGAACAGTTGTGATAAATACACTGAAACAACAAAATCAGCGATGAGAGTCTGGGCGGTGACAAGCAGCGGTGTGACATCTGGCGGAAGCCAAAGTCACAGCAAGGGGGAGAGAGGTGGGCGTGAGGAAGCATCCTGCCGAGCGTGGACACAGAAAAGGAGAGGAACTGACAGTCTTCCTTTGGAGCCAGGCCAGCCTTTCCCACCTCTAATTGAATAGGACGACGTCGCTACAAGTGAGGTGCCTTGGAGAACGATGCAGTTTCCTCTGCAACGTGCGGCACACCTTGGAACATTAAGCAGCATGTGAAGTATACTTCCATTCCTTGCGGGCCAGTAATTTGGTAGGAGAGGTAGATCCACCAACGGGACAAAGGATTTGGCTAATGATAACAGTGTTTCAATAAAGCAGCTTCTAAACAGAGACTGGGCTTTGAACGGAACAGTGCCGGCTATCTCATTTAGTCCAGTCGATTGTCAAAGCTGCCTTCAATTCCATCTCTGGCACCAAGAATATTTCACAAAAGTGCAGTTTACAGAGTTAGAAGGGATCTAAGAGCTTATCTAGTTTATCCGATGTCCCTCTCATAAATGTGGGGACTCGGGTTCAAAGAGCGGACAGTGATTTACTCTAAATTACACAGCTAATTAGAGTCAGGACCAGAATTCAGGCTTTCTAATCTCAAGACTTGTGTGCTTTTCTAGGAAACGATGCTGCCTCCACAAAATGGAAATTAGTGTGAAAATATGACTCAATATGTAAATGTCAGTTTCACACTCAAATAGTTCAGAATGTACTGTTTTGCATACCAGCATCTATTGTTCTCTATTTCATGTATTAGCTCTTATATGACCAATAATATTTTAAGTTTTAAAAGGACAGGTTTAATGTCAGACCATTAAGACTTCTCCAAAGGGTCTACAACTATGCAAGATATACTAAATAAATATAAACAGATGCTAACACCTTAACTGCTTTGCCAATGCTCAATTTTTCAACTTTGTTAATAAATAAAAAGGATCCATTGTTAATTTCTTACACTGGTGCTCTGAACTCTGAATCAGGAGCTTGTTTCCAATAACCAACAGAATTTATCAGTTCTCTGCTTTGGCTAGACTAGGTGGTATAACTTAAAATTTCAATGTTAATTTTGCCACTTTAATTAAAGAGAGACTCTGTACTTGTACTGGAATTGCAATGTTCACTACTTCAAACACTTCTAGAAAATCTAAAAGATTTTAGCAGCTTCCAACTGTCCTTGTGACCAAGTACCTTTCCCAGTTCTAAAAGATTATGGATGGGGATAGTACTGCAGCTGAGGAAGAACTCCTTACCCCTAATGCCTAAGCAATACAGAATCATTTGCACCTTGACTTTAATCCTCTTTGACAGAATCTCTTTTAAGGAAAACCGTCAATCTTTCCTTTCTAATAACAGAGGTGACTACGCTTTAAGTAAAACCATACAAAGTTTATAAAAGGCTTCAATCAAATCCTGAGAAGAGTTCTCTGAGGCTGCACAGAATAATTATGAAAGGAGTGAATGCCCCAATCAACTTCACTTTTGCATGTGGAATGTGAATACATTATAAATTCAATAAATATTATTGAGCACTTATTATGTGAGAAGCATTATTCCAGGTGATGAAGATGGAAACCTGGATCTGGAAGGAGCTGACAAGACAGACTGGAGTAGGAAGGATTTCAGATGGAGGAAACAGCATTTGTGAAGGTAAAGACACAACGGGGAAAAAAAAACAAGACACAACGGAACAGGGAATATTTGGGTACTGGGAAATATGGGACACGTATACTTAGTGAATTAGGTGATTTCAGTAGGAAGCAGCGAGGAACTGAGATAACAGAAATTGGAACGATACTGTCATTGACTTCCTAGACTATAAAGTATGAACTTATGGGGAGTTCCCTGGGGGCCTAGTAGTTAGGACTCCAGGCTTGCATTGCCATGGCCTGGGTCCAATCCCTGTCTTGGGGAACTGAGATCCTGAAAACCCTGCAGCTGAGCAGCCCCTCCACACCCCCCAAAAAAGAGCTTCTGTACATAAACTATGGAGGAACCAGTGAAAACCATCCCCATTCCCATGCCAATATAAGCCTTTTTCATGTCTTAGAACACTGCAGAAGCAGTAGGGATGGAGGGAGACCTGTGGAATATAAGATATATTTAGAAGGTAGAATACATAGGAATTAACGAACAGTGAAACAGAGGTTAGAGAGAAAGAGGAGTTAAGAGGATGCTCAAAAAAGGGAAAGGTGGTAGAGCAAAAGTGAAAAACTCAATTTAGACCCAATGAGACTTAAATTGAGCTGTTCAGAGGCAACTGGAAAGAAAAAACAATGGACAGTTGAAATCATGAGACTGAATCAAAGTGAAGTGTTAGCTGCTGCTCAGCTGTGTCTGACTCTTCACAACCCCATGGTCTGTCCATGGAATTCTCCAGGCAAGAATAGTGGAGTGGGTTGCCATTTCCTTTCTCCAGGGGATCTTCCTGACCCAGGAATCAAACCCAGGTCTCCTGCATTGCAGGCAGATTCTTTACTGACTGAGCTATGAGGGAAGACTGAATGAGGAGTCAGCCAACTGGAAGGTTTTATTTACACAAACACACATTCCTATGTTCACATGTGGATGACAACAGAGGAAACAATTACTACAGGACACACCATGGCAGAGATATTCTTCCTAGGTTGTCAGGAGAGCACAAAGAAGCTCTCATGAGTAACAAACAAATATGGGGAAACACAGAGTTTCCCTGGAAAATTATATTTTTAAAATGACATACACCAAAAGTTAGGCATGCGTCTTTGTGAAAAATAAGGACTCGAGATCAAATGTGGCTTTAGCGCTTTACAGTTGTGTTATAAAAGACAGTCCACTTGGCCCTGAAGTTTCAAGTGCGCCATCTGAATATGGGGACAGTCCTGCTTGCCTGATAGCTGCAAGGAATGAAAAGTACTCATCTGTGTTCAAGTTTCTAGAAGAAGGCCCAGTAAGTAATGGGGGACTAATAAATGTCATCTGAATCTGAATTTTACAAACAAAAAGTTACATACTGTGTATATTTCAATTTTTAGCAAAATTAAACTCAATAATTATGAAATTTCTGTAAATTTTACCTCTCTAAAACCATCACTAACTCCAAGTTTGAGTGGTTCTTCTGTTGTGATCTCATCGTAATTAGAAGTTTAGAAATTTAATGAGTTGAAATGCAACACGGCACAGCTGCCTTATTATACCAACTAGTTAACACAGTATTTGTTTTCTACATTAATTTTACTTGCTAATCAAAAATACTGCTTTCTCCCAAATAACATCAAAATAAAATTGCTGACTGTGCAATGGTAAAACTAACAACACCATGTCTGCAACAAGGTCACTTGAATTTTTTTTTCATGAGCTGGCAGTTTCCAGGGAAAATTCTGGGTTGGACAAAAAGTTTGTTTGGGTTTTTCCATAATAGCTTACAGAAAAACTGAAATGAACTTTTTGGCCAACCCAATATAAGACTCCGTATACCTTCATCGGTTCTCAAAAAATTCCAGGGCCGAAGTCACACCCCAAGGCAGATATATATTAAGTTGCACATGCTG
This sequence comes from Muntiacus reevesi, assembly GCF_963930625.1. Lineage (NCBI taxonomy): Eukaryota > Metazoa > Chordata > Mammalia > Artiodactyla > Cervidae > Muntiacus > Muntiacus reevesi. The sequence continues at coordinate 168,599,080 of NC_089249.1, read as the reverse complement.
AACATGTCCATGAGTATCTTTGTTTGGGGTTGTTGTTTTGTTTGCTACACTGCTCAGCTGTGATGTATCAGTTCCCAACCAAGGACTGAACCTGGCTCCTGGTAGTGAAAGCCCAGAATCCTAACCACTAGGCCACCAGGGAACTCCCACCCTCGAGTATTTTTGAATGTTGAGCATCTGACCTGATTCATCTCCCTGAGTTAGTAAGTAAGTCGCTGGGAAAAAACCTACTTAGGGCAACACATAATTGTATGTTTTCAGATGCCCACAGCAACTAGAAAATCCTGGGGAAAAGACTATTTAGAAGCCCTAGTACTAGAACACAGTGCTCCCCAATAGCAGCCTAGGTCCAACACAACGGACATGACAGCTCCTCATTGGTCTTCCTGCGTCCTTCTGTGCTGTGTGCTGTGCTCAGGCATATCTAACTCAGGCTCCTCTGTCCGTGGGATTTTTCAGGCAAGAATACTTGCCTGAGTATTACAACCCTGAGTGAGCTGCTATTTCATCCTCCAGGAGACCTTCCCACCCAGGGGTCAAACCCGCGTCTCCTGCGTCTCCTGCACTGCAGGTGGATTCTGTACCACTGAACCACTGCTGCTGTCTGCTTTCCCCAGATGATCTACCAAAGAGTAGCCAATGGTCTAACCAAACCTCATCTGATCACGCCAACCCCCACTTAGCCAACCAGCTTCCAGAGAGGCCCACTGCTTTCAGCCCAAGAGCTTTTTTTATCAGTCTTCATAACATGGACTAACTCTCTAGTTTCAATCTTTTACCAGTCCCCTAAAACCCTGAGCCATATTTAACAAACTACTTTAGATTGCAGATTTTGTATATATCATGTTTAGAGTAAAAACTATATGAAGATATGTATTTCTTTTTCCCTCAGAAGAGCCCTAATTCGTATCCAGTACCCCACTAGTTAAAAGGTAAAAAATTAGGAGTAGGAGGCTCAGAGAACTATTTGTGCCTGCCCCCAACGTCATTAGAAAGTGACTGTGCCGAAGGAAATGGCAACCCACTCCAATACTCTTGCCTGGAGAATCCCATGGACGGGGGAGCCTGGCAGGCTGCAGTCCACGGGGTTGCAGGAGTTAGACACGACTTAGCAACTAAACCACCACCACCACCAGCCTAGCCCTCTCTCACACTCCTCTAGGCCTGCACTTTCAGGGTTCCTTTCCGCTCCATCTCAGCCTTAATGACAGCTGGTCCCTCAACACTCAGGTTAGGCTCGGCTTACAGAGCAACCACCTGTGAGGCTATTGCAGTACTTGTCGCTCTGCAGCAGAGCTGTTTATTTCTCCACCGCCCCATCTGAAGGCACATACTACGCTTTGCACATTCCTTCAGCTCCCAAGGACAGTGCAGGCTATAGATTTGTTGAATGGATGGCTAGCAGCACCTATAGAACTTCTTAGCTATATTATACTGTACAAATTAGGAGGCATCAGAAAAGGAAATGTGAAATTCTGGCCAAGTATTTCAGTTAATAAGGATTCAGATTACTTCCTCTCCCTTACCTTTTTCGTTCCAATCTACTTCATGCTATCCGCTTTACTGTCTACACTCAAAAGTAATGGTAAATCTAAACACTTTTTTTTTCATTTTTAGCTTTTAAAAAAATGTATTATGCTTTCCTACTCCTTTACTCTTCCTTTTTATGCTATTAAACTTTTTTGGTGAAATAATACACTTACATAAAAGTGCATAAAATATACACATATGGTTTAATGAATAAAGTGAACATACATTTAACTACAACCAAAGTCAAGAAATAGAAGAGTCAACTATTTCTCCCTCCAAAGGCTTCCTATTCCCCTGTGGGGGGGAATAAAGAAAATCTCACAGTTGCTTGGATCAGCCCCTGAATTCGTATCTCTGCACAATCCTGGTCCATGGCAGGTACAGAGAAGCACTAAGATGCCAGGGTACATGTGTATTTGTATCTGTGAATATGTGTGAGGGCATGCCCACACAGGCCAAGGCACTGGTTTAAAGCAATGTTAAAAGGTGGGGTAAATCTGTATTTCTAATGGTAAACACTTTGCTGCTTAGTAAAACAGTATTCTACTGCTTATGGCTTAAACCAACTCCTAACAGGGAACCATATAATTTTCAAGATACAAGTCTCAAAACAACACAAATTTAAGGCCAACTACTTATATTGCTTCACCCCCACTGTGGAGAGGAAAGATGTTTTAAGTGAAAAGTTGGCATTATGAGGTTACACAATCCCAGCCACCCAATAGGCTCATTCCACTCAGCGGAGAATAGGGGTTCTCTATGCTCACAGCAGGCATACAACAGGGTAGCACATATATGCTCTCTGAGTGAGAAAGCAACACCTTCTCACATACAACCCCCTGGAGAGAGATGGGGAAGGGGAGGGGGGAGGACTTTACACCTGCAAACTCCTAACTCTATCAGCGCTAGGACTGGGAAAAACAGCACATATTTTTAAAAAATAAAAAAAAGAAAAAAGGTTTCCTGATAAAGCTAGTAACTTTCAGAGAAGGATGTTCTTAAGTCATTTTTTCCCTAGGAAACTAGCAAGCACAATGATTCAACATCCAAGTCTTTGTCTCCTTAATGGACTGAGTCAAGCCCTAATGACTGTATAAATAAACTGCTTAAAAGGGCAGCTGTCAGATTTCTTATTCTTCTTGGCAGAAAAACACTATGAGCACAAAGTGCTGTCATATTAATTAAGGCATCTGAACTTCAGGGCACATCTGTCCCTGGGCCTTTGGATAATCAAAATGACCACTAAAAATAGAATGGTGCTATCTCCAATGGGGTAGACATGAGCCACTTTCAACCCTGAGAGATTCCAGTGAGATGTGACTTGAAATGCACGTTTTGCAATACCACTGAATGTCCATCTATATGTAGTCATTTAAGTTTTTACTCTATGTTCTATTAAGGCTGGTAGACAAAAATAATTAACAGATATAACTCTTGGCCCATAGTGAAAATCCAACTAGCTGACTAGCTAACTGAGGTCTGGCAGGGAAGAAAACACCTCTCCAGGTCTAAAAAACCACTGACTGCACTGAAACTCCACGAGCTCCATGAGGAATGTCTTGGTATTTTTTTTTTCACCAAGAGTGAGCCAGCGCTGACTGTCTAGATGCCCAGGCTGCATGGCAGCAGTGTCAAAGGCTGCCATTTGCTCCGAGGCACTGCCATCTGCAGCAACACAACATCTTGTCTCCGGAAAATAAACACATCTGCCTTTGCCAGGGTCCTCCCACTGTGCCGCCCATCTGGAGCAGGTGAGCTAGAAGGCAAGCCTGGGCATGGGTGAGATGGGGGCGAGCAGAGGAGATGAGGCCTCAAGGGAGAAGGCACAAGGAGGAAGAAGTAGTGCTGCGTCATGTCACATCCTGCTAACCACATTTGCCAAAAAACTTGTGAAATTACCCTTGTTAGTGATATTTTAATCACAAGTAACAAATGGTTGGTTGCGTTTAGGGGACAAGACCTGCAAAGCCAAGGTTTTACCTGGGCCATCTGTTCACAAGATCACATGACCTCACCGACACCAATAAACAGATGATGTCTTTGTGTCAGCCACCAAAGGCACGAGGACAATGCTGTCCTTTGAATAGAAGGCTCAAGGCAACAGGGTCTTTCCAGGACAGGGGCACACAATACCTGCCTACTATTAACCAGACTAAACACACTCAAATTCAGGCCAGAGTGCAGAGACAAGTCACTTCTAGAAATGACTGATACCTGAAATTCTTTCCTATATATTCTTTCCCTTTCACTTAAAAAAAATAAATTCAAGTCTAGTTATGGTCTTTTCAAAAAATTAATTTGCTTTTGGCTGCACTGGGTCTTGGTTGCTGCAGTCAGGCTTTCTCTAGCTGTGGTGAGTGAGGGCTACTCTCTCACTGTGGTGCAGGGGCTTCTCACTGCCGTGGCTTCTCTCGTGGAACACGGCCTCTAGGGCTCACAGGCTTCTGGAGTCGTGGCACCTGGGCTCAATGGTTGCGGCTCATAGGCTACAGAGTGTGGGCTTAGTAATTGTGGTATGTGGGCTTAGCTGCCCGACATGTGAGATCTCGGACCAGGAACCACATCCATGTCCCTTGCACTGGCAGGTGGACTCTTAACCACTGGACCACCAGGGAAGTCCTAGTTATGGTCTTGATGTCAGAATTTTTTTTAAACTGAAGTATAGTTTTAATTTACAACCTTGGGTTTGTTTCAGGTGTACAGCAAAGTGACTTCAGTTATATTTATTTACTTTTTCAGATTATTTTCTGTTATAGGTTATTTTAAGACATTGAATATAGTTTCCTGTTGTTGTTCAGTCACTAAGTTGTGTCCACCTCTTACGACCCCATGGACTGCAGAATGCCAGGCTTCCCTATCCTTCACTATCTCCCGGAGTTTGCTCAAATTCATGTCCGTTGAGCTGGTGATGCCATTCAACCATCTCATCCTCTATCGCCTCCCTCTCCTCCTGCCCCGTTTTAGCCAGCATCAGGATCTTTTCCAATGAGCCAGTGCTTCGCATCAGGTGGCCAAAGTACTGGAGTTTCAGCTTCAGTATCAGTCCTTCCAATGAATATTCAGGATTGATTTTCTTTAGGATTGACTGGTTTGATCTCCTTGCAGTCCAGCACCACAGATCAAAAGCATCAATCTTTGGCACTCAGCCTTCTTTATGGTCCAGTTCTCACATCCATACATAAGTGGAAAAACCATAGCTTTGACTATACAGACCTTTGTCAGCAAATTGATGTCTCTGCTTTTTAATACTTTGTCTAGACTTTTCGTAGCTTTTCTTCCAAAATCCGTGTTTGTTATCTCTTCTATGTAGTTTGTCTCTGCTCACCCCACACTTCTAGTTTAACCCCCACGCCTCCCCTTCTCTGGTAACCGTGTGTTTGTTTTCCATGTCTGTGAGTCTGTTTCTGTTTTGTATATAGATTCATTTGTATTATTTTTGAGATTCCACATATAAGTGACAGAATATTTGTCCTTCTCTACCTGACTTATTTCATTTAATATGATATTCTCTATGTCCATCCCTGTTGCTGCAAATGGTATTATTTCATTCTCTTTTACTGTTGAGTAATATTCCACTGGGTATACATACCACATCTTTTTAAACCAAACACCTGTTGATGGGTACTTGGACTGTTTCCACGTCTTGGCTGTTGTAAATAGTGCTACTATGAACACTGGGGTACATGTATCTTTTCGAATTAGAGCTGTGGTCTTTTCTGGCTGTACACTCAGAAGTGGGGTTGCTGGATCATAGGGCAACTTGTAATTTTCTAGGGATACTGTTTTCCACTGTGGCTGCACAATCTGCATTCCCACCATTATGCACAAGATTCCTTTCTCTCCAATGTGCTCCATCACTTATTATTTGTAGACTTATTATTTTTATTTTTTGATGGTGCTGTGCAGCATGTGGGATCTTAGTTCCCTGAGTGGGTACCAAACCTGTGCCCCCTGCATTGGGAGCACAGAGTCCTAACACTGGACCGTCAGGGAAATCCCTATTATTTTTAGACTTTTTGATGATAGCCATTCTGACTGGTGTGAGGTGATACCTCAATGCAGTTTTGATTTGCCTTTCTCATTTCTCTAATAATTAAAAGAATCCACCTGCAATGCAGGAATCATTTGATTCCTGGATCAGGAAGACCCACTGGAGAAGGGATAGGCAACCCACTCCAGTATTCTTGGGCTTCCCTCATGGCTCAACTGATAAACAATCTGCCTGCAATGTGGGAGATCTGGGTTCGATCTCTGGGCTGGGAAGATCCCTTGGAGAAAAGAATGGCTACCCACTCCAGTATTCTTGCCTGGAGAATTCCATGGACTACACAGTCCATTGAGGTCATAAAGAGTCAGACATGACTGAGTGACTTTCACTTTCTAATAATTAACGATGTTGAGCATCTTTTCATGTGTCTATTGGTCACTTGTATATTTTCTCTGGAGAAATGTGTATTTAAATCTTCTTCCCACTATTTAAATAGTTTTTTTTAAATATTGAGTTTTATGAGTTGTTAATATATTTTGGATATTAACCCCTTGTCAGTAACATCATTTGCAAATATTTTCTCCCATTCCGTAGGTTGCCTTTTATTTTGCTGATGGTTTCTTTCACTGTGCAAAAGCTTTTATTTTGATTAGGTTCCATTTCTTTATTTTTGTTTTTATTTCTTTTGCCTTGGGAGACTGATCTAAGAAAATATTGCCATAATTTATGTCAAAGAATGTTTTACTTATGTTCTCTTATAGGAGTTTTATGGTGTCATGTTACATATTTTGGTCTTTAACCATTTTTGAGTTTATTCTGTGGTGTGAGAAAGTGTTCTAATTTCACTGATTTACATTTAACTGCCCAGCTTTCCCAATATCACTTGCTAAAGATTGTCTTTTCTTCATTGTATATTCTCACTTCTTTTGTTGTAAATTAACTGACCGAAAGTACGTGGGTTTATTTCTGGGCTCTTTATTCCATTCCATTGATCTATATGTCTGTTTCTGTGCCAATATCACCTTGTTTTGATTACTATAGTTTTGCAGTATTTGACATTAGATCTTTAAATCATGCTATCTGGAGCTGAAAGAAACTGTAAAAATTACCCATATGTTCTTTCTACCAAGAAATATGTTCTTTAATCTAGCTCATGGGAGAGCTAGTGCTATGCCTCCTGTATCAGGAATCATTCAATTACACTAGTTTTCAAACTTTATATCTATAATTTCCACTTTGATAGCCATTAGCCACAAGTGGCTATTGAGCACTTAAAATGTGACTACTGTGACTTAGGAACCAGTCTTTTCTTTAAAGAAACAAAAGTTTATTTCTCTTTCAAAGTTCAAGAGACTCTCACATAGGAGCTGAATTTTAAATTAAATTGAAGCAAGTTTTTTTTATTAAAGCATAGTTGACTTACAATATTATATCAGTTTCAGGTGTCTAGGGATTCAATATTTTTATAATTATACTCCATTTAAAGTTATAAAATAGCTACATTTCCCTGTTTTACAATATATCCTTGTTGCTTACTTACTTTATACATAGTAGTCTGTACTCCTTAATCCCATGCCCCTATCTTGCCTCTCCTCTCTTTCCTATCCTCACTGGTAAGCAATAGTTTGTTCTCTGTATCTGTAAATCTGCTTCTGTTTTGCTATATACATTTAATTTTGTTTTTTACATTTCACATAAAAATGGTAACAGAGTATTTGTCTTTGTCTGACTTTTTTCATTAAGCATAGTATGCTCTAGGTCCATCCATATTGTTGCAAATTGCAAGATTCCATTCTTGTTTATGGCTGAGTAATATTCCACAGTGTGCGTGCCTGTGTGTGTTTGTGTATACACACCCCACATCTTTTTAATCCATTCATCTATTGATAGATAATTTTAATTATTTTAAATTTAAATAGCCATATATGACTAGTAGCTACTATGCTGGATTATGTCAATCTAGAAAAAAGCTGAGCACATAATATATGATCAATGTTGGTTTAATTTTATTTTCCTTATTAATAGCACTCTTTACTAGCAGATTGTTGAACTAAAATAGCACAAGAAACAATCTCCCATAGGAAACTATTAAATTGCTTCTTTAACCAAACAGTAACAGCATCATAAAAGCAAGTTTATTAATTTATTTATCAAATAAATGTATTAATTAGGTATATGTGTCATACACTGTATTAACAGCTTTGCATGATTACCTCATTTAATCTTCATAATAACTCCATGAAGTAGATACCATTATTTTATAAGTAGGGAAATTAAGCTTAGAATTTGTTCAAAGACACAGCTAGCAAGTCAGTGGGCAAAGATTTAAACCAAGGCAGTGTAATTCCAGATACTGTGTTTAACCAACAGGCTAAACTGTCTGTATCTTAAAGAACCAATTTATATAAGATCGGCAAACAGCACAGCACATAGCAAACTGCAGGTCAAACAATTTGAGCTACAGGCATGAAGTTATGCATGGTAACTGGCTGACTCAAATAAGTATCATGTGCCAAATGGTGTGACTATATAAAAATACCAAATCTATTGATTTTGTACTTATTGGGAAGACTGAAAAACCACCATCACCTTTCTCCTCATAAAAAAATGCATGAAATATGAATTAGTATTTTAGAACAATCTCATTTGATTGGAAGGTGGCGAAGCTGGGATTGGATCTAGAAGCACAAGGCAGAGGTAATCAATGTTTACTAGAGCCCCATGTCACTGTCTACAAGGGATATTTATTTGTTAAGACATCAAACATTTCTGCTAGGAGATTAACCGGATTCACTACATTTGCATAAAGCACACTGCCTCTCTTATCTCAATTCTAAAAGAAGCTTAACTCACTTAATGTCTGTAGCATTTAAGACAAAGTGTTTATTGTGCCCAAAGCTGGAATTCTTACTCCAATTCTGCCTGGCAAGTCAGAGGGATATTTTACACAGCAAGCCGCAGTATACTCTCTACTGAATACCACAGGAACTTCTAAGAAGCAGGGAAGGTTGTATCTGATCCATTTACCTCTCTTGGGGAAGAGTAAATAAGAAAAGCCACTGATCTTTCACCCAGATTAAAACAATGTATATAAATTTATCCCCTCTACCCAATTCATCTGTTTTTAGCTTCTCTTCAAACCTCACAATTTTTCACATTGCACAAACTCCTTGGTCGAAGCTAGCAAAGAAAGATTCTATTTACTGAGAAGTTCTCAATTCAGTATTAAGACACTAGAAAATAAACTGTTTTAAAACCTGTAATGTGTAACAAATCAAAACCTGTACTTGTTTTGATCTGTCATAAATCAGCTTAAATAAGTACAGATGAAAAAAAAATCATGTTCTAGAAACACTACTGAAACACCAAGTCGCTGTCAAGGCAGAACAGGCCAGTAATCACGGCACCATCAGTGCGGCTTCCGCCTGACCTGCTGCGTGACCTGCAGCTGATCCCCTTGCCACTTACGCTTTTCACTCCTATCAGCGATAGAGAATTAACTACCATATATCTCCGCAGACTAGTGAGTAGATTAAATTATTAAGCAAAACGCTTTGGGCAAAAGTCATATGAATGTTAAATATTATGATTTACAAGCATTCATTATCCTAGCACTCCTGTGGGGTTAGGAAGCTATCACGATTTCATAGATGAGTAAACAGGCACGGGGGCTAAAGTCACATGGCAGAGCTCTATTTACTGAGTCCCTGTGGGAAGGGAATACTACACACCTTCAGCGATCATACCAACTTTCTTGGCACATCCTACAAAATCTTTAATACATTCAATCCTCTTTTCCCCCTTTCTTTTTTCATTGAATCTTTAAGATGTTGCATCTTTTAACATGCTGTCAATGGAACAAAGACAGTTCTAAGATGATAACAAGGCCGGACTAAGTGAAGAGGAATAATTCTGTGTGCACTGGCAAGAAGAGTCACAGAAAGGCACGGTTACTCTCAAAATAAAATTTGTATATAATAGTATTTTAAGGTTTCATCTCCACCACCACATAATCCAACCACAGGAATTAAGACACATGGTTTGCTGTGAAAACACTGAAAATTAAAAGGCCATTGCCAGATCTTCCTGTTGGTGTACCCCCTCCAAATTCTCTGCAACTGTTATGTTCACCCTCTGGGCTTTAATTAGCAACTATGCAAAAAGAAAAAACAAATCCCACAAGACTGAAGAATAACAAAGAGCAATAGGAAGGGCTCAGGAAGGCCAAATAAGGGTAAAATACTACTCGTGAGTAATAGGAATAGAAAAGAAGCATAGATTTCTCTGTTCCTAAGGCTGCTTGCTGTATTGCTTACCCGACTCCGAAGATAGTCAGCCAGGTTTCGGCGAGTGAAATTAGCTGCTGCTGTGGGAGACAGTTCATAACCTGGTACAAGAGATACATACTTATTGTCAACAGTTGAAAAGTGAAAGTGGAAGTTGAATAGTGTCCAATTCTTTGCGACCCCATGGACTATACAGTCCATGGAATTCTCCAGGCTGAATACTGCAATGCCGGAGACCTGGGTTTGATCCCTGGGTTGGAAAGATCCCCTGGAGAAGGGAAAGACTACTGGAGTGGGTAGCCTTTGTCAACAGTTGGGAAATAGCTAGTTAGTACCGGCAATGATTACTGGGCATAAAACAGAACTAAGGTAACTATTCTACAGTGAGACTGAATTCATCGCCCTGATTAAGCTATTCATTCAGCAACAGACTGTGGTTTCCTCTGCAGAAGGAAAGAGGTACAAATATATACAGATGTTTTATATATATATAAAAAAGGTCTTGAGATGATAATATTTTTAATTTATTTAAAAAAGATACTGGGAAAAACAGGCTGGAAATTAGAATGGCCTCAGTCATACTTTATAAGGTTTTCTTTTTTTAAGTGAAGTAATTTTATTAAGAAGTGTAATATGATTTTCAAAAGCACAAGCCACAGAGGAAAAATTATTTCTATCACTATCTGTAACATTTTAAAAATTGAGGCTCTCCAGCATAAAACCTCTATAAATAAAGTTGTAATGCCAAGCAAAGTACAGCCCAGAGGAATGGCATCAGATGTGCCTTAGTAACACACTCTGGACATTAACACTCCAGCATAAAATGGGGCTAGTGTCAAAAATCACAAGAATGACCCACAACTCAGCAGACCCACAAGAAAATGCCAGTTTGGAAAGATTGCATGTGATTATTGCCTACAATGTTTGAAATACCAGTATCACATCAGGTAAGATGCAGATTAAAATTCTAACAAATATTTATTGAACAGCTATTATGTTTCAGAGCTTACACTAGGTGCTTTCACATATATTACTGAATTTTACCCTTACAAGTCTATTAGTACATGTTAAACTATAATGAAAACAACTCTGAACAAGCAGGAATACTTGTCAATTCTCTAACTCTCTAAACAGTGCTAAGGATTTCACAATTATCTTAAAAGGCAGAAAAGTCTGATGCCTGACCATCTGCATATAGATTTTCTTCCTTTCCCTTATTTTGGCTCAGTTATTGAGTCCCTTGGACTGAAGGAGATCCAACCAGTCCATCCTAAAGGAAATCAGTCCCAAATGTTCATTGGAAAGACTGATGTTGAAGCTGAAACTCCAATACTTTGGCCACCTAATGAGAAAAGATGACTCATTTGAAAAGACCCTGATGCTGGGAAGGATTGAGGGCAAGAGGAGAAGGGGACGACAGAGGATGAGATGGCTGGATGGCATCACTGACTCAATGGACATGCATTTGAGTAAACTCCAGGAGTTGGTGATGGGACAGGGAGGCCTGGCGTGCTGCGGTCCATGGGGTCACAAAGAGTCAGACACAACTGAGCTACTCAACTGAACTGATTGAATTTTAAATGCAAAAGCTACATTGTGTAGGGTTACATACACAAAATACAACTTAAGGAGTTTTAAGGGCAATTCTAACCATATACAATTTGTGTTTTATGCATTGACTTTAGACCCTGAGAGTTACATAACAGAAACTCTCTTGTTTATTACTCCACGCTCTCCTGGGCCAGGACAGGGAAGTATTGCTCTACCAACTGTACTTCAGAAACACTGAGACCCTTCATGGGGACCATGCAGACAACAAGGAGTCATTAAAAAATAATTATTAAAGTATTTTACACATGGCACTCTGCTCAGTGTTATGTGGCAGCCTGAATAGGAGGGAAATCTGAGGGAGAAAAGATACATGAACATGTATTGCTGAGGCCCTTCACCATTCACCTGAAACTATCACAATATTGTTAGTTGGTTATATCCCATTAGGAAATAAAAAGTTAAAAAAAAAGTATTCTAAACTTGCTTAAATCTAAATACCATGTACTTTAGGTTCCTTAACGGCAGGAACTGAGCCTTATTCATCTTTGAATTCTCTATGGTACTAGACACAAGGCTTAACATGGATGAGGTCCTCAAAAATATTTATAGAACTGAATACATGATGCTAAGCTTGCCACCTAAAAAACTATACAAATGGATCATATCCAGTGATTTTATACATACAATTATATTAAAATTTCCTTCATTTATACCAGTTCTATGTACAAGAGTATTATTACACTGTGCAGTAAGTAACTGGAAGGAAGTTTCTTTTCTGCTGAAGCATCACTATAAACTTCCCTGGATCCAAGGGCTAGTGGCTAGTATTTCACAGGAAGGCTTTACCAGCGGCTAAGAGTTTATTAGCCCCAGAGAGTTCACAAAATATCTCACAAAAATTCTAATTATCTCCCTAGATAAGAACCTATCAGAGAGGCAAGGCAGAACCCTTTTATGACACAGTAAATCTCTTATAATTACACAGAGTCTAAAGTTTACAAAGCATTTTCATACATACTATTCATTAATATTATTATAACAATACCATTTATTTATTGTTTGACTACGCTGCACAGCTTGTGGGATCTTAGTTCCCCAACAAGGGATCAAACCAATCCCCTCTACAATGAAGTACAGAATCCCAACCAGGACTGCCAGGGAATTCCCAATAATGCCATTTTAGTGATAAGGAAAGTAAAGGTCCAGAGAGGATAAGTGATTTGTCACATAAAAAAACAGTAACCAAGTTTAACTTAGGTCTTTTAGTTCTGAGATTTCGTATATACTGTAGCTCAAGTCACATTCTCTAACACTTAAAAATCTCGTATCATCATGCTCATTTTTCAAGGTGGGGTTATTTTTATCCCCAGTGTATCAGTGTTGTAATAGTTCTCTTTTCTGCTCTGGGATTTTTGTAGAAAATCCTTAGGACCAGAAGGAGGATCTAACTAAGGCTTTAAAAACAGTAAGACTCAAATAAAAATAAGAGCACATGTATAGAACTGCCAGTATAGAATATTCTCTTTCAGTACACTTTAAAGACAAGACCACCAAAGCCACATTCTAAGTATTACCCACCATTTCGCATCTTATAGAGCTGCACATTTTTCTGAATATATTCTGCAAACTGTACAGTGTCTCCAGCCTCTCCAACACACAGGAGTAAGATTTTTTCACTCATCTTAAACATCTTGTCATGATCTGCTCAAAGAAGAAACACACAGTGTTAGAAATTATCTTAGCAGAAAATTATTCTTATTACATACACGGCAACTACAAAGAGGCTTATCAATTACCATATTGAATTTTATGAATAACTGTTTTATGAAGACTTTGATGGGCAACTGTATCAATTACTCTCTTCCACTCTCCAGGTTAAATTCATCTGCATATTTTATTAACATCAATTTCAGGTGGAGAATATATATAAAAGCTGATAACTGAAAATATACATAAAAACATTAAGGCACTTTGAAATGCAATGAACAACAACTAAAGAAACTGAAGGAATCAAGCCAATGGCCATTATCTTTGGCTCAAGATTCCAAAACCCTGAAATGTCTCTACAAATAGGAGTGTAAATTATTATATAAACAAAAGCATATATGAAAAGAACCAGTGCTGCAATTAAGGAACCATCTCAAGGAAGAACAAAAAATCAACTGAGAATATAAATCACCTTAAAAAGTAAACCAACTCCATTTACAAAGCAAAGAGAAAGTTACAGTGAGTACCAAAGCAAAAATCCTAACAAATATTGCACTAAGCTATTTAAAAATACCTCAAAAATCTCAACACTCTAATCTTATCTAGCTGAACCAGACACATTCAGATTAAACAGATAAATAAATATTCAGATAGAAATTAGTGCCCAAGGAAGAAAACTCCACATTCAGTCCGGGTAGCTTCAGAATAAAGCTAAATCTCCCTATCTTACTCACTTTCACTTTTCCTTTTTCAAATAGTGCTGAATAATCTTCGCTGGGAGACATGCTTCCTGTTTGAAAGCTTTTGAAATGTCAAAATCTCTTAACAGGATTTAAAAAACAAATGCTATAGTCAAATACTTTACAAGTATTTGAGAACTGGAGATACCAGTAATAAGGTTTCCTAGACTTTAGGGGGGAAGTGCACAGAAAATGTGCCTGCAGATAGTATCAAGCTGCCTTGAAACTCCTAGATTCAAACACTTATTCGTTAAAGGCTACAGGAGATTTAAAGACTATGACTTTAAAGATTTAAAGACTGTTTATGAAAGAAAAAATTCACTTATAGATAAATTATCTATGCAAAGAAAAAGAACCAAAAGAGTTATTAGATGCTGCTGGCATCTGAGTTCCTGTAGTTGCAGAAGTATGGGCAATTTTTATTTCTTTCATTATGCTTATGAATATTTCCTATAATGTTTATACTTCATAGGCACCATCTTTGTAAGAAAACACTACTTAATATATTTATTGTCATAATGAGAAAAAAAGCTTCATATCTGGGGGGGAAAGCCTGTTTACAAAGAATTTATGTTATACTTAGAAGAAATGCTAAATTTTGAAACAGTAATCTCTTCAACTGTTCAATTTTGAAATGAACTTAATTCAAGGCCAAAAAAGTGTTTTTTAAACATGCATTGTATAGTGATTGGTGAAGGGGGTAATAAAAAGCAAAAAAGAAGATGCTAACGACTCCCTAAATCATGCAGGAAACAGGCTAGGTAACTCAAGGCAATTTCTGATCCTTGAGAAAGAACATACAAGATCCACATACAGGAAACAAGTGGACAAAAAAATAAGCAATGTAAGCATACAATACTTTAGACTGGAACCCAAGAGATTTTCGTAGCCTGGGTTGAGCAAGTCTAGCAGAGCTCAAGTCTGAACTTGAGCAAATTATCTGTCCTTTCTAAGCCAGTTTCCAAGTGTGTAAAATGAAGATACTGTCACCTACCCCTGTTTAACTCATAGGTGGGGAAAACTGTACATGTACAACATTATCATACTTAGTGTGAGACAATGAAGTTCAGATTATATATGCTATAGGCATTCAGGGGGAAAAAAAGAGCAATCTGTGTGAGCTGAGATACTGTGAGAAATTTAAAAGCAATTCTATACAGGCCAGAAGATAAGAGAAATGAAATGTGGCATGTAGCCAAACTGAAATATTGCACCACTTTAACAAGCAAGCAATCTCTGGGAAACATCTTCTCTATAGTATCAAAATACCTTATAATGACAAACCAAAAAACTGGAAGCATCACTCTCATTTTATACCAGAAGAATAATGAATCTCAAAAGGTTAATTCATTTTCAGCCTACCCTATATAGTTTCTTCATGAAATGAAAGGTAAGAAAAAGTCCTTATACAATTCCAAAGCTTCTATCATAAACATTTTTATATCTGAAAACACTATAGGGAAAATTAGAGCTAAGTACAATTATTTTCAAGCATTTTTAAAGAACTAACTCAAATTCATCTTCTATACCACAGTGATTTCTCTGAATACCATAAGGATTTACTTTTGAAACCATTAATTTAAAAGCTAACCTAATACTCACTGGTGATACTTCTTTTTATCATACAAAATCATCTTGTGATATTTATTTCCTGGTTTTCTTAATGTCTTAGACCCCTTTATGGATTATACCAAATACACTGCATACCCTATAACACCTAAAAGTACTGTGTATGTAAGTAGGCTTAAAACACATTCTATTTTTTGAAGTGGCTTCATATATATTATTATGAAGAAATAGAACACCTATAAACGTACTGAATTTGTTACTGTTAAACTACTTCATTGAAACTCCAATACTAAAAAAAAAAAAAGAAACTCCAATACTTTGGCCACCTGATGCGGAGGGCTGACTCATTTGAAAAGCCCCTGATGCTGGAAAAGATTGAGAGCACAAAGTGAAGGGGATGACAGAGGTTGAGATGGTTGGATGGCATCACTGGCACAATGGACATGGGTTTGGGTGGACTCCGGGAGTTGGTGATGGACAGGGAGGCCTGGTGTGCTGCGGTTCATAGGGTCGCAAAGAGTTAGACACGACTGAGCAACTGAACTGAACTGAACTGAAACTACTTCATGCTAAACTCACTTGCATGTCAAAGGCCTTAGTATTCAAAATAATGGACAGATATACCCTTAAAAAACGAACTGACTACTTTGGAAAACATGGTTTACAAGTAAAACTTCTACAAACATATCATGGAATTTCATAAAGTAATTTGACTCAAAGAACACAATCCACACCATAAAAGTTTAACAGTTTAATAACTTTTCTTTCCTTAAGCCAAGAATGAACTGTTACCTGCCCTCAAAGCCGTCCCTAGTCTCTACAACTAGAGATCTAGTTGTAGATCTCTTCTTCCTCTGGAGTAGATAAAAACTATCTCTGCTTTCTCTGCACTACCTGAGAAGTTTGAATGTACTTTTCATACACAGCATCATTTTCTAGCTTGTGTTATAATTATTTGTACACATATCTGAATCCCTTATTAAACTGTAACTTCTAAGATAAGGGCCACATCTTATTTTTCTTTGCATCCCTTCAGCACCTAGCACTGTAACAGACATATAGGTGTTCCAAACCTATTTGTCAAATGAACATTAAATCATCTGGGCCAACAGATTAATACTTTTTCAAAAGTAGAATATCTATGAATCGTGAAAACACATTCTTAAGATTCCGCAGACAAGCAACCAAAATCTTTTAAAAATATGGAGTCAAATTGCATAGGGCTGAACCTGGGTTCTGTCACCTGAGGCCTTAGGCAAGTTTCTTAACCTCTATGCCTCAGAACTGTCAATGTGACAGCATCCATTTCAAAAGATTCAATGAATTAATGCAAACTGCTTAAAATAACACCTATACAAGTGCTCAGTATGTTTACTACAAAGTATCTGTCATAGTGTTAAACATCTGCACAAAACTTTTTCAACTCAACCCTCTCAACAAGCTTTTTAGGTTGGTGTTACTAATCTTGATTTATTTAGCAGATGAGGAAACTTGGGCACTGCGAAATAACTTGTGCAAAGTCATAAAGCAAATGACTGACGGGGGTTCCAGTTTCCTAACTCCAGTAGCTACTTAAATACAAGGAAAACTAGGTAGCCAGTGCTCTGAAAAGGAAGGATCAGAGCTAAGACTCGGGAAGATACAGACAGTGGAAGGGAAACGGCAGGTTTCTAGTCCCACAATCTCTCACTCTCCCCAGGATCCCACCTTATGCTGTCACAATCTAACCTCATCAGCACCGACAACAAGAAATCTATCAGAGACTAGGGGGTCTAGGAATCCTGAAGCCGGGCTGGCGCTTAAACACTTAAACTGAGTTCCTTAAGCAACTCCCGCCTAGTAAGCATTCAGCAAAAGCTGGAGCACATACTGACCCAGGAGCCCTGGGAGGAGCCAAAGTCAAGGCCCTAAGCCTGTCTGCCTGTCTCCTAATTCTAAAACTACGCAAGGGCTGACCAGGGCAGTCGAGGTTCCATGGCCCAGACCTCCCCGGTACTCACCCAACCTCCCACGAGCTCCTCCCGGCTGTCCCTATACCCAGGCCCGGCCGGGCCTCCCCTGCTTCCTCTCACCATCCTTCATCTGGACAATATTGCTAGCAGCCACCCGGTCGGAGGCGACAAGGACATAGTCGGGACCCTGGATGCCGATGAGGTACTCCATGGTGGCAGGAGGCCGGGGACTGCAGGCTGAATCGAGCGCGGGGCTGGCCGGCTTCTCCGCTTCACGGGTGAGACAGCACCTCCGATCAGAGATCCGCGCGTCGCACGCCCCGCGACAGTCCTGGCCACCGGCGCTCCCGGATGACGTACAACTGTCGCGAGAGTTTGAAAAGTGGGCGTGGCGTTTAGTGCGTAAAACGCTGTTCTTGGCTTTTGACCTGTTCTGGTCTCTTGCGATCCCGGCAGTACTGGGCACTTGCCTCACGTAGTGTTACGTGATACCTAGTTACTTTATTTATAATTGGGAGTTTAAAACTCGCTTGAGGAGGAAATCACGCGCTCTATATAAAGTGCCGAGCACATGCGTCTGCCCAAAGGTGTGCGTCTTTAGCGGGCAATTTCCCTTCGGTTCTCGGTAAAATATCTCTTGAAACCCCTTTTCTGCAAGCTAGATTAGAGAAAAATAAACCTGAAATTTGAAAGGAACCCTTTTTACATATTTCATAATTGTAAAATATGACTGAGTTTAGAAAGATCTAAACATGAAGACAAATAATAAAAGATGTGTTTATGTTGTTCCAACCTCAAATTATATGTAGTTGCTACCTCTGATAACAGTGCTTTGAAGGGAGCACCTTCACTTTTTATTTTATACACATCTATATTATTTGAATGTTTCACAGTGCTCAGGTATCACTCGTATTTTAATAAGAAAAAGTACAGCCATCCCTTTACATGTTTCAGCCATTCTGGGAAAGCTAATATATTCCATGATTAGTTTCTGATATTTGAATGGTTTCATAACTGAGTCTTCATACTAATCATACTAGCTTATTCAGAAATGGAAAACTGGTTGCAATTGTATCTCTAAACACAACTATGCAATTCTCTTGCTTCTGCAAAAATGTGTAGTCCCTACTCCCTTCTGAATGTTCCCATGCAGGAACACAGAGCCTGAGGAGCTTGGGGCAGCCAATCTATCATGGGATTATGCCAGAGGCAAGCGAGGTCATTACGTCGACCGTCTCACTATGAATACAGATGCATCCATCATCCTAGAAACATCCTTTCTTAAACACCACTGGGGAAGCAGTCTCTTAAACCTCACTCCCTTTCTGTCATTTTGTTTGTGTTTTACAATTGAGAAAATTACATAGTTATACTATACATACACAAATAACGCAGAAGTGAAGTTAACTCTCTCTCCTCCTCTCACCAGAGGTAATACTTACCAGATGTCTGTATCCTTCCAGAACTTTTTTCCTTTGCATATACCAATATTTATCTGTTCATCCATTCATTCATAAAGGCTGCAGAATTCTGAATTGGAAAACCCAATTTTTAAAAAGGACCTTAAAAAGAAAGGACCCCCAAGCATCTTGTAAGCTGGCCATTTGTCCTCCTCCCCAGGAAATCCGCTCTACCTAAGTCAAACTAGATTCTCTAACTTCTCATTATAATAGAAGAAAGTTAATTTTCAAGGTATAACTTGTTCTATTTCACTAAGAATTAGGGAGAATCCCTTCTTCAGTTAAAGTCTTAGAATAACTGAATGTTAGAATTAGAAAAAGCGCCTGCAGAGGTTCCAGAAATGTCATGATGTAGTCAATTTTTCTGTAAAGAACCAGATAGTGAGTATTTTTGGCTTTATAGGCCATCAAGTATCTGCCATAACTATTCAGTGATGCCGTTGTAGTGCAAAAGCAGCCATAGCGAATATACAAATCAGTGAACATGGCAATGTTCCGAGAAAACTTTATTTACAAAAAAACAGGTGAAAGGGAGAGGTGGATTTGGCTCATCGAACATAGTTTGCAGACCCCAAAAGTAGTGGGAGGCCTGTGAATCAGCACCTAACTCTGGTCCCAGCTCTACCTCTTCCAACTTGGGTGCAAAATTCATTGAGCTTCAGTTTCTTTACTTATCAAAGGAACATTCAGAAGAGAGATTTGCTTATTGTTTTTCTTGAGATGGGAAGGAGATGCAGGCTTGTTTGGCTCCATGTGTATACGAAGTCATATCCTGCTCCTTCATGAACTCTGGGAAGTGCAGAGTACCTAGGGAATGTGGTCATAGTACAGGGGGCTCCCAGCTTTGCCAAGACTCCCCAGCTTGACACGGAGGCATCAGCTTAGCCCGTACTCAAAAGACTCTGTGAGCTTAGATAGTAAGGTTGGGACCAAGACTGGAAATCAGTGGTCCACCCCTAAATATTCAGTGATGTTAATATATCAGATAATGTTGATGCCCTGCCCATATCTATTTACCTACTTGTAGTAGCTGCCATACCCTAGCTTCTATAAATCTTGATGAATAACAACTCACAACTTTGCCTTTCTTTGGAGGACTTCTCTCAACCATAAGGGAAGCATTTTTGCCTGGGAGGCTATGAATTGATTCCCACTCCCCAATCATTAACTTACTGACACAGGGATAAAAGATCAATTCCCTTAACTTAAAGTGGAACATAGTTTGTCCTCCACAGTTTCCCTGTGGATCAGTCTAAAGCTAGACTCCAACCAAGACACATTCTTGCTTAGCTTTATTCCTGCCCTTTCTGGCTTCTGTTACTCCCTTTCCCCTACTTCAGAAGCTAAAGGCAATTCTTTAGCAGGTATTCATGCTAATGGGTTTCCTTGATAGCTCAGTTGGTAAAGAATCCACCTGCAGTGCAGGAGACCCTAGTTCAGTTCCTGGGCTGGAAAGATCTGCTGGGTAAAGGATAGGCTACCCCCTCCAGTATTCTTGGACTTCCCTTGTGGCTCAGCTGGTAAAGAATCCACCTGCAGTGCAGGAGACTCTGGTTCGATTCCTGGGTTGGAAAGATCCCCTGAAGGAGGGAATGGCTACCCACTCCAGTGTTCTGGCCTGGAGAATTCCATGGACTGTGTAGTCCATGGGGTCACAAAGAGTTGGACATGACTGAGTGACTTTCACTTTCACTTCATGCTAACAAGCTGCTGGGTCTAAAGTTCTTAGGCAAGAACCTCTTACAGAACAGAAAAACAAAATTATGGAGGGATTCACATATTACATCATAGGTATACCATCTGACCCCCAACTTCATATTTTACACCAACCAACATTGCAGGGAAATGAAACAGTTTACATCTAAGCTAGAAGAAAACAGCCTGGCTGTCTTAGGTAGTAGACTCAAGAAGTTGTTTGAACTTGTTTTCTTGGACAGGTCTGAGAAATCTTGGGTCTTCTTTCTCGAGCGGCTTCAAAACTCTTTTTATGAGTTTTGGCTGAATGAAAAATCAAAAGGGAAAACAGAATTTAAAAGTTTCCATAGTACTGGGACTTCCCTGGTGGTCCAGTGGTTAAGAATCTGCCTTCCAATGCAGGTAGCATAGATTCCATCCCTGGTTGGGAACTAAGATTCTACATGCTGCAGGGCAACTAACAAGGCACACTGCAACTACTGAACCCTCACGCCCACAACAAATATCCCACGTGCTGCAACTAAGACCTGATGCAGCCAAAAATAAATACTTTTTTAAAAAGTTTCCACATTATTATGAAAAGATTGACTTTTTTTGAGGTCATGGTACCAAGCAAGAATCTGTTTTAAACCTGCCTAGTCAATAAATGAGAGCTCTATACCCTTGGTAACAAATCACCAGAACAGGTTTAAACACTTTTACTCAATCAGTATTGATACATCAGTCAATGACATAATGAACATGCTTTTTTTGTAAGCGAATCACTCAGTGACAGCTCCTTATTTCTAAGTCAGCCAGTCAAGACTTGACCCATTGCAACGAACATACTTCTGAATGCCAGCCAATGAACAGATTCACCCAAGAAACCGCACTTATTAAGACTATAAAAAAAAAAAGGACTATATCAACCTACTCATGCCTCTGAAAATCTACAGTCTCTGAATTCCATGCTCTCCCAAAACTCTAAGATGAACAGTCTGCTTTTCTTGGAGAAACTAAGCCTAATCAGCATGTACGTAAGTAAGCAATAAATTAAGCTTTGTAATTTTTGTTTTAGAGGCTGAGTGGTGACCTGGTGGTCTTGTCTATTGTCACATTGAGCCTCTCTAGCTCTGAGCGGGTTCAGAATAAGAAAGTGCTTCCACAGTGTCGGGCTACAATATAAGCAGCCTCGCTACTTGGGCCCCTTGCCCCAGCTGACTGTGTGCTACTACAAGTGTCTTTGGTAAAGAAATATGCCACATGAGACTTCTGTTAGTCCACAATGGGAGAGTTGTAGCTCAGACTTCTGACTCTAGAGGAAGGCTATACCATCTGGATAGAAGTGTCTGACCATAGGATGTTAAATGACCATGTAGTTTGAATTTCTCATTATGAGCTGAGTTCTATCTAACCTACCAGATTATAAGATGAAGTGGGCCCAGCAGTAATACATCATAAAGTGAAAGTGAGACATCTAGGATCAAGTCTGACCTAGTCCAGAGAGCACAAGTAAATTGCACAAAGAGTTTGGCAGGGATAGTTGATGCTAATCATCATGAGGAGAGAGGGCTGTGCTACATAATGAGGACAGAGGAATATACCTGGTACCCAGGTGATCTACTGGGGCATCTCTAGGTACTCTTATACCCAGCTGAACTATAAGTTTAGCAACCATGGCCTGGTAAGGGTCTGGTGACCAACTGTCAAGACCAGACACCTTAGAAATGAGGGTGTGAATGTGTATCAAATTATCACATTGTACACCTTAGACTTATTAATGCATGGTATTATATGTCAAATATATCTCAATGAAGCTGAAAGGAAAAAGAAATTAGGAAGTAGGTCAACTTACCAGGTAAGCTAAAGGGGAGAGAGATCTGAAATGAGTGGCAGGGACTTCCCAGCTGGTCCAGTGGTTGAGACTCTGCCTGCCAGTGCAGGGGACATGGGTTCGATCCCTGGTCCAGGAAGATTCCACATGCCACTGGACAACTGAGTCCATGCACCACAACTTCTGAGCCCACATGTCACCAGCTACCAAAGTCCACACGCCCTAGAGCCTGTGAAAAAGTGAAGTGAAGTCCCTCGGTCGTGTTTGACTCTTTGGGACCCCATGGACCATAGCCTACCAGGCTTCTCCATCCATGGGATTTTCCAGGCAAGAGTACTAGACTGGGCTGCCATTTCCTTCTCCAGGGAATCTTCTCAACCCAGGGATTGAACGCAGGTCTCTTGCATTGCAGACAGACACCTTACCATCTGAGCCACCAGGGAAGCCTAGAACCTGTACTCCAGAGCAAAAGAAGCCACCGCAATGAGAAGCCAGCACACGGTAACAGTACAGCCAAAAATAAATAAATAAATAGAATAAAAAATAAATAACAAAATGGTTAAGACTCAGAGCTTCCATTGCAGGGGGTGCAGGTTCAATCTCTGGTCCAGGAACTAAGAGATCTCTGGTCCAGCCCATAGGCTGCATGGTTTGACCAAAAAAATTTAAAAAATAAAATGAGTAGTAGTAGAGGAAGATGGTGAATGTCAATTGCAGTTCATAGACAAAATGTAGCAAGAGAGGCTATAGTTCATTCCACCAAACCCTACTCTTGTAAGTTTAGAATTGGTCAGTCAGAATTGTGACCAACCAGGGTCCTGAAGAAGCTATGCCTAGACAGAGTGAATTTAATATGAGCAGAAAGTAGAGCTGACTGGGGCAAAGGGTGAACTGTAGATGCTCTATCTGTGTAAACACCCACCCCCCCAAGTTATGTTGGTTGATAACAATTCACAATTGCTGTATTAGTCTGCTTGGGCTACCATACAAAAGATTACAGCTGGGGAGGCTTAATCAGTAGAAATTTATTTTCTCAGTTCTGTAGACTAGAGATCAAGGTGCCAACAAAGTTCAGTTCCTGGTGAGAGCTCTTTTCCAAGGTTACAGATGGCTGACTTGTCACTATCTCCTTACTTGGCCTTTCCTCAGAATGTGGAGAGAGAGAAAGAAAAAGATGGAGGGAGGGAGAGAGTTATATCTTCCTTTTCTCTTATAAGGCCTCTCATTCCATCATGAAGGCAAACCCTCATGACCTAATCCAATCCTAATTATCTCCCAAAGGCCCTGTCTCCAAGTATAATCATACTGGTGGTTAGGGATTCCGCATATGAATTTGGGTAGAGGACACAAACAGTCAGCCCGGAACAGCTACCTTCTTTTCTAGAGAATTATCATCCCCTCACCTGAGAGGCTGCACTCCACCTTGAGCAATAACTCATTGACACAGGGATACAAAAGACTGGTTCTTTTGCCTCAATGGGTAACTAATTCTGAGGTCCATTTTGTGCTCCAGAGCTTTCGTGTAGAGCCAGTTGAGACGGCATTCTCGCCAACTTTTTATTCTGTCCCATCCTGCTTTTCTCACACCCTCTTCAGAAATCACTCCCCGAATAAGTCACTTGAACAAGAATCCCTATCTCAGATTCTGCATCTGGGGAACTCAAGTGAAGCCTGTGTACATTACTCAGAATTTTTGTATGATCTTAGGAAGAGGGAGAGTCCCCCAAAACATTTCTGAAGTTGACTTTCTTTTTGACCAGAGCGAGTGAGGGCTTATGTGATATTTATCAAACATAGAAAAATGTACCACTTCTTACATGTGACTGTTATAGAGTAAAATTCACACCTGTAACCAAAGTGTATCTCTTGTCCTCTGGTTTACACCACACTCCTTCCAGTGGATGGATTTCTTTTGAACAAAGTATGTCTTTTATTGCATGATGCAAGTCAGCACTTTAAAAAAAATACACAGTGTGATGGGAAGATGTCTCAACAGCAAGGGACCTTCTGCCAGAACCATGGTTAATTGAATGACTGTCCCCCTCCTCAAGCTTCCATGTCTCCAGTTTCATTTGCTTCTGCCAGTCAGAACCCATTTGCTTGGCACACTCTGACAGACCTTCACTGACTATAGCTTCCCCTTTGGCCCTGTCTTTGCCTCATAGGCTGGTCATGACATTCAACCACTGCTGTTTGTTAGATGTCCTTGGTTTCATCTCCCAGTGCTGCCCTTGCCTTCTTGATTATATCTGAAATATGCTACCTGCCCCTCTGGAACAGGCCCTGATAGTCCCCAGGTTTTGGTCTTATTAAGCTCGCATTGTATAAAACACTCTCTTCCACATTCCAGCCCCATTCTTCTCAGCCTTGGTGGTACTTCTGAGGCTGTTCATTCATGTTGGGCAAATACATCATTTAAACAGTTCATTTTTTTGTCTTGCATATGTTATTGATGGTTAGACACTTGAAATCATAAGCAGCATTTCTAAATCCTTATCCTTTTGTACAAAGCACCTTTCTATATCACATCTTTGGCCTTCATAGTACCTACTTTTACTTCAGCCTGGATGCTTATCTTTCCTCTATTCTATTTTTTTTTTTTTTTTTCTTTCGACCACACCATACCGCTTGCAGGATCTTAGTTCCCTGAGCAGGGATCAAACAAGTGCTCTTGGTGGTGAAAACAGGGAGTCCTAATTGCTGTTCTGCCAGGTAATTCCCTCATCACCTTTCTATTTAGCACCTTCTATGTCAGGTCAGGAAGCTTTCTTCCAAACACATGTTTCTTGGATGTCCATAAAATGATCTCTGTGCTTACCAGTGATTTTTGTCATGTTTCAGAAAATTCAGTGCCTTCAACTTGGAGACACAAGCAAATAGTGGTTAAAATCTTGTGTTTGGACATAAAACAAGTGAAAGTTTTGATCCTGGCTCAACCACTGACTAGCTGGAAGACCATGACCAAGATGCTCAATGTTTTTGAGTCTTCGTTTCATTATCTACAAAATGGAAAATAATAGCACTTACCTCAGAGAGTTGTGAGGATGAAATGAGATAAAACAAAGTGCTTAGCCTAGTGCCTGACATACAGTATGCATTTAATAAATGACATTACTAATATGCATTCACCATCTTCAAAGGCATTTCTTCAACCTCCAGAGTTATCTGTCAGTTATGCAAAGGACCAATCAATGTGTGGTAAGAAATGTCCATGAGAGCTATCCACCACTGTGGGAGTGGATGTACAAAGGATGTACCAGAAGGAAGTTCATTACAGGAGAGGCTGGGTCAGAGGGAAGTGAGGCCAGACAGAATGCAGGGTACAAACCCAAGCGTAGAAGCGGGAAGGCAACCATCCGAGTCTCAGCTGGAGAGGCAGGACAGGGGAGAAAGCCAGGGATGGGTGATGTTATGTTTGGGGTAACCACAGAAAGATTAAGGTACAAGTGGATGAATTGCACGGATTCAGAATGGAAACCCCGAAAAGCAGTATTTTTCCTGACCGAGGTACCCTGAGGTGATAGAAGCAGTCTTAGAGGAAAAGAGCCAGGACGGATAAAAAACCTTCACAACTTTCAAATTCTCTTTTCTGCTTCCCCACTACTGATCTGGGAAAAAGAAGTTTGGCTTTCAGTTAGAAGGTTTTGAGATCAAACCAGTCCTAGGGAAGAGGTTAAGTTAATTAGGAACCTAGAGACTGGACAGAATCTATGAATACATCTGTGCTCCAAGCCTTAGTTTCTCCATCTGGAAAGAAATTGTCCTTGGAAAATCTCCCCACCCCCCATCCCTGGGTTGTGGGATTGGCCTAAAACACAAACACCAGAGTTGGCTGGTGTTTTTAGTAGGTTCCAGCATACTGGAAGCTGTCAGACAAATGGCACCTTTCTCTTCCTTGCATTACCCAGGGACCAAAGTGGTCACATCTGCTGATGGCTAAAACACAACTCTTGTTGCAGGTCCCACAGGAGCTGATGCAGCCACAGTAGAATTGAAGTGGTCCATAATTAAGGAATCAACCTGCCTGACTTCAGACTCTACTACAAAGCCACAGTCATCAAGACAGTATGGTACTGGCACAAAGACAGAAATATAGATCAATGGAACAGAATAGAAAGCCCAGAGATAAATCCATGAACCTGTGGACACCTTATCTTCGACAAAGGAGGCAAGAATATACAATGGAAAAAAGACAACCTCTTTAACAAGTGGTGCTGGGAAAACTGGTCAACCACTTGTAAAAGAATGAAACTAGAACACTTTCTAACACCATACACAAAAATAAACTCAAAATGGATTAAAGATCTAAATGTAAGACCAGAAACTATAAAACTCCTAGAGGAGAACATAGGCAAAACACTCTCCGACATAAATCACAACAGGATCCTCTATGATCCACCTCCCAGAATATTGGAAATAAAAGCAAAAATAAACAAATGGGACCTAATTAAACTTAAAAGCTTTTGCACAAAAAAGGAAACTATAAGCAATTTGAAAAGACAGCCCTCAGATTGGGAGAAAATAATAACAAACGAAGCAACAAACAAAGGATTAATCTCAAAAATACACAAGCAACTCCTGTAGCTAAATTCCAGAAAAATAAATGACCCAAACAAAAAATGGACCAAAGAACTAAACAGACATTTCTCCAAAGAAGACATACAGATGGCTAACAAACACATGAAAAGATGCTCAACATTACTCATTATCAGAGAAATGCAAATCAAAACCACAATGAGGTACCATTACACACCAGTCAGGATGGCTGCTATCCAAAAGTCTACAAGCAATAAATGCTGGAGAGGTTGTGGAGAAAAGGGAACCCTCTTACACAGTTGGTGGGAATGCAAACTAGTATAGCCGCTTTGGAGAACAGTGTGGCGATTTCTTAAAAAACTGGAAATAGAACTGCCATATGACCCAGCAATACCACTTCTGGACATACACACTGAGGAAACCAGATCTGAAAGAGTCACGTGCACCCCAGTGTTCATCACAGCACTGTTTATAATAGCCAGGACGTGGAAGCAACCTAGATGCCCATCAGCAGACGAATGGACAAGGAAGCTGTGGTACATATACACCATGGAATATTACTCAGCCGTTAAAAAGAATTCATTTGAATCAGTTCTAATGAGACGGATGAAACTGGAGCCCATTATACAGAATGAAGTAAGCCAGAAAGATAAAGACCAATACAGTATACTAACACATATATATGGAAATTAGAAAGATGGTAATGATAACCTTATATGCAAAATAGAAAAAGAGACACAGATGTACAGAACAGACCTTTGGACTCTGTGGGAGAAGGCGAGGGTGGGATGTTTCGAGAGAACAACATTGAAACGTGTATATTATTTAGGGTGAAACAGATCATCAGCCCAGGTTGGATGCATGAGACAAGTGCTCGGGCCTGGTGCACTGGGAAGACCCAGAGGGATCGGGTGGAGAATGAGGTGGGAGTGGGGATCGGGATGGGGAACACAGGTAGATCCGTGGCTGATTCGTGTCACTGTATGACAGAAACCACTACAATACTGTAAAGTAATTAGCCTCCAACTAATAAAAATAAATGGGAAAAAAAAAAAGAAGTGGTCCATAATTAGAAACCTGTTGCTACCTTGAACTGTCTGAAACTGACAGCCCCAAGCATGTCATTGGCTCGTAATTGCTATTTCCCACCTATAACTCTTTCAACCTCTTGACCAGAGGCAGGGGGATGGACCTAATGACTTGTAGAGAATTCCAGTGGCCCAAGAAGCCCATAATCATTAAATACAGTGATTCTGGGATCCTTTAGGAAAAGTCAAAGAGGACTTATGAGAATTCCGCACAAACATCAGAAGTATCATTTGTGCCATCTGACTTTTGATCCCCATGGAGATTAAATAGAGCTGGGAAACCTGGTGTACCTCCTCCCAGGACTTGGAAAAATAAAGGAATTCAGAGCTATGTTAAGCTTTGCCTCATCTGTCCCCCTCCCATTCTCATTGCAAACCCATATTCCACCTGGAACCCACCCCTAATTTTCCCATCACATGGTAAGGCTCTGAGCCAACAAAAGTTGATGAACTCTTTTGCTTGGGGCCCTTTAATCTGATGGTTCCTGCTCCAAAGGACCCCTCTTCTATATCCCTGCTTCTTCATCTATCTAGGGCTTTGGACTGCAGAGACAAGACAACAGAAAAATGTGCCCTGACTCCAGCCACCCAGAACTGATGTTTGGATTGCTCAGAGTCTGGGCTGAAAGCCCATCCCCAGCCTGGTCCTTTCTGCTCATCCTCTGAAAGCGTTTGCTTCCCTGATGCTTCTCCTGCCATGAGGAAGTGTGGCAGGCCAGCTTGCTGCTGGCATCTGCCACGCTGTAGCATAACACCAGCACTAACAGCAGAAATAATCGTAGTGACAACAACGGTTTGGTCTACATACAGAAGGTACTTGTCATCTCCCCAGAAGCCTCCTGGCCTGGGGCTTGACTGTGACAATGTACCTGGCCCCTGGCCCACACTGTCACAGTCGCACATCAGATTCATCTGAATGGTTGACACTATCATTACTGTCACCACCATTCTTGATTAACTATTCATTTATTCCTGAAAAACACATTCACTGAGGACAAACTGCATGCTAGGTACTGTGCAAGATTCTAAAGGAGTTACAAAGATTAACAGTTTCAAGGGGGAGTCCCCAGGGAGAAAGAGACATCAACCAATAATTCCAATATAGGATTGCACAGATTGCTTTTAGGTGGATGAAATCTCAGTGCCTAGAAGAATGATTGGCCATATAGTGAGTGCTCAACAAGTATGTTTCATTGTATAATGAATGAATGAGTGAATGGATGGATCGATTGTATATTAATTAATTCACTAAAAATTAACCAAAGAGCTTTGGGACCTGAGAGTGGGGAAAAGAGTAACTTTATTGGAAAGACATCAAGGGAGGCTCCAGAAGGGATGGTGTTCAACGTGAATTTTGAAAGCTGAAAAGGCAGCACAGTGTACTAGTTAAGAGCATGGAGTCTAGATTCAGAGTGCTTGGATTTGAATACCAATTCTGTGTGATTTGAGGTAGGTTACTTAACTTCTCTGTGCCTTCATCCCCCTATCTGTAAAATGTTTACCTTCCTTATGGGGTTGTTGTAAAGATTACATTAATTAATATTTTTAAGATGCTTAGGACATAGAACTATTACTGCATAAATAGCAGCACACAATACTACGTTAAGTATGTCGTAAATAAAAACAACTGACTGAGAACTCATCAGGCTAACAGGGAAGAAAGTCAAGGATGTAAAGAAGAGCATTCCAAACAGTGTAATGATATTGGGGTTCCCAAAAGATGGCATCTTTGAGAAATGATGGGAAGGCAGCCGGGGGCAGGGGTGTGCCAGGGGATCTTGAACATCAGGGTAAGGGGCATGGTGAGACATTGTGCTTTAAAATAAACTTTTTGTTTTGGAATAAATTTGACATTTACAGAAAACTTGCAAAGTAGTGCTGAAAGTTCCAAAACATGCTTCCCTTAGTTTCCCCAAATGGGAACACCCTAAAGGGAGCCACTGCTTTTAAAGCAAGAGCACGACCTAGTCAGTGATGCACTGGAGAAAAGTTGTTGTAACCGTTGTGAAGAGGAAGAATTGGAGGAGAGACTTGAGCCCAGAAGACCAATGACGAGGCCATTAGCATCATCTGGTAGGGAATAACGCAGTCAGGACAGGGGCTGCTAAGGAAGGCCTAGACGTGAGAAAACTTCTGAATCAGAGCAGCTGGCTATAAATGTTCTGCAAGAGAAAGGAGCAAGAGCAGAGTCAGAAGACACAGGCGCTGGGCTGGGTGGTCTGCTGTTTGAGGCAATAGCTGTCATGTGAGGGACTTAGCATCTCTCACCAGGAATCTCCGTGGCGAGGTCAGCAGGCTGGCAGGTCTGAGGAGTTCCATGGCTGTGTGGAGCCCGAGGTAGGAGGAGCAGAGGCCAGGGCTCCTTTTCAACACCCTGGGCCCACGTTTTGTGCTCTGCTCTGGCTCCAGCGGAAGCTGATGAGGCTCTCCTCTTTTCATGACCTGTTAGATCTGCTCCACTTCCTGGCCTTCATCTGAGCCCAGGTGAGACCGGGGAACTGATGAAGGTTCATGTCTGATTTAGGATGTTATTCATTTGTGCTGATAGTATGATGTAATGGTTAAGTCCATGGGTGATTTGCCCCAAGCAGACTGGGTTCAAATCTCAGATTTGACACTTAAATGTTTAACCTTAGGTAGCTTACTTGACTTCTCTGTGCCCCAATTTTCTAATCTGCAAAACATATGTAGTAATAATATCTGCCTATAAAGATGGTATAGGAATTAAATGAATTAATTTACATATGAAGAGAATATATGACAGCTTTTAAGACACATTAAATCCTATGTGTATATTTAAATTGTTTGATTATTGTGCTTAAATTAAATGTGTTTCGGTTATTTAATACTGCTACTGTTTCCTTTTTCTATATGAGAAAAATTGAACAGAATGCAAGCTTCCTATGCACAGTTTGTATCGCTACCTCTGTATCCTCAGCACGTATTAAAGGTAACTGTAACTGTATCACTTGATATTTACCGAATACTTTTGAATGAGTGAGTGAGTGATACTTCACCTGCAAGGGTATGTGCTGTGTACAGGTGCTAATTCAGAAGCACTTCAGTAGACCTTTTCCATGGCCAAACAACTTCCGTTTCAGTGTTTGTAATTGTCCCGCTTAACGTGTCAATATTTTCGCAAGATGGCTAAAAAAGAAGCCTAGAGCAGCAGTTGCACACTTGAGGTCTGTCCTACGTAGAGGGCTGTTTGGCAGCAAAAGCAGAATGTGCCCAATGTGCTTAGTAAAGGGCTGTTTACATCGGAAGAACACAGGGAAAACTCATTAACCCACTTCCAACAGGTACACTCAATAGTATACTTGGGAACTAGGAAATCATCAGGCAGCAACTCCCCTCATTTCTGTCTCTTAGAGCCTCCTAATTTCCTGCCCCTACGTTTTCTTCATGTCTGCTCCATTCTTCTCTCAGAGAACTTATTTCCTCTGTTTCCATACACACTACCACGGCTGGCCCAATGCATGTGAAGTGAGAAAGAATCTGACTGGCCCAGCTTTAAGCAAATGTTTCTACTTCCATCTAATCATCTATGATCAGTTGGTAGGATTGAGAGATTCAGAGGAATTCTCCTTTTGGAAGCAGATACGCATGAGAAGACTATGAAGTTCATCTCCTTTCCCTGAAATTAATGATGAGTACTGACAAAGTATCTGCCATTATAGGTGAGATTTCTTTTTTGAGAGTAGGAGATAAGCCCAGAAATGTCCCTAGAATCCAAGAAATGTCCCTTGCCCAGGCACTCCGCCTGGCTTGGCTGGATTCAGCTGCTGCCAGCCTGGTTTCTGCTACTTCTAAGCTCAGTTTCCAGAATCAAGTCGCCTTCACCACAATGTCTGACCGTGCCAGGAGAACAAGGACCAGAGCTGTTTTTGACCTCTTAACCCAAGAGAGGAGATAAACCTTTCCTAGACCTATGTCAACAGACCTTCCCTCCCCAAATTGTCAGATCTCAAGTAGAGGGCTTGAGGTGAAGTGGGAGGGCCAGGTTTGGGGAAGTAACCTATTCTTCTAGCCTGTGCTTTATATTAGCTACATTTTGCAGTGTTTCCCAACTTTACATTCAGTAGATACAACTGGGATCCTCACAGTGACCCTGCAGATCTGAAACTTTTATTCCCGTTACACAGATGAGAAATATTGAAGTTGGAGGAGGTGAGGTGACTTGTCCAAAGTCGTACTATTAGACTGTGATCTGAGACTGGAACCAAGGTCTGTTAGAGGCCCAGCCCAGAGTTCCACTGTACCGCTCTACCTGGCAATGGTTTGGAGAGTGAGATTGTTTCTGGGGAGAATACAGAAGGCCAAAGCTTGCAGGTGGCTGGAGATGCAGAGAATTAACTCAGCATCTCAGCCCCTCAAGGATGGATGGCCTGATGAAACTGGTCAGGGATTGTAGAGAATGAGGAATCGATCTGCCATTTCATGTGAAAATGGATTGTAGCCCCAACCTGTGTGTGTCAATGGAGCTGATTAGCACTTGCGTGAGTCTCCTGCCATCGATTGGCAGGTGAGAATCATTCTGGGAGCAGCAGGGAGCCAGCCCTCTCCCACCTCCATCCCCACCAGTTTCCTCCCTCTCTAGAGCTTTCCTCCCCCTCCTTGCCACCTGAAGTCTCCAAACCTCCTCCAGCTGCCAGGCCTAATGTGTGCTCAGAGCACCTCTAACTGCCTTTGACCAAAGAGGCAGCATGGCTGGTACTTACCTCATTCAGCTATGCTAGGTACAGCTAGCCGATAAAAAGGCAGATGGCCTTTCCAAAATGCTCTGCCTGCTTGGAGGATCCAGTGTGAGTGAGTAGGTGCAGGGTTCAAGTTGCAGCTTACATCATGCAATGGAAAAAGCAAGGGCTCTGCCACATATTGACCATGTGACCTTGGGCAAATCATTTACCCTTCTGGGCTCTGGTTTCCATATATGTGTGTGTGTGTGATGGTTAATTTTGTGTGTCAACTTGGCTGAGCTAAGAGATGCCCAGATAGCTGGTAAACATTTCTGAGTGAGTCTGTGAGGGTGTTTCCAGGAGAAATTAGCATTTGAATCAGTAGACTGAGTAAAGAAGATCTACCTTTACCAGCATGCAATCTGTTGATGGGCCCAAATTGAATAAAAAGACAAAGGAAGGGTAAGTTCTCTTGCTCTCTACTTGAGCTGAGACATCCATTTTATCCTGCCCTTAAACATCAGAGCTCCTGGTGGTCAGGCTTTTGGTCTCAGGTCAGGCTGAATTATACCACCAGCATTCCTGGTGCTTCAGCTTGCTAACAGCTTACTGTGAGACTTCTCAGCCTCCATAACCATGTGGGCTAATTACTACAATAAATCTCCTCGTATATATGTCTATATATATCCTATTGATTCTGTTCTCTGGAGCACCCTGAAAAATACAGTATGGGACAAAAATAGCCTTCTCACTGGATTGTTTGAATTAAAAAAGGAAGTGTGTGAAAAAGCATTTTGCAGACCCTGACACATAATAGGAACTAAAAAATGTTATTTGGAAATTGACTCTCCACTCTCCGCAAGAGGCACCCACTCTGGGAAGCCCTCTCTGGCTGATCCAACTTCTGTCTCTCTTATCATCTCTTTAGGGTCATGTACAAGTGACAGTGTTTTCCCTGACCTGGAGAAGTTCTGCCTCCAAGAAAATTCAGCCCTTAGTATTGGGTTGCCTTTGGGTAAGTAAACTGTAGAGTTCCATCAAGGGAACCAGACAGGCTCAGATTCATCCCCCTCCCACAACAAGGTCCATTTGGACTTAGACATTCTATCATAAGCTTGTCACATGGTATCTAAGGATGCCCTTGGCATTCTCACACCTGCCAGGCTGTGACCTCTTCCACTGCTTCAAATTGTACATGGTCCACATGGAAGAATTCCTTCATTAGTTTTCTCTCCTGGTCTTCCAAGGCTGGAGTTCTGCCCAGTTGGTAGTGGCCTTGATTTTCTGCTTGATTTTGCCAGACTTCTCTTTAGGGGCCTGGATTTGTCTACTGATGGCTGCTCCTCTGTCTCAAGTTGCTTATGCCTTCTGTTACAGAGCTGGGCCTCAGTTTTGCTTGAGTTTCACCAAAGGTCTCTGAAGCTACATCCAGAAGGGAATCATCTTCTTGAGTTCCCAAATTTGGAAAATGTGACTAAGTTCAGATATTGACTCCAAGGGCTGTGGTGGCAGATGAAGATTGTGGTCAAAACCATGGACAGAATCAACAGGGTTCCTGGGGTTGAGAATGAATTCAGTGGCTCTGATTTCAAGCTGAAGCAGTGAGTAGGGAGGGGCACACAGTTAGCACCATGGACAGACGCCACAGGCTCTGTTGTCTTGGAAGTAGTGTTTAAGACCTGGATTATTCATGATTCTTCCAACCACAAAAAATGGAAGCCTACTTCAAACTAGCTTAAGCTAGTCTTTGAATTACCCAGATGAGTGAGATGGTAGCACTCAATGCTGAGACTTGATGCAATAAACAGTGGGAAGTAGTAGGCACACTCCCCCCCCCTTTACCTTAAAACAATATGTGGTTTCTTTAACAGACATGAGGCTATTCAAGTTATCTATTTCTTCTTGAGTAATTCAAAGAAATCACATTTTTATCCACGCTGTCAAATTTATTAGAGATTGTTTGTGGTACCCTCTTATTATTCTTTTAATTTTTCTAGGATTTATAGTGATAACCTTTCTCTGTTTCCTGACATTGGTACTGATAATTTGTATCTTCTCTCCATTTAAAGGCAACACACTCCAGAATTCTTGACTGTAGAATCCCATGGACAGAGGAGCCTGGCAGGCTACAGTCCATGGGATTGCAAGAGTTGGATGCAACCTAGCAACTAAACCACCACCTCCATTTTTCATTAGTCTGACTAGAGGTTTATAAATGTCATCAATTTTTTTTCATTATTCCTGCCACTGTCTCCGTTGTGCCAGTTTAGAACATTATCATTTCAATGTTGCAGCCTCATAAGAAGTGTTTATGCCCTAGCCTCCCACTCCAGCACAATCTGTATAGTGCTGCCAAATGAAGCATCCTAAAAGGCCTTTCCTATGAAGACTTTTAATGGCTCTACATCGCTTTTGAATAATTTCCAGGCCCCCTCACTTGACATTCAAGGCTCTCCTCCACCATCTGACAAGCATTCAAATCACCAGAGTTGCCCACTCCTCCCCTGCATAAGTCCTCCTCTTTTCCAGCCAAACACATCTATTTGTCATTCCTATTAATTACAGGTGATTTCTCAGCTCTGTGCTTCTACAACTCTTCAACTGTTAGCTGAAGAAAGAACATCAGAACTGGAGTCTGAAGATCAAGTTTGAAATCAATCTCTTCATCTGCAAAATGGCATAATAATGCTTGTTACCAAGTCATTCCTAATTTGTTCAGCAAGTACTTGGAGGAATATGCCCTGAGACTTACTGCATGCTTGTGTGCATGTGTATGCACATGTTGCACATACATGATGAGAAGCAATGCTGTTGCTCCAGCATGAAGGGCTATGCCCTGGAGACAAATATAAAGAATAAAAATAGGTAGCATTTATCGAGTGCTCAGTGTATTTGTTTATTGAATGATTATTGTACTAGATTCCAAGAATATAGCAGTGAGCAATAGACAAAACTCCCTGTCCTCTTGGAGTTTACATTTAATCCCTACATTCTAATCCTACACCTAATCTTTTAGAAATCTGAATCAAAGGCTGCATTTTTTTAATTAAAAAAATTTTCTTTGTGGTAAAGTACACTTCTGATTTATAGACTATGGCAAAGCCTTTGACTGTGTGGACGACAACAAACTTTGGATAATTCTTAAAGAGATGGGAAAGCCAGACCACCTGACCTGCCTCCTGAGAAATCTGTATGCAGGTCAGGAAGCAACAGGTAGAACTGGACATGGAACAGCAGACTGGTTCCAAATAGGAAAGGAGTACGTCAAGGCTGCATGTTGTCACCCTGCTTATTTAACTTATATGCAGAGTACATCATGAGAAACTGCTGGGCTGGATGAAGCACAAGCTGGAATCAAGATTGCCAGGAGAAATATCAATAACCTCAAATATGCAGATGACACCACCCTTATGGCAGAAAGTGAAGAACTAAAGAGCCTCTTCATGAAAGAGAAAGAGGAGAGTGAAAAAGTTGGCTTAAAACTCAACATTAAGAAAAGTAAGATCATCGCTTCATGGCAAATAGATGGGGAAACAGTGGAAACAGTGACAGACTTTATTTCTGGGGCTCCAAAATCACTGCAGATGGTGACTGCAGCCATGAAATTAAAAGATGCTTGCTTCTTGGAAGAAAAGTTATGGCCAACCTAGACAGCATAGTAAAAAACAGAGACATTACTTTGCCAACAAAGGTCCATCTAGTCAAGCTTATGGTTTTTCCAATCATCATGTATGGATGTGAGAGTTGGACTATAAAGAAAGCTGAGCACCGAAGAATTGGTGCTTTTGAACTGTGGTGTTGGAGAAGACTCTTGAGAGTCCCTTGGACTGCAAGGAGATCCAACCAGGCCATCCTAAAGGAGATCAGTCCTGGATGTTCATTGGAAGGACTGATGCTGAAGGTGAAACTCCAATACTTTGGTCACCTGATGCGAAGAGCTGACTCATTGGAAAAGACCCTGATGCTGGGAAAGATTGAGGGCAGGAGGACAAGGGGACAACAGAGGATGAGATGGTTGGGTGGCATGACCAACTCAGTGGACATGAGTTTGAGTAAACTCTAGGAGTTGTTGGTGATGGGCAGGGAGGCCTGGCATGCTGCAGCCCATGGGGTCGCAAAGAGTTGGACATGACTGAGCGACTGAACTGACCCGAACACATAAAATTGATCATGTTAACCAATTTTTAAATTATTTATATTTTTAAGTTGTGGTAAAATAAACATAAAATTTGCTGCCTTAGTCATTTTTAAGTGTGCAATTCAGCAGTATTAAGTACATTCACAGTGTCATATAGCCATTACCACCATACATCTCTAAAACTCTTTTTCATCTTGCAAAATTAAAACTCCATACTCATTAAACAACTCCCCATTCCCCTTGCCCACTAGCCCCTGTGGCCACCATTCTACTTTCTGTTTCTATGAGTTTGAATTCTCTACCTCATATAAGGGGAATCACATAGTATTTGTCTCTTTTTATAACTGGCTTATTTCAGTTAGCATAATGTCCTCCAAGTTCATCAATATTGTAGCATTGTCAGAATTTTCCTCTTTTTAAAAGCTGACTAATATTCCATTGTATGTGTCCTTTTTTTTTTTTCAAAGCAAATCAATACATGTACACGGTTTTAAGATGCCAACTAGTCCTATAAGTCTTATCACAAAAGACAGTAGTCATATCCCACCCTCAAGTCTTACTCCTCAAGGCAACCATTTAAAATCATTTTAGCTGTGCCTACTGGCCAAAGAATTGATGCCTGCAAACTGTTGTGCTAGACAGAACTCTTGAGAGTCCCTTGGACAGCAAGGAGATCCAGCCAGTTGATCCTAAAGGAAATCAACCCTGAACATTCATTGGAAGGACTGATGTTGAAGCTGAAACTCCAATACTTTGGTCACCTGATACGAAGAGCTGACTCATTAGAAAAGACCCTGATGCTGGGAAAGATTGAGGGCAGGAGGAGAAGGGGGCAGCAGAGGGTGAGATGGTTGGATGGCATCACCAACTCAATGAACATGAGTTTGAGCAAACTCCGGGAGATGGTGAAGGACAGGGAAGCCTGGTGAGCTGCAGTCCATGGGGTCACAAAGAGTCAGACATGACTGAACAACTGAACAACAACTGGCATTTACCTCTGAGGATCTAAATAAAATGCATTTTATGCTAGGTCTTAATCTGTTATGAAAGATAATAATTTAATATACTTACAGCACATGAGCATCTCTCCCTCTTATATCCTTCTAATATAATTATATAAATTTTATTAAATCAATATTCAGGGTTTACCTTATTGATTTTACATACATGGTTCAGTGTCAAAACTAATATCATATAATCTTTCTTGTACAGATTTTTTTGTCTTCCCTCATGTTAATGACTTTGTTATTTTTTCTTTCTACCATTTTCTGTTTCCTATATTCTTATCATGAGTTCTTCTGAAACTCTTTAACAGAATGTGAAAAACCTTCTAAATGCTAATTTCCACATGGTGACACACATCAGGTGATCTATTAATTCCACCTTTTTGTTTTTCCTAGAGGCATCCTTCCTGGAGTCTTCCATCTCCCCGCTGTATACAGTTTTCCCTTGTTATTCTTGAGGGATTAGTTTAACGACCCCCACAAATACTGAAAGCCACCAACACTCAATAAATGGCATTGTATAAAATGGCACAGTATTTGCATTTAACCTACACACACTCTTCCACATACTTTAAATCATCTCTAGATTACTTATAATATCTAATACAATGTAAATACAGAAGTGGTTGTAAACACAGTGTAAACGCTATTCAAGTTTTGCTTTTTGGAAGTTTTTTTCCAAATATTTTTGATCTGAAGCTGGTTGAGTCCACTGAAGTTCAACACATAGATGTGGATTGTTGACGATACTCTCTGGGAATTTTGCAGAGCCATCTGAGTCAGGGGATTGTCTTTGTAATTTTTCTGGACTGTATCCCCTTTTCTGGGACCCACAGCTTTTTCTTTCTTGGTTTAGTCCTACGTTTTGATGGACCACATCTTTCAGTAGCTTTCTAAGAAAGAATGTGTGAGCAGTAAAACTTTTGAAATCTTGGATTTCAGAAAATTCTTTATTCTATCTCAGAGTTGATTCATAGCTAGGCTGCTATCAGAATTCTCTAGAATTCTGAAAGCGTTGCTCCAGTGTGGCTATTGAGAAGTCCATTGCCATTCCTGGTTCTGTGTTATACTTTGTATGTACCCTGTCCTTTCTGTATGGAAACTTTTAAGATTATTTACGTATCCTTGCCCATCTAAAAGTTCATGCTAATGAGACTTGTATGTGCCTATTTTCAAGTAATATACTTGTCACATTTTGTGGGCCCTTTCAAGCTGGAAGCTTTCTTGGCTCTGATAAATTTTCCTTTATTATTTCTGTGAATGTCTTCTCTCCATTTTATCGAATCTCTCTTTGAATATCTAAAGGTCTTTTGTGTGCTCAGCTTCTCCAGTAAAGAATCCACCCGTCTCCACCTGAGAGGTTATGCACCCGACCGTAAGATTCTAGAAACCGTGTCTCATGGGCCCTGGAGCCTCACCGTTCACATCTTCCATCCAGTTTCCCTCTATGTACTATGACATTCTCCCCTGATTTCTGCTGAGCCCAGTGTTCCTGGCTGGAGTCTTTCTGGTTCACTTTTTTTTTTTTAATTTATTTTTGGCTGCGTTGGGTTTTCATTGCTGCATTCGGGCTTTCTCTAATTGCTACAAGTGCGGGAGTGGGCTTCTCATTCCAGTGGCTTCTCTTTTTGTGAAGCATGACCTCTAAGGTGCGAGGGTTCAATAGTTGTGGCCCACAGGCCCAGCTGCCCCGTGGCCTGTGGAATCTTCCCAGAGCAGGGATGGAACCTATGTCCCCTCCATTGGCAAGCAGACTCTCAACCACTGAACCACCAGGGAAGCCCTGGTTCACATTTTCTTAATTGAAATATAGTTGATGTATAATATTATATGTTACAGGTTTGAATATAGTGATTGATACTTTTTAAAGATTACACTGCATCTATAGTTACTCTAAAATATTAGTTATATTCTTCATGTTGTACAATATATCTTTGTAGCTTATTTTATACATAATAGTTTGTATCTCTAGTTCATATTTTAAACAGAATAAAATCTGCCGAGTGTGGAAGATTTAATTGGTTGTGTGATAGGGAAGGGACCTGCTTCTGTTGCAGACTTTCAACCTATTCCCATGTTCTTAGCCCCATGTCTCATTCCCACCTTCTGTGATAAATGTTGCCTCCAATGTCTCTGTTCTTCCCCTGGTCCTGGGTCTCTTATTGGCTGACTCCTCTTTAGTATCCTTTGTTGTAGCAATTAGTATGTAGCTATCTCAGCACTGCCAACCCTTCCATCCACTTGCCCTCTTCTGAAAACTTGTTGACAGCTGTGGTCCACCATTTTCTCTTTTATATTCCTTTACTTTTATTTCAATGAGCTTTTTTTAAGGGAACAGATATAAATGCATGTATTCCATTTGCCACATTTAATCATAAATCCAAAGGCTGTACCCTTAATTACCATGCTATATTGCCTCTTAAATGAGACAGTACCTCTGGGATCCTACAGCCAAATAAGGGTGAAATGAGATTACACACGCGAACATACTTTGTAAGCTCTGAAGAGCTAAGTGGACAAGGGGGAGAGGGCCTACATTAAATTCCCCTACAAAGTACCTTCTTCCTCCTCTCTGCTCTCTGATTCCTCCCCTTCTTCATGGTACAACTCAAGCGTTTCTCCTCGGTAACATCCCTGACCAACGCAGCTAACAAAGACGTCTCTGAGCTCTGAGCCAGTCTCTGTGCATCTCTATTGGACCTAAGTAATGTTGCTTTATTTGATTATGAGCCCAGAGCTACTGGCCAAGATACATAGTCAACTTGGATCTTTCAGTCTACAACAAAAAAGCCTTACTCCTTCTTCCTGTGGAGAGGCGCGTTTGGCTGAACACTGTTGAGCTTTGAGGGTAGGGAAAGAAGTGTTTTGTATCTTTGGTGGTGAGTTTAGGGGTTACAGTGGCTTCTGCTGTCCCGCAGTTTGAGCTATGCCATGACTCTCAAAGCTCACCTTCTTCTTCTTGCTTCCTCTTGCCTGCCCAGACCTCCCCTCCAGGCTGTGGGGGCAACGTCAGTGGCTGCACCGACAAATCTATGCCACTGTTCCAGAAGCTGTGTCCTTTTATTCCTTCCCTTTTATCAGAGCTTCACTCCCTCCCTTCTGCATTCTGAGAGATTCAATTCTTATCTCCAGAGAGTTCACTTCAGGATGATAGTGGAAACAGACTGGTCTCTGGCTAGAAGCAGTGATTTCTGCCTCATAAGAAATCCTGATTAGCTGTTATTGACAATAACTAAAATGTGAAAGCAACCCAACTGTCCATTGATGGATGGATGGAAAAACAAAATGTGTGTATACATATTGGAATATGAGTCAGCCTTAAAAAGGAAAGCCACAACATGAAACCTTAAAGACATTATGCGAAGTGGAATAAGTCAGTCCCCAAAAGACAAAAACTGTATGATTCTATCTATATGAACTACCTAGATTAGTAAAATTCATAGAGACAGAAAGTACCATAGTGGTTGCCAGGGGCTGAGTGAATGGAGAGTTATTTGCTTAATGAGTAATTAAACTGTTTGCAGCGCTTTCCTGCTGTGGTAGTGTAGTCGCTAAGTCATGTTCGACTCTTGCGACCCCATGGACTGTAACCTGCCAGGCTTCTCTGACCATGGGATTCTCTAGGCAAGAATACGGGAGTGGGTTGCCATTTCCTTCTCTCAGAGCTTCTCTGGTGGCTCATGGTAAAGAATCTGCCTGCAATGCAGGAGACCTGGGTTCAGTCCCTGAATCAGTAAGAGCCCCTGGGGAAGGGAATGGCTGCCTACTCCAGTTTTCTTGCCTGGAGAATTCTGTGGACAGAGGAGGCTGGCAGGTTACAGTCCACAGGGTCACAAAGAGTCGGACACAACTGAGCAATTAACACGTTCTCTTCACAAACAGTTTGCAAGATGAAAATGTTCTGCAGATGATTGATAGTGATGATTGCCCAATAGTGTAAATGTACTTAATACCACTTAACTGTACACTTAAATGGTTACAATGGTAAATTTTATGTTATATATTTTTACACGATAACATAATTGGAAAGAGAAAAGACCCTGATTATTTTCTAAGAGATCGATTCCATCTGACAGTCCTAGCAGAACATTCCACTGGAGTGAAATGTGCCATCTCTTGGCCATTGCCTGAT
This sequence comes from Muntiacus reevesi, assembly GCF_963930625.1. Classification (NCBI taxonomy): domain Eukaryota; kingdom Metazoa; phylum Chordata; class Mammalia; order Artiodactyla; family Cervidae; genus Muntiacus; species Muntiacus reevesi. The sequence continues at coordinate 168,557,212 of NC_089249.1, read as the reverse complement.
GTGATTATTGTGAAGGAGCCCGAGGTTTTCACACGGACCGCAGCTGCGGGAAGCTCTCTGAGGGCCAGTGCTCAGGTCCTGGAGCATCTCTGGAACACGTAGATGCACACTCACTCCCAGACAGCAAGTCACAACTCTGTGTAAAGCAGAAGCACCAAACTTCCCCGTGTATATGCAGCAAGGCAGAAGACTAGTCCCTCTGGATTCTCCTCTGTCCTTCCCACACCCTTGTCTTTTTTTTTCTTTCTTTAAGTTATTGGAGTGTAGTTGCTTTATAACATTGTGTTAGCTTCTGCTGTATAGCAAAGCGAATCAGTTCTACATATACATATAGCCCCTCTTTTTGGATTTCCTCCCCATTTAGGTCACCACAGAGCACGGAGTAGAGTTCCCTGTGGTATACAGTAGGTTCCCATTAGTTATCTGTTTTATACATAGTAGTGTATATGTGTCAACCCCATTCTCCCTATTCATCCCACCCCTTCTTCCCCCCCTTGGCATCCTTAAGTTCATTTCTCTACAACTGTCTCTATTTCTGCTTTTCAAATAAGTTAATCTGTATCATTTTTCTAGAGTCTGCATATAAGTGATATGATATTTGTTTTTCTCTTCCTAACCTCCCTCTCTATGACAGTCTCTAGGTCTATCCATGTCTCTGCAAATGGCACTGTTTCATTTCTTTTTATGACTGAGTAATATTCCTTTGTATATACGTACCACATCTTCATCCATTCCTCTGTTGATGGACCCTTAGGTTGCTTCCATGTCATGGCTATTGTAAATAGTGCTGCAGTGAATATTTGGGTGTATGGATCTTTTTGAATTATTGTTTTCTCCAGGTATATGCCCAGGAGTAGAATTGCTGGATCATATGGTAATTGTATTTTTAGTTTTTAAAAGAACCACTGTAGTCTTCTCCACAGTGGCTGTACCAACTTACATTCCCACCAACAGTATAGGAGGGCTCCCTTCCTCCATACCCTCTCTAGCATTTATTGTTTATAGATTTTTTGGTGATGGTCATCCTCACCAGTGTGAGGTGATACCTCACTGTAGTTTTGATCTGCAATTCTCTAATATGTAGTGATACTGAGCATCTTTTCATGCATTTGCTAGCCATCTGTAGATCTTCTTTGGAGAAATGTCTATTTAGATTCCCCTGCCCCATTTTTTGATTGCGTTGTTTTTTTATAGTGAGCTGCGTGAACTGTTTGTATATTTTGGAGGTTAATCCCTGTCAGTTGCTTCGTTTGCAAATTATTTTCTCCAATTCTCAGGGCTGCCCAAACCCTCCACCTTGGAGACCTGTGAAGCTGAGGCTAACTCGGCTGGAAATTGCCAGCAGACACAGCTAGGTGGAGGAACAGCCAAGGAGGGAAAGACAAGAAGGAGGTTGCGTCCCTCTGTTCTGCCTCTGCCCTCCTGCAGATTGTCCCAGGGCTTAGGATCTCAGTTCCCCACTTTTTTTTCCTGTCTAGAGATGTGTCATCCAATATAGGAGCCACTAGGCACTTGAAATATGACTGGAGGGACTTCCCTGGTAGTCCAGTGGTTAAGACTCTGCACTTCCAATGCAGAGGGTATGGGTTTGATCTCTGGGCAGGGAAGTTCCACGTGCCAAGTACAGCCAAAAAACAAACAAACAAAAAATACGACTAGTCCAAATTGAAATGGGTTGTAAGTGTAAAATGCATACCAGAATTTCAAGGCTTAGTCTGAGAAAAAGTAAAATAGCTCATTAAAAAATGTTTTATAATAATTGTATGCTGATGATAGCCTTTTGGGTCAAATAAAATATATTATTAAAGTTAATTCCATCTGTTTCTTTTTGCTTTATTTAATTACATTTGTAGTTTGCATTACATTTCTGTTGAAAGCATAGTCTGCAGCCTGTCCTGATCCCAGACTGCTTGGCTGGGTCCTGATCCCCTACTTGGATCTTATTCCTTTCCACACAAATGGGAACTTTGTCACTGTTGGGGTCCTCTGCTGAAAAATAAATGGAGTAATTCTGTACCCACTTGATATGACATCATCTCCTACCTGGACTCCTTCCCACTATTCCTTCTGGTTTGGGGGCCAGAACACTCCCTCCCCGCCTCCTCAGTATCTATTCTGTTGAAGTCCCAGCAGATGCAGGGTCACTGGCCTAGACACAGGTCCGCAACACTCCAGGAAGCCTCCTATAGACTGGAGCCACACTATTTGCTAGGGTTAGGATAGGTGGCCAGAAAAACCATGTCTTTTTCTTATTTTTCCTTCTTTTCTCTGTCTTGATCCCTCCTCCTCCTCCACCCAACCTTCTCTTTTTAAAAAGTCTAATTCTTTTTAAAGAATTAGAGCAGCCGGCTCTGTTCAGCCTGACTGGTTTGTTATGGCTTATAATCTGCGCCAGGATTAATTAGCTAATTACTGACAAACGTCCGCTGGCAAGATTCTGCTCCAGCTTGTCAGCTTAAAGTGTTTAATTATTTTAATCATTTACTTTCATCTTCAAAATTTATGCTGCCAAGAGAGTTGCAGGGCATCTTTTAATTATGATTCGGGGTTTCTGCTGGGCTATGTTCTGTTCCTGGGGATAGAGGATATTATATTTTTTTTCCACTAGTCTTCCACCAGGGCCTGTACACCTTCTACCCTCAGACCTTGGAGTCATGCTCCTTGGGTGGGAGGGAGGAGGGAGCCCAGATCATCTCTGAACACCGCCCATTCTGTAGCCCTGGAACATGATGTGCACAGGAGCATAAAGGGAATTTGCATCTTCCGAGTTGCCATTGTGTGCTGGACACCATGCTAGATGTTTCTATTATTTCACATGTGTGAGCATTTGTGAGAACAAAAAGTATGGAAATAGCCTGAGAGCTGGACAAACGGTATGGGGTGATCACAGATGAGAAGAAAAGCAAGGAAATGGGTTTATTTACTCATTTGCCAATGGCCTAATTTGATTATAATAAAATGAGATTATTTTAATGTAAAATAAAGCTCAGTGGGGTCACATACATGTACACACCCACCCCCCACCCCCAGATCAAGGTACCCGAGAGTATCCCTCAGGCCTCCTCCCAATCAAAACCTCCCAAAGTAAGCGCTTCTGACTTCTTTCACTATAGACATTTTCCCCTAACCTTCACTTTCATGTAAATGGAGTTATATGGTATGTGCTCTTTTATGTATGACTCCTTCCACTAGACATTTTGTCTGTAAAAGGAAAGGTTGTTTAATATAAATTATGTGTGTTAGTCGCTCAGTTGTGTCCGACTCTCTGTGACCCCATGGACTGCAGCCCACCCGGCTCACCCGTCCATGGGATTCTCCAGGCAAGAACACTGGAGTGGGTTGTCATTTCCCTCTCTAGGAATACAAATTATACTTAAATGTAATATAAATTATATTATGAATTTATGTATAAATATAAGTCATCTTCCCTGACCAAGGTTTTGGTTTGGGTCCAGTTAAGAGATTCAGCCCGTCCTTAGAGAGACTGCTTCGGTCTTCTTGCTTGCCAGCATGTCCCGAAAATGAGTTTGGATGTGACTTTTCTCCCCCATTCTCTCTCCTTCTTTACTTCCTCTTCTTTCCTCTCTTTCTCCTCCTCTCCTTTCTCTTTCTCCTTCTTTCCTTTCTCTCCTCTCTGGCCATTAACATGTCTGGCACCATGTTCTATTAGGAAGTCATTTCTGAGCTTTTAGTTCATGCTATTCGGGATGCAAATGTGTTTCCTAAAGACATGTGATGTTCAGAGGGGGATTAAGAAGGGCAAAAGATGGTCCCCTATTATAAGCTGGATTCTGTCCTGCAAAACAGGACTACTGAAGTCCTAGCCCTCAGTACATCAGATTGTGACTGGAGCACCCAGTATATCCAAAGTCTCTGGAGGTAGGATCTTCAACAGAGGTGACCGAGTTAGGACGAGGTCAGTAGGGTAGGTGTCCTTAATAAAGGGGAAATCTGGACACAGACATGCACAGGGAGAGTGCCACGTGAAGTTGGAAACAGAGATGGGGTGATATTTCTACAAGCCAAGGAATGCCAGAGATTGCCAGCAAACCATCAGAGGCTGGGTAAGATGCATGGAACAGATTTTCCCTCATAAGCGCTCAGAAGGAACAATCCTGCTCACACCCTGATCTCAGACTTCTAGATTCCGGGACTCTGAAATCATAAATTTTGTTGTTGAAGATTTGGTTGTTGAAGCCACTTAGTCTGTGATGCCTTGTGAAGGTAGTCCTAGTGAGCTAATCTACTCCCAAAGGAAGCTCTGATTGGTTTTTCTGAATCTGTTTCATGGGACCAACAGCCACCTTTGCAGGATCTTCTGGGCTAGAGCCACCAAGGGTTAACTCAGCTGCAGGCTGAGAATCACTGAGGCGACAGACAGTTCAGTGCCAGGAGCCTGAAGAGAGGAGAGAGATCAGCTTAATGAGATCAGTAATACCATTAATGAGACACCAGGTAACATCCAGGAGGCTTCTGTGATGGCTTACACCAGGGCAAGACAAGCTGAAGGGTGCCATGAAGGAGCCAGGCCATGCAGGTTCTGACGTGATGGGATCTGTCCTCTTGATGCCTTCCTTCCGCAGGCCCAGAATGGGGATGCGATTGGACGCACAAAGTCCAGGTGGCTTGGAACTCCTGCCCCCTTCTCTGGATTTGGGGCCTGACCCTCTGCACAGCAGGGCTTCCCCAGCGGCTCAGCGGTAAAGAATCTGCGGCAATGCAGGAGATGTGGGTTTGATTCCAGGGTTAGAAAGATCCTCTGGAGGAGGAAATGGTAATCCACTCCAGTATTCCTGCCATGTCCAGTCCCACGGACAGAGGAGCCTGGCGGCTACAGTCCATGGGGTCACAAACAGTTGAACAAGACTGAACTCTCTGCGCACAGCATCACACTTTCTGACGCACCTCATACCTGAATCCACCCTCATACACATCTGCCTGCAACCGTGCCAGCCTCGGCAAAGTCACTCTATATGTGTGGCTCTCCTCCCGCTCCCGCCCACCTCTGAAGTCCCATCTGGAGCAGTTTGCTTCATAGAAATGTAACTGAGTAACTTGCTAGCCTGTCTGGCAGGAGCTTCCTGCCCCAATCCTACACCTACTTTCCCTGCTCTTTCATAATATAAATCCCCCCACCGCTCACCCCTGAGGTCAGAACCAGATTTCACTGCCTTCTACCAGAGCCAGAGATCCTGCCCAACAAGCTCACTCCTCACCCTCAGCTGGGGGCTCCCCTATTCTGTCCCTGCAGGACTGGGTGGGGTCTGTGCACTTGTTTCAGTCTGGGTCTCCTGTAACTAAACCTAACTTATGATTTACACGATGAGGGGGTGTGGGCCAGACCCCCACCGTGAGTTGTCTTAGAATCTCAGTCACAGGTGAGCATGAGGCTTGTGCCTGGGGCTTTATAAATGAAGTGAACAGTGAGGAGAGAAACAGGAAGGAAGCTGAGTTCTAGTCCTGGTTCTGCTTTTAAGGAAAGCCACTTTCCTCCCAAGTCTCACCTGACTTCTAAGTGTCACCTGAAAAATTAGGACAGTAATCTCTACCATACAGGATTGCGCAAAATGAGTAAGTATGTAAAAGAAAGTTCACTCAGTCGTGTCCGACTCTTTGTGACTCCATGGACTCTACAGTTCATGGAATTCCCCAGTCTAGAATACTGGAGTGGGTAGCCTTTCCCTTCTCCAGGGGATCTTCCCAACCCAGGGATCGAACCCAGGTCTCTCGCATTGCAGGTGGATTCTTAACCAGCTGAGCCACCAGGGAAGCCCTAAGTAAGTATATAAAATATACATTGCATGTGGTATATACATACAATAGACTATTATTCAGCCTTAAGAAGGAAGGAAATTTTTTTTAATGCTTTTTAAAAATTTTATTTCTTTATCTTTGACTGTGCTGGGTCTTCATTGCTGCGAGTGGGCTTTCTCTAGTTGCAGCAAGCAGGGACTACTCTGTAGTTATGGTGGTGGTTTCTCTTGCTGTGGGTTGGAGCACAGGCTCTAGGCACTCGGGCTTCAGGAGTTGCGGCCCACAGGCTCAGTAGTTCAGTTCACAGACTTAGTTGCTCTGTGGCCTGCGGGATCTTCCCAGACTAGGGATCGAACCTGGGTCCCCTGCATTGGCAGGTGGATTGTTAACCACTGGACCAGCAGGGAAGTCCCAGGAAGGAAATTTTGACACATGTTACAACATGAATATGACTTCCCTGTAGCTCAAATGGTAAGGAATCTGCCTGTGAGGCAGGAGACCAGGGTTCGATCCCTGGGTTGAGAAGTTCCCCTGGGGAAGGAAATGGCAATCCACTCCAGTATTCTTGCCTGGAGAATTCCATGGAGAGAGAAGCCTGGCGGGCTACAGTTCAAGGGGTTGCAAAGAGTCAGACACGACTGAGTGACTAACACACACAATATGAATAAACCTTAAGGATATTTTTCACCTAAGTGAAATAAGTCAGTTGTGTGAAGTAGGCAAATCCATGGAGACAGTGTAGAATGGTGGTTGTCAGGGGCTGAGGAGGGTGCAGAGTTATGGTTGATGGGTACAGAGGTTTTTAAGCAACATGAAAAGAGTTCTGGAGCTGGTTAGTGGTGATGGTTACATGACAATGTGCGTGTGAGAAGAGGGAAGGGAGTCCAATAGGAAAGGATAGAAGTGTGGGAGTTGCAAGTGAGACATCTGGGCAGGAGACAGACTAGTGAGTTGGAAGAACATGACTTGGACATAGATGAGATTTATAGATTAAAGGAGAAGCAGATTGGAGCCTGCCCCAGCATTTGAAGGGTGGGTGGAGGAAGTGGAGAACAGGACCAAGAATGAGACCTCACAAAGGAGGATGGGAATGAGCACAGAGCCTTGTCATAGAAGTTAAGGCAGGAGAGAGTCTCAGGAGAAACACAACATCCACAGTGTCAAACGTTTCAGACACGTGGTGAGAAAGGCCACTGGGACTGACATTTATATTTACTGGTAACTCTATCAAGAGTGGTGGGGCGGGGGCTTCCCTGGTAGTCCAGTGGTTAAGAATCCACCTTCCAATGCAGGGAATGTGGCTTCGATCCTTGATGGGGAACTAAGATCCCACATGCCCCGGGGGAACCCACTAAGCCTGTGCTCCACAACAAGAAGCCTACACACCGCAGCTAGAGAAAGGCTGAGCACTGCAACAGAGACCCAGGATTGGCGCGGCAGAAGCCAGGTAGCCAGGCGTGGAAGACAGGATGGAGGGGAGAAAGTATCCATTGACCTCAACTATTCTTGCAAGAGTTTTGGTAGCAAAAGGAACCAGGGAATTGAATGACAGCTTGAGGTGAGATAAGCTTGTTTGACAATGGAGAAAACCTACACAAGTTTATAGGCTAAAGAAGGGGCAGTAGAAGGTGAAGACACAGCTCTAAGGAACAGAAAGGTAAAGGACTGACCTAGGGCCAGATATGTCCAGACTTCCTATGAACATCCCCCGCCAACCCTTTGTGTGCAGTGACAGAATCCAGACCAATCCAAGCTCCACCCACGCTGACAAGAGGGTACCCCTTTGTTCTTTGACATGAACAGATGCAGTCGTGTCAAGTCTGTGAAAGAGTGTGGTTGTGTCCATGGCTACACATGGCTACATGTGCCGCTGACCACATACACCCTCACTCCCACACTCAGACTTACATATACCTTTCCAACACACTTCTAGTACACAGTGCATGCGTGCTCATTTGCTTCAGTCGTGTCTGACTCTTTGCAGCACCATGGACTGTAGCCTGCCAGGCTCCTGTTTACACCTGGGAAGCCTGGTACACAATAGACATAACTAATGTATCTGGGACTTTGGTTGAATACTCCATTTTATGTTCTTCATAAGTTTGTGAGGATCAAGTAAATGTGCTATAAAACTATGAATAATACAATTATTGCTTGTGTGTGTGTGTGCGGCCGCTCAGTCTTGTCCAACTCTTTGCAGCCCCACGGACTGTAGCCCACCAGGCTCCTCTGTTCATGGAATTTTCCAAACAAGAATACAGGAGTGGGTTGCCGTTTCCTACTCTGGGGCATCTTCCCAATCCAGAGATCAAACTAGCATCTCTTGCATCATGCATTGGCAGGCAGATTCTTTACCACTAGTGACTTCCCACCTGGAAAGCCCTATTAGAATTATTATTATTGAGAAAAAAGCTCATATGCATACATAAGTCCATGAAGACACGCTGAGGTTCTCATGTATCAGCCTTGCACACACAGACTCGTAAGTTCACACTGTTTAGCAATGGCGTGTATGCTCACATCGGTCCACGAATCCACTAAGACACACTCACACACTCCCCTATAGGCCTACACAGATATATCTGGGCTCACACACACAGTCTACCACATTGCCCTACAGCTCACATACACCCAAGTTCATAAGCACATTATCACAAACAAGCACAGTATCACAGACAAACTCACTCACATATGCCCACTTAGGCTTACATGTGTGCAAGTCCACACACACAGAGGCACACATGTCTGCTGAAAGAAAGAACCCTCCAGCTTGAAGAGGGTTGAGTTCACTCAACATTCAAGAGCCAAAGGAGGACTTCTTAGTTAGTAAATGATTTCACCAATCTGCTGCTTTGCTCCAAGACATTGCTATCAGCAGAGAATCAATCTGTCTGGAGCCAAGGCAGGGAGGCAGAGAGACAGAAGCAGACCTCTCTCCTCTCCTTCCTTGTCTGTCTCTCTCCAGATGCCCAGGGGTTCGCACTCCCATGTCCCTGAGCAGAAGCTGAGGATCCTCTGAACCACAGTTCCTCAGAGAGCCTTCAGCCCTCAGGCCAATGCCATGGTCATCAAAAACATCTCACAGGGGGACTTCCCTGGCGGTCCAGTAGTTAAGAATCACCTTGCAATGCAGGAGATGCAAGTTCGATTTCTGGTCAGGGAACTAGATCCCACGTGCTGCAGAGGAACTAAGCCTGCATGCTGGGACTAGACAGTCCATACCCACAACGCAAGGTCCTACCTGCTGCAACTAAGACCTGACCCAGACAAATAAATAAATTTAAAAAAAAAAAAAAACATCTCATAGGACATCTGCACAAACTCAGCTGCCCCAGGCCCCTTTTTCCTTTCCTGGCTTCACTACTGCACGTCCTGCAAGTGAGCGGTATGTAGTGGGTCCCCATGTGGGTAATGGAAACATTGAGTTTGGGGAGGGGAAGGACTTTGTCCTGGGAGTACACGTTTGGTATGCTGTCATCTGGGCCTCAGCCTTGCCCAGGCCTTTCACAAGCCCCGAGTCAGTTCCCAGTCATTCTCCATAACAGCTGCTTCAACCCTCTTGTCCACATCTCCACCACCCCCTGGCTTCACTCTCATAACATCATTTTACCTCTTTCTTTGCAGAGAAAACAAATAGATGAGGGACTATCAGAAATAAAACTTTAACTTCCTAAACCCCTGCCAGTAGAAACCTACTTACATTTGTTCTCATCCTTTCCTCCTCCCTTCTCAGCAGTGTCCACAACTATTTGCTAACTGATGCTGTATATCCCCCTCCCATCTCTTCCAGAAACTTGCTCCATCAACTATCCCCCCATCTCCTGCATCTTCAGTCCCTTGCTCTTTACTTGATTCTTCTCTTCATATAGAAATATGCTCACATTTCTTCCATCCTAAGAAATAAGTTATTCTTCTATACAGTATTTTCTTCTATGTGCCACCCTGTCTCTCTCTTGTGAATCACCAATTTTCTTGAATTGTCTCCACTCACTTCTCTTCCTCTCTACACCGCTTCATTTCCCAAATCACTGCTGTCTTTTGCATAAGATCTCATTCAGTTTCCACCCACAAACAACTGCCCATCAGGGCCACCAGCCATTGCTTTTGAGTTAGACCCAGTGTCCACTTCCCAGTCCCTATAGTTGGGACCTTTTGGCAACATGGGATATTGTTGACCTTCTCTAATTCTTGGAATGCTCTCTCCCTGGTCATCTCTCTTTGCAAGTATTGACTCTCTTTCATCATCTTCTTGTCTCTCTGACCACTCATTTTTGGCCTCTTTTCCCTCTATTCTTAAACTCCCCATGTCTGATCAATATGAATTCTGTAGCTTCTACCTCCTGAAGATTTCTAAAAGGACTCCACTTCTCCACTTCTCTTCTTCCCAGCTGAGTGTTTCAGCTTTAGTCTAAATTCAAACAACACGTCCCTAACAGGTTTTCTGGGCTCACTCTGATCTGTTCTAACTTACAGGATCTCTGTTCTCCAACTAAGGATTGAACCCCTGGCCACAGCACTGAAAACCCGGAATCCTAACCACTAGGCCACCGGGGAACTCCTTAAGTGATCTTTTTAAAATGAAAATCTGACTATGCGTGCATGCATGCTAAGTAACTTCAGTCGTGTCTGACTCTTTTGCGACCCTATGGACTCTAGCCCACCAGGCTCCTCTGTCCATAGGATTCTCCAGGCAAGAAAACTGGAATGGGTTGCCATGCCTTCCTCCAGGGAATCTTCTCAACCCAGGGATCGAACCCACATCTCATATGTTTCCTTCATTGACAGGCAAGTTCTTTACTGCTGAGCCACCAGGGAAGCCCAAATCTGACTATATCCTTTTAAAAATTATATTAATTAATTAATTTGGCTGTGTGAAATGAAAATATCTCCTGCCATATCAATAAACAAGAAATGTCACAGCCATCAGCGATTTCTGGCCTCCAAATGTGAAGGAGGGCTCCCAAAACTGGGATCCAGCGGATGCTGCCACTCCCACATTGTGATTGCTGAGGAGCTGGGCAGATGCAGGATGCAAAGTAAACAGGGAAACAGGATTGGCCCAGGGAGCTGAGGTGTGTATGAGAGAAATGAATTCAGTGAGCCCAGAGGCCTGCATCTTCCCAAGCACAGACTGCTCAGTTCCTTAACTTGATACCCCATCTTTGATGTTCAGACTGCCTGCTCTCTTTGTTGCCTGACTTCCCCTCCTGCCTCCTTGGAGCAGTTTCCTCAGAGCTACTGAGATGCTGTCTCCCAGGCTCAGAGGCCTAAACTTTCCCACCAAATAGATAACTCTCTACTTTCAGGTTGTGACTGTCCTTTGTAGTCGACAGCTGTATCAGGTCTTAGGTGCAGCACGTGGGACCTTCACTGAGTCCTGTGGGCTTTTTCATCGTGGCTCTTTAGTTTTGGCTTGTGGGCTTCAGTAGTTGTGACCCAGACGTAGTTGCTCTGTAGCATGTGGGATCTTAGTCCCCTGACCGGGGATTGAACCACTGTCCCTCGCATTGCAAGCCAGATTCTTAACCACTAGACCACCAGGAAAGTCCAAAAACCTGACTGTTTTCTTATGCTGCATAAAATTATTCGTTGGCCTCTCCTTGTCCATAAAGATAAAAACCCAAATTCTGAAAGAGTGCTTAAAGGGGTCCTCTGTGCTCGGATCCCACCCTCACCTGTGCCTCTTCTCTCAAACCTACCCCTTTGCCTTCTACATGCTCTCTCTGTTCAGCTGAACTGTTTTAACCTCCTCAAATACAGCAAGATTAGGGCATTTAAATATCTTTGGGCATTTAAGCATGGTACTCTCTCTGCCTAGAACACCCTTCCCTACCCTCACTTCCTCTCTTTACCTAAGTATTGTCCGTCTGGGCTCAACTCAGACATCAGTTTCTCCCTTAAACCCCCTCCCCATCCATCCATTTATTCATTTATTCAGTGAGGGTGGCCACTTGTAAACTTTAAGAACCTCAAGAAGAATGCTCAGTCTACCCAAGAATCCTCTAGGGGAGGGAGGAAAGCGGGGAAAGAACTGCAGGGTCCTAATGATTTAATGACAGTCAAAGTTACTGAGAAAACAAGAATTCACTGAACAACGAATGACAATGTGTGTGTGTGTGCTAAGCCATTTCAGTCGTGTCTGGCTCCATGCAACCCTGTGGACTGTAGCCCGCCAGGTTCCTCTGTCTATGGGCTTCTCCAGGCAAGAATACTGAAGTGGGTTGCCATGCCGTCCTCCAGGGGATCTTCCCAACCCTGGGACTGAACCCATGTCTCCTACCTATCCTGCACTGGCTGGCAGCATTTTTTTTTACCACTAGGGCCACCTCAGAAGCCCCTAGAATAATACAATAGAAAATGCTACACAGAAAAATAGAAACTCAAGAAGAGCTATAGGATTCCTGCCGTGTATGTTTTAGTTAGAGGTTCTCTGGCTGTAGTGAACTTACAAAGGGCCTGGAGGGAACCCTACGCTGATCAGGAATGCAGACTTAGTAACAAGTCACAGTTATTGGGCACTAGCAGTACTAGACGAAGCATGTAATGTATATTATCTAACAATCCTTGTGTATCAAAAAAGAAAAAGCACTGGGCTGGACAAAAAGTTGGTTCAAGTTTTTCTGTAATGCCTTACAAGAAAACCCGAACGAACTTTTTGGCCAACCCAATGTTACTAGTCTCATTTTGCAGAGGAGGAAACAAGATTTAGAAGGTTAAGTGGTTTGCACAGATTCTCATAGTGAATTAATGGCAGAGTGGCAGAGTCAAAGTTCAAACGCAAGCCTGTCTGAACCCAAAGTCAAGTTCTCCATCTTGACATTCTTCTGCCCGCAGTTACTAAGGTGGGTTTGGAGGGAGGTGCAAATGTGCCAAGGAGATGGGGAGCCCGTTGGTAGTTCCCACACTTAACGTCTCCATGGCACCCATCCTGTGTGTGCTGATGGGTTGACAACTTACACAGCAGCTGCTTTGCTCGGAGGGGATCCCTTTAATTAAAATAGCGCAAAGGGAGGGCACGCACAAACCGTGTCCGCAGGTAATTAAAACAAAGGAGGGCCCAGGCATACACAAATGCTCAGCCTCTACCTGTCAGAACCTAGCTTCACTCATATGCCCAGCCCGAAGTTGCCACTTTGTCCCTCTGGCCACGAGCTGTCTCCCACCTGCCTACCTCCATGGATGGGAAAGGGAAGACCTCTCCTCTGGGGCCGGAACCTGGGATACCACTCTTACTGGACTCTGACCACTCAACTTCCATTCTTTCTCTCTCCCTTTTTTTAAATTTTTTGGCCACACTGTGCAGCATGCGGGATCTTAATTCCTCCACCAAAGATCAAGCCCATGCTTTTTGCAGTAGAAGCACAGTTTTTTTAAAAAAGTATTTATTTGGCTGCATCAGGTCTTACTTGCTGCCCTTGGGATCTTCATCGCATACTTCGGAGCTTTAGTCACAGCCCGTGGGCTCTTGAGTTGTGCTGTGCATGGGCTTAGTTGCTCTAGGACACGTATGTATGTGCTCAGTCGTGTCCGACTCTTTGCAACTCCAACTCTTAAAAGTAGCCAGCCAGGCTCCTCTGACCATGGAATTTTCCAGGCAAGAATATTGGACTGGGTTGCCATTTCCTCCTAAAGGGAATCTTCCCGACCCAGGGATCGAACCCAAGTCTCTAGGGTCTCCTGTACTGCCAGGCAGATTCTTAACCACTGAACCACAAGGGAAGTCCCTCAGCCTCCTCTTAACTGTCCATGTCTCCAGGAGATCCAGAAGCCAGAATGAGCCAGAGATAAGCCATCCACAGCCTAGGAGTTCGGGGCATCATCTGTGAGGAAGTATTTGTCTTTGCCAGGACTTGCCCCATCAAGCTGATCACTGCCTTATCTCCCAGGGCAGGGGTCTTGAGTCAGCCTGCTTCTGTATACACTGTATTGCGAAGAACTGAACCCATTCTCACCACTGCCTCTGCCCAGGGTTTGGGCTTGCTTCTCTATGGAACCTACAGCCTGGTCCTGAATCTCACTGCTCTGGGGTCCTGACCTCCTTCCTGTCCTTTCTCTCATTTCATTATCACCATATTCCCAGCAGGTACACTGCAAAAGAACATTTCTCCATAACATAGATGAGGTGCAAAGTAGCAAGGTAGCTGTCCAAGGGCAAGAGAAAATTTCCTCTCTTTGTTCAAAGGATGCACTTTTCTGGGATTCCGGCCATGAGTTCAGCTATATCTTGCCTTTCTGTTTTTTTAAACAAACGTTATTTTTAATAACTATAAAATTACAAAAACAGTTACAGAAGATAGTACGGGGTGTTCCTGTATACCCCTTACTCACTTTCCCCATTATTACATTTTATATTGCCATGCTATATCTGTCAAAACCAAGAAACTGACACTGTTTACCTGGATTTAATCAGGCTTTTAAAAAAATCTCCCTTAGAGACGAACTCTAAATTTCTCTCTTCTCTATCCAGAGATCCAGTGAAGAATGTGGATGCTTGCAATTGGCCTCTTCAGTGATACCATAGTCCCCCTGCATCCCTACTCTGCCCAAACCGCCCCCCTCCCCCCCGGAAAAAACCAGACAGACCATCCAAGGAGGAACAGCTCCAGGGTCAGAGGCTCAAACTCACAGGCAGTGTCCTTCAGCTGCCCCGCTCACCAAGTTCCTCTTTCTATAAACCCGGAGATCTACCTCTTGCCACAAGCACTGCCTTTCCTGCCAGTTTCTTCACTAATTCCATTAATCCTTGTGGGTACCCACCTAGTATCAACTCTTTCCTTAAACCTCTCAATCAGATTCAATGCAGCAAATATTTACTGATGACATAGAAACAATTCCAATCCAGTCCCTGACCTTGAACAGCTCTTGGTCTTTTGGGAGAATCAGACAGTTCTGCCTATTATTACAATAGCTGTCAGTAAGTGAGGCAGTGCAGCACCGTGGTTAAGTGCTTGAAGTCTTGAATCAGAAAGCTGTGTGACTTGGGGTTAGTGACATTAGTTTCCATGAGCATCAGCTCTCTTAACTCAAAAAGCAGAATAGTAGGACCTACTTCATAAAGTGTTTATAATCATTTAGTTAAAGAAATCAATACCTATCATTTATGAAATAGTTACTCTCTGCCAGGCACTATGCCAATTGTTTTGCCTTTTTTTAAGTCAAGGCTTACAAATAAAAGCTTACTTGCCTTTACAGTCAAAGCTGAAGAAGATAGTGGCCTGAATCAAAGAATGATTTGGGAAAGGAAAGATGGATTTAAAAAACATCTTGTTCAAGAAGGAGGAGATATATGTATACCTAAGGATGTATATCTATGGATGATTCACGTTGATGTATGGCAAAAACCAACATAACATTGAAAGCAATTATACTCCAATTAAAAATAAATAAAAGAAAACATAAAACACCTAAAACTAAGAAATAATAATAATAATAAATAAATAAACATTTTATAAGCAAGTAAACTATTGGATTTAGGGACAGGGAATTTAGCATGATGTCCAGATATGTAACTTGGGCCCCTGAGTAGATACTGGTGCTAGTTATTGTGAGAAGGAACCTGGAGGAGGAGCAGGTTTGGAGATGGTAGTGAATTCTGTTTGAGCATGGTACATTGAAGGAGTCTTTGGGACATGCAAATAGAGATTCCTTCAGACAGTTGTATATATGGGTCCAGATCAAGAATAGAAATAAAGCCCTTTGAAGCATCAGTTTATAGATGATAGTTGAAACCATTTCTGTGGCTATGACTTCCCAAGTAAAATCAAAAAAGAAGATGATGAAGAAGGAGACAGAATTAGAAGGGACCATAATATTTGAAGGCGGGAGGAGAAGGGGACAACAGAGGATGAGATGATTGGATGGCATCACTGACTCAATGGGCTGAGTTTGAGTAAGCTCCAGGAGTTGGTGATGGACAGGGAAGCCAGACATACTGCAGTCCATGGGGTCGAAAAGAGTTGGATTGAACTGAACTGAACTGAACAATATTTAAGTGGTAAATAAAGGAATAGTTTGTCAAGAGATGAAAGAAATTTTTTTTAATATTTGGAAACATTTTTAACTTTATTGTTTCTTATATCCTACACTTTCTTTCTGGATTTAATGTCTTTCTTGCTAATGAATATCCTTTGATAATTTTAGCAAGAGCTGTTATTGTCTTCATGTGACTGAAATAACTTTATTTTGCTCTCACCTTTTTGTGATGGGTCAGCCAGCTATAGAACTCTAAGTAGACAGTCATTTTCTCTTAGCATTTAGATATTATTCCATTGCCTTCTAGCGTCTACTATTGCTGTTGAAAAGTTTGTGTTAGTTGCTTAGTTGTGTTTGATTCTTTGTGACCCCATGGACTGTAGATCATCCGTCTCCTCTGTTCACGGAATTCTCCAGGCAGGAATACTGGAATGGATAGCCATGCCCTTCTCCAGGGGATCTTTCTGACCCAGGGATTGAACCTGGGTCTCCCACATTGCAGGCAGATTCTTTACCATCTGAAGCCACCAGGGAAACCCTGTTGAAAAGTCTACTGTTGCTCTAATTGCCATTCCCTCTGATATATCTAATCTTCTCTTTTTGGTAGCTTTTAAGATTTTCTATTTTTCCTTCATGTTCTCTAGTTTCACTGTGAAGTATTGGGTGCAATTCTATTAATTTATCTTGCTTGAGACACAATATTTAACTTCAATCTGATAATTCATATCATTCATCCAATTCTGAGAATTATTAGCCATTGTCTCTCCCGATACTGTCTTTCGCTCATTCTCTCTGTCCTCTCCTTCTGGAATTCCTATTAGATGTATTTTGAAGCTTACCATCCTATTATCTGAGTCTTTTAACTTTTTTTTCCAGATACTTATTTTGTTATCCTAAATCTTGTTGGTTTTTTTTTAAATCCCCTACTGATCTATGTGTTATGTGTTAGAATTCAACAATTCTCTCTTGAGTTATATCTAGTCAACTGTTTAACTCATCTACTGAATTATTTTTTTCAAAGACTACAATTTCTAGTTTTAGAAATTGTATTTCTAAAATTGACAGTTTAAAATTGTATTTAAAATTGACAGTTTATTTTTAAATAATGTCTTACTTACGCTTCATATATTTTAGCTTCTTTCGCTCTTTGAGCATTTAAAAATCCTATTTGATTATTCTATTATCTCTGCTTTGCAGATCCCCTCCCTCTCTCTCTTTCTTTGGTGGAGTATAGCTGCTTTACAGTATCATGTTAGTTGCTGCTGGACAAAGTGAATCAGCTACACATACACATACATCCCCTCTTTTGTGGGTTTCCTTCCCATTTAGGTCACCACAGAGTGCTGAGTAGAGTCCCCTGTGCTGTACAGTCAGTTCTCGTTAGTTATCTATTTTGTACACAATAGTGTACATATTGGGCTTTCCAAGTGGCACAATGGTAAAGAGTCTGCCTGTCAAGCAGGAGATGTGAATCAGATCCCTGGGTCAGGAAGATCCTCTGGAGTAGGAAATGGCAACCTACTCCAGTAGTCTTGCCTGGAAAATTCCATGGACAGAGGAGTCTGGCAGGCTACAGTCCAGGGGATTGCAAAGAGTTGGACACGACTGAGCAACTGAGCAGGAAGTTATCTAAGACTGTCTCTTATGATATTTGATTCCCTTAGCTGCTTCATGATTTTTATTTGTGACATCTTCTGGGACATTTTCTCCTGTAGGTGTCTATAAACAACCTGGGTTATGCACTATCTTGCGGATTGCCTATGACCACTGTGGTCCAGTGGATCTGGATCAATTTTTCCCTGAGGCTGAGGCTATTTTGACATTAGGGTTTCTGTATTAGGAAGTTAATGCAGAATTTTAGTCCTGGAAGCACATATTGCTCAGGCCAGGGTTTCAAATTTCTCACAATTGACATGAATATTTCTCCTAAGCTGGACTAAGTGGCCCATTTCCACTTCTGTCCGTATCCTCCAAGCAATGGGCAGGTAGAGTTCTGTAAACCCAAATTACCAGACAATATAGCTCTTTCCTTCCCTCAGCTTTATGCAGAGAGCCCAATCCTAGCCTCTGGTCTTGACTCTTGCCCCAACATCTAATGTTGTAAGTCCAACCCCAAAGCCTAGATTTCAACATCTTCATGGGCAACAGAACTTTGACTCCAACTTATCATTGAAGTACTTTGTAGTGTTGTTTTGATATATTTGAAAATTTATCTTTGTTGCTTTCAAGCTCAGCTACACACTTTTTTATAATTGGAAGGAAAAACCTAAAGTCTTCTATCCCACATTTTTATGTTTTTAGAGCAAAATGCCAGCTCAATCTGACTTCTTAAGTAGAAATGTTAGGAAGACATTATTACAAATGTATAAGAACACAGAGACAAAGATGTCTCAAAGACAATAAACAGGTTTCAAGAAAGGGAATCAAGTGTATTATATCAAATATTGCATTGTAGACAAATGAAATAAGAGCTGAATGAAAACCATTAAATTTAAAGACATAAAGTTCATTGATTACCCTAGTGAGAACCATTTCATGGAATACAGAGAGAGAAAATCCTAATTAATTGTAGACTCCGGGAGTTGGTGATGGACAGGGAGGCCTGGCATGCTGCGATTCATGGGGTCGCAGAGTCGGACACGACTGAGCGACTGAACTGAATAAAACTCAAGAAGCGAAAAGTGGCGCTAGTGGCAAAGAACCCGCCTGCCAACAGGTGGCGCTAGTGGTAAAGAACCCGCCTGCCAATGCAGGAGATGCAGGTTTGATCCCTGGATCGGGGAGATCCCTTGGAGGAGGGGGCATGGCAATCCACTCCAGTATTCTTGACTGAAGAATCCTATGGACGGAGGAGCCTGGTGGGTTACAGTCCACAGGGTCGCGCAGAGTCGGACACGACTGAAGCTACGTAGCACGTGCCAGTACTAGGAGACAGGAGATGCGAGTTCAATCCTTGGGTTGGGAAGATCTCCTGGAGGAGAAAATGGCCACCCCACTCCAGTATTCTCACCTAGAGAATCCCATGGACAGAAGAGCCTGGCAGGCTCCAGTCCGCAGGGTAGCAAAGAATGGATCATTACTGAAGCAACTTCACGGCATGCAGGAAGTGAAAGGGAGGCATAGAGAGAGGGAGAAAAGAAGTCCACCTTCTGAAATGGGGCTTTGCAGAGAGGAGACTGGACTGGTAGGGGTGGAACGAGGGGAGTAGGGAAGGTGTCTGTGGGCTAAGGGAAGGAAACGGTGGAAGCAGAAGAGATGGAAGATGCAGGAAAGAAAGAAGCCCATACAGGCTAGAGAAGGCAGGGGTCAAATCCAAAGTTGGTGGCCTTACCTGGAAGGAGAAATCAGAATCCAGAGAGAAAGAAGGATGAGGAGAGCACAAAGATCATTTGGCGGGGGTGGAAATTGGGGGAGGAGGGGGTGCAGTAGGAACTTGGTTGACTGGGGGGTGTCTGGCGATGAGGAGGAGCAGAATAGCTAGGAGCTTAGGGGAGGGAAGTGGGGAAGGTCTGAGCATGTGGATGGTGCAGGAGTAGGAAAGGAAGCATCACTGAGGGCCCCTCAAATGCAGAGAGGCCATGGGAATCCCTCCCACAACTCTCAGTGGGCAGCCTGGTGTGGCTATTAGTCAAGCAGATGGTATATACCATCCCTGGACAGAGAATGGAAACAAGAATTATTATTATTAATATTAACTGGAAGTTGAAATTCCCAAAACCAGAGCTCGGAAAATTTTTTTGTGTGTAAATTGTTTTGCATTTCTGTTTGACTGGGGTTTGATCAGTAAATGAAGAATTAATGGATGAATGAAAAATAATAGATCAAAGAAAAGCAGAGAGAGAGAGAGACAGGATGATGGGCAAGTGGCTGAGAGAGTAGATGAGTATAAAATAGCTGGACAGACAGACTGTCTCTTCCCTAAACTTGATCTTTCTAGACTCAGTTATGCTCTCTGCACTCCTCTTTTTCCCTCCTCTATCTCCTCCTATTCTCTAGGAGCTCAGCGCCAAGACTGGAGTGGGGCTGGGGGGTTACTTTGTGAAGGGCTGGTTCTCAGGGCCAGCATTGGGGTGGGAGGGAGCAGCTTCAGGGATGCTGGACGGCAGATGCAGCTGAAATGGGGCGGGGGGAGGGGAGAGAAAGGGGGGACGGAGGTGCCCTCGGCATGGAAACTGCTGAGGTGTCAGAGATGAGACTTAATGATGAGCCCGAGGTCCACCTGCACAGATGAGTGGGGCTGGGAGGTGGGAGCTGTGGGGAAATTGGAAAAGGGACACGTTCATTTTTCAGCGTCCTTCTCTCCCTCTCCTTACACACACACACACACACACACACACACACATCTTTAATAAAGAGCCAGAGGCTGACTCTATTCTCACTCCATTTCCACAAAGGACCCCCTGGGAAAGAGGCTGTAAAAGGGGGCAAAGAGGGTCGTGGGGAGGGGATGGGGCTGCTTTCTCCCCTGGCTGTCGCCAGTCTATGCACCTGCCTGGGAGAGACCTAGCGAGACAGGTCTCTGGAGAGCTGGGGTGGAGTGGAGGAGGGCCAGGGAACCGAGAACCAGGCCGTGCGGCTGGCTGCTGCTGAGCTGACTGCTCTCAGCACTAGAGCAGGCATTTGGCCAGAACACAGGTCTCTGGACCCTGGCTCAGCCCCTCAGGGGAGGCCTGACTGCAGCCCTTAACTCCTCCTGAAACTGGGACAGTGGGGACAGGACCAAGCTAAACCACTGCAGGAGGGCGGGGATCATCTGCCTCTGAGGTCAGCTTCTCAGGATCCAGTTCCAACCCTCACAGCCCACAGTCATTCACGTCTGTTGTGGAAGAGTGTTGTACACTGTTGTACAACTCCCTAATCTATGGGAGTTGCACAAACACCATTCTAACAGCCAAGGGTGTCACACACAGTTCCTGGTCCTAGGGACAAAGCCTTGCCCTCTGCTCTCGCCTACTATAGAGGGGTCCAACAAATAAACATTTACCTTTGCTTCACAAACGCACACACACCAGCAAACATACATCTGGCCACACATCAGCTGGAGACTCCCTCATGTAAACCTGTGAGGCTATCTTCCAATAACAAAACTCTTGGCCCCTATCCTAGGTAATCACAGAAATCCATCCCCTCTCTCTTGTATTTCTGAGCACTCTGGGAGGTGTTTACATGTTCCTCTAACTCATTGCTGGCCATTCAGGGAGTTTAGTGTGGTCGTACAGGTTGTAGACTATAGAACTCTAAGGTACCATTCACATAATTGCAACCCACTCCAGTATTCTTGCCTGGAAAATCCCACAGACAGAGGAACCTGGAAGGCTCCAGTCCATGGAGCCGTAAGAATCGGACATGACTTGGAGACTAAACCACCGCCATGATGATCATATAACTATCTTTGTACTTTCTTCCAGTCACCACTGGCTGTCAAGTCCACTGACACCAATTCAGGTTCTTCTCTCTCTTTTTTTCCCCAAAAGTCACTGATTATCCAAGTCAAAGAGGCTAATCTTTCCAAAATCAGAACTTGAGTTTTTGTAACACCTGATTCAAGTTGTCCACTCTTGTTATTTGTAGACTTGTTTTTGGTAGTGCGTATAAGCTAATTATTTTGTTAGTCATCAGCTACAAGTAATTCATTTTTCAAATATGACTTATAAAGTGCCAGATCACCTATAACATTTTTTGGTTCCTAAGCTCAGATGGCAGATGTGCTGTGTGTGCTGGCTTGCAGCTTGCGGTGCTGTTGAGTGTGGATTACTCAAAGTCACTTAGGTCTGATTGGTCCAGGCAGGTCAGGAATGGATGCACTCTCACAAGAGTGGAACTTGTGGCAATCATTTTTGGTTCGTTTGTGTGTGTGTGGTAAAATACATATAACATAAGAATTCCCCAGCGGTTCAGTGGTTAGGACTTCATGCTCTCACTGCCAAGGGCCTGGGTGTGATCCCTGATTGGCCACACAGTGAGGCCAAAAAATAATAATAATAATAATAATAGTAACATAAAATTTATGATCTTCATCACTTTTTTATCTTAATCACTTTTTAGTGTCCAGTTCTATGGCATTAATACATTAATTGTTGTATAATTAAAACCACTGTCCATCTCTAGAACTCTCTTTTCATCTTGAAAAACTGAAACCCCCTACGCACTAAACATTAAATTAACTCCCCATTCCTCTTGCTCCTTGGGCCCTGCCAACCACCATTCTACTTCTGTCTTTCTGAATTTGGTTATTCTATATTATCTAACATAAGAGGAATCATATTTGCCTTTTAGTGACTAGCTTATTTCTCTTAGCAAACTGTTCTCCGCTTTCCTCCGTGTTTTTGCATGTATCAAAATTTCTTTCTTCTTTATGCTGAATTATATTCATTGCTGATATATTCAAAATATATCCATTTTATGTATAGACCATATTGTTTATCTATTCACCCATTGATGGACACTTGAGTTGCTTCCACATGTTGGTTACTATATCACTGCTATCTTTGAGACCCTGCTTTCAATTTTTTGAGGAATTTACCCAGAGGCAACATTTTTCTGAATCATACAGTAATGCTACATTTTTTTTGAGGAATTGCCATATCATCTTCTATGGCAGCTTTACCATTTTGTATTCCCATCAGTGATATAGAGGCTCTCATTTCTATACATCCTCACCAACATTTGCTCTTTTCTGGTTTTATTTTCCAAATTCTGATCAGGTCAGTGATTGTCGGGCTTGCTACAGGGAGAGGTAGGAAAACCAGTGACCTGGAAAGACTTTTGGAGCAGGTTTCATATTCATGAAGGGCCTAAATTTTGTACTTTTAATTTTGTTTCCAGTGAGATTATATATAGATTGAGTTTTTTCATATCACTGTTAAAATAATTAATTAATGGAGGTATTTGTAATGATTACATTGTGGGAGTTCCCTGGTTGCCTAGTGGTTAGGACTTTATGCTTTTACTGCCGTGGCCTCAGGTTCAATCTCTAGTGGGGAACTGAGATCCCACAAACTGCATGGCATGGCAAAAATAAATAAATAAACCTTTGGGGAAAAAATCAAAAGCGATCTGGGCTCAGTCACCCTGGAAAGGCTCAGACTGGTGGCCCATTTAGAAAAGACCAGTCTCTGGAGAAGGAAATGGCAAACCACTCCAGTATACTTGCCTGGAGAATCCCATAGACAGAGGGGCCTGAAGGGCTACAGTCTATAGGATCTAGAAGAGTTGGGACTGATGGGACTTAGCATGCTGAACCACAGATTTAGAACAATTCTATCTCTCTAGAGATTTCCCTGGATCTTCTTTCCAGCTCTACCCTCCCCCCTCCAGCCCCCAGGCAAACACTGTTCTGACTTCTATCATCATCTGTTCAGTTTCACCTGTTTTTGGACTTCATAATAAATGGAGTCAAACCATATCCACTCTTGTTTCTGATTTCTGTCATTCAGCGGGATGTCTGAGATCCACCCACGCATCACCCATGTTTATTCCTTTTTATTAATGGTTTATCTGTTCACCTGTTGATGGGCACCTGGACTATTTCCAGTTTTTGGCTGTTATAAACAAAGCTGCTATGATCATTAAAAAAAGAAAAGAAAAGAAAAGACCAGTCTCAACCCTACATGGTCATGCCTCTGTTCCCTTCTCTGTCTATTCGTTTTCCACCCCTTCCATGTAGGCCTTTACTCCTTAAGAAGAAGTCTCTGCTCTTCGGCCCCTCATCTCCCATCATCTTGCCCACTGCCCCACGTCCACCATCCTCGCTATAATTAGTGGTCCTCAAATCTCCATCCCTTGAACAAATTTTCCTCCCAAGCCAGATAGGTATTTCCAACTGTCTAAAGTTTGTTCCCTGAAGACAGACTCTGAGGTAGAGATCCGCAAGCAGGAAGTGAATTGGGGAGAATTCTTGGGTGTGAACATCAGTAGGGCAGGGGAGGAAAGAGAGTTAGGCAGATGAAAGAACTAAACGGTCAAAACAAAAGCTACAGGACTTCGCTGGTGGTCCAGTGGTTAAAATCCACCTGCTAATGCAGGGAATGGTCCTAATGCTAACGCTAATCAGAGCATCATGCTCCAGTGCTAATGCTCCCTGGTCCAGGAAGATTCCACATGCCTTGGGGCAACTAAGCCTGCGTGCCACCGTTACTGTGTGTAGCCCACATCCCTAGAGCCTGTGCTCCACAACAAGAGAAGCCATCATAATGGGAAGCCCGTGCACAACAATTAGACAGTAGCCCCCACTCACTGCAAGTAGAGAAAACTCCATGCAGCAACAAAGACCCAACACAACAAAAAATAACTAATTAATTAATTTCAAAAAGCTGCAACCAGGCCTACAGTGAGCTCTGGAATGTGGTCCTGAACTTGAGCAAAGGTGCTGGCCTCCGTATCTCCACACTGGTCAGTCGTTGATGTTGGCTGCCAGGGAAGGCAGTCTGACCTTGGGCCAGGTGGCTCTTTTCAGCTGAGGGCAAATACAGAAACAGACTCAGCTGAGAACCCTCAGCCACCAACACATCCAGAAATGGTGGAACGAGCATTTCAGCCCTAAAAGAGGGATCTGGGCAAGGTACCACAGCATCCATGACACCAGTCATCACTTGGACATCCTTGGGCATCTCAGAATCTACATACCCCAGATTGAATTGAACCTGCTTCTTTTCTGGGTTCTCTTATGTTATGACCAAACTTCTAGGCTCGTCAAGTCTGAGTCAGTTATCTTCCCTCTCCGTTACCCTTCATTCAACTGGTACTTCATCCTACAGAGGGTATTAGTCTTTGCCTAAAGTCTCTTGAATTCATCCCCATCTCCTCCTTTCCCACTGCCTCTGGCCTAGCTCAGGGCTTCATCAACCTTTCTATGGCTTCAATTACCTTCCAACAACAGGTTCGGTGGAAAGATCCACTTAGCGCACAATAGATATTACATGAAAGGTTCACTGGGATACTGTAAAAAAGAGAGAGCTACTCAACCTCTTTAGGAATCAGGAAGAAAGGAAATGACTTCATAATGTTTCTCAAGGACGATAAAGATACTATGATCCAGGATGCCGGGAGGTTTAGAGGTCCTGACCCCCTGAGCAGTAGAAGATGCACATCTAACTTACAGTCATCCTTTCCTGCTCATGGTTCACCCCTGAAGTTCCTCATGAAAGGATTCATTTACTACTGAAAAAAATCTGCATTTCAGTGCACCTGTGCAATTCGAATCTGTTTTGTTCAACAGTCAATTGTAGTCCAAACTATGATGGAAAACATGAACAAAGATGTTAATTATCAACATTGTTCATTACAATAAAAAGTTGGAAGCAATTTCAACATCTAATAGGGAATGAGTTAAGTAAGTTGTGGTTTGCTCTATATAATGTTGTTATCGTTATTATGTCACTAGGTCATCCGACTCTTTTACAACCCCATGGGCTGTAGCCCACCAGTTCCTCTGTCCACAGGATTTCCCTGGCAAGAATACTAGAGTGGATTGCCATTTCCTTCTCCAGGGGATCTTCCTGACCCAGAGATTGAACCTGTCTCCTGCATTGCAGGCAGATTCTTTGCCACTGAGCCACCAGGTAGTATATGTAACATTATGTGTGTGTGTGTGAGTTGCTCAGTTGTGTCCAGCTCTTTGCAACTTCAGAGTGTAGCCCACCAGGCTTCTCTGCCCATGGGATTCTCCAGGCAAGAATCTGGAGTGGGTTGCCATTCCCTTCTCCAGGGGATCTTCCTGACCCAGGGATTGAACCTTGGTCTCCTGCATTGCAGGCAGATTCTTTACAGGTCTGAGCCACCAGGGAAGCCCATAACATCATACGATCATTAAAAATAATGGTCAAAAAGTCTGTGTAACAGCATGGAAAATGACTACTGAAAGGTTAAGTAAAAAAATTAGGGTTCATCATGAATATGCGTTATGATTGCTGATAAAAAAAAAAAAAAAAAAAAAAAAAAGATCAGAGAAAACAATCTGAAAGAAAACACACCAGCGTGCTAAGAGTTGCTGTATCAGAAAAAAGTCATGCCTGGTATCTTTAGCCCCTCTCCCCTCACCATAACCTCCCCCTTATTCTTAGATATTGACCAAATTGTTTTCTTGGTATATAAGAAAGTGTTAGTCACTCAGTCATATGACTTTTTGCGACCCCATGGACAGTGACTTTCCAGGTTCCTGTCCGTGGAATTCTCCAGGCAAGAATTCTGGAGTGAGTTGCCATAGAAATGCAACTTCAAGTCATCTATATGGAGTCGGCTATAATTCCACAACCCTACTTTTCAAACTTGTAGTTGGTGGCCTTATTACTTTCAAAATATGATATATAATGAAATATAATTATAATATAAAAAATGCATCAGTACTACCTCTTTTTTTTTATTGCTAGGTAATAGTCCACTGTGGGCTTCCCAGGTGGTGCTAGTGGTAAAGAACCTGACTGCTATTGCAGGAGATGTTAGAGATGTGGGTTCGATCCCTGAGTCAGGAAGATCCCCTAGAGGAGGGCATGACAATCCAGTCCATTATTCTTGCCTGGAGAATTCCATGGACAGAGGAACCTGGCCAGCTACGGTCCATTGGGTCACACAGAGTCAGACATGATTGAAGTGATTTAGCAGCGGCGGTCCACTGTATGAGTATACCACATTTATACTGGGTTGTAGAAATGTGGGTAGCTCTATGTTAACCTTTTGAGGAACTGCCAGACTGTTTTCCAAGTGGCTACCTCATTTTCCATTCCCACAAGTTGGTAATGGGAATTCCAATTTCTCCACATCTTCATCAACACTTGTTGTTATCTGTTGTTCTGGTTATAACCATCCTTGTGGGTGTGAAGTGATTATCTCATTGTGGTTTCATTTGCATTTTTCTGCTGGCTAATGATGTTCATTATTAGTCATTTGTAACCAAAAGCAATGTGCTTATTTTCAACAAAATAAGGTTGCAACCCTGCCATTATACAAGTAATTCATGCACATTATTAGATATTTCAAAAAGATTTTTTGAAAAATTAAACCACACCCAAATAGCACCATCTAGAGGTAACCAGTGTAAATATTTCAGTGCATTTCCTTTGAATTTCTTTTTCTAGTCTTTCCAGACTATGGTTAAAGTCATATAATGTTTGCAATTTTACTGCTGACTTTTTCACCTAATATGATAAAATGGGAATTTTCCCAACCTCTTCCTAAACATTACTAGATGTTACAATGTCCTTAACCATTCCCCCATTAATGGACCTTGGTTGTTTCCAAGTGTATTTAATGTCATAAAATTTAAAAAAAAAAAAAAAAAAAAGAGCTTTGATACTGCTCTTTTTGACCTATGTTCCGTCTGTCCAGTAAAGCTGAGATCTTTCTTTTCCCTTTCAATTCTTCTCTTCCCTTTCCCATCCACATCCTTCCAGGACAATACTTGGTATAAAGTAGACTTTTTTCCCCTCCAGACTTTTGAGAGATAATTGACATATAACACTGTATAAGTTTAAGGTGTACAGCATAATGATTTGGCTTATAGACATCATGAAATGATTATCACAATAAGTTTATTGAACATTCATCATCTCATTGTTGTTGTTCAGTTGCCCAGTTGTGTCCGACTCTTTGTGACCCTGTGGACTGCAACTCATCAGGCCTCCCTGTCCCTCCCCATCTCCTGGAGTTTGCCCAAGTTCATGTTCATTGCATCGGTGATGCCATCCAGCCATCTCATCCTCTGACACCCTCTTCCCCTTCTGCCTTCAATCTATCCCAGCATCAGGGACTTTTCCAATGAGTAGACTGTTTGCATCAAATGACCAAAACACTGGAGCTTCAGCTTCAGCATCAGTCTTTCCAGAGAGTATTCAGGGTTGATTTCCCTTAAGATTGACTGGTTTGATCTCCTTGCTGTCCAAGGGACTGTCAAGAGTCTGCTCCAGCACCACAGTTAGAAGGCATCAAATTTTTAGCGCTCTACCTTCTTTACAGTCCAGCTCTCACAACCATATGTGACCACTGGGAAGACCATAGCCTTGACTATGCTGACCTTTGTCGGCAGAGTAATGTCTCTGCTTTTCAAAACACTGTCTAGGTTTGTCATAGCTTTCCTGCCAAGAAGCAGCTGTCTTCTGATTTCATGGCTGCAGTCACCATCCACAGTGACTTTAGAGCCCAAGAAAAGGAAATCTGTCACTACTTCCACCTTTTCCCCTTCTATTTGCCATGCAATAATGGGACCTGATGCCATGATCTTAGGTTTTTTTTTTTTTTTAGTCTTAAGCCAGCTCTTTCATTCTCCTCCTTCACCTGCATCAAGAGGTTCTTTAGTTCCTCGTCACTTTCTGCCGTTAGAGTGGTACCATCTGCCTATCTGAGGTTGTTGATGTTTCTCCCGCCTATCTTGATTTCAGCTTGTAACTCATCCAGTCTGGCATTTCTCATGATGTGCTCAGCATATAAATTAAACAATCAGGGTGACAGTAGACAGCCCTGTCGTACTCCTTTCTCAGTCTTGAACCAATCAGTTGTTCCATACAGCGTTCTAACTCTTGCTTCTTGACCCGCATACAGGTTTCTCAGGAGACAGATAAGACGGTCTGGTATTCCTGTCTCTCTAAGAGCTTTCCATGGATGGATCCACACATGATCCATCATCTCATATAGATACAAAATAAAAGAGATAGAAGAAAATTTCTTTGTTATGAGAACTCTTAGGACTTGCTCTCTTAACTTTCATATGTAACATACAGCAGTGTTAACTGTATTTGTCATGTTGTTCATTACATCCCTAATATTTATTTATCTTATAACTTTTACCTTTTGACTACCTTCATCCAATTCTCACTCCCTCTCCTCTGGTAATGACAAACCTGATCTTTACCTATTAGTTAGTTTGTTTTTAAAGTATAATTGACCTACAACAGTTTTGGCTCCTGGTATACAACATAGTCATTCGCTGTTTCTATACATTTCACAAATGATCACCATGATAAGTCTAGTTACCATCTGTAACCATACAAAGATATCACATAATTATTGACTGTATTCTGCACAATGTACAGTTCACGCTCATGACTCATTTATCTTATGACTTGAAGTTTCTGCCTCTTAATCTCCCTCACCTATTTCAGAGGAGACTTATTGAGTCCTTATTACAGGTCAGGCACTGTTCTAAGCACTTGATATATATCAATGATTGAATCTTCACGACTTCCCTGTGATGTAAGTAATAATATTACCATCCCTATTTTCTACATGAAGAAGTTAAAGAAGTCTGTCCAAGATCATCAGCTAGTAAGGGGCAGAGGTGGAGTTTGTCTCCAGGCAGCTCAGCTCCAGAGTCGGAACCCATAACCATCAGCCATACAGCTTCTATATGATGATGGAGGGAATGGGAACTGGAGATGGGATGACAGTTGTAGGGCTTTGGGGATGGGCTAGTCCCAGATTTGAAACCTGACACGGAAGCTCTATCCCTTAGTTGGGAAGGGAGGGTCCGGCAGGCTCAGGGCGGGAAGTAATTCGGATGCTATTCACAGGACAGAGGTTTACAGCAAGCCCCAGCCTGGCACCTTCCCACTAGCCCACAAAGCACCAGTGTGGCCTTTCTCAAATGCAGATCTGATCCTGTCACTTCCCTGCCTAAAGCGCTCCATTGCTCTCAGGATAAAATACCAATGCCTTAGGTGGCCTGCAAGGTCCTCATTAACTCCTGCTCCACTCCCCAGCTGGCCTCTCATCTCCACCTGAATCTCATGAACTCCACCACACTGCATCTCACACTCGTACCTTTTGGACCACTGGCCAAGAGAACTCTTCCTTACTTTGGCCCCACTCACTCTAAGTCTCTGCTTAACCACTCTTCTCTTCTAGAAAACCTGCTCCAAACCTCTCCAAAATGGGCTTCCCTGGTGGCTCAGCTGGTGAAGAATCCGCCTGCAATGTGGGAGACCTGGGTTTGATCCCTGGGTTGGGAAGATCCCCTGGAGAAGGGAAAGGCTACCCACTCCAGAATTCTGGCCTGGAGAATTTCATGGGATCGCAAACAATCAGACACAAAGGAGCAACTTTCACTTTCACTTTTCAAACCCCTCAGACTGGACTGTGTTCCCCTGCCAGACCCATACTTTCCTTCTGACACTCATCGTATTTCTTGTAACTGCTTTTCTTAAAAACAACACTTTTTTAATTATAGAAAATTCAAATGCAAGAAAAAAAGAGAGACCTTTCCCATCACGCAACTTCAATTGTCAATGCACACTGATCTGGTTTCACCTGAACTCCCAACTACATCCCTCCTCCTGTGTTATTGTTAAGCAAATAATACAGATCATTTTATTGCATCTGAAAATGTTTTATTTATCAAGTGTCCCTTAAAAATCATAGCTACAATATCATTATCATACTTTTAAAAAGCCAATTATATTTTTTCCTTTTTCAATGTTTTATTTTGAAATTTTTCAAACCTACAGAAAAGTTGCAAGAATAAGTCAATGAACAACCCTAAATTTCTCACTTAATTCCCCATTTGTTAACATTTTGCCACATTAGTTGCTGAACCATCTAACATTAAGTTGTAAATACAAGCTTTTACCGTATACATTTCTATATATATTTCCCCCAAACAAGGATACTCTCCTATGTAACCCTAATTTGATGACCATTTCAGGAAATGTAAATAGATACAATAAAATGTGTATAAGATAATCTATATTCACATTTTACTAAATGTCCCAATGATGTGCTTCACAGATACTGTCCTCTCAAACCAGTAAATGATCCAGGACGTTGCTCTGCATTTAGTTGTCTTGTCTCTTTAGCCCATTTAACCTGGAATAGTTCATTCTTCTTTCATGACATTGCTGTTTCTAAGAAGTCCCTGCCAGCTGAGCCTGACCTTGAATTTGGGTCTGTCTGATGGTTTCCTCCTTGGTTCTTCATCCCTCAGATCCTGCATCTTAGGCAGGAATGCTTCCTAAGATTGGGTCCGTATTAGGAGGTGGATATCTATTTGTCTCCCTACTTTGACACTGATTTTGGTTGCTTGATTAAGGTGTCTTATAATTGCTTTTCAAATTTTAAGTGGTCTGGGATTTTTTTTCCTGCTAGACTGTGAGTTTCACGAGGGCAGAAGCTGAGCCTGTCTTCTCCACCTCGGTATCCTCCAAGCACAGCAGATTTAGACTCTAAAGGTGCACCTACCCTGAACCAGCCCACTGGCTTTCCCTCTGTTCAGCCTCACCAGCAGCCGAGTGAAGGACTAACTGAGATTTCAGGTGAGGAAAATGAGGCTCAGAAAGAGGCAAACCCCATAGCACAGTGCTTTCCTCAGACTCCTACCTGAGCTGTTCTCTCCCCTCCAAGGTTCTGCCTTTGAATGACACCTGGGAAAAGCTCTCCCATTCTCCTAAAGATTGGTTTCAATGGAAACAGAAATTCCCTGAAAGAAGGAATCACAAGAGCTGTCCCGGGCCTAGGGGCTAGGGGGGCGAGGTGGGAGAACCTATTTGCATTTTTTCTATTAACAGGCTAGAGTTGAGCTAGCTTGCCCGGGGAGGTAATTTGAGAGGGAAATCTTTGCATATTTTATTTAAAAGCACGCTGCGTTAGGCGGGTAATAACGCAGAGAGTGGCGATTAGGTGAGGCCTGCAGGGGCCGCGGGGTGGGGTCCTCTTCATACTCCACCAACCGCCCTTCCCCATCCCCCCGGCCCTCCCAGTACCCCCGCCCCTGTTAGTCCTGGGAACCAGCCTTCTTAAAGGAACAGCCTCCTCAAGCCTCAGCTTCCCTGGTGGCTCAGTCGGTAGTCTACCTGCAATGCAGGAGATCCGGGTTCAAACCCTGGGTTGGGAAGACCCCTTGGCGAAGGGAATGGCAGCCCACTGCAGTATTCTTGCCTGGAGAATCCCATGGACAGAGGAACCTGGCAACCTACAGTCCATGGGGTCACAAAGAGTCGGACTTGACTGAGCGACTTTCACTTCACTCCTTAAGCCTCAGAAGCATGCGGGCTCAAGCTTCAGTAACTCTTGATGCTTTCTAGCTGATAGGGTCCAAGAGAAGGGTGTCCTGAAAATGCCCTGGGAGAAAAGAAGAATGGCAAGAGGTAGACAATAGGAAGAGGACCAGTGTCCAAAACTGAGAAAGCTGAGACCACAGACTGTGGTTCTAAGTGGCAGGGAGGAAAGAGGAGTGGGAGGGCTTTAAAGATACGTGTGTGTGTGTGTGTGTGCTCAGTTGTGTCCGACTCTTTGCAACCCCTTAGCCTGTAGCCCGTGAGGCTCCTCTGACCATGGAATTTTCCAGGCAAGAATACTCCTCCTCCAGAGAATCTTCTTGACCCAGGGATCAAGCCTGTTTCTCCTGCATTAGTAGGCAAATTCTTTACCACTGATCTACCTTTGACCCAACAATTAGGTAGGTGGTCCTACTGGTAGCTCATGTCTCGGGAATAAGGATGCTAAATTGGGACACTCTCCTAGGAGAGTCTGACTCAAAGAATTATCCACGTGTCAAGGCATTCCCACGGAGCCAGCAACCTTCCCTGCACACATGCCTCCCTTTCCTTTAAGTCCTGCCACATTGCTGCCCTGGGAATCAAAGCAGACCTGGGTGAGACCTGGGCAGCTGAGTGTTAGTTGAAAGATCAGGGTCCTGGCTCCATTGCAAGCTGTTCAACTTTGTGCAAGTCACTTAACCTCTCTGAGTGCTTATTTCCTCTTCTATAAAAAGGCTTGCATCGCTTACCTCCCAGCATAGTCATCAGAAAGTTATGGGAAAATAGAGGGCAGGGTTCTATAAACTACCAAACCCTGATTACGTATAAGGGGATAGTATTACAGTGGGGAGCTGAGCCATAGGCTGTAATTTAGTAAGAACTCCTGCGGGTAATTATCCTTCTCTGGGCAAAGTTCGTAAGGCATGGTGACCCTAGTCATTCTTGCCTCACTAAGTAAAGTACTCAGATAACTCCCAAGGTGAGTTAATGCTGCTTGACTGAAAGGTAGGGTTGACTACACCTACTCCATAGCCAAATAAGAGAACTGGAATTGATTTGAAAAATGTTAAATATTGTGAAGAAACAAGGTACTAGAAGACTCCACAAGATAATTTGCCATTTTCAGATGAGTCAGCAACATCCCCCTTCTCATTTCCCTGCCTCAGTCTCCTCGGCTGTTAGATGAGCATGTAGCCATTCTGACCCCTCTTCCCAAAATGCACATGTATAGGCTCTCATGCACACACATAAACTAGATCTCGGTAATAATTAGGGGAGTATCTGAGTGTCTCATATAAAAGGAGATCAAGGTGGTGATTGTACCTGAGAAAAGTTGGGATGGGGAGATCAGGAAATCAACCTAGAAGATTTTGCTCCTATCTGGGTGAGTTTAGGGAGTAGGAATGAATTCAGAGGTGAGGGAATTTGTGAGTCCTGGCAGGCTGTATGAGGATTTCAGGCACTCTAGGCACAAGGAGTCAGAAGAAGTAGAACCTTCTCTTCCCTGGGTTTTCCCATGTGAAGGAGGAAACAGGCATCTGGAGCATCACCCGTAAACCTGCAGCGTGAAGCAGACCCCTGCTATCATGTCTCCTCCCCTTTCCATCCCAGTGACAGATTCCCACCTCTTGCTTAGTTCCACTGAA
Organism: Muntiacus reevesi; assembly: GCF_963930625.1. Classification (NCBI taxonomy): domain Eukaryota; kingdom Metazoa; phylum Chordata; class Mammalia; order Artiodactyla; family Cervidae; genus Muntiacus; species Muntiacus reevesi. Next base: position 168,523,881 of record NC_089249.1, on the reverse strand, counting down.
CTTAGTCTTAGGTGGGTCATGGGGATGCTCCCTGGCCTAGACGACCCTTTCTGGGCACAGATAAGCCTGTTTCTCAGGCAAGGAGTCTCTAACCATATTTCATTCTGGCCCGAGTTTGAGAACCCACCTGAAGAAACTTCATTTTTTTCACCTATAAAATAGGATAATAGAGAAACTGCTTCCTGGGATAAACTGCTTCCTGCTTTCTTGAGAGTAAAATGGCACATAGGAAGCCTCAATACCACTTAAACATTCTTATCTCATCTGTATCCTTTCAGGCTCTTTATCTCTACCTTGTTCACATCCACGTCCCCGTCCTCTTTCCTATTGTTTAGTCCTATCTCCCCTCCTTCCCATCGAGTCCTACAGCACCCTCATTCACAACCATTTCATTTGTAGGACATCCCATGGAACATATTCCCAACCTGGTTAATAACGCAACATTTATTTTTCTTAAATTGTTAATAATCACAAACAATAAAGATTACCATTTCAGTAGCCTCCATTAAAGTTAATTTCAAAACAGCATAAAAATTTCACTGTTTGGAAAACAAATGGTCAATTACTGAAATGAAAACATTTGCTTCTAGAAGGGGCAGAAAATAATACCAAAGCAAATTAACAGACAACAACACACTGGGCTGTAACATATTTTGCAATTTACAAAGCAATTTCAAGAGCATTATTTAATATTCACAGCAAGCCTATGAAATAGATGGTACTTGCTTTCTTACCCCTTTTGAACAGACGAGGAAACTAAGGCTCCAAAAATTTAAGTGAATTTATTTCTTGTTCACAAGGCTAGTGAACTTGAAAAAGAATCTAGTGACTTCCCTGGTGGTCCAGTGATTAAGAATCTGTCTTGCAGTGCCATAGACGCAGGTTCATTCCCTAACCTACCGAGCCCATGTGCTATAGAGCAAATACTGAGCCTGCAAGCCACAACGAAAGACCCCACGTGATCTGTGCCACAGCTGAGACTTGACGCAGCCAAGTAAACATATTTTTTAAAAAAAAATCTAAAGCCAATTTTATAAGGGGTGGGAGGAAGAGAAAGGGTATAGGAATGGGAAATTCAAAGGTTGGGTGGTGGTGATGGTGGTAACGAATGAGGATGAAATTGGGCATGGAGTTAGTAGGACTGGGATGATACCTGCAGGAAAGAATGGTAATGAGAATGAGATTGGGATGGGGTAGGATAGGGTAGGAGGAAATGAAGATGGCTATAAAGGCAGGCAGGGAATGGTTGTGGGCTTCCGGGTGGTTTGAGAATTGATTGTACAGCCAGACTGCCTGGGCTTGAATCCTGGCTCTGCCTTGAATTTAGGCAAGTTGCTCCACAACTTCGGCCTCAGTTTCTTCATACACAAATTGGGGATGATCATGGTATCTTTCTTCTAAGGATTAGGTGAATTAACACAGATAAAGCACCAAGAACAGTGGCTGCCCTGATGCAAAGTTAGCTATCTAAGAGGACACTCTTCTCTTATTACCCTTTGCCTTCTCCTCTTCCTTCTTCCTTCTTTTATTGTTGATGTTGTTAGGAAGATGATTTGGGCTGAAATAGAGAAGTGAGTTAGGAAAGATGATGTTGAGAATGGAAAGAAGCAGAGCGGGCTACAGGGACAAGAATAACACAGAGATGCAAGTAGGAATAAAACCGAGGGAGGGGAATGGAGTATGGCGTTGAAACCCACCAGATGCACCAGAGGAAAGAAGATCTGGTCTTCTTTACAGGGTTTTGATACACACATATACATCTGTGTACACCTGCATGTTCTGGACTGACCCCACGCAGCGTGGTTCCCGCAGAAACAAGTTTAGTTGATATTAATCAGGGAGGGTCTTTTAAGGAAGTCTTGTTGACTCCCATAATGAAGCCCAGTGACCTGGAGCAGAAGCCCTTTCTTCAGAGGACTGGCTTCTGGGACTCCCAGTCTGTACCCATTCCTCCTTCAGATTCTCTCAAACCGTGAAGGTTCTGGGTGTACCTGAAGACAGTGGTTCACAGATAAGTGGGATACTTTACTGACTTTATTACACTCCTTAGCACCCCAGGAAGTGATGTGATGTCTCAGGCCAAACCCCATGAGAGCAAGCACTCATAACAATTGTACAGGTAAAGCCTCACTCCTCACTGTGGTTGCTGGCTCAGAAAGACTGTTTCTGGGATAGTGCCCAGCTTCTGAACTCTTGGAGGCTCCTGGTTCTTGGCTCCCCAGAGCAAGTCCTCTTTCACTTTGCCTAGGATGCTGTCTTCCTCACCTGCTTTTACTCATCCTCCTGGTCACATCCTCCACATCAGCTCCTCCTTGAACACTCTCCTGATCACCCCCTTTGAACTTGGAAATCTTTTACTTCCTACGCACTGAAACACGTCTTAGAAAGTGCTTCTGTAGCACCATGGACAGACTTGTATTAGCATTTATCACACTGCACTCTTATTACCCATGTCTGGGTCTCCAGAAATTGACTGTGAAGTTCCGATGGGCGGGGACTGTGTCCGATTCATCTAGGTGACCACTGCCTACCAGAAGGTCTGGCACATGGTGGACAGTAACAAATACCTGTTGGATATAGGGTTTTTCTGTCTATGACTAAGACGAGGACTTGAGGAGCACCTTGGAAGCAGATTCCTGGGAGGAGGTGTCTGGTGATAGTGGTGACAGGAACAGTGTGACTCAGACATGCTTGCGAAGTGTGGGGTTCTGAGCCCTCTGGGGATGTGGTCCATCCTGAGACATCTAGGACAAAAGTGGCTAGCAGCTCTGAAGATTCATGCACCTGGAGTGGCCTCAGAGGCCATGAAGACCTGAGGAAGCCCATGGAAGGGCGGAGTCACATCCGCCAGGGAGGAGACCTGCTGTCCTGTGTGGGGCAGGCATATTGAGGGCAAGGCTGGGCCAGCATACACCGCCTCTGCCTTCCCACTGCCCTGTAGTTCCCCGGACCTTGGGGCTCTGAAGAATGGCTCTGTGAGGGGCAAGGCTACTCAGAGATTTCATGGGAAATATCTCCAGGAAGGCTCTTGAGGAAGGTCTTTGTGGACTAGACAGTAACTCAAGAACTCTAGACCCTGGGGAAAGATCAGGCCAGTGGAGATACAGGAAGCAGTCAGGGAAGGCCTTGCATTTCCAGCTAAGCAAGCTGAGCCATTGGAGAGCCTTGGAAAGGTTGTAATTTCAAAGAATCAGATGGAAGCCCCACTCTAGAGCAGTGTGAAGGGGAACAGAGGGAGAAGACCAGAGCCCTTCTAGTTGTCTAGGTGAGAGACGCATGCATGCATGCTAAGTCGCTTCAGTTGTGTCCAACTCTGCACGACCCCACAGACTGTAGCCTGCCAGGCTCCTCCGTCCATGGGATTCTCCAGGCAAGAATACTGCAGTGGGTTGCTATGCCCTCCTCCAAGGGATCTTCCAAATCCAGGGATCGAACCCACCTCTCTTATGTCTCCTGCATTGGCAAGCAGGTTCTTTACCATTAGCGCCACCTGAGATGACCGTGGCCTGAACCAAGGTGGGGAGATTGGAGTGGACAGGAAGGCACAGGCTGGAGAAGTGTTTGCGAGGAGGAAGGGACAGGACCTGGTGATGGGTGTGAGGAGTGGCCAGGAGGACCAAGGCTCACACCCCAGACGACTGAGTGGGGTGAGCAGGTTTGTGGGAAGGGGTAGATGAACTCAGTTTTGGACATGGGAGGTTTGAGGGACTGTGGCTCCTCTGGGTGGAGCTGTCCGGGGGTAGCTGGAGGCAGAGACCCTGCTGGAGTCCAGACGATGGGCAGAGGCTAAGGCACAGAGTGGAGGGGATCCTGGGAGGAGTGTAGAGAGAGGAGGTCCCCGGGCGATCCATCAAGGTCTAGGGAGCTTCTTGCCCTGAGAGTTGTCTGAACACTGAATGTTGGAGGCTGGCCAGAGGAGTCCAAGAAGCAGGAGTAACAAACCCGGGTCCCTCCAGCCCTCTAAGTTGCACTCGCTCGCACGTGTCACCCATGGCTCCAGTCCCACATCTAAGTTCTCACTTGCAGGCCACATCACCGGCACACCGCAGCCCCTCTCTCACTTCCCCCCACAGTCCCACCCCTCCCTGCAGACCCTACGGTTAATCCTCCTCCTCCCCCAGATTAGGGGCGCTGCCCCTCTTTGTGCAGCCCAAGCGCCCGAGGCGAGAGCCCTGGGAGGCTCGCGGCCCTCCGGGCAGCTGAGGTGGGGAGGGCGGAGAGGGGCGCGGGGGAGGAGACACAAAAGGGGGGAGGGATCCCGGCTGCAGCTGCCCCGCGAGGGGCCGGGACAAAGGGCCTGCTGGCGGGCCGCTGGAGCCGTTTTCATGCTTGTTGGGATTAGGCGCAGGAAACGTCGCTCCCAATCGTGCGGATCAACAGTCCCGTGCGCGCCGGCGCGTGGGGTGTCCTCGGTTCCACCCGCCCCTCGCTTTGTGCTGAGTCCCCGGCTTGAGGCGGCGCGGGGGTCCGGGGAGGCTGCCTCTTTGTCTGTGCCTTTCGGGGGCCGAGCCGCCCGGGGACCGCTGAACACCCGCTGAACGCAGTCCTCCGGCCGTCACCCTCCTCCCCAGCGCGGAGCTCTCGAGCTCCACCTCGCGCCCCATTGTAGGGCAGGGTCTCGGCCCCCCGTGGCAGGAGCCCCTAGGACCGCCCCCTCCCACGGCCCAAGCCCTTTTTCATCCGCGGTGTGTGTGTGTGGCGGGTGCAGTTCCTTGGGGGACCTAGCCCCTCCCCCGGCCCTGACCTTAGTGCGACGATCCCCCTTTTCCAAGAGCCACCTCCCTCCTCCCGCTGGCCCGTCTCATCTCAAATTTACAGGTGACCAAAGAGAATGGGGCTATTAGAGGACCCATTGCTTCTGAGCCTAGCGGTTTGGGGGGAGGATCGGGGAAGGATAAGGTTTGGCTAGGGAAGCCTTCAGGCCTAGAGAAGAAGAGCAGACACATTTTTGGCTGTTCTGTGCGGGGGCTGGGAGAGTCAGAGGTCTGACCGGTGCAGAATTCCCATCTCACCCCTCACTCCCCTACCTCCCTCACCCACCCCCTCCCCCGCCAGGCTGGGTGCAGTTTTCTTTCTGAGAAGGGTGGGGGAAGGAGGAGGAAGGACGCGTGTGGGTCTGTGTCCAGGAGTGAGTGAGTGCGCGCGCACGCGCGCGCGCGCGCGCGCGCGCGTGTGTGTGTGTGTGTGTGTGTGTGTGTGTGTGTGTGCGCGCGCACGCGTGCCTGCATAGGCCTGGGGTCTGGTGCCTTTGTGCCTGTGGGTGCCTGGTGGCTGTGGGCATGTATATGAGTGTGGATCCGAGGTCTGGTTTGGAACACTCCCGTCTCATGCTCCTCTTCTCACCACCAGCATCCCATTAAACTCATAAATCTGGAATTCAAGGCCCTTCAGTAATGGTTTTTCCTATACAGCACAACACGCAGTGCCCCTCGTGGCTGAGTGGTAAAGAATCCGCCTGCCAAAGCCGGAGAGGTAGGTTTGATCCCTTGGTGGGGAAGATCCCATGGAGAAGGAAATGGCAACCCACTGCAGTATTCCGGCCTGGGAAACCATGGACAGAGGAGCCTGGGGGCTATAGTCCATTGGGTCACAAAGAGTCAGACATGACCCAGTGACTAAACAACAACAACACGCAACAAAACTGCCCAGCTGCATCTCCTCCTCTGATGGCCTCCTCATCCTCTCCCAGCCCATGAACAAGTCTAACCTTTATGGATTCGTTCCTCTGTGCCAGGCTCAGTTCTAAGCCCTATACATCTGTAAACTTACTGAACTCTCACATAACACTACGAGAAAAGCACTAATTGACTCATTTCACAGTTGAAAAAAGTGAGGCACAGCTAGTAACTGGAGGATCCAAGACATTTGGGTCCAGTCTGCCCTAGGAATCACTATCCTCTGTTGTCTCAACTTCCACTCATTCTTTAGGCTCTTCTTCCTCCAGGAAGTCTTCCTTGATCAGAAGTTCAGAGATGTCATTGCTTTCCTGTCTCTGCTCCCTGTTCATACTGTGTTTAGGAGGAAACACTAACACTGACTTTGGGATGAGGCCTGTAGAGACTGGCCAGCGCGTCACGAGTCCTTGCTTAAGTCATGTATATGTTGTCATGCCCAACTCTTGCAACCCCGTGGACTAGAGCCCACCAGGCTTCTCTGTCCATGAAAATTTCTAGGCAAGAGTACTGGAGTGGGTTGCCATTCCCTTCTCCAGGAGATCTCCCCAACCCAGGGATCGAATCCACATCGCCTGCATTGGCAGGCAGGTTCTTTACCACTGAGCCACCTGGGAAGCAGTCTGTAAGGTGGCCCCGGGTGATCTCGACCTCCCAGTACTCAGAGCCTTGTGTCATATTCCCCCTTAAGTAACTTGTTTTTAACCAATGGAATCTGGCAACATTGAGGGATTTCGCTTCAGTGATTAGGTTGCAGAAAATTGAGACTTCTGTCTTGCTAGTACTCATACCTTTCTGGGCTTGCATGCTTTGATGAAGCAAGCTGCCATGGCCCACACAGCCAGGAATTAAAGGCGACCCCCAGGCAACAATCTTCCTGGAACTGAATGCTCCCAACAAAGTAGACCATGGGCCTTGGACTGATGTCTTGACTGTAGCCTGGTGAGAGAGTCCTGACCTACAGAAATGGTGAGATAACAAATGTGCATTGTTTGAAGTCACTGAGTTTTAGGGTAATTTGTTATGCAGTAGATAACTACAGGTGACTCTTCAACAACACAGGTTTGAACTGCATGTATCCACTTAAATGTAGATTTTTTTTCAGTAGCAAATATTATAGTACTATGTGATTCACAGTTGGTTGAATCCAAGGATGCAGAACCACATATATGGAGGGCTGACTGTAAGTTACACACAGTTTCGACAGTGTGGAGGTTCGGTGCTCCCAACCCCTGCGTTGTTCAAGGGTCAACTGCAATATACTTTCTTTATATAAGTACTAAATTTTTTAATTTTCAGTACTTTATAAAAGTACTGGATTTTTGAGAAATGAATTAATGACTCATCACACAAACTAATGTAAAATAGAATATCTTATCTAGATTGGCATCAACAAATATCTGAAATCATGTACATATTTTATAATTACATCTGTATCAGAACCATCTAAGGACCCTAACTCAATCTTTTACAGTCAGGCTTCCACCTCCTTCAGGGAAGTGGTGTCTCTAGAGCAGATTTGAATATGTGAGCATGCTTGTATGAATGTGGGGCGTGCATGTGTCCCTCACAATTGACACCCCTCCCTTTTAGGCCTAAAGGTGCCTTAGGACAAGGACAATGTCTAGGGCAGAAGCCAGAGTCTCCCCTGTTGGACTGAGAGGCCCCCAAGGAGAGATTCCCCCCACACCCACCTCCCCATAAACCCCCATGAGACTGCCAGCCATAGCAGACTGAATTCTTCCTCCCAGTATCTTCCTTCCACCCACCCACCCCAGCTCGGAGTCCAGAATCCTGCTCAAAAAGGGAGCTCAGACAGTGTGGAAAAGAGGCCTCCTGATAACAGGTAGGGTAGAAACACAAACCCAAGAAATGCATTTCTTTGCCTCGGTTTATTCTTCCTGGCTTTGGTCCAGAGGCCAGGTTCATACTCACCACGTAAGAGTCCCCAGGCCCATTGCTTCAGCCTCACGCCCCGTACCTTTCACCTACTCACCCACACATTTGGCAGATAGGGAGACAGGTCAGAGGCGACGTCAGAGGCCTCCAGGTCACTGCTCACCCATCAGGGTCTTGTATCCTCTTGGCTCACAAAAGCAAAGCAGGGAGCCCAGCTACCTTAGTGCTTGGTTCTCCCTAGAACCTACCCACTCTCTACCTCACAGAGGCTCCGTGGGGGCCCATCAACCCCATGCAATGACATAAGGGGGTATGGCCCAGCATCCTAAGAGCTTCCAGGAGCTGGACTGACACTGCCACTGCCCACTCTGGAAGGCTGAACTGTGGCTCCTCCTGGCCCAGACAGTCCGATTTCAGGGACATAGACCAAATTAATTTGATATCCAGTGTTTCGAAAGCCAGAAAGGTACAGCAAGTAGAAACACAGAGAATGAAGTGAGGTTTTCCCCAACAGCCTTAGAACACCTGTCCATTCCTTGCAAGCTTAGAAAGCACACATTCCTTTTCTTTTTTTATTTTTTATTGAGGTGTAATTGATATATGACATTATATCAACACAGATTCCTTTTCATCAGAAGTTTAAGCCAATCAGGTTTGCAGCAGATCCTCTGCAGTGGAGGGGTGTGATTTGTTTGGAACTGTGTTTTAGAATTCCCATTCTCCAGTCTTCTCAGGGTCCTACCATTGCCATCTCCTCCATCTCCATCTCACATGTGCCCAGTGGCAGAATTCAAGCAGGACAGTCCTCTATCTTCTTCTCTGATCTCGCCCCCATGCCTGCCATGGTGTCAATCACCATCCTAGTTCCCTTCCCTGATAGCAGTTCTCCACCAATTGCCCTGGAAAAATTGCAGCCAAAAAGCCATGGTTGGCCAGAGCAGGAAATCCATCAGGAACAACAGCCTTAGCAGAGCAAGGTCTTGGAGGAGTGAAGGTGAGGGATCAAAAGAGTTAGCCTGAGAAATTCCAAGAGAATGGATGGATCAGCCGCAACCTTCAGATAAATGAGAGCAGGCTAGCCTTTTCTCCAGGGAGCAGTGGGACCCTGTGGAGACAAAAGGGTAGTGTAGACCACAGGTAACATAAGGTATGGATGGATGCCCTACATGTACAATTGAACATACATGCTCCTAATATGCATATCCCATGCACACACCTGCACACATGTACCCCTACACATAGGCCTGTACACACGAGGGCTCATTCACAAATACCCACCAGAAATCTGCACACTCAAACTCACTCATATGTAAACACACATCTTTTGCATATCTATCTTCACTCATGAACACAGATACACACCATGGGGTACCCATCCATGCATGCACATACAAATTTACTTCCTCTTACATATATACTATGGGCTTCCCCGGTGACTCAGGTGGTAAAGAATCCACCTGCCAATACAGAAGACATAGGTTCGATCCCTGGGTCAGGAAGATCCCTGGGAGAAGGAAATGGCAACCCACTCCAGTATTCTTGCCTGGGAAATCCCATGGACACAGGAGCCTGGTATGCTACAGTCCACAGGGTCACAAAAAAGTAGGACATGACTTAGCAACTAAACAATAACAACAACATACATACTACACATACACATATGTACATACTCACACATAGGCTTGTGTGTCCACACAGCACACATACTGATGCACAGGTGCAGATTCACACGTGGCCTGTGCACATCTGCCTACATGTTAGCACTGACATACTCACTTATGCTTCCCTGCACTTATACCAGCAAATGATCTGTACTTGCTTGTGCATAACCACACACGTCTGCAAATATATACATAAACCCTTGCACCCCTGTACAGACACCCTTAGTCTTGGTCCTGGGGCCTGGATGGTACTGCCCTCTGTTGGAGATAGCGGATAAGCTCCTTTCGGTTGTCTAAAATGGTGTCAAAGCTCTCCTGCAGACGGGCCTGCTGGTCAACCAACTGGTGCTGCAGGCCCCGGATCCACTGGAGCAGGGCCAGGCGACGGTACATCACCAAGTGCACGTGGTGCTTCTCCTTCTCCTGCTCTTTGTAGCGCTCTTGAGCCTGCAGCTGCTGCACGGCCTGGGCCACTGAGGGCAGAAGGTGGTCTGGAGGGCCAGGAGGGGTCCCACAGGCAGACTCAGGGCTGCAGCTAGGGCTGTCAACACTCAGGGAGCTGCTGGCATAGCCGTTGTCCTCCAGCGGGGAGCAGACTGTGCTGACACCACCCGTCTTCTCAGGCCCCGCTCCAGGAATCTCTGCCCCCTCTGGCGGGCTGCGGACCTCCCCCTCAGGGAGTCCAGGAGCCTGGAAGTCCTGGTTGTCAGAGGGCAAGTCGGAGGAGCTCCTCATTAGTACGGGCTCCACTTGGCCTGGCATCCCGTGCCAATTCTCATTGGCATCCTTGGCACTCATCATGAAGTTGGAGTTGCTGTCTGGTTGAAGTTCGGGTGGACATACTCCAGGAGGTGGGCCCCCCAGGAACTGACCCCCCTCAGCTGCCCCTGGCTGGATGGCGAACATCTGGTCTGTGGAGGGGAAGCAGAAGAATGAGTCGGAGCGGGTGAAGGTGGGGTGCCTGAAGTCGAGAGACCCGAGCAACAGACACGAGGCCTTTGCCTTGACTCTGTTAACACCTCCCTGGGTTGTCCTCTTCCCTCCCTGACCCCGATTCTCAGTCTCCTCACAGGCTCTCCCTCAGCCCTGAGGCAAGCCGTCCTCTCCTCGTAGACACCTCTCCCCAGACGACCTCATCTTCTGCCAGAGGTTCAAGAACTACCGTGTGCTGGTGACTCTCGGATCTGTCAGAGAGTCAGAGCCAACTGCTACTGAACTCTGCACCCAACCATGGGCCCCTCAGATTCTACACAGCCCGCCCTGCTCTCCCTATTCAGTGTCCTTAGCAAAGCAGGCCCACTCTCCAGCCAGTCACGCCGACCGGAAGCTGCGGGCACATACGCATGCGCATGTACATACATCTCCCCTTTCTCTTGGTTTGGGCCATTTCTAACCTGGATTACTGACTGCTACCACTTTTTCACTGACCTCTCTGCCTCTAGTTAAAAATGTAAATTTGGCATGGCTCCCGCCCTAACCTCCTGCTGAACCTCTTCCTGGCCTAAGAGGCTGTGTTTCTTCTGGCCCCTGCTCACTGCCTCAGACCTGCCTCTTACCACTCAGCCCCTCCCACCATCCCAAACTGCTCAGAGATCTCAGAACACACCATTATTCTCCTCCCACGATCCCCTTGGCCCAATATATCCTTCCTCTCCCCTTCCATCCCAGCTCTTTGCCCCTCCATCGGCAAATTCCTTTCCGTATACTAAGTGAAGTGAAAGCTGCTCAGTCGTGTCCGACTCTTTGCGACCCCATGGACTATAAAGTCCATGAAATTTTCCAGGCCAGAATACTGGAGTGGGCAGAATTTACCTTCTCCAGGGGCAGAATTTACCTTCCCAACCCAAGGATCGAACCCAGGTCTGCACTGCAGGCGGATTCTTTCCCAGCTGAGCCACAAGGGAAGTCTTTGTATGCTAAGACTCAGCTCTAATATCCCCACCTCCCTGAAGCCATCCTGGCGTTCTCCCCACGGCCCCTATGTACAAACACACACAGTTAATAGTGCCTTCCTCTGGACCCTCACTGCTTGGATACATGCTGTCTTATGCCTGTTTGTTTCCTGTCCCCAGCACGTAGTTGATGGTCAGTAAATGTCTATTCAATTTGTTTTTGTTTCCTCTATCTTGTAATAGCAGCCTACTGGCCCCCCTACTGGACATGGAATTCCTCTCTGTAACCTCCACCGTGTTCAGGAGCCGGCACAGAACCTGGCACCGAGCAGGTGGCAGTGCATCCTTGCTAGGTGAGTGAGTAGGGCAGTTGGATCTGGGCTGCTGACTGCTCAGGACTGGAAGAGCGGAGCTGGGTTCCTTCCCCTGCCCAGTGAGGAAGCCCTTCTCCCACTGACAAGCCCCTCTTCTGACCTCACCCCTTCCTTCCGTGTTTATTACTATCCTGAGTCCTTGCCTCTATCTAGCTCCATCCTGAGGCCCTGGAGCGAGGACACACCACATTATTCTTTCCTTCCAATAACCGATTTCTCCCCAAATCTGGATTTAAATTGACAAGAAGTTTCTACTGACCATAGATTACTAGGATTAGAAAAAGGGAATCAGTAAGAGGAAGGAGGAGTGTCAGTGAATGTGGCAGGGACCCTCCCACATCCAGTACAGTACTGGGAAGAAGTCCTGGGGGCAACAGCGTAGGGACAGTCCCTTGGTAACCTACAGACTCCATCCCGCTAAGCAAGGTGCCTGGGGATCGTCCCCGCCCAAATGTTTTCTTTTTTTCTAAACTTGGGCGGGGCCGTGAAGTAAGCTGCAAACAGGCGTGGGTGATAGAAAGATCAAGGGGGCCTCAGGGAAGGTAAAATGGGAACCGAGACATCCTGGCATCAGGCTTCTTTCCAAGCTAATCCGCAGTTTGTCGGGGGTGGGTGGGGTGGGGCGGGGATGGTGGAGGTGGGAAGTGGGAGGGCGGGGGCGGATAAGGATGAGCGGAGGCGGCTTCCCTTCCTGCCTAGACTTGCGGGAGAGGGAGACCGTCCCCAGGAGACAGAGGATCCAGACCATCAATTCCCTAATCCCACCCCCACCCAAGCCCGGGGCCCCAGCAAAAGGCAGCTGGGCAGAGGCAACGACCCCCGCCCTTTGCGGCTGGGGTCCAAACCCTCCCGCTCCGGCCCAGACTCACGGCCTGGAGGCGCCGCACCGCCCGGCTGGCTCCGGTGGCGAGGTCCCCGCGGCGGGAACTGCTCCCTCCGGGCTGGGGAGGTGGTCCCCCGGCCTGGGCGTCCCCGCGGGTCGGGGCGTGGAGTGCGGGTTCCCGGGCGCTGCGCCCAGCCCAGGCCCGGACTGCGGAGTCGGGCGGCGTCAGCACGGCGGGGCGGGGCGGCCTGGCCCACGTGGGCCGGTTCGGTTTTCTGCGGAGCAGCTCGCGGGTCCGAGCGCCGGAACCAGCTCCCCCGCCTCCGGCAGCCTGGACCCAGCCTTGCAGGTCCTATTTAATTTCTTAACTGCATTCACTGGTTCTCTCCGATCGGTTTGCCTCACGGTGACACTTTCAGAATGAAAATCTGATCGTGACACCACCACCCTCCAGCCTAAAAGCCATCAGGGGCTTCCGCATTGCCGCTTTAATCCTTAAGGCAGCTGCCGCGGGGCTCAGCATCCTGCTCCCTCGCTCCAGCTTCAGCCTTTGCTCTTGGAATCTGCAACTGAGAAGCTTCGCGCTCCTTTCTGCCGCACTGTTTCCTCTGCGTAAAATTCTCTCCTCTCATATCTCAGATCCCTTCTCAAGTAAACCTCTGACCTCCTAGGCCGGATAGTTCCTTTATTATATTATCCCAAGGCTTTTTTTTTTTTTTCTTTCACCATTTGAAGTTATATGTTCGTTTTGTGCTTATTTCTTTAAAGTCACTTAATGAACAGAGTAATTGCTGACTCTAATGATAAAACCTCCCTTAGGGAGAGGCAGCCCCAGAAAGACGTCTGTGACAAATTTAGCCTTTAGGGCGAGTGAGCTTCCAGGAGGTCCCTTCTATACCCACAGCTTTACTGAGTAAACCCAGCAATTTGCTATACCTTTCTCATGGTCCCCCCTCCATGCCACCAATTAAATATGATTCATCTTTCAATCATAATACGTTTAAAAATACCCTGGGAAGGCAGAGGTACCAGAAATCAAATAGCCAGCATTCACTGGATCATAGAGAAAGCGAAGGAATTTCAGAAAAACATCTACCTGTTTCTTTGACTATGCTAAAGCCTTTGAGTGTGTGGATTATAACAATCTGTGGAATGCTCTTAAAGAGATGGGAACACCAGACCATCTTAGCTGTCTCCTGAGAAACCTGTATGTGGGCCGAGAAGCGGCAGTTAGAACCCTGTATGGAACAACTGATTGGCTCGAGATGGAGCAAGGAGTACAGTACAGCAAGCCTGTCTGCCGTCACTCCGTTTAATTTACACGCTGAGCACATCATGAGAAATGCGGGGCTGGATCAGTTACAAGCTGAAATCAAGATAGGCGGGAGAAAGATCAACAACCTTAGGTATACGGATGATACCACTCTAATGGCAAAAAGCGAGGAGGAACTGAGGAGCCTCTGAATGAAGGTAAAGGAGGAGAGTGAAAGAACTGGCTAAAAACTAAATATTAAAAAGCTAAGATCATGGCATCCAGCCCCATTACTTCATGACAGATAGAAAGGGAAAAGGTGGAAGTAGTGACAGATTTTCTCTTCTTGGGCTCTAAAGTCACTGCGGATGGTGACTGCAGCCATGAAATCAGAAGACAATTGCTTCTTGGCAGGAAAGCTATGACAAACCTAGACAATGTGTTGAAAAGCAGAGACATTACTCTGCCGACAAAGGTCGGCATAGTCAAGGCTATGTTCTTCCCAGTGGTCACATATGGTTGTGAGAGCTGGACTATAAAGAAGGTAGAGCGCTGAAGAATTGATGCCTTCTAACTGTGGTGCTGGAGCAGACTCTTGACAGTCCCTTGGACAGCAAGGAGATCAAACCAGTCGATCTTAAGGGCAATCAACCCTGAATACTCATTGGAAGGACAGGTGCTGAAGCTGAAGCTCCAGTATTTTGGTCATCTAATGTGAACAGCCGACACATTGGAAAAGTCCCTGATACTGGGAAAGATTGAGGGCAGAAGGGGAAGAGGGTGTCAGAGGATGAGATGGCTGGATGGCATCACCGATGAACTGGAATAAACTTGGGCAAATTTCAGGAGATGGTGAGGGACAGGGAGGCCTCGCGTGCTGCAGTCCATGGGGTCGAAAAGAGTCAGACACACCTGGGTGACCGAACAACAACACCCAGTGGTTTGGATCTGTGCTTTCACTGCCAAGGGTTCCGATTCCATCCCTGGGTGGAGAACTAAAATCCCACAAGCTGTGCCTGGAGGCCATAAAAGTACCCTTGTCTTTCCCTCTTCCGTTTCTTTTGCTTTTTTTTCTTTAAGAGGAAGAATTTGTTTCTAAACTCCATGATAAACCATCCTCTTCTATTTCCAACTTAATTCCAATTTACCATTCTGCAACCTAGAGAGTTCTCTGGTGGCTCAGCTGGTAAAGAGTCTGCCTGCTATACAGATCTGAATTTAGTCCCTGGGTCGGGAAGATCCTCTGGAGAAGAAAATAGCAACCCATTCCAGTATTCTTGCCTGGAGGATTCCACAGACAGAGGCACCTGGCAGGCTATATAGTCCATGGGGTGGCAAAGAGTCAGACACATTGATTGACTAGCACAACCTAGAGAGTAAATGGCAAATTAAATCACACCAACAAATCCTATATACAAAATAAGGGAAATAGAAAAGAAAAAAATATAATTATGAAAATTCTTATTTTAAGAGGGAAGAGGAAATAAAAAGGACAAGGCAGAAGTAACTCAAGCTTTGGACACCCCTCCAGCTAAAAATATACATACAGAGACCTCAGTTCCATTTCCACATCAGGTACTGAGGCCTAACTAGCCCCCCTTTTCCCTTATCTACTGCAAGTTACCCTTACCTTCAACTGGAGTTTTCGTCCTTCTGATGTGACCCAAATCCTCACTTGTAAAGTGTCTGAGCTTTGGTG
Source organism: Muntiacus reevesi (assembly GCF_963930625.1). NCBI lineage: Eukaryota > Metazoa > Chordata > Mammalia > Artiodactyla > Cervidae > Muntiacus > Muntiacus reevesi. The sequence goes on along the minus strand of NC_089249.1, from coordinate 168,508,609 downwards.
GTCTGCAGTGATGCAGGTCTTCCGTGTCATACAGTCACAGCCTTGTCTAATTATTTGTTTGGTGAGTCCTGAAAAGCTCCTCCTGCCTCTCCTTTGGGCCTGGTCTCTCCCAGCTCTAACTGGGTGGATCTCATGGAAGTTTGAGGCACCTAGGATTACGGCTCCCACTCTGGGTGAGTCAGAGGCCTTCTCTGGGACTTTCTGAAATAAAATTAAAGGAAGGCAAAGCAAGGAAGATGTGAGCCTAGGGCCACAGCAGTCACATTCCTTGCCAAATAGAAGTCAGCCTATTTGTAGGAGAAAGTAGTCTGCATGCAGACACAGAAGGACAGAAGTCCTGGTAATAGTCCTGCCCTTGTTTCCTGAGGCCTTATTTTTCCAAGCCTGACTCGAAGGGAGTTTCTCTGACCGGCAATTGAAAGAATCTTGATTAATACAAGAGTACAGGGTGGTCCCCCGGGTCCCACTCAGGTACCTCTCCGCCCTCATTAAGTAGTAGCAACTCTCTTTCCCCTTAATAGTCATTATCAGTCCAGCCTACAGTGTGACCTCCTTTCTCCTATTCCTCTAGTATTATGAGGAGCCCAAAGTGCAGTGGAATCATCTTTGCATTCCCTGGTTAGAAACATTCTTCCCTAGATGCTAAAACCTCCCGAACTGCAGAATGTAGAATGTCAGAGACAGGAGACAGGCTCTGAGAAAGTCATTAGGTACAATCCTGTAACATGCCACACCTACCTCTACCTCTTCCTATGTATTCTGGCCACAAAAAAATGAAAAATAATTATATCCCGATTGTTTATTTAAAGCCTCTATTTTACTCGGTGTGCAATAACCTGACACGGTTGAGTCATCGATTGGTCACTCCATTGTTCTATAAAGCTGGTTATTTCTAAATAACAATACCTGACAAGTGAATTCCAAGGGCATCGCTTTCCTTAGCCAAGCATCACGTTGGGTGGGATACTGTAACACTGTGTGATTAACCAAGTAAGTGCTCTGACAGTGGTCCTGGCAACTCCAGGATTTTCAGGCAGCTGGAAGCCTAGACGACAAAAACCCCTCTGGGAGGGAAGGGGAGTCCATGACTACAGAAAAGCAGACACGTAGATGTCTGTTATGGGCTTCCCTGGTGGATTAGCAGTAAAGAATCTGCCTGAAATGCAGGAGATGTGGGTTCAATCCCTGGGTGGGGAAGATGCCCTGGAGAAGGAAATGGCAACCCACTCCAGTATACTTGCCTGGGAAATCCCATGGACAGAGGAGCCTGATGGGCTACAGTCCATGAGGCTACAAGAGTCAGACATGACTGAGCATCTAAACTACCACCACCAGCTGTCTGTTCTTCAGCCACCAGAGGCTTCCTTAGTCAGGCTGCCAGGGGATCAGTCTCCCCAGGTGGAGGGGTGTCTGTGGCTGTGTCCACCCAGCTACAGAGGTTGCAGGGACTTAACTGGCAGGGACACAGAACTCACCCGAGATGGACAGTACCAGCCTGAACAGGGCTCTGTAGCAGACCAGCCCATCATGAAGATCCAGCAGTGGCAGTGAACTGACATCTGGGTGAGCAGACAGATACCAGAGCTCAGATTGGCTAGCAAGGAGTAACCAGATCCAGGCCCAGGGGCTGGGGATGTCAGACAAGGAGACAAGGGAACATGAGAGAAATTTCTACTTCAGGTAATAGAATCGACATGAGTTCCTCAATAGGTGGATAATTTCTCAATGTCAGTGCTCCTGGAAGAAAGAGATGGGTAGGATCAACGTGGTTTGGTCTCAAGCACCTTGCCCCTTCCCATCCATTCATTCACATTCAGCACCGTTACCTGCTTTGTGCCAGGGAATGAATCAGCGCAGAATCAGGATTGGTGGTGGCCTCAGACAGCGCTGTGTTTAGAAAGGGAAATAGTCAGAAAAGAGTGGGCTATACAATGTGACAGATCCTGCAACAGAGCTGGAAGGCAAAATTAATGAGCCCAAAAGAGGGTAAGGAAAGCCTTCACAGAGGTAATATTTGAAGGCCTTGAAGGATGAATAGAAGCTCACCAAGAGCAAGCAAGCGAAGGCAGAGGAAACCTATGCGGAGTGTGTGTTCACATAACACAGAGGAGGTCAGTGTGGCTGGAGCTTGACGGGTAAATGGAGATGGGAGAAGAGGCTGAAGGATAAATCTGGCCCAGTTGTGAAAGGCCTTGACCACCATTCCAGGGACCTTGGGCTTCATGTTGTGGATGGCAGGAAGGTAGATGAGGAAGCTCCCAAAGATTCCACATCAAAACAAAACACTGGCATCTAATCTTGGGGAACAAGCTATTGCGCTGGCCAAAAAGTTCGTTCAGGGTTTTCCATTACACTGTGTGGAAAAACCTGAGTGAACTTTTTGCCCAACCCAATACACTGTGACCTGTTTTCTTCTTTTTCCTTAGCTCATATTCTCTGTTAACTTTCCACATGACTTTGGGAACTTGGGCAAATCAAAGCATTTTAACCTTTTTAGGTTAAATAAAGATAAGATGCCTTGAACATTGTTAAATAACATTAAGATTATGAACATTGTTACTTGGGCTCCTAAGGCCAGGCACAGCCCTGCAGGACCTTTGAAGTACCAAAGAGCCCTTAAGGCAGGAAGAAAAACCGTTCCCCAGACTTAGCTCATCTCAGGAAAGGAAGGCCTAGGAAGCTGGTGACCTAGTTGTTCTATTCATTTATTTCTCCACCACCTCTTAAAGGCAAAGTGCCATTCTAGTCTAGCCAAAAACTGCTGTGTGATCACCTTAGGTAAGACATGTCCAGGGGCTTCCCTGGTGCCTCAGTTGGTAAAGAAGACACAGGAGACATGGGTTTGATCCTGGGTTGGGAAGATCCCCTGAAGGAGGAGATGGCAACCCACTCCAGTATTGTTGCTTGGAGAATCCCATGGACAGAGGGGGTCTGTAGGTCCGTGGGGTCTCAAAGAGTCGGACGCGACTGAACAACTGAGCATACAGCATAAGACAAGTCCAGTCTCCAGCCCCACATGGCTGTTTTCTCAGCTGTAAAATAAGGAGGTAGTACATCAAATATGAAGTTTTGAGGCCTTTTTTTTTTTTTTTGTCTTAGAATCATCCTTTTCCAACAAAATCTTTGTCATATACCCAGTTCGAGATCTCTCCTACCCTGAACCCTCCACCCTGCACAGCTCCTGAGAGGCCTCCCAGGAAGCTTTTAAAGCTCAGTGGTGGCGGTGGTGGTGTTCAGTCGCCCAGTTGTATCCGACTCTTTACAACCCCATGGACTGCAGCACACCAGGCTTCCCTATCCCCTAGTGTCTCCCAGAGTTTGCCCAAGTTCATGTTCATTGCATTGGTAATGCCATCCAGCTATCTCATCCTCTGAAGCCCTCTTCTTCTGCCCTTGATCGATCTTTCCCAGCATCAGGGACTTTTCCAGTGAGTTGTCTGTTCACATTAGATGACCAAAATACTGGACCTTCAGCTTCAGCATCAGTCCTTCCAGTGACTATTCAGAGTTGATCTCAGTGGGGCAGTTCCAAATCCAGTGCGCCACAGGAACCTAGCAGATGGATTTGTCGACCACCCCCACCACCCACATCCTCTCTTCTGACCCTGAAGGGAAAAAGGAGAAACTTGGGGGTGTTTTGGAGGTGCTGGAAGCAGGAAAGGTAGTACAGATGCTTTCTCCCCTATCCACCCAAGTGGTAAGTGGCCTCTCTTCCACCAGGAGCCCAGAGAGGCCAAACCCAAGGTCCCAGAGCCCACAGCAGAGAGAGTGAGGAAGAGAAGTTGATCTGAAGGGGGAATGAGAGAAGGGAGTGTCTGTTCCACCTCCTTCTTAGCAGCTGCCTCCATAATCCCCAGCCCTCGGCCCCCACCCCAGCCTCTGGCCGCCCACCTCTCCTCCACCCACCCATTCATCAGGAGGAGGGCACAGTATCAGCAGAGCCTTTCAGGGCCTGACAGGTCCTTTCTGGGTGTCCCCCACATGTAACCACTTAACCTCCAGCACAAAGGGCCAGGCTGAATGGGCCTGGAGCCGGTGGCTCGTGCAAAGGGGGAGGCCTCAATGGGATTTGGGGAGCTGGGTGTATAAAGCGCTCTGCTCCAGCAGTCCTCAATGGAGAGGCTGGAGTCCGGGCATGTGCCGAGGGGAGGAGCCCGGCAGCTGCATCCCACCCCTGAACAATGATTTATTCATTCTCCTAGCACACACAGAGAAAACAGGCTGGGGAAAACGTGGCCCCACAAATCGCCCTTGGCCTCAGCTGACTCCCTCTGCAGCCAGGCAATCACTGTGCCCCCTCCCACTTGTAGTCTAAAGTCTGGAAGTAGCCTGAAGGGGCCTGTAGCAGCCTGAAGGTCAGGCTGACGTGTTTTTGGAATAGGTTCCCCTCAATCTCACTCTCTGATAGCTTCCTTCTCAGGTTTTCCTCATACCCATTTCACAGTCAGAAAATCTCTTGCAAGAAAAAAAAAAAAAAAAAAAAGCATAGCTTGGCCTGTCTCAGAACTGCCCCAGGGGAAGGGCTGAGAAAGAAGCAGGAAGCTGGGGAGCTCAGCCTGGAAAATAACTGCCCAATAACGGGAATGCAATAAAAGCTTGCTGATACATAACGGCACCCGCTAGCCACATCTGGCTCCCATTCCTGAAAGAACCTTTGGAAGAACTTTGGGGAATAGGGGATTGAATGAAGGCAGGTAAGCAAAGATGCTAAAGCTAGCAGATTAAAAAAAAAAAAAATGTCAAGTGGGTGGTTTCAAGAAGCTAAATTGTGACAAGAATAAATTTGCTTTTGCCCTCTCACCTCCATAGCTCATGTCACCAGAGTCAGGTCACACAGAAAAATCATCATAATAAATAAAAGAAAAAAAATCAATAATGCTAGAACAGGGAGAACCAGATTGAAGTGACCGTCTTCAGACTGGCCCCTGGGCCCCCTGGCCCCAAGCTCATAACTACTTTGTCACACAGAAAACAAATCTGTTGTGGATGGTGAGTGTGGAGAGGTGGGAGATTCTGGACAAGGAGGTTGCCAGCTGCGGGGGAAGGGGTCCACACTGTGAAGACAAATTTGCCTTGGCGCTGGGGTGGGAGGGGCTCGTGCTGAGCCTGACAAGTAAGGCTTAGGCAGTTTCGCAAAGTTGTCTTCCCTTAGGCGGGTGGGCATATGGAGGGAGGTCATCCTGCCTTATACTGAATGGGGCGGGGAGGGGGTGTAGTTGGAGGGGGATGGGGGGAAGACCCCAAGCCCACTTCACTGAGCCTCAGGACAGGTTGCTATGCTGATGCTGCCCTCTGGTGGACGTATTCATTAAAAGGCTGCAGGGACACCTCCAATGCTGGGAACGGATGCTGGAAACTGCAGAGGAGTCTCTGTCCCTTCTTGTCCTAAAGCCTCGGCCCCAGGACTAGCACAATCATAGGCTGGATTCCTCAGGAGACAGACTCAGACAGTTTAGGATGCAGATAGTTACTAAGAAGTGCCCTTGGGATCAATGTCTGTGGAAGGGAGGGGCCAGCAGCTGAGCTACCATACAGGTCCATGATGGAGGCTCAGTCAACCCCTCAGGGAGCTCTGAAGCAAGAATGGGCCCTTTAGAATTGTTCTGAAATGAGCCAACATGGCCAGGGCTTTACACTTCTGTCATCGCAGGATGTGAGCTGTGCAGGGAAGGGATGTGGGTGTTGGGTGAGGTGTCCTCTGAAACTGAGGCATTCTCCTGACTAAAGGCTGTCTGCAGCCAGGCCAGCAAGGCCTTCTCTAAAGGGGTTGGGATGGTACATCACGGGGTCTACCCCACACACTACAGAAACTCAATAAACACGTGTTGAATGAATGGCAGGGTTAGGTCATACCTCAGGCTCCAGGCTCCACAGGACAGCCCCCAAGCCTGTTATTCAAGCTCTTACACACTGACCTTTGGAAATGGTCAAGGGAGCCTTAATGCTCTGCTTCATGGATTCATTCATTCAACAAGCATTCATTGAGGTTTCCTAGGTGCCGGGCTTAGAGGCAGATGCTTTACAAATTTCTCAAATTTTAATCCTCACAACTGCGGAGTTAGTATTAACTCAGATTATACAGATCAAGTTATTAAGTGGTTTTCACAGTCCAGTGACGCTTTGAAAAATGACCCCCACAATGGGACAAGTGCTCTTGCTGTTGCTAAAGATTCTTCAGGCCAGAAAGGATCTTGGCTCTGTTGTGTGTGTGCATGTGTGCGTGCAGAGAGAGGACTCTGTGCTTTCAGACAGAACATTTCCTCTGTTGCAGCCTAGAGTCATGCCTCCAGAGCCTCCTACTTCAGCTCCCTCCTGATAATGCTGCCCTATACTGTTGCTTGTTACAGAAAAAAGCTTTAAAAATTCCTAGTTGTATCTACAGAACTAGTTCCCTCCCTGGACATTTAATGGACAGACAAGCCTCAACTCCCAATGTCCTTTATTATTTTTTTAAATATTTATTTATTTGGCTGTGTTGGGTCTTAGTTGTGGCACATAGGGTCTTCTTTGCATCATGCAGGATCTTTCATTGCAGCACATGGACTCTCTAGTTTTAGCACATGGCCTCAGCTGCTCCACAGAGTGTGAGATCTTAGTTCCCTGATCAGGGATGAAACCCACATCCCCTGCATTGCAAGGCGGATTTTTTTTTTTTTTTTTTTCTGCACTGGGTCTTAGTTGTGGCACACTTTTAGTTTGGACAGGTGGGATCTAGTTCCCTGACCAGGAATCGAACCCAGGCCCCCTGAATTGGGAGCACTGAGTCTTAACCGCTGGACCACCAAGGAAGTCCCACCTCCAGTGTTCTTTGGCCATACCATCATCAGAAAGTTATGAAAGGGTAAGTTCTTCCCCTAATGTCTGACTTCCATCCCTGCTATGATCATTTTGGGATGCTAACACTGAAGGGACAAGAGATAGACCAGATTTCTGCTCTAGAAACTCTGTACCTGAAACTCTGGCTAACCCAGTGTATCTGTGGGAGGAGGCGAGGGCAGGAGAGCTAGAGAAAGCTGTCAGCCGCTGTTCTGCTACAGCCCTGACATGTTCTCATCCTTGGCCAATTAAACCTTTCCACACTCCCAGCCACCAACGTCAAGATTTCAGTTTTCTCATTTAGTTTGTAATCATAAGGAACTTGAAGAAAAAAGAGGGAGGAGGAGAGCTTGGATGTGATGGAGCAATTTCTGGGTCTGACTGCAGAAACATAAAGTACTCTCAAATACTCCTCACCCCCTCCCAAACACACACACACACACACACACATTCATACGCCTTTCCTCCTGGGCCCCCAGAACCTAATTTTTCACATTTGGAAAACCCAGATGATTTTTGCCTGGGTCCATCTGGTTTCCCAAATAACCTGTCTTTTTGATAAATAACATAAGTTAAATTAGACAAGACAAAGAGAAGGGTGGGCAGTCAGTTTTTTTCCTTCCTTCAGCCGCTGAGAAAAAAAGAGATGAGGACTGAAAAAGCTACAGGACTCTCCCAGTCCTGCTGCAGCACCTTCCACCCCTCGGACTGGGCCCAGTGACTCTCCAGCCAGGAGCTGGGAGCTGCCTCCTCACCCCCACCACTACCCCACCAGCCATCAAGAATACCAGATCGTAGTTCCCTCTAAAGCAAAGGCAAGGAACCCCAGTGTCCAGCCCCGCAGCTTCCTCCAATCACCCTTAGGCTGAAGCTACTTCAAATCCCCTTTTCCCATTATGTATCCCACCCCAGGGAAGAACTGGATCAATAAACCGAAAATGAAAAAGCTTTCAGGTGAGAGAAGAGTGGAGAGAATGAGGGGATGGGAAGGATGTGGGTAGTACAGACCAAGATGATACATCCACAAGGGTCAGAGATCTGGCATCTGGGTCTCAAAAGTAGACCCTGAGGTGACACCGGCGACACAAAGAGATGCCGCTGTTTCCCCAGCTCACCGAGACTCCAGGCCCACAAGCAGACCTCCAGCCCGACCCTCTCAGGGGGCCCAGTGCAGAGCGAGGCGCCGCTGGGCCTGGGCCAGGCCCGTGCGCTGGCAGCTACGGAGCTTTGGCGGGACTTGGCTTCTCCTTCCCACTCAGCTAGACCGTGATGAGCCCCACCCCTCCCTCAGCAGTGGGTCCGTCAGCATGGGCACAGCCTCTTAAACGTGCTCACTCATCTCACAGTAATCGTACCTGTGATCCTAACCATAACCCTGGGAGCTAAACCAAGTCAGTTCACTTTAGCTTCATTTTCCAGCTGAGGAAAATTTCAGAATGACTTATTCCAGGGTCTTGCCACGTGTAAGCTGCAGAGGAAGGGCTTAAGATCTCACATAGCAACCACCTCTATCTATTCCATCCCACATTAGAAAGCATCCTTGTGAACCATTCAGCTCCTGGCTCTTCACCATGAGCTCTTCCAGCCTTCAGATCATTGACTGCTCAATACCTTTTTATTAATAATGCTATGTGCTAGGCATGGTGCTACCTGAAACATACATTTTTAAGAACGAAATAAATACGTTCTCTGCTTTCATAGAATTTAGTCTAATGGGGAAAGCTGACCTAAACAAGCATTAAAGTGGTAAACTGTGATAAAAGACCCAAAAGAAAAAAAAAAAAAAGAAAACAGGAAACAGAGGCAACCTAATTAAGAAAGAGGTGGTAATGGAAGCATCTCTGAAGAAGTTAGATTTAAGCTAACAGTAGACAAAGAAGAAGGGTGGAAACAAGGACCTACTGTACAACACATGGACTTCTGCTCCATGTTATGTGGCAGCCTGGATGGGAAGGGAGTTTGGGGGAGCATGGACACATGTATATGTGTGGCTGAGGCCCTTTGCATGTGTGCATCTCAGACACTTCAGTCATGTCCAGCTCTTTGTGACCCCATGGGCTGTAGCCACCAGGCTCCTCTATCCATAGGGACTCTCCAGGCCAGAATACTGGAGTGGGTTGCCATGTCCTCCTCCCCAACCCAGGGATCAAACCAGTGTCTCTTATGTCTCCTGCATTGGCAGGCGGGTTCTTTATCACTAATGCCACCTGAGTCTGTTTGCTGTTCACCCTAAATCACCACAACATTGTTCATCGGCTATACCCCCATGCAAGATAAAAAGTAAAAAAAAAAAAAAAAGACAGTGGAGAGATCATTCCAGGAAAAGGGAAGGATACTTAGGAAGCCCCTGAAGCTGAGTGTAATGTGATTGGAGGGTGGAAGGCACGGTTATGTCATGGAGGGTCTTGTAGGCCATGGGGAGCTTGAACTTAATTCTGAATGCATTGGAAGACATAAAAAGGTTTTGAGTGAGGGACTGGCATCCTCTAATTTAATTATATAAATGTTACCCTTTGGTCACTGTGCAGATTGAATGGAAAGGAGGCAAAAATATGAGTGGGGAGATCAGGAGGCTGCTGCCAACAGCTGGTAAGAAATTATGAAATCTTGGATCAGGGCATTAGCTATAGAGGTGATTCAAGATGTAGTGTGAAAGTAGAAATAACAGGACTTATAGATAATTTGATTATGGGAGTAAGGAAGGAGGGATCGAGAATGTCCTTCAGGTTTCCAGCCCGAGTGACTGGGTGTGGGGAGGTCTCCTTTACTGAGATGGGAAACGCAGGAGGAAGAGCAGGTTTTTAGAGAAGGAACATCACATTTTTTAAAGATGTTAAGTTTGAGATACTTATGAGACCACAGGCCTTTGAGGAGTGGTCCACAAAACATAATGCAGTTGTGCTATTGACAAATCTATATGCTTGAAGAGTAGCGCCGGACATAATACGTCCACATACATCTTCCAACATGCCTCACAGCAACTGAGACAGGCATGAATGACTATTTTCATTTGACAGACATAAATGGTGGCTCTGAAAGGGGTAGTCTTTTCTCATTCAACATTTACTAGGCAATACCGTATTCCAGGCCCCATGCCAGGCAGTGAGCAGGACACAAAGGTAGAAGATAGTCCATCTCAGGAATGCTATAGTCAGAGTATCACAATAAAGTGAAAGTCGCTCAGTCGTGTCCAGCTCTTTGCGACACCATGGACTATACTGTCCATGGAATTATCCAGGCCAGAATACTGGAGTGGGTAACTGTTCCTTTCTCCTGGGGATCTTCCCAACTCAGGGACTGAACCCAGGTCTGCTGCATTGTAGGCGGATTTACCAGCTGAGCCATCAAGATCACAATATTCCTCCCTCCCCAATATTCCTCCCCCAAATACTTTCCCCTGGTTTTCAGTGTACAAACCTCAGGAGAGGAAGCCCCAAAAGTTATTAGATAGACCTCTGGGAGATAAAACCCCGAGACACCCACTCTGAGCCATTCGGGAGTCTCAAAGCAAGGTGAAGTTTGTAGAGGGGCAGTTGAGAATTTGCACAAGAAATTCTGAGCACCTTATCTCCACTGCACTCGGGTGAGTATAACCTGATGCTTTAAGGAAGAGATTCAAGTATGGTTTGTGCGGCTGTGGACTGAATTAATATTAGAAACCTGTTTAAATCAAGTACCATGTGTTCCTACCCCAGTGTGTGGAACACGAAGTAAGACACTGAGGACCCCGATCTCCCAGACTCACAGGCTCTCATCTCTCCAGTATGATTCCCAAGCTAGTGAAGCTGAGTCCTAGCAGCAGCCGCAGCACAGGCCCTGGGCTTGCTTCATTAGAAGGGAGCTGGAGCTGATGGCTCAGTGCTCTGGGCAGAGGGTGTGTGGTCAGCTCACCGCTCTCTGCTTCAGTCATATCAGGGTCAAAGTTAGCTTGCCTTTCGACAGCTATACTGGCACGCAGAAAAGTAACGCAGAACTTAAGCTTCAACTTTTCTGTCTCCAGAGTGCTTTCTTTTTGGAGCTTAGAATAGAAACCCTTTGCTCCCTAGATTTCTCAGGCACTGATTTTCTTATCCTTAGTGGTCAACTCCAAAATCCTCTTCTCCATCTCTCCCCCTCAAAAAAGGATATGGGAAAGGAAGAGGGGAGAAATATCCGGCCCTTGCCCCTAGTTCTGTATTGCCCAGCAAGGGCTGCCAAGCCTTGGGCACTGTTTAGAGCACTCAGTGGGAGGGGCAATGATGATCACCTTGGACCCACAGCTGTCACTCAAAGGGAGGGGCAATGATGATCACCTTGGACCCACAGCTGTCAATCAAAGGGCTGTAATATATATGTAAACTCTCCTCCCTGCACACCCAGACCACTTGTTAAGTTAACGTGATCAATTCACCAGAGTTGAGAAGACATTGAGGGGACGACAGCAGTAGCCTCTCATACCAGGCCCAGAGAGGCCTTCCCTGGGAGAGAGATACCCTAAAAACAAAATGCTCAACATTAGACAGGTATCTGACCTAGAATGAGCATTTAGTCTGGACATCAAATCGTGCCTTCAAGGCACTGGATTTATTGAAAAATTACACACATATTAAAACATCTTTATATACATGTTCTCCGTTACAAGATTACAAATATACAAATGCAAATTCCATCAAAGTCAGCATCTTGTATATTAGAAACAATTGTAGAAAACCTATATCCTAATTCCATCAGTTAAACTGGTATTCCTCAACTGCCAGTTAAAAAAAACTGGCACAGCTCACCCAGCTTCCCAAGTCCAGCTCATGACAGTGAAACCTCAGTGTTTGCATGGGACGTTTTTCCAAGGAAGCAGTGACATTTGGTTCCGAGGGGGGGGGGGAAATATCTGTTTAAAATTCTGAGAGCCTCATGGTGGTTCGGAGAAAACTGGGACTGGTGGCAATCCTCTTAACAACATTTTGATGAAACTCCATGATGGTCTTCTCTCAAAATAAGTAATGAAGTTATTAAATTGTCCTCTGACTGGTCTGAGCAATGTACTCAACCCAGTTGAATGCAATAAATAATGATTTTATATATAATTCTTCGGTCAGAATGAGACGGAAGGTCCTTGAGCAACAGTGTTTCAAATCGAAAATTTAGGCCCTAGAAGAGAGGTCTCTGCTCCACAGAATATCTAACGTGGATGGCCACTGGGTGTAACCTTCTAGCTTCATCCTCATGCTCCAGAAAATCTGCTCATTCTGACTTGGGTACCAGTCCTTATTTGAGTTCTTATTATAAAGGAAGCAAAGGTTAACTGGAAATTTGAGACTGCCTTGGAAAGAGCCAAGAAGGAAAATGGAAGGGGCAGGACTTATAAAATAGCCCATCTGTTGATTCTTAGGTCCTCTAAGAAGTCTCTCTTTCACTGAGTCCTGGTCACCATCCTGCACATTGTAGGGGTGTGAAGGCATCATCTCAGTTTCAATATTCACTGCTTTCTGTAATTTTCTGTCCTGTCACATTTTTTTCTTCCTCCAACTACCCCTTTCACCAAAAGGAATCAATCCAGGAAGTTGCTAGGGTAAAATGTTAAATATTTAATGGAGGACACCCAGGTATCCCATAAGTGGGTGTTGTAAACACTACAGAATTGTTAGTGGCCAACCCAAGAAGTAATACTAGGAAAGAGATGTCCAGAGCCACACGGTGGAAAGAACTGGAATCTCTGTTCTCAGTCTTAATGCACTGATTGTGAAGGAAGTGGGGACCATCCACGTAAGCATCAATTCCAACCTTCAGTGCCAGATACTTCTCAGTGGAGTCCCAACAGCGGTGCTGGCGCCCTCGTAGTGTCAGCTTTCCAAGTAACGGAAGATGCTTTGCTTCGATTCTGAAGTACTATCATCTGTTTTGAGGCGCTTAGGTGAAGTGGATGTCATTAAAGACGGACCCCTTCTCCGTACCTACAGAGCAGAGAAAGAGACAAGAATCAATTCAAGACCTTCGTACAAGCTGTGGTTCACTCACACTTAGCTTCAGTTAGCTCTTAAGCAGCTCACAGTTCAATCACGGATAATTAGGAAAAAAGAAGTTGAAAATTTCCAGGCAAGTTTCACAGCTGATTATACTTACTGGGGGGTAGCAATCCCCTCGTACCTTATTGGGTATGCAAGATTAACACTACAGCATACCAGAAATACATATATATTTTCAATTCAATTCACTCATTCATTCACTCTGCTTTGGAGAGTCACCAAATCAGTTCTCCAATTCCCTACCCGAGGTTTAGATGGTTCCTTTGCTGCCTCAGCCTTGACAGGAGAAAGTGTATGGAAGACAAAGTTTCTTGAATTTCGGGGAGCACTGGGGTTGAGGTCAGAGAGGGCAGCCAGTTTCTGAAGCACAGCCTTGGGCTGGTTGAGCAGTGAGCCGGTCTTCAGCTGAGGAAAGAGTCATCTGGTATCAAATTCCAAGCACCAAGAAAGGGGAAGCCAGCTCCTCCCTGCGCCTGCCAGGCTTGGAGGGGACACATCCCCACCCTGCTCAAGCAGAAAAGAAATAGCAGGTTCCTTTGACACCTACTTCCACTTCCTGCAACCACCTCCCTCCTCTATGACAGAGCATTCCCCTAACCTGACTGAGGCCTTTGTAACATTGCAAATCATGACTTCAGGTGATCAAGGTCCCCAACCAACCTGGTTGTCACTTCCCGGTTTGATGGCTTCAAAAGGATTTCTGAATAAAGACTTTGATTCTTGAATAACCACAGTGTGACTGACTGAAAAGACAAGACAGAGAGGCTTGCTCTGGGCAAAACTGGGTAGAATTACTTTTAAATCTAAACAAACTAACAGGCCCTTAACTAAACTAATAAACTGAGGCCACAGGAACTCTGATTATTTTATAATCATGATTTGAAAGTACAGTAAGTGGTTAAGACAGACAATTCAGCTAAACTTATTGTCTAATTAATAGTAATAAGAAAAAACAACAGTGGTAAGATAAATTCCAGTTCTAACACTTAGGTATATAATCCTGGGCGATTAAACGAAGAAGGCAGAATTCACTCCTCTGAGCCACCTTACAGGGCTTCCCAGGTGGCGCTAATGGTAAAGAACCTGCCTGCCAATGCAGGAGATGTAAGGTTTTGATCCCTGCGTTGGGAAGATCCTCTGGAGGAGGGCATGGGAACCCACTCCAGTATTCTTGACTGGAGAATCCCATGGACAGAGGAGCCTGGTGGACTATAGTCCATGGGGTCACAAAGAGTCAGACATGACTAAAGCAACTTAGCATGCACACATGCACAAGCTGCCTTAGAACATAAGGCAAAACCCGGTATACACACTCTCCACTACAATATCTACTGTCCAACAGAACTGGATTAAAAGAATATTGTCTCTCCCCATCCGAGGGGCCCCTTTAAGATAATATTAGACACAGGTCCGTGACTAAGCTGCAACAGTCGCTGAAGGCTGGAGTCACCTCCAAGGCTCCAGCACGAACAATCTGGGGGGACAGCCCCTGTGTGAAGGGCTAAGAGCTCACCATTCTTCTGCAGAGCTTTGGCTGTAACCTTCTTGGCCAGCATCATAAACTGACTGTCTTCCCCAATCTCTTCTTCATCTTCAGCTGCAATTTTCCCCTGCTGTGCCTGAGAATAAAAATCAGACAAAAAAAAAAAAAAAAAAAAAAAAAAAATCAGACAGCATTAACAGAAGCCCACGGTTCCCCCAAAGACCCAAAGAATTAGCATAGCCTGGAAGCTAGAGTACTTGGGATAGCATTAGTTTTCCTTTTTGCTACCTCTGTTGCTTCAGACCGAAAAAAAAAGTATTTTGGACAAAAACATGAATAGAACTGCCCATGGTAACCTTTTCAAAGCACAAAAGAAAATTCAAGGATTAAAAGGGACAGCAATACACTGCCCAAGGCTTTGACAACTATCATGACAAGCTGGGTGACTGAGGTGACCCTCAGAACTAGGGATGGAATAGGCGAATCTCTTGCAGGCTTCCTACATGGTCCCGAAGCCACTGCTCTCGTTCAATTCGCTCCTTTCTCCATCTGGCTTCCGTCTCGTCAAGCTGTTCTTCAATCTGATCATCATCAGAGTCTCTGTGGAACAAGTCCATCTGGGAAGCATCATCTAAAGCAAAGAGTTAAGGCTATTAGCATTCTGCAATCCCCACAAGAGAGGGTGTCTTGACAGACACTTGTGAGCCCTGTTCATTTACAATATACTGACACAAGCTTTTCCCATCCACTAATGGAATATAAAGGTCAAGGCCAGGTCCTCCACAACTGTCTGCTATAGTTTGAACTCTTCTTGCCGGCTTAAGCTGGACAAACATGGACCTTGTACCATTTGCTTCTAAAGGCAATGATCAAGATACCTATGTTTTTCCATCGGAATCTCCTCATTCGTCCAGGACCATCGCTGTGCAGGTCCCCATCAGCAAGGTACCTTTCTTGGTACAAACGTAGCTGGCGTTTATCATCATCTAACATTGTTTTCCTATGATGGGAGAAATAGGTTGTTCAAAACCAGGACCACTCTGGCTGGTTATAGGGCCTGCCTTAAGATGCACCCCACTGCTCAGAAGGGCTTGTCGGGATACTGACATGTGTATTTTCTTGACTTGACGCTGTAGTTCCTCATCAGAAGGAAGTACTTCGTCAATAACATCCTCTTCATATTCATCAAGCTCTTCCCCATCATACTCATCTTCACTTCCCACGTCACTCCCTGACACCTCTGCCTCATCCTCCAGGTATTTCTTCAATCTCCTAGAAAACAATATTGAAAATTGGAAAATACAACAATAAATATACGCACAGTAATGAAAAAAGCAGAACACACAGCCATCTCTAATAACAAGCATAAAAATTAATAATAATAATACATTTTTCTAATACTTAAAAGCCTGTGCCAATCCATTATCTCAGGAAGTGGTATTATCATTGTTCCCTTTGATTTACAGTTGAAGGAACTGAAACTCAGAGAGCAAACAACTTACTGATGCCACGCAGCTGGGAGGCAGCAGAGTCTGGATTCAACCTAGGCTGGTGACTCTGAAGCCAAAACTCTCCACCTCCCCTGTATATCTGAGACATACCTGCCAGAAGGTCCATACTATTTTGTTTTGTATTTAAGCTTACCAGCTTCAGGAGATAGACTAGAGATAGCATGGTATGGAAAGGTAACAGACTGGGGTCTTCCTACAGCCTGCCAAATCTTGACCCACAAGGTACAGGTATGAATGAGGCTCATTTGTTGCTGTTTAGTCACTCAGCCGTGTCCAACTCTTTGTGACCCCATGGACTGCACTGCACCAGGCTTCCCTGTTCTTTACTGTCTCCGGGGGATTGCTCAGACTCATGTCCACTGAGTCAGTGATGTCATCCAACCATCTCATCCTCAGTCACCCCCTCCTCTTCTTGCCCTCAATCTTTTCCAGCATCATGGTCTTTTCCAAAGAGTCAGCTGCTCACATCAGGTGGCCAAAGTATTAGAGCTTCAGCTTTAGCATCAGTCCTTCCAGTGAATATTCGGGCTCAGTTAGTGGTAATCAAAACCACTACAAGTTAGTTTTTCTGACTTCAGGTCATACTGAAAACAAATCTGCTGTCACCCTGAGTTCAAATCGCTGTTATCTATGGTCAAGAATGGCAGAATCTTGATGGCTTTCTGAAAGGTGATTTTTATCAAAGACTTGCATTATTATTTTAAAGCTGAGTTCCTCTAAATCCTAGGGTTCCTGAGGAATTCCTTCAGGGGCCAAAGGCCACCAAGCTCCTCAATCGTCCCATCTAACCCTCTTTGAGCAGCTCAACTTTTAGCTGCCATTCTTTATAAGACTTCATTTGAACAAAGGACACTACAGTTAAATAAGGTTTAAGAACCACTGCCTTAGAAAAAAATCTATAGATGACCCAAAGCTGTATGAGATGGTTAATTTGACAGGTGACAAATTAGAATCCAAAACTGATCTCAACAGAATGGAATGATGGGCTAAACACAACAAAATAAATCTAATAAGGATCAATATGATGTCCTATATTTGAAATCTAAAAGTCATCCACATACAATAAAATGTGAAATACCTACTAAAATGGTTTTTATACAATTTTCAATATCATGGAAAAATATTTACAGATACAGTAAGTGGGGGAAAAAGCAAGATGCAAAACTGTATATATAAAAAAATTTTACAGCTCTCAACCATATGAAAATATATGCCTGACAAAGGTTATCAGGCAATAATAACCACTACCACCACTTTCACAAATATTCTGAATGGTGGACATGAATGACTTATCTATATCTTTCTGTATTCTTTTAAATATTCTAAAATAACTGGCTTACTTTCATAATCAAAACAACAAAATATTTTTAAAAAATTAATGGGGGGTCATTTGCCTGAAACTAGGATGAGGAAGACCTGGAATGTTGGTAATTCAAAGGAAAAAAGACATGTGGAATTTTAATCATCTACTAGATCCTCAGGCCTTCCAGTGACTCAGCTCCTGTGCTCGTTGGTTACAAGTAGTAGGCAACCAGAGCAAGGGATGTGGCCGCACCACCACACAGGGCGGTAGTCAGACCACACCTGAAGATAAAGAGAGAATCCACACATGCGAAGAGTCTGGAAGCAACGTCACGTGAGAAACAGCTGAACAACTAGGGATGTTTAGTACAGAAATCACTTGAAGAGGATGTGACTATCTTTGAATACTCAAAAGATATCATGTAAATGGATGTTATTCAATCTGTGTTAACCACAAAAAGCAAAAATAGAACCAGTAAATGTAGGTAAAATGGTGGTGGCAAGCTACAGCTCAACTGTCAGGAGAACTTTCTTGCAACGGAAGGAAGGGATGTAACACCTACATTTGCCTTTTTGACTTCTCTGATTGCTGCAGGAGGTCTTCCTCATCATCATCTTCATGGTCTTCCAGTGTCAGGTCCTCCTTGTCAGAATCACTGTGTTCATCCTGCAAAATTATACAGTGTCACATGCAAAGTTACACAGAATAAAATGTGTCCTCAGCTAAGACAGGATTCAGAAACTTCTGCCCAAATATTTCATTCTAGGAAATTGCTTCTGATAACATGCCAAACAGACTTCTCAAGAATTCAAACTACAAAACAAACAAAAATCCCCAGCAGCTATACATGGAGTTCAGTTATGATCACTTTGTTCCCTTTAAACTCACCTCATCACTATCAAACTCCTTATCATTTGGGACAAGCCGAAAGTCTCCAAATTCCTCCTCTTCACCTTCTTCTTCCCTAAGATGCAAATCAACAAATCCATAAACATGTTGTTGAAAGCCAACTATAAGGAGTCAGCCAACTTAGGGACTGAAAATATCTTACAGCCCTAACAATCTCTTCAAGAAACAGGAAACAAGATATCTTGCCTTTCAAAAAAAAATATTTTTTAAAAATTGTGATAAAATACATACAACACAAACTTTACAATCTTAACCATTTTAAGTGTACAGTTCATTAGTGTTAAGTACATTTACTTAACACTAACACAAATAAGTGTTATCCAACCAACCTCTAGAATGCTTTTCCTCTTAAAAAGCTAAAACTCTATACCCTTTCAATACCAACCTCCTATTCTTACTGCCCCACAGCCCCTGGCAGCCACCTCCCTACTTCCTGTCCCTATGAATCTGACTACACTAAGTACCTCATATAAATGGAATCATACAGTATTTGCATATTTGTGAATGGCTCATTTCACTTAGCATAATCTCCTCACAGTTCCTCCATGTTTTAGCATGTATCAGAATCTGCTTCCCTTTTAAAGGGTAATATTCCACTATGTATGCATTCACTTGGGATGCTTCCACCTTTTGACTATTATGAATAATGCTGCTATGAACATGGGTGTACAAATATCTACTAAGAAACTGTGTTCTCAGTTCTTTTGTGTATATACCCAAAAGTGGAATAACGGCTGGCAGTGAGGAATTATTCAAAAAATGGGGTTTTGATTTGTATTTCCTTAATTATTGGTGACGTTGAGAACATCCATGTGCTTTTTCTTGCCTTTTTTACCCTGTTCCCTATCAACTAAATGAAAGCATTATAATGAATAATTTCTGCACTATGCAAATATGAGGCTCAAGCCCACTGCAAGACTCTCAGACAGGATATAAAGCCCCTGAGATGACCATTTATTGCTAAGTCCAGAGAAGCTACCCCTGTACTTTATCAGAGGATGGAACTTGCCAAATTCCCTCAGATCACCGAGACTCACCGGTCCGTTGGGAAAGAGCCTGAGCAAAGAGCGAGTGCTTCTTCCATTGGATCACCCAGGCTACTCTCCTTCTCCTGCTTATTTAACTCTGATGGATCCAGAGTAGAGACATCTATATCACAACAAAGAAAAAGATTTGTCACCAAGAACTGACAGCTTTATCCTCTTTCCCCAGCCATCTGAAGACATGCCAGCTCAACATAGTTCTAAGGTAAGCTTGCCAAAAAGAGCTCACCATCCATTCATTCAACAAATCCTTATTTAGTGCTTACTATGTGCCAGGCACCAGGGAGACAGCAGTGAATAAAACAAAGATCCCAGCTCCCAAAGAGTTTACATTCTAGCAGGTGTGTAAGGAGGAGAAAGGGGTACGCAGGTGGAAGTAATAACTTGGCATTTATATGAAATTTACTAAGCAGCAGACACCGCTCTAAGCTTTGCACATATTCCGGCCATAAATGACAAGTCATATGGCGAAAGCTAAAGCAATATTAAGGTGATACTTCACCATCTTAAAAAAGTAAGAGCGCTAAATGTCAGGAGCTAAGCAGTGAATTCAGCCTAGGCTCAAGAATCCACCATGGCTGTTTTCTGTGAACTTTTCACCTGAGACTAAAGGACTTCTTCACATGGACACTGATTTAAGATATTTGAGTGGGTGAGACTTGCTGCTCTGTTGGATAATTACCCTGAGAAGTAAATTTTCCTGAACAAAGATCCAGAAGTTCCTCCATGTTCTCTTTCTTGTCACTCTTCCCAGGCAGAGGCTTTTCAGCCTGAGATGCAAATTTTCCAGTACACAAATCCAACAGTTCATCCATGTTGGCATCCATGGCATTCTCATCCATACTGGCCAATGGCAACCGAGGCTTCAAATCTTGGTACTGATTCCTGTGGTTTCTAACATTTAAGAACCTACAAGCCCAATGAAGAGTGTAAGAAATGCTCCATGGAAAAAAAGTAGTGGGGGAAACGCCTCAACTCATTTCCAATAGCAAAGTTAGAAGCTGAATTCTGAACCAGAAGACACGAATGTCAGACTTTAGGTTGTGATAACCTTAAGAGGGAGGGGGATGTTTATGAAAGAATAAAGGCTATTTAGAAGACAAAGGGTAGAGGCTAATTTGGGGCTTCAGATGGTGCTACAGTTGGGCCTGGTGTTATGGCCATATAATGTGCCACAGACGTGTCAATTCTCGATGCCACCCAAAAGTCCTAGCATAGTGGGATGAAGGTGAAAGTGTGAGTCACTCGGTCGTGTCCAGCTCTTTGCAATGCCACGGACTGGGGCCCACCAGGCTCCTCTGTCCATGGAATTCTCCAGGCAAGAAAACTGGAGCGGGTTGCCGTTTCCTTCTCCAGAGGATCTTCCCAACCTAGGGGTCAAACCCAGGTCTCCCACATTGCAGGCAGATTCTTTACCATTTGAGCCCCCAGGGATACGGATACAGGGCAGTTTGATGACCTTGTAAGACTTATGCAGGTCTAATAAGGTAGAAATTGAAGGATCAGAACACTAGCAAGGCTATTTACTTTTTATTTTCTAGATAGACTTTGTTCAAACTTGTAGAATGTAATACTAATGGTCTGCACACCTCTCTTTCTCAGAAGAGAAAGCACAGATGGAGTGACAGAAGCTCGCTTTATTTTTAAACAAAATTAAGCAGTACCCAGCACCATCCCACCCACAGAAACATAAAACTACCTACCCATCTGCATCCAACAGTTGGCTCTGGGTGTCATCTTCTAAGCAGAACTGGAAGTCTCCTGCTCCTAGGAAAAGTGTCTTAGGTTCTGGGGAGGCGTTATACAGATCTTGGGAATCCTCTATGGGAAGTGAAGGCTCAGACAGCTTTCCTGAACTCTGGCACCAAAACAAAACCAAACAAAAACAAAACATTTTACAAATGTCATTCAATGTCATGACAACAACAGAAGCTGCTATTTGTAAAATTTAATCTATTCTCAGGCAATTGCAGTTGGGGAGGACAATGCATAGCCAAGGGAAGCATAAAAAAAAAAAATCCTCAAGAAAGAAAGAACCCTGGATGAGGCTTGTTTTTAATACACAAAGGGGGTGGACTTTTTAAACTGAACATACATAACGTGGTGGGAGTTTTTGGCATGGACACACTTTATTTAGCAATGTGGGAAGCAAAAGGGGGAGGAGATTAGAAAACCATTACCATCTCACCTTAGAGGCTGAACTGACCAAACTGGCTCGAAATAGCCCTGGGGAAGGAGATCTGAATCCTCCTGCTGTAGGGAAAAGACTGGTCCCACGGCCTGTTTGTCTGTTACAAGGCTGATAGGATGGAAGTGTGGAGCCTATCAGCTCAAAGCTGCTATTGTGGCTGCTCTCCTTTGTCAGTAATGAGCATGAATCATCTTCATCTAAAGAAAGACAACTTTTAAGTGCATGATTCCCAGAAATAAGTCAGATTTGTTTAGGAAAAGAGTTGAGAATGAAACTGTCTGGTAAGATCCACTGGTAAACCTCTCAAGTCACATGTTCCAAAACATTACACTAAAGATCAATAATGGTATAAGATAGCATCATACAATCAGGGTTTATCACTCTGAACTAAGTGACACCTCAAAGTTCCTGTCTTTCTCTCACCTTCCCTAATGCCTATGATTACCCTTTCCATTATCTAATCACTTATATATCTTCCTCTGATCTACATGATAGAAATGTTTCATGTTTCACTCAATCAACACATATTCACTAATGACCTATTAAATGCTCAGGGTCAACTGTAAAGAAACTGCACGTAAGATTTCAAAAACTGGACCAAGAAAAACATTGGGGATTTTTTGTTTGTTTCTTGGCTGCACCATGCAACTTGTGAGAGCTTAGTTCCCCAACCAGGAAATGAACCTGGACCATCAACAGTGAAAGCATGGAGTCCTAACCACTGGACCACGAGGGGATTCCCAAGAAAAACATTATAGTTCATAAATTCCTATCACTCTCACAGGTAAGACTGGGAAAAGTTCACTAAGGTTCAGAAAAATAGAACCTTACAGAATTGTAGTCCTTAAATGTTAAAGCAGGAGGATCAGAGAAAAATCAAGTTTCAAGTTCTACATAAGAGTCACTACTTACCTAATTTGCTAGGTCTTTTGCCTGAGTTTTCATCTATTTCTGATTTTTCTTCACTAGGAGAGTAACTACAAAATAAGTAGGTAAATTGAATATCTGTTTCTACTTCTTCCAAGAGGGGCAAATTCCCTGGTATTTACCAGGGAATCTTATCTTTCCTTAGAGAGAATTACTTACCCCATCTTGGAAGAGCTGTCCTTGAATAGAAGGAAGGTAGAATCAGATGAGAGAGGCTTGGGAACAGAGAGGCCAACTGACTTGCCAATTTCACCACTGCCATCATCATTGTTTTCTTTATCTATTTCTTTCTCATTGTTGGTTTCTATCTCTTCACCACCGAGAAGGAATTCTGCAGTCTTTACCAATCACGCCACCCAAAAACAAAATAGTACAAGTCAAAAATTTTTAAAGCAAACATACTAGCCTGAAATATGGCTGCTTAGTTACAAGTCACATCTTAAATCTGAAAAGGTAAACCTGAAGGAAGCTCAGTCCAACCATCATCATTAACACAATTTATTAGTTGTAGACCCTTCTAGAGCTCTTTTATACTTTGTTACTTTACCTTTTACCCTTTCAAAACTGCGACAAAACTCTGAAGGAACTGGATTATCATTTAATTGAGTCAGTGAGTGCATGATTAGCCTGAGATTGGAGGACAACTCCTGGCTTCCAACCACAGACTGTGACACCCTGCTCAATTCAGCCATGGCTTTCCTCTTCCCTTACCCAGGGTTAAACATTAACCAGTCTTTCAAATGACTCCACTGTTCAAACAAGGACACTTTTCTTTCTCCTAATACCAAATATTCTATCATCACCTGTCTTCTCTAGGTGGAAAACAATACCTTAGAACAAGGGCAAGAGGCCCATCTACAAATACTTCTTCAACAATTAACTTGGGAAGGTCCTGGCCTGAGAATTTATTCCAGACCTCAACCCGGCCAAGGCTAAAAGTGCTTTTTTTTTCTAAATAGAGAAATCTAAATAAACAACAAAGATAAAAGTCTTTAATAGAAAGCCATTTCGATATCAGCATTATAGTGCAATATGTAAACCAACAGGCAGAAGCCAGGGCATGACTGTGAACTGCAGGTGTTCCATGGGGCTGAAAGAACTGAATGCACTAAGATTTAGTACACATGAGCTACCTTCATCTCTGACCCTGAAATCTCTTCTACAGTCGAACGTGCTCATCATCCTCTTACTCAGATCTGATTTTCTCTTTCCCTTACTCATCCTGACCTAGTAACAAAACCACATAATTGCCAGCAACCTCCTCATTGCTTTCTTCTTCATCTTCCTCCTCTTTCTCCTCTTCTTCCTCTAAGGCTTCCTCTCCCTCCTCTTCTCCATCTTCCTCGGACTCATCTGTCATTTCTTCCTCCTCCTCCTCCTCCTCCTCCTCCTCAAATCCATCCTCATTATCTAACTTGAGTAATGCTTGACGTTTTTGACGCTCCTCCAACCTTCGGAGTTTCATTGCTTCTTGAAGTTTAGCTTTCAGCACTTGAAGCTTTTCCCCTGAACAAGAGTATGAAGAGATGCTTTAGATGCAATGACCGACTACACACAACAACACAAGTGTCCATTTTAGGCAATTCCAGAAGGGTTCTAGGCACATCACAAAAGGAAAATCAGAGACCTTCGTATTTTAGGGTTTTGTTATCTTAACAAATGGGAACTATTAGGAATTGAGTGCAGCTCAATAACTCTCATAATTATATTCTATACCTTGGGATATTAAGATTATAAAATTATTATTTAAAAAAGCAAAAGAAAAGAAAAGGAATGGGGGCAAGTGGACCTTCAAAATCTCTGGCTCAGAAGCCATGAAGGAAAATATTGATAACTGTACCCACATTGAAGAAAAAGAGAAACAACTCAAGAATAAATATGAGCAGAAGATATGAACTGGTATTAAAAATAATGCTTAACCTCACTTCTTACTAGCAATACAAATCAAAATAATGATACCATTTTTTATATATTTGGCAAACATTTGTTAAATCCATTATTAACAGGAAGAAACAGGAACTCTTACACACTGTCATTCAGAGTGAAAATTGGTGAAACTTATTTTGATGGACAATGTGTCTAGGACTCAGTGATTCCACTGTAAGGAATTTTGCATCGAGATTTACTAACATATATGTGATACTAGGATGCAATATTGTGTGAAATACTAAAACTGAAACAAACATGATGCCCCTTAACAGAAGTATCATTAAACAAATCATGTTATACCTGTACAATGGAATATCATGTCATGTTAAAAAAAAACCTCAAAAGCAATATGTATATCTGAACTCTTGAGTTAGATGGTCTAGATTAGACTACTAGTTCTCTTACTTACTAGTTATATAAATTTGAGCAAGCTGTTTAAATGCTTTGTGTATCAGTTTCCTCACATATAAAGTACGGACACTGATGTTATTTACTGTAAAGCACCTAGAGCAGTGTCTGGCAGAGAGGAAGTATTCAGTGTCTCTCGCACACACTCACACAATAGTATATGCATATGCATTTTCCTAGGACACACAAGAAATCATTAAGCTGCCTCTGGGAAAACTAATTTTTTTTAAATTTATCTTTTAATTGAAGGATAATTGCTTTACAGAATTTTGTTGTTTTCTGTCAAACATCAACATGAATCAACCATAGGTATACATATGTCCCCTCCCTAATTTTTCATTTTATACTTTTTCCTAAGTGTTTAATTTTTTTATATGTGATAAATTGCTCATATTTTCAAAGTGGGAGTGGGAACAACAGACCTGTCCCTAATACAGATTACAAAGCAGAATGCATGATGTATGATTGCATTATTATTTTGTTTTTCAAACAGACATGTACATGCATGCAAAAAGTTTAAAGGGACATACAACATGGTTACAGAAGATGTCTCTGACAGAAAAATATTTTCGTTTATTCCAGAAATTTTGTTTACTACAGAAATTTGTTGTTTATTCCATTTGTTTTCTACAATGGGTATCTTTTAAAACAATAAGACAAAAACTATTTTAAGAAATATAGTCATCTTACCCACCCCACACAACTAGGCCATATCCAATCTCTGGAGTCTCCGAGGAAAAAGATTCTATAACTTCTCACTATAGGGTCTTCAGCAGCCATAAAGACCAGTCACAGTACAAGAGTCAGGCACCCCACCCCACTCACGGCCAGTAAAAACATACAAATAAAACAACTCCATGAACTCAAATACCTGGTTTTGTGTGGCTTGCCCCATCCAGCTTCTCAGCTGCCAAAGTCACGGGTACCACGTCTGCCTTGAGCTCTTCCTTCCCGTCAGCGCCCACATCTTTCACTATGATGCTCACATTCACCTTCTGACCAGCCCTGGGTTTGGCTGCTGGATTAGCATGCTTCCAGAAACGCTGCTTCAGGGCTTCCAGCTCTAAACCAAGTACCAACCAGTAAGTTAGTTTGCCTTTTAGATTCCAGCTAAGAAGTACAAGCTAGGTTTTCTTAAGTTCAGCAAACTTGTAAGGAAAAAAAATACACAGAGACACCAAAAACTCCTTTGCTACCAACACCTGTGTCCAATTCATGTAACTTAACCCAAACTAATGGACTACTGCAACTGTTCTTCCTCAATATACTTTAAACTCATTTTAGGGTAGAAATTTACAACTGAAGTTTCTAAATATGTGCAATTCTTTTTAAAAAAGCATTAAGCTGGTAGAAAAATACCATACTGCTTAACTATGCAAGGGCTTAATTTGTCACAGATTTCAGTCTCTTTTTAAAATATTCCATATTTTGAACATCTGTTTATTAGCAATCCCTCTAAATACAAGCAAGGTCTATTTAAAAAATGGAAAAAGAGGAAATTCCCTGGTAATTCAGTGGTTAAGACTCTGAATTGTCATTGCTGAGGGCCCAGGTTCAATCCCTGGGGCGGAACTAAGATCCCAAAGCCATGTGGTGTGGCCAAAAAAAAAAAAAGGAAAATAATAATCAAAGCAATTAGTGATGTAAATTGGCGGCAGGGCTGGAAGTTTCTTCATGAAACTTTTAAATGAATATAATCTGTACAATGAGAAAGGAAATCCCATTGAGAGGTGATCCCTGGGCTTTGCTGCTGGCTCAGATGGTAAAGAATCTGACTGCAACATGGGAGCCCTAGGTTTGATCCCTGGGTTGGGAAGATTCCCCTGGGGAAGGGAATGGCTACCCGCTCCAATATTCTTGCCAGGAGAATTCCATGGACCGAGGAGCCTGGCGGGCTACAGTCCGTGTGGCTGTAAAGAGTCAGATATGACTGAGCGACTTTCACCACCCACCAACTTATATACAAATGGGAACGCACACAGGTAGTGTGAGTGCAGTGGTCCGACGGCAACATGGCCTTTCCCTTCTTCCCCACCGCTCTTGCTCAGAACTTCCTTTCCTTTCTCCCTCAGCCAGCTATCACCTGGTACCGTCCCCTACTCACCATATAACAAGCCAATCATACCATAATGGGATCTGTTATAAGAGAGCTGACAGTTATAAAGAGAAAAGAAAGGAAAAGAAGAACAGTTTCTTTGGGTTCGGGGATGCTGGCTATTCTCATACGCTATGCCTTCTCTTCCATAATAATATGTCCAGGATACTCCAAGTTTGGTTCTTTTTTCTAAAATTCACTCAACTCATACTTTGGTAGTTTTGTGGTTAGCATCCAGACGTGGTTTTTCCTTCCCTAAAGGGTCTTAGTAGAAAAAGAGAAGAACTGGAAAGAAACCTTTCTCAATCCGACTCCCTGACATTATTTATTGGGCTTCTCAAATGGCGCAGTGGAAAAGAATCCACCTGTAATGCAGGAGATGCGGGAGAAGTGGGTTCAATCCCTGGGTTGGGAAGATCCCCTGGATAAATGAAATGGCAACCCACTCCAGGACTCTTGCCTGGGAAATCCCATGGACAGAGGAGTCTGGTGGGCTACAGTTCGTGGGGTCACAAAGAGTCAGACATGACTTAGTGACAAAACAACAACATCATTTATTTAGTTGTAAAAATCCAACTCCAAAGGGATGGCATGTTTACACTGCAAACCAAAGAGTAGAGAGAGAAGCTATAAGTCTGCATCACATTTCTTATTAGTTCAGTAGGCTGGAAACAACAGGCAGTGGCAGTGGGAAGGCAACAGAAGTAGGAAGGTCATCACTGGTGCCAAGAGAATAAAAGAAATGGAAGAGGAGGATTACTCGG
Organism: Muntiacus reevesi; assembly: GCF_963930625.1. NCBI lineage: Eukaryota > Metazoa > Chordata > Mammalia > Artiodactyla > Cervidae > Muntiacus > Muntiacus reevesi. Next base: position 168,481,231 of record NC_089249.1, on the reverse strand, counting down.
GACCTAAAAAAACAGTGAGGCAGGAGTAGCTTTCATTCCTCTGGAGAAAGCCAGGCCCCTCAAAACTCTTCATCCCCTAGCCCAGTGGAGCATCCACTTCCCTTGTCCATTACTACGTAACTCAATCACCACCCTCCTCATCACAGAACCCCTGTTCAAGCTCCTCCCCCTCCTTCAGTTTTGTTCCAGCGTTCATCTCCTCTTTAAGTGAAACATCTCCGCTCCAGCTCATGTCTCCACCTAAAAGCCCTGCATCCTCTGGCCTCTGGTCACCAACCACCTCACAATCTTCACCTCAGCTAACCAGAGCATCCTCCGCTTCCTCTTCTCTCTGCGTCTTTTGCAGGTCTGTCCCCTTCACCAAGAAAGCCCTCCCTCACCTCTCTGCCTCGTACCTCTACTCAGGCTTCAGGACTCAGCTCAGGTATCAACTCCTTCTAGAAGCTTCCCTGACTCCAGGTGAGGAACTCTTTCTCTAGACTCAAAGTACGCACAGCACTTAATATCCAATTTTCCTGCCTGTGACTCCTACTAGATTTTAAATTCCTTGAGAGCAGGGACTACATCTTACAAGCAACACCATACTAAGTCAAAGTTTACTGCATAAATGAATGAACGCTGACCGTAACTTCATATATATCAAGAAACAGAGTGATCTGGAAACCCGACATTCATGTCAAGTATTAGTTCTGAAGGAAAACATACCCTGAGTTAAAAGTAAGTGCCTATTATGAGCCAGGCATTGTGCTAGCTCCCTGTATAAGCCAATTGCAATGTTGGAAAAATTACCCAACTTCTCCAAACCTCATTTTCTTCATTTACAAAATAATACTTGGGGTTATGAGAATTAAGAAAGATAACTACTAAAAAAAAAAAAAAAACCATCAGTATCTAATACATTAGGTATGCAAAAAGGAGGTTTCTTCCCTTTCCTATTTCTCAGTCGGAGATGATAAAGAAAACTTCTATTCCCATATAACAAGATTTCATAGTGTCTAGTATAAGTACTCAAAAAAAGTTTCTTCCTCACCTGTTAGTCTGAGGCTATTTAGGTAACTTCTAGTCCCACACAACAAAACTTTCTCTCCCTGTTCTGGGCACCAGCTTATTCCCACGCTTCTTTGCTAATGGAGCTACGCTAGGTCTGTTACACAGCTCTTCCACCCCACCACCTGCTCTGGTCAAACGGACTTACACATCCTCCCAGTATGTACCACACAGAGCTCTTTCTGTCCCTCCCAAGAATGTCCTCTCCATTTCCAGAGTCTACCCACTCAATCAACAATGACTTAACTGATACTGTGGCTGACCTAGCACCTGCCAGCCATATGCTACTTAATGAAGCAGCATCTCGATGTAAATAATTTCACTAATAATAAAAAGAACAGCTACCATTTAAGTGTTTCTTTATGCTTTCCATCTGTATGTGTTATTAACATATCTTCACTATAGTGCTGCACTGTGAACCAAAAGTGTTATTTCATTTTTTTTTTAAAGTTGCCTTGGAGAGGTCAAATAGCATACTCAAGTTTAAACAGTGAGTAATGTAATCCAGATTCAAATTCTGATCTTGCTACCATGCCTAAGCTTTTAATTATCATATGCCTCGAAGTAGAGGAGGGAAACCCAATTTTACCTACAAATCAGGAAATCTACCCGAAGTGGGGAATACCTGAGTTCTTTTTTTTTATTTTTTGGTCACACCACGCAGCATATGGGATTTTAGTTCCCTGACTAGGAACAGAACCTGTGCTCCCTGCGGTGGAAGTGTGGAGTCTTAACCACTGGACCTCCAGGAAAGCCCCCTGGGCTCTCTTGAAGAATCCTTCATTCACTCCTTAATTCATTCAGTAAACATGGCTGCCTAACGTGCCATCACCTATGGAAGCACAGGGGATAGAGGAGGAACAAGCCAGAAGATCCTCACTGAAGTATGACAAGGAAGAAAGTGAACAAGTAATTACATCTGATTATTCCTCAAGCCTTCCTTTAACCACCTATTGTAAGAAACATCCCTTCTCTGAACTCCCATGCTTTATTCTAAATATTCCTTTCAGCAAAGAATACGTTACCTTTTTTCCCATGTTAAGTTTTTCCAATTATCAGTGACACATGTTCCTGATAGAAGATGCCACTTTCCTGTATTACAGCTATTTGCCTACTTCTTATCTCCCCTGCTAGACTCTAAGCAGCTTAGTTAGTTAGTTAAGTCGCTCAGTCGTGTCCAAGTGTAGGATAAATGTCAGATTTCTCAAGTATGCCTTACAGCATCTTGCATGAAGTGGGTAGTTTATTATTTGTTGAATGAGTGAAAAAAAAAGAAAGAAAAGAAATTCAGTTTTGCAGGCAATTTGCTGATGTTTCTGTGAAAAACTGAATTGAATAATGCTTTTATCAATGTCATACCACAAAACAACAGCAATGTACCCTCCTTTGTACATTAACTATCAACAGGTTTCCCTTTTAAACGAGGTTCAGAATGTTCTGATACCTTGCCAAATGTACCTAATGGTTTTTATCTATATCTGGTACATCAGTATTAAGACCACGTGTGGTTATGTGTTTCTCCTGTGTTCCCTGTCCTCCACAGTGGCAAATAATAGAAGCTGTCAGAACAAATCATTCTAGAGAAGCTCCCCACAATTCAAAGAATTACCTCTGTTGGTTTCAGGTTCTTCAAGTATCACAAAGGAATCTCTGTCAGCACCCAGCCGAGGTTTACCGAAAACATCTACTCCCAGTTGCTTAAGTCTATCCACAGTGAACCGCCTCGCTTTTTCAGGTGGCACCGCTGCTGTTGATTCATTTTGCTGGCTGGGCTCTTCCGCCTTCTCATCAGCTTCTTCTGTTTTTCTCAGGCCTTTTTCTTCCTCTAGGCCATGAGGTTCAGGTGCCCCAAGCCCTTCAGTCTGACACTCCTCACTGTCCTTGTTCCCCAGGACGCTGCATTCTTGCTGTGCCACCGAGACGTCCCCAGGTGAAGGTCTAGCATCACTTTGCTCCTGTTTCTCGGGAATTTCTAGCTCTTCACTTCCTGTCAAATCTTTACCGCAAGGCTCATGGGATTCAGTAGTGATCTGGGGTTCCTTTGAAACCGCAGGGAGTGCATCAATTTCCATCTCACATCCCGCACCTGTTGTGTGCGCAGAGTCTTTGCTGTGGTGGTCGCCACTCACCACAGTTGTATTTTCAGTATTTACGGTTTCTTTGCGATGGCTTGCCTGATACTTAGTGGACCTAGAGAAGAGAAAACAAGCTGGAGTTGAACATTCTCCTAAATGAAAAACATTCCCAACCCTTTGCACATAATGAATTGGTTAGTTTTAAGGGAGCGAGGAATCTGAACTCTCTACTCCCAGGTGTTTGCCTCAAAACTGAATGTTTATGAAAATTATAATCACAAGGAAAGAAGGTTCTTACTTCAGGAGCACCATGGCGTTTCCCTGGCAAGTGGGCCGGGGTTTACGTTTGAAGAACTCATGAACGGTTTTATTCTCGGGCATGTGATATGGAAGATTAAGTGCAGACTCTATAAAACGGAACAGAACAAGCAAATGCATATACTGTATAGTCTGAATGTTGCTTTACATTCAGTTAATTAAACAGTACAACCAAAGCCATCACCAGAAATAGAAAACAATCCTGCCTTTAACATAAAACAGGATCTAAGTACAAAAAAATTCCATAAAGACCAGTGGCTTTTAAAAACTAGCTGTGAAATCAACTGATCCAAGAAGTTTTTTAAAAATACAAATTCTTGAACCCCATTTCAAGTCTATTGAGTCAGAATTTCTGTGGGGCCTAAGAATTTATAAATTCGGTTTGTAAAAGGGATCCTGATGCAGCCAGACCATAGACAACCCTTTAAAAAACTCCATCCCGGGACTTCCCTGGTGATTCAGTGGTTAAAGCTCTGCACTGTTGAAGCAGGGGACTCGGGTTCGATTCCTGGTTGAGGAACTAAAATCCCATATGCTGCGAGGCCAAAACATTTTTTAAAAGTTTTAAACAAATTTTTAAAATGAAAAATTCCCTTCTTACCACCACTAGTTCTAGAACTTTTCTTAGTTTATATTAATGTTCCAGAGGCTTTAGAACCAAGGCCATTCATCAAGATCAATTCTAAACTTCAGTGTTTACCACATAGGTTTCTTTACCTCGAATAAGGCGCTGAGTCTCACTATGCAACTTTTTTAATGCTTCCTTACTTAATTTGGCTGCCTTTCTTTCCTTAAAGAAAACAAAAAGTGAGACTACATTAATGCTTTTGCCAAGAAAGACAGATAGATATCCTTTAAGAGTCTGCTCTCCCCAAGAAAAGAGAATAGAGAAGAAACAGTCATCTCTAGTAAACTCGATACAATATAAACTTCAAGAGCTCATTTATTTGCAAGTCTCTTAGAATTGATTCAACCTAATTCATATCTGTGTCCCTACTATGTACAAAGCAATATCCTGGGAATCAGAGAAATATAACAGACACAATAAAATTCCTGAGAAATCCACAATCTCCTGGCAAAAGAGCTCAGCATGACAACTATTAATATCCAGGGCTCTGCCTCACCTTCCTCATGGTGCCTTTTGACAACTCAGTTTCTTCTTCAAATGAATAGACCCCACTCTCCAAAGACAGTTCTTTTTTCTAAAAGAGAAGGTTGCAAATGGGTTGATAGAGACAAAAATTAAACCAACACAAGAGGATGTTGCTTATGCAAAAACTGTTTTTGCACTCCAACATCACATCATGCTACATTAATAATAAATCAATTAATTACTAAACACAAAATGTTAAGACACACAACATCCCATAATGCCTAGAAAATAAATTAGATGTCTCCAATGGAGCTTGGGCCCTCATTTCTTACACTTCTGTATTTCCCTAAGGAAGGACAATGACTCCCGGGGAGCTAAAAAGATAATCTTAGGAAGAACAATTATGCTTCCAAACACTCAGGACAAGGATGCTTTGACTGATGCTTCTCTTTCATAGCCTTCCTGAAACCCTATAGGTTCATTTCCCAGAGGCCATTAAATTATAAAATTTACATCTCTTCCCCCTTTTCACCTGTTTCTTATACAACATGAAGTATCTTATGGGACTTCCCTGGTGTCGTGGTGTTAAGAATCTGCCTGCCAACGCCGGTGACATGGGTTTGGTCCCTGGTCTGGGGCCACAGAGCAACCAACCCACGCACCACGACTACTGAGCTTGCGCTCCAGACCCCGCAGCAGCAATGACCAAGCCCTCAGGCCTAGAGCCCGTGCTCCGCAAGAGAAGCCAGCACAACGAGGGGCCCGGGCACCGCAGCTGGAGGAGCCCCCGGGCACCGCAATTAGAGAAAACGCACGCACAGCGATGGAGACCCGGCGCAGCCAAACTAAACAGACAAAATAAAGTACCTTACTTTTTGCCTCAAAAAGTAATGCAAATACTAGTTCGTGATAAATAAGGAGCTGGAGGAAAAGCAGACGTAAAGTCAAAGCAAAAACGTAAGAAGAGCGAAAGATGAAAAAAAGTAGGCAGCTGAAAAAGAAGGAAACAAAAGATAAGGTACATTTGAAAGAAGAATTTGCTGTTTCCAAGGCAGATTAACCTTTTAGGAAAAAGAGTTGCTTTTAGTTCTTGGAGGTTGTTTCTGCACTCAGAATATAGCTTTGAGTTGATCAGGACAGTGAAAATACTAGTTTCCAAACAAGTTAGCATGTCTGTCACTTGTACTGCATGGTTCCAAAATTAACAGCTGAAAAATTTCTGTCAATTGACATGTGTTTTTCTTCAGTTAAAAAAAAAATGGAGGTTCCATCAGTAAGCCAGAACACAACGCAAAGGTTGGAAGCCGTGGGTCAGCTCTCACTGCAATCATTTCTCACTTGCCTTGTGCTTCTTCACTTTCTTTTTCACAGCCGCCCTTATTGATTCTAATGACTCTTCATCTTCTAACGGAGAGTGATTTTCCTCCTCCAACCCAGTTTCAAAAAGGTCTTTATCCACAAGCAGACAGCCACTGTCATTAAATGGCTGTTTCACATCATCTTCCTGGATAACACATAAGGAAAAAACAAGATGCAATCATTTGAAATCCAGTATTTTACTACATCATACAGCAATTTGCATCAGGACAGAAAAGTCCACACTTCATGAGCAGACAAATATATGGCATCCTAAAACACTATCACTGGTTCCTTTGTCATCCTTTGAAATCCATGCTGTGATCTGATGCAATCGTCCAAAACTAACTTAATAAACAGTACCTTTGTTTTTGAAAAGTCAATTAACAGTTCATTAAGCAACTAGTTTATAAAATTTGAGGACAGTTCTTCTAGTTAGCAAACAAGACTTCTGATTGATGGATGTATGAAAATTCCTTCTATGGAAGCTAATTTTCATCAGATCAGAAATAGCAAAGAGTAACTCCGAATGCTCACAAAGAAAATCAGAAACCTATTTATTTAGAAATGTCCTCTTGTATGCAAAATGGAGAATGAGCCAACAAACAACAGATTTGAAATTACATACCTCACTGCAAAACAATCAACTCAAAGTTATATTCTGAGTGCAGAAACAACTTCTAAGAACTAAAAGCAACTCTTTTTTTCTAAAATGTTAATCTGCCCTGGAAACAGCAAATTATTCTTTCAAATGTACCTCATCTTTTGTTTCCTTCTTTTTCAGCTGCCTAATTTTTTCCATCTTTCGCTCTTCTTTCTCAAGTCTTCGCTTTGATTTTACTTTTGCTTTTCCTCCAATTCCTTGTCTACCACAAATGGGCTTTTTGGAAATCTTTCTGTCAGCTGTAAAGTCCACAGAGTTTTCAGACTGGAGACCCAGCTCTAAGCAAGGTGTCACTTTGGTTTCAGAATTCTCCTGACATAAAGACTCCTCAATGTCACTTTCATCACTGTCCGCCAGAGTTTTATAAATCCTTCTGACTTTTCCATTCTTTCCAGCATACAGGTTCTCTTTATCTTCCTCTTCAGCATCGTCATAGGCAGTTTCCTCTGGAGACACATCTGGGTCTTCTCTTTCAGAATCACTCTCTTGTAGTACCTTCCTGCTTTTCAATTTCCTGCTCACAAATATCTCTTCATCAGAATCTGGAGGAAACATAGTTTTTTTTTTAGAGGTCTACTGTCATTTGGCCTTCCTCCTACTCCCACCACTCCTCAAAAACATATCCAATTATCCAAGTGATATATCACCTTGTGAAATTATGTAACTAAGAACTAATTGTAGCAAAGCAAATCTAAAAATACATTTTGAAAAACATTTTCCCTGGAAAAATATCTCTTACTGAGAAATGTAATTATATATATTTACAAAGTGTAAAGCTGTTCTGATCCTTCTGGCAGGTGTTAAAAATCCTTTTATTACAGAATGAATGCATTTAACCAGGCAATGTGCTAGCTTTCAGATACTTTATACATTCAATAATATAATAGAAGTGGTTATGTTCAAGAGTACATGCACTATTATTTTGCTTTTATAATAAACAGAACAAACAACAAGGTGAGGCATTAATAATTTTAAAAATCAAGAGAATAATTTAATTAATCCAGTCCACTTACAACCCACACTCCCATATTCTATTCCTAAAAATAAAAGTAATAAAAAGTACTGACTGTTACAAACCTTGTTCACTCAAGGGCCCAATTGTTTCACAGCTGCCTTGTCCACTGTCTGAAGGACTGTCTGTTTCCTCTTGTGAAATGAGTTTTGAATCATTGATTTCTAGGTGAACCTAGAAAATGAGAATATACTTTGTATTAACCAGCAAGTGACAGAACACTCTAAGTACATAAAGATACATAAATCATCATGGGATCATCAGACTGAAAAAAGGGGAAAAAATCAATATAATGGTTTAACAAAAGGATGACATTAAAAATTACTGGCTAGAAAAAACAAACTAAAATGCATTGTTCATCTTTGAAGGATACTGCAGAGGCAACACTTTATTTTGAGTTATGGTAAATAAGAATCAAGCATTATTGTGTTTTTCTGTGTGAACTATTTCTCAGTGTATCCACATGACCTGTTAAGTATCATCAGACAGAGGCAATCCAGATATGGGAAGCTCTACAGGACAAACTATGTCATTTCTTTAACAATAAAATGCAAGAATAAAAAGAGGGAGGGGGACTTACAAAAAGAGTTAAGATATTTACACATACATACAAAGATACAGCAACACCTGCAATATGCAGGCTTTGTCTTAATGCTAATTCAAACAAACTGAAAGTATATGTAAGAGTCAAAGAAATCTGAACTCTGATCATTTAATATCAAGCAATAATTCTAAATTTTTTAGGTATGGTAATAATATTATAGTTATCTTTTTTGGAATGCACTTACCTTTTAGAGATGTATAATGACATATTTGTGGATGAAGTATGTGTGGAAATTTGCTGTCAAATAATCCAGTAAGGGGGGGAAGTACATGGGGATGTAAATGAAACAAGATTGGCACGACTTGATAACTGTAGAAGTTCGGTGATGGGTTCATTATAACAGCTTTTCTATGTTTGTTTATGTCTGAAATTCAGCCCCAAACTACCCCCTCCAATTTTTTAAGTCACAAGTGAAAAATTTAAGGAGAAGGGAGTTAGTTGGATGACTTGACTAGTTAGTGATCAAGCTAACCCTAGATGCCAGTTCCCCCACAACCTTGATGTTTGCAGGACTCTGAATCAACTTATTAATAAGGGGGAAAATACATCTGTAATGTAATGGGGCACAAGACCACACTCAAACGGTTTCTGAGACAACTATTAAGTTGATTTGAATGTTTAGTGCAAATATTAAAATAATAAAAAATAACACAAACAGAGGAATCATTGAGGATCATGATGTATGCTGTTGATTCTCCCAACAACTCAAAGCAGGAATACTACTTGTGGATATGGGAACTGAGTTTAGGTAACCACAAGGCTCACTGCAAGGTGATGCTCCTAATCACTCTATTCTAGGCAATCTGGAGCAGAACCAGCAATAATCAGGGCCAGGAACACAGTGAGGTTAGGAGGTCTCAAAACACTCAGTAATCAAAAGGATTTTTGTGCAAAATTAAAATTAAAAAATCAATGGGTAAATATGGCCCATGAGGTCAGCTGCATGCTTTTGTAAAGTTTTTTTTGGAACCCGGGCCAGGCTGAGAGTGAGGTGAGTAAGACAGTGTAGTGCAGATACAGGGTTAGATTGTGCCTTCATTTCAGTTTGATATCTTGTTCAAAAACAAATTATGGAATGTGTTTGCATTAATTTTTATTTTAAAACACTGCGTAAACTATTATCTTGAACAACAAAGTCCTACTGTATAGCACAGGGAACTCTGTTTAATATCCTGTGATAAACCATAGTGGGAAAGGATATGAAAAAGAACGTGTATGTAAGTGTAACTAAGTCACTCTGCTGTATTGTAGTAATTAACACAACATGGTAATTCAACTATACTTCAATAAAAAACGTTTAAAAAATTATCTTGATTACTGAGTATTTTAGCGCCCCGTTAAATTTTGCCCCAGACTGTCTCACTTCAGCCCCAGCTCCAAAAAAGAACACAGATTTGGAAAGATGCTTCTATGCCAGTTCCGAGAACGATCAGCCAGCCAGTCACCGCTCGGAAGGCTTTCAAGACTGGTACCTTCCCTTCTCGGGACCCAGGGAGATGACTTCAGAGGCCTCTTCCAGACCCAGTTTGGAACTCCCTAAGACTTCCGCCGTCCATTTACAGAGAATTATGCTGTCCCGACCTTCCCTGGTGGCTCAGACTGTAAAGCGTCTGCCTACAATGCGGGAAACCCGGGTTCATTCAATCCCTGGGTCGGGAAGATCTCCTGGAGAAGGAAATGGCAACCCATTCCAGTATCTTGCCTGGAAAATCCCACGGACGGAGGAGTCTGGTGGGCTACAGTCCATGGGGTCGCAAAGAGTTGGACACGACTGAGCGACTTCACTTTCCCTGTCCTTATGCTACCCCGACAGAGGAGCCTGGCGGGTTACGGTCCATGGGGTCGCAGAGTCGGACACGACTGAGCGACTAAGCATGCACAGCACACAGCACCCTAGCGGTCCGGTTCGGCTGGGTCCTTCCTCTTTGGAGGGCGCTGTTGGAGGAAGGGCTCCCGCCGCCGGAAACGCGCCAAAGGGGCGGGCGGAGCAGGCTGAGCTGGGGCTGGCGGCCGGCTGAGCGCGACGCAAAAACCGGGTACAACCCAGCCGAGGGACTGAGGCGAGAGGGACCCAGAGCCGGAGAGGACCGCTGGGTCCCCAGCGCGCGGAGCCCGCGGCTTTATCTCCGCGCGGGTAGAGAAGCCGAGGCGCCGCGGTGCGCGCCGGGAACTGTAGTCCTCCCGCCTCCCCGACCGGATCGGGCGGCTCGACCCCTGCTCCCCCACACCCCTCGGCGCCAGGCTCCCGCAGCTACGGATGGAGGCAAGGGCACGAACTCACCTCGGAAACTACTTCACCCGTCATGACCCCGACCTCCTCAGCGCGCCGCTCGAGATGAAACAGGTCCTCAGTTCCCTTACCCGTCAGGACGCAGCCGCTCCCGCCGTCTCCAGCCAGGCAGCGGCGTTCGAGCTTTCGCGCCCAGCCGGAGTGGAGGCCTCGCCCTCGATGATTTGCACCAATCCGGAGGAGGCTTTCTGCGTGAGACCACGCCCCCATGCTGTGTGACCAATCACGGAACGCCTTCGGCCAGCCCGTTGAATATAATTTGGGTGAGGTTGGCGGGTTGCGGCTCCTCTTGTCAATTCAGGCTGGGGGAGGCTGGAGGTGTCCTCTCTCACTTGCGGCCAGACCCTCTGGCCTTGCAAGAGGATACCGTGCTAGGGGTGGTCTTTGACCTTTGACCTTTATCGTCGCGGGACAGTTCCCATCAACCGCAATTTGAGGAATGAGCCCTCCAGACAGGAAGTGAGCCGGAAGCAGATACCTAGGCACCTGAGGTCGCGTTCGGTGGCGATTTCCTCCAGGACTTCCTTTCTTGGAGCAGCTGAATCCTACCTGCTCCTTCTTGTACTTGGCACTCACGCCACTGGACATCAGAAAAGTTTTGTGGCTGTTCAGATACCAAAGAATATCCTTGGATAAGGTTTGTAATTTTATTTAAAGTTAATCCAAGTATGCAGAAAACACCCACCCATCCCACTCCCATACTCTTTGAACAAGGCAGGTTTTAAAAAAAAAAATGTCTGAAGTCAGACTAATCCCAGACAGTTCTAATTCCTTGTCATTGTGCTGGTTACTATTTGCCCCTTTAGGTCCATTCTGTCTCTTACGTTATCCTGCTCTATCCAGGCAAGACTGACTTCCCACTGCATTATTCGAGCTTCCTTGCCCTCCAGATTCTTGTTGAGTCTCACTACTAGAAGATATTTACAAGGTTACTGTAAGGAAGAGATGAGTGCACCAAAAAGAAAGGTCACAGTTACCTCCCTGTCTTCACCAACAATGATCCTATTCATTGATAGGATGAACAACTTGTTTCTATTTTCCCAGGACTATCCCAGTTTTAGTATTGAAAGTACCACCTCCTCAGTCCCAGGCAAACCAGGATAGTTACTCACCGTATCCACTGGCCTTCTCCAAATTTCCAGCTATAGCTGGGTTCAGATAAATGTTCATCCTTATTTCTTCACCTCCTCACCAGTTTCCAACCCACCTCTGTTCCCACCAATAAGATCCCATCATCCATTCTCTTTTCTGACATCTCAGTCTATCCACCTTTTCATGCACTTTACTATTAACATTTACTCTGATGATTCCCAAGTATACACCTAGCTTTCCTGGTGGCTCAGCGGTAAAGAATCCGCCTGCCAAGCAGGAGACGCAGGTTCAATCCCTGGGTTGGGAAGATACCCTGGAGAAGGAACTGGAAACCCCGTTCAGTGTTCTTGCCTGGGAAATCCCATGGACAGAGGAGCAGGGTGGGCTACAGTCTATGGGGTTGCAAGGAGTTGGATACAACTTAGCAATTAAACAACAACAAATATACATCTACACACTCTTTTGTCATATATGGAGGGCTAACATGTATGCAAGTCAGGAAGCAACAGTTAGAACTGGACATGGAACAACAGACAGGTTCCAAATAGGAAAAGGAGTATGTCAAGGCTGTATATTGTCACCCTGCTTATTTAACTTATATGCAGAGTACATCATGAGAAACGCTGGGCTGGAGGAAGCACAAGCTGGCATCAAGATTGCTGGGAGAAATATCAATAACCTCAAATATTCAGATGACACCACCCTTATGGCAGAAAGTGAAGAAGAACTAAAGAGCCTCTTGATGAAAGTGAAAGAGGAGAGTGAAAAAGTTGGCTTACAGCTCAACATTCAGAAAACTAAGATCATGGCATCCAGTCCCATCACTTCATGGCAAATAGATGGGTAAACAGTGGCTGACGTTATTTTTCTGGGCTCCAAAATCACTGCAGATGGTGATTGCAGCCATGAAATTAAAAGACGCTTACTCCTTGGAAGGAAAGTTATGACCAACCTAGACAGCATCTTAAAAAGCAGAGACATTACTTTGCCAACAAAGGTCCGTCTAGTCAAGGCTATGGTTTTTCCAGTAGTCATGTATGGATGTGAGAGTTGGACTATAAAGAAAGCTGAGCGTCGAAGAATTGATGCCTTTGAACTGTGGTGTTGGAGAAGACTCTCGAGAGTCCCTTGGACTTTGAGGAAATCCAACCAGTCCATCCTAAAGGGGATCAGTCCTGGGTGTTCATTGGAAGGACTGATGCTGAAGCTGAAACTCCAATACTTTGGCCACCTGATACAAAGAGCTGACTCATTTGAGAAGACCCTGATGCTGGGAAAGATTGAGGGCAGGAGGAGAAGGGGAAAACAGAGGATGAGATGGTTGGATGGCATCACCGACTCAATGGACATGGGTTTGGGTGGACTCTGGCAATTGGTGATGGACAGGGAGGCTTGGCATGCTGCAGTTAATGGGGTCGCAAAGAGGCAGACACAACTGAGCGACTGAACGGAACTGAACATTAATTGGGGGCTTACTTGAGACAGAAAGTTACAAGAATTTTGCAAATATTATCTTATTTAATCTTTAGAGTAATGTAATAATATATTTCCATTTTAGCAGATGAGGAAACTAAACCTTTAAAAGGTTAGTAACTGCTGGAGCCAGTATTCACACCCTGCTCAGTCTGACTCCAGAACTCATACTCCTCAGAGAGACCTTGCTTGCACACCCTGTACATTCTTCCACCATCCTCTGTACTGGTTTCCTGGACAGCACTTACCTCTGCTTGGAGTTTTACTTTTGTCTATTTGTATATTGATACTTCAAGGGAACAAGCACTTTTTTTTAAATACCACATTCTCTGTATTCTAAAATCAGTTCAGTTCAGTCACTCAGTCATGTCTGGCTCTTTGTGACCCCATGAATCGCAGCATGCCAGGCCTCCCTGTCCATCACAAACTCCCAGAGATTACACAAACTCCCGGAGATTACTCAAACTCATGTCCATCGAGTCAGTGATGCCATCCAGCCATCTCATCCTCTGTCGTCCCCTTCTCCTCCTGCCCCCAATCCCTCCCAGCATCAGGGTCTTTTCCAATGAGTCAACTCTTCGCATCAGGTGGCCAAAGTATTGGAGTTTCAGCTTCAGCATCAGTCCTTCCAATGAACACCCAGGACTGATCTCCTTTAGGATGGACTGGTTGGATCTCCTCGCAGTCCAAGGGACTCTCGAGAGACTTCTCCAACACCATAGTTCAAAAGCACCAATTCTTCGGCGCTCAGCCTTCTTCACAGTCCAACTCTCACATCCATACATGACCACTGGAAAAACCATAGCCTTGACCAGATGGACCTTTGTTGGCAAAGTAATGTCTCTGCTTTTTAATATGCTATCTAGATTGGTCATAACTTCCCTTCCAAGGAGTAAGTGTCTTTTAATTTCATGGCTGCAATCACCATCTGCAGTGATTTTGGAGCCCCCCAAAATAAAGTCTGACAGTGTTTCCACTGCTTCCCCCTCTATTTCCCATGAAGCGATGGGACCAGATGCCATGATCTTAGTTTTCTGAATGTTGAGCTTTTTAAGCCAACGTTTTCACTCTCCTCTTTCACTTTCATCAAGAGGCTTTTTAGTTCCTCTTCACTTTCTTCCATAGGGGTGGTGTTATCTGCATAGATCTGATAGACAGAGTGCCTGATGAACTATGGACGGAGTTTCGTGACATTGTACAGGAGACAGGGATTAAGACCATCCCCATGGAAAAGAAAGGTAAAATGGTTGTCTGAGGAGGCCTTACAAATAGCTGTGAAAAGAAGAGAAGCGAGAAGCAAAGGAGAAAAGGAAAGATATTCCCATTTGAATGCAGAGTTCCAAAGAATATCTAGGAGAGATAGGAAAGCCTTTCTCAGCGGTCAATGCAAAGAAATAGAGGAAAACAACAGAATGGGAAAGACTAGAGATCTCTTCAAGAAAATTAGAGATACCAAGGGAACATTTCATGCAAAGATGGACTCGATAAAGGACAGAAACGGTATGGACCTAACAGAAGCAGAAGATATTAAGAAGAGGTGGCAAAAATACACAGAAGAACTATACAAAAAAGATCTTCATGACCCAGATAATCACGATGGTGTGAGCACTCACTTAGAGCCAGACATCCTGGAATGTAAGGTCAAGTGAGCCTTAGAAAGGCTCTACGAACAAAGCTAGTGGAGGTGATGGAATTTCAGTTGAGCTATTTCAAATCCTGAAAGATGATGCTGTGAAAGTGCTGCATGCAATATGCCAGCAAATTTGGAGAACTCAGCAGTGGCCACAGGACTTGAAAAGGTCAGTTTTCATTCCAATCCCAAAGGTAATCCCAAAGAATGCTCAAACTACCACATGATTGCACTCATCTCACACGCTAGTAAAGTATTCTAAAATAGTCGTTTTCAAACTTGAACATGTGTCAAAATGACCTGAAGGGCCCCTAAAAACAGACTTTTGGACTCCATTCCCAGAATTTCTAGTTTAGTATGTCTGATGTGAGGCCCAAGAATTTGCATTTCTAACAAGTTCCCAGGGAATAATCCAACTGGTATGGCAACCATACTTTGAGAACCAGTGGCTTAGAACATACCTGAATCATGGTAGAGAAATCAATCAATTTTTATTAAACTAATTAACTCAGTCACTTGACAACTGTATTCTTTTTTTTTTTTTTTTTTTTTTTTTTGGCTGCACTGGATCTTCACTGCTGCTCGGGGACTTTCTTTTAGTTACCGCAATCAGGGCTACTCTGTAGTTACCAAGTGCCAGCTTCTCACTGCAGTGGCTTCTCTTGTTGCAGAGCATGGGCTCTAGGGCAAGTTCAGTACTTGTGGTGCATGGGCTTAGTTGTCCTGTGGCATGTGGAATCTTCCTGGACCACCCGTGTCCCCTGCCTTAGCTGGCAGATACTTAACCACTGGACCACCAGGGAAATGTTGTATTATTCTTAAACTCCCTCTGGAGAGTGAACAAATGGAATAATACTCCTGATATTAGCATTTTCAGAACAAATTAGCATTTTCCTCTCTTTGGGGAGCACTTCTTCAGTCACCTAGGAAACTAAGCTCTGGTTTCGAAAAAAGGTGGAAGGATTGAGGTAGCTAGGGGAAAGCTTTTATTCTGTATATTAACTTGTGCCAAGCTAAAGCTCTGTATTTGAAATTAGCATATGTATTCTCAATTTTGATGGGAATATAGCACATAATCCAAGCCACCATTTCAGAAATCTGAAAGTCACTTCAACTCTTCTCTGTCTCTTGATTCTCAAGGTTAACCATCCAACAAAGTGTCTGTGTTCACTTTGCAGGGGTTAGACTGAACCTATCCCAGAAATTTGTCACCCTGCTTATTTAACTTATATGCAGAGTACATCATTCAACATGCCAGGCTGGATGAAGCACAAGCTGGAATCAAGATTGCCAGGAGAAGTATCAATAACCTCAGATATACAGATGACACCACCCTTATGGCAGAAAGTGAGGAGGAACAAAAGAGCCTCCTGATGAAGGTGAAAGAGGAGATTGAAAAAGCTGGCTTAAAACTCAACATTAAAAAAACTAAGATCATGGCATCCATCCTATCACTTCACAGAAAATAGATGGGGAAACTGGAAATAGTGACAGACTTTATTTTCTTGGGCTCCCAAATCACTGTGCACGGTGATTGCAGCCATGAAATTAAAAGATGCCTGCTCCTTGGAAGAAAAGCAATGACAAACCTAGACAGTGTATTAAAAATCAGACACATTATTTTGCCAACAAAGGTCCATATAGTCAAAACTATGGCTTTTCCAGTAGTCATGTACGGATGTGAGAGCTGGACAATAAGAAAGGCTGAGCGCCGAAGAATTGATGCTTTTGAACTGTGGTGCTGGAGAAGACACTTGAAAGCCCCTTGGACTGCAAGGAGATCAAACCAGTCCATCCTAAAGGAAATCAGTCCTGAATATTCATTGGCAGGACTGATGCTGAAGCTGAAGCTCCAATACTTTGGCCACCTGATGTGAAGAGCCGACTCATTGGAAAAGACCCTGATGTTGGGGAAGATTGAAGGCAGGAGGAGAAGGGGACGACAGAGGATGGTAGTTGGATGGCATCACTGACTCAATGGACATAAGTGAGGAACCTCTGGGAGATGATGATGGACAGGGAAGCCTGGCAGTTCATGGGGTTGCAGAGTCTGACGTGACTGAGCGACTGAACAACAACAAATCCTATAAATGGCTTTGTGATCTTAGGTGATTAATTTAGCTTCTTGGAGCCTTGTTTTCCTTATTTGTAAATAGAAAACATTGGATTAGATCATTATTCTTAAATGAGTTTCATTGGTAGGGCACCTGGAAGTAAGGTACTCTACAGGAAGTACTTTGCTATACTGACATTTATTTTGGTTGTATAAATTGGGAAATTTTTCATTAGTAGGATCTATCATTATATCACACAAAATCAATATAAACAGTAATTATGAAAAAATAAGCCATGCAATTTACCACTGTTCAGCCTATTCCAAAGTTTCATTTAATATATGGGCTCCCTAGGTGGCGCTAGTTTTAAAGAACCTGCTTGCCAATGCAGGAAACATAAGAGATGCTACTTCAATCCCTGGATCAGGAAGATCCCCTGGAGTAGGAAATGGCCACCCACAAAATCAAGTATCCCATGGACAGAGGCGCCGGGTGGGCTACAATCCATAGGATCACAAAGAGTTGGACACAACTGAAGCGACTTAGCACACAACGCAGACAAACAAAAGCAGATTCCCAAGGCCCACAAAAGTTTGGAGGGAGAAAGTTAATTAAATTGTATCTTTACTTCATCTTTTCTGCAAATTGAGTCTACCATGCTAAGGTTTTAGTACTCCTCTTCCTCTGGAGTTAAGTGTGAGAACTGTTTCTTTTCTGAAGTCCTAGGTCACTAGTAAACTTCATCCCTGGAGATGTACTGCCACCACGTGGCAGGGATTGGTCATGTCAGTCCATCTGTGACCTGTAGCCTCTTTATCCTAGCCATGCCCCCCACCACCATTTTTTTCATTTTATAATTATTCAACGAGCTGTTTATACTTTCCTTTGGAATAGTGAAATAATTAGAACTCCCAAAATCTGCTTTCAAAAATAATTTTGTACTATAATTCCGTATAGTTAAAAGCTTCTCTTGGAGAGTATCTGCTTGAAGGCCAGGGCTATTTTTCTTGCTTAATGTCGTGTACCTTGAACTTTACAAATGGCACAAGACCTAACACATAGTGAATGCTTAATAAATCATTGTTTATTGAATGATTAAAATACATCTAAGAAAACAAAACTGAAAAATACCAGGACTTCTTTCCAAAGCATGACAGCACACACAACATCAGCTATTTTGTATGCAAACGTTCCTTTACTGTAACTTTTGGCAAGCTAAAGTAGCTATAAAATATTCATCCACTCCTTCTTAAGCCCCCATTTAAGCCTATGCTAGACTCAGAAAATATAAAGATAAATAAAATACAGTCTTGTTCTCAGCTTCCCATTGCTGGTTGAAGACAAGCGAATAAATAGGCATGTGTAATAAAATAATAACAGAAGTAAATAGGCATGTGTAAGACAAGTAGCTGTGGGGCCCCGATTTGTCTGGGGGCAATTCAGGGGGAGAGGACTCCTGAACTGAGTTTCAAAGACGGATTGGAATTCTCCTGGCTGGCACAGGGCGGAGAAAGCATTCCAGGTATGTGTAGGGGCTTGATAAAGCATGTTGTTTTGGGGAACTGAAAGTAGGTCATGCAACTCGAGCACAGGGTGTGTGCTTGAGGGAGGGGGAGGGATGGCCAGAAGGAAGGCAGAAAGTTAAACGGGAAATAAAAAGGCTGGAGTGCTATGCTTGAGTTCAGCTTTTAGATGGCATGAACTGGGCAGCTGGTGGGTGTGTGGGGGGTTGTTAAGAAAGGGTGCAACATGGTTAGAGACATGCTTGAGAAAGATTATTCTGGCAGCATATGAAGGATGGATTGGAAGAGGATTAAACTGCAGGCTGGAAGACCAGTTGTCTAGGTGGGAGATTACAGGGGCCTGAACTAGGTCAATGATAGTAACAATAGAGAGGAGGAGATGGATTGAGAGAAAAAGAGGCAAAATTGACAGGGCTTGTTGATGATTCATACTGAGGGGCGAGGGACAATAGAGTCAATGTAAAACTAGTGACTCTCAGGCTTCTGGATTGCTGAGTGACAGAATAGGGTGCCAGTCACCAGAATTGAGAATGTAGGTCACTGGTGGCAAGTACACATTCACGTTAGCTTGGTACAAGTTAATATATAGAAGAAATGATTCCGCCTTCCTAGCTCACCCCTATCTGCCCTTTGTTCAAACTGGAGCTCTGTCTTAGCTCTTCTGGTGACTTAAGAGGTATTCCCCAGGCACAGGTCCTTGTCTCCTTTCTAGCTTTAAACTTCTATATGTGCAGCATCCAAAGCCTTAACTCAGTAGCTTTTAGTATTCCATTCATCTATTTTTCCTCTTCAATTTCCTTTTCCTTTCTAGCTACTGAACCAGGAAAAATGTATGAGAAATTCCTCTGCCCTGTTTTATTCAGCTCCATCTGCCCCCCAGTGCCTTTATGCTTCAGTGTTTTTTTTTTTAAAAACCTAAGCATTTACACAACCCAACCCTCCTCTAAGCTTTACAGAGACTTAATGGCCTGTGGTGTGAGTAGTGCTTATTTAGATACTAGCATCCTCAGCACTTAGTCAACCCATCAGCGTAGATTTGGAGGAAGAGGATTCCATCAAAGAAGGACTAAAGGGGTCTGCTCCACTGCTGCTTCCTATTAAATTTCAGCACCTGCTTATGGGCAGGCTAGCGCCTGACCTTCCAACATTCCAGATTATTCAAGGGAGCCTAGAAGGGCAAAGTCTTATAAGAGTATAGTAACTTCTTCAAGAATAACATAATTAGAGTGGGGAAGAACACTTCCTAAGACAAGAGATTGTACTGGACAGACAAAGCAATATTGGCCCGCTGTAGACCCAAAGGATGGTCTTACTATTGAGATTCAACCAGAGGATTTATCATGGTTGTCAAAATGACCCTGCCTCTACTGGAATTCAGTGAGTAGGGCCAAAGTTGCTGAGTGTCAGTGAGAAACACCGAAACAAGCCAAGAGGAAGAAGGAGAGCGTTTTAGGTAGGGAAAATGAAACAGATAATGGCATGGAGACAGAAGTGATGATAGGATTTTCAGAGAATGATTCCACTAGTGACTTCATGATGATGGAATGGAAGATGGGGAATAAAATATCAAGGTTGTTAAATTCATTAAACAGTTACAGAACCTCTCTTTGGAGCTTGGATAACTACTAGATACATGGGATATTCAGAGAGAACAAGATAAGTTTCTTCCTTTGAGGATAAAACACATACATGAATAAATAAATAATAGAGCACATTGTGATGAGTGCTCAAGAAAGATATGATATTTGTGCTCTAGAAGCAAGATCACAGCAGACCTTGAATATGAAGCATGGAACTTTAGACATGATATAATACATTCTTCATGCCACAAACTTATTGAACTCTGATAGACTGTTAGAATAACCACAGCTCTTTGTGCTCTTTTTCAGTGTGATTTTCCTGCACCTCTCTTCTAATTCTTGATCTCTTGAACCTGAGATGTCCTGATAATCTGCATTGATGAACAGAATCTAGTGAAAGTAACATTATATAGATAGCGTCTGAGGCTAAGCCTTAAGAAACTTTGCAGTTTTCACTTCTATAATATTAGAACAGTGGTCCCCAACCTTTTTGGCACCAGGGAATGGTTTTGTGGAAGACATTTTTCCACAGATGGGGCAGGGGATGGTTTCGAGATGATTCAAGTGTATTACATATATTGTGTACTTTATTTCTATTATTATTGTTTAGTTGCTAAGCCATGTCCAACTCTTTGCGACCCCATGGACTGCAGCATGCTAGGCTTCCTTGTCCTTCACTATCTTCCAGAGTTTGCTCAGACTCATGTCTCTTGAGTCAGTGATGCCATTCAACCGTCTTATCTCTGTTGCCTGCCTCTCCTGCCCTCAATCTTTTCCAGCATCAGAGTCTTTTCCAGTGAGTCAGCTCTTCACATCAGGTGGCCAAAGTATTGGAGCTTCAGCTTCAGCATCAGTCCTTCCAATGAATATTCAGAGTTGATTTCCCTTAGGATTGACTGGTTGGATCTCCTTACTGTCCAACATTACATTGTGATATATAATGAAATAATTATACAACTCACCATAATGCAGCATCAGTGGGACCTGATGATTATCTGCATTTGCAGCTGCTCCGAATGCTAGCATCACTGTCTCCGCTTCGCTTCAGATCATCAGGCATTAGATTCTCATAAGCAGCATGCAACCTAGCTCCCTCACATGTGCAGTTCACAGTAGGGTTTGCACTCCAATGAGAATCTACTGCCACCACTAATCTGACTGGAGGTGGCACTCACGTGGTAATGTGAGTGATGGGGAGCAGCGGTAAATACAGATAAATCTTCACACACTGGGCCTCCACTTACCTCCTGCTGTGTGGCCTACTTCCTAACAGGCCACAAATCAGTACCAGTCTGTGGCCTGGGGCTTTGGGGACCACTGTCTTAGAACACTGCTGCCACTAAGAAACACATGATATCTTGTTATGCGCCACACAGAGAATTGAGGAACTTCAGCAAACAGCTAACCACTAGATTTGCCATCTGGGGCCACCCAGTACCATGGAACTTCCAGATGAATGCAACCATGTGAGTGACCAAAGGTTAGATGAACAGAAGAATTGACCAACTAAAGTCCAGCAAAATTACAGAATAATAGGCAAATAAACAAGCCATTACATTTTAGTATGGTTTGCTATGCAGCAGAAGATAAAACAAGCTTTTACCATACGTCAGGCATAGAGAGTATCAGTTCGGTTCAGTTCAGTTGCTCAGTCATGTCTGACTCTGCGACCCCATGAACTGCAGCATGCCAGGCTTCCCTGTCCATCATCAACTCCCGGAGCTTATTCAAACTCATTTCCATCGAGTTGGTGATGCCATCCAACCATCTCATCCTCTGTCATCCCCTTCTCCTCCTACCTTCAACTTTTCCCAGCCTCAGGATCTTTTCCAGTGAGTCAGCTCTTCTCATCAGGTGACCAAAGTATTGGAGTTTCAACTTCAGCATCAATCCTTCCAATGAATATTCAGGACTGATTTCCTTTAGGATTGACTAGTTGGATCTCCTTGCCATCCAAGGGACTCTCAAGAGTCTTCTCCAAACCACAGTTCAAAGGCATCAATTCTTTGGTGCTCAGCTTTCATTATAGTCCAACTCTCACATCCATACATGACTACTGGAAAAACCATAGCCTTGACTATATGGACCTTTGTTGGCAAAGTAATGTCTCTGCTTTTTAATACGCTGTCTATGTTCATCATAGCTTTTCTTCCGAGGAGCAAGTGTCTTAATTTCATGGCTGCAGTTTCTTGTCTTATGGAGATTATAGTCTTATAGCTGAAGATAGACAATAACAAATAAGTAAATACATATATAATGTCAGAAAGTGATAAGGGTTTTGGAAAAAAATAAAGGACATAAGGAATTACAGGATGGACCCCAAATAGCCAAAGCATTCTTGAGAAAGAAGAAAAGAGCTTAAGGCATCACACTTTCTGATTTCAAACTATAATACAAAGCTATGACAATCAAAACTGTTATTGCCATAAAAACAGACATTTAGATCATTGAAATGGAATGGTAAGACCAGAAATAAACCCACACATGCATGGTCAATTAATTTACAACAAAGGATCTGCAAATACACAATGGGGAAAGGACAGTCTCTTCAATAAATGGTGTTGGTAAAACTGGACACCCATGCAAAAGAACAAAACTGGTCCACTATCTTACATAAAAAGTTAATTCAAAATGAATCAAAAACTTGATCATAAGACATGAAACCTTAAACTTCCTAGAAGAAAACATTGGAATGATTAGTTAGTATCTGAAATTCTAGTCAATAGTCTATATTCCAGTAGCAGTTTACAATAAGAACTTCAACTATCTTTATCTTTAATCAACATTAGAAGACTGTTAAATAGGGTTAAATGTTTTTCATGGGTGAAATAAATGATGTCAAGTGATTTGGCTAGAAGCATTGTATTATATGGGCTTCCCAGGTGGCTCAGTAGGTAAAGAATCCACCTGCAATACAGGCAACACAAGTTTGACCCCTGGATCAGGGAGAGCCCCTGGAGGAGGGCATGGCAACTCCCTCTAGTATTCTTGCCTGGGAAATCCCATGGACAGAGGAGCCTGGCAGGCTACAGTCCATAGGGTTGTGAAGAATCAGACATGACTGAAGTGACTGAGCATGCATGCATCTATTATGTTACATAGGCACTTCCACCCTTGCTTGACCAACATATAAGAATCTAGTAATCCCAGCAACTAGCTTCTGCAGGGTGATGTTATGGGCTAGGACCTGGTTTGTCTCTTTCTCCCCATTAGTGAAGGATCCTGCTGATAGGATGTTGTCTTATTTACTTACAGTTAATCTTTCATGCAAGGTACTTGGCAAAATATCTAAAAAAATCAAGAGCTGGGACCTCACTGAGCTTGCAAGTTGTATGACTGGTTTTGCCTGTCTGTTAAGAAATATTTTAAGCATGTGGCAGATTTCCATCTGAGACTTGATTTCATTGTAACACACCACTTGGTAGTAAGGTTTTGAGAAAGAACATGTGGCCCATCTCTCACTGTTGGAGGCTACTGATATCTGCCCCTCACCCCTGCAATAACAACAATCCAAAATGCCACTCAACAATTAATAAAGAAATGTTCCTTAATATAATAAAATTAATAAATGAGCTGGTTGGCTTGGATCAGTTTGTGACAGATGATTTGCCTAAGGTCACATTGCAAATTGATTTATCCACTGTGAAACGCCAAACAAAACCCCACAGTACCAAAGAGAAGCCAACAAATGTTGAGTGAAGGAAGACCATGCAGGGTTTTAGGAACTTCAGCTTGTTGGCCATCGGGAGACTAGATTGGGGAGAGAAACAACAGCACCAGTGAGGAGACTGTCATATAGCCCAGGTGTGGCAAAAGCCAGAGGTGAGACATGGTGCCACGGGGCAAGTCCAGACTCTGGCAGCAGAGAGATCCTTCTTTGTTCACAGGCTGGCCCTGCCACTTATTGGCCATGTAACTGTGGGGAAGTCACTTCTTTTTTCTCAGGTTCAATTTTGCCCAAACAAGCTCCATTAAAATGAGATAGTATATAGTAAGACCTCTAACTCACTGACTGGCACGTGGTAGGCATTAAATAAACACTAATTCCTTTCACCAGCATTAAACCATGGAGTGGAATGATAGAATAACTGCAGAAAGACCAGTCTAAGCCTAAAACAAGTGCTTAACCGCTTGCCTGTCACCAAAGTTCAGTTCAGTTCAGTTCAGTCGCTCAGTCACGTCTGACTCTTTGCAACCCCATGAACCGCAGCATGCCAGGCCTCCCGGTCCATCACCAACTCCTGGAGTCCACCCAAACCCATGTCTATTGAGTCAGTGATGCCATCCAACCATCTCATCCTCTGTCGTCCTCCTGCCCTCAATTTTTCCCAGCATCAGGATCTTTTCCAACGAGTCAGCTCTTCGCATCAGGTGGCCAAAGTATTGGAGCTTCAGCTTCAACATCAGTCCTTCCAATAAACACCCAGGACTGACCTCCTTTAGGATGGACAGGTTGGATTTCCTCACAGTCCAAGGGAGTCTCAAGAGTCTTCTCCAACACCACAGTTCAAAAACATCAATTCTTCTGTGCTCAGTTTTCTTTATAATCCAACTCTCACATCCATACATGACCATTGGAAAAACCATAACCTTGACTAGACGGACCTTTGTTGGCAAAGTAATGTCTCTGCTTTTTAAGATGCTGTCTAGGTTGGTCATAACTTTCCTTCCAAGGGGTAAGCGTTTTTTAATTTCATGGCTGCAATCACCATCTGCAGTGATTTTGGAGCCCAGAAAAATAACGTCAGCCACTGTTTACCCATCTATTTGCCATGAAGTGATGGGACTGGATGCCATGATCTTAGTTTTCTGAATGTTGAGCTGTAAGCCAACTTTTTCACTCTCCTCTTTCACTTTCATCAAGAGGCTCTTTAGTTCTTCTTCACTTTCTGCCATAAGGGTGGTGTCATCTGAATATTTGAGGTTATTGATATTTCTCCCAGCAATCTTGATGCCAGCTTGTGCTTCCTCCAGCCCAGCGTTTCTCATGATGTACTCTGCATATAAATAAGTCACCAAACATTAGACATAAAATTGGGGCTAGAAATTCCTGGCTGTCCAGTGGTTAGGACTCTGCGCTTTCACTGGCCAAGGGTGCATGTTCTGTCCCTGGTTGGGGAACTAAAATCCCATAAGCTGCATGGCACAGCCAAAAGAAAGGGGGGGAGCTATAATTTGCTAGAATTCTCTTGTTCTTCTTGCTTGACAAGATCATTTTAAATAAGCAAATTTTTGCTAAACAGAGCAGTTAGTCTTACTCAAAGCACAGAGATGACAAAGAAATAAAGAAGGTGTCTGCTTTCAGACCACAGACTTAGATAATAAATTTATGGTTGCCAGGGAAAAGGATAGAGGGAAGGTATAGTTAGGGAGTTTGGGATGGACATGGACACACTGCTATATTTAAAGTGGGTAACCAACAAGGATCTACTGTATAGCACATGGAACTCTGCTCAATGTTATGTGGCAGCCTGGAGGGGAGATTAGGGGAGAATGGATACATATATGGCTGAGTTTCTTCATTGTTCACCTGAAACTATCACAAAATTGTTAATAGGCTATACCCCAATACAAAATAAAAAGTTTTTAAAAAAGATGTCTGCTTTCAAAGAGTTTCTAGTAAGTATTCTCTTTCTGTCTATTAATGCTTTAGCTTCTCCCCTTTCAACTACCACTAGCTCTCCAAATACTGTGATATTAGATTCAACTACTATTTTTTAGAAAGAACTGATGTGCCAGGCACTAGACCCTTCCTGTGCATTGTTTAATCAACAAAAAAACCTACAATGCTTGTATTATTATTATTATCCCTATTTTTATAGATAGAAACTAAGACCCAGAGAAGGAAAGAGGGCTTATTATGCAGGATCACATAGTTAATTAACAGCATAGCTAGGATATGACACTAGTCCCTCTAATTCCAAGTCCAGTGCTTTTCCCACAACTCCAGGGTGTTTCTTCCTTGTATTTACACACACTTCACTTTGATATCTTGTTAAAAGTCGGATATCAACTCTGTTAGAAATGCCAAGCTTTTAGGAGGCTATTAGATATAAGTTCCCAATATAAGGATATGTATTTGATTAATAAGCCCAGATACTACCAGTAACACTTAACTAAATCACCAAATGAGATGTCCGGCACAGCAATGCTATAATTTTTTCTTCATGTGGAAACAAATGAGACTTACACATTATGATCATTAATCAGGATTTGGCTAACACATCCCCTCTGCCTTTTCTTACAAGAAAGTTGCAGGTTTGAATCAAGAGAAAAAGATGAACAAATACAAATACGATTGAAGCCATGAGATTAAAAGACACTTGCTCCTTGAAAGGAAAGCTATGACCAACCTAGATAGCATATTAAAAAGCAGAGACATTACTTTGTCAACAAAGGTACATCTAGTCAAGGCTATGGTTTTTCCAGTAGTCATGTATGGATGTGAGATTTGGACTGTAAAGAAAGCTGAGTGCCAAAGAATTGATGCTTTTGAAATGCGGTGTTGGAGAAGACTCCTGAGAGTCCCTTGGACTGCAAGGAGATCCAACCAGTCCATCCTAAAGGAGATTGGTCCTGGGTGTTCATTGGAGGGACTGATGTTGAAGCTGAAACTCCAATACTTTGGCCACCTGATGCGAAGAGCTGACTCATTTGAAAAGACCTGATGCTGGGAAAGATTGAAGACAGGAGAAGGAGACGACAGAGGATGAGATGGTTGGATGGCATCACCGCCTCAATGAACATGGGTTTGGGTGGACTCCGGGAGTCGGTGATGGACAGGGAGGCCTGGCGTGCTGCGGTTCATGGGGTCGCAAAGAGTCAGACACGACTGAGTGACTGAACTGAACTGCAAGTGCCTCTATTTAGACATCCTTGCTTTGTTGTCATTTGCTGGCCGTGCTGAGTGGCTTGTGGAACCTTAGTGTCCACCAGGGAATGAACCCAAGCCCTCTGCAGTGAGAGGGCCAAGTCCTAACACTGGACCACCAGGGAATTCCCAGCTCGCTAATTTTTTTTTTTTCCAGTATGGCAAATTTTAAAAATTGGAGTGCTTGATCCATTTATACTTAATATAATTATTATGTTCTTGGAAGTCTGTCATCCTGGTATTTGTTTCCTCTTGGTCTCATTTGTTCCTCATTTCCTGCTTTTTCTTGGGTGAACTATCCCATGTATTTCCTCTACTGTTTGCTATACTTCTCTAAACATGCTTTAAAAAGTTTTTTTTTTAATAATTTTATTTGTTTATTTTTGGCTGTGCTGAGCCTCCTTTGCTGCACGAGCTCCTCTCTAGTTGCGGTGCTCGGGCTTCTCATTGCTGTGGCTTCTCTTGTTGCAGAGCATGGGCTCTAGGGTGTGTAGGCTTCTGGTTGTGAAACGTGGGCTCAGTAGTTGCAGCTCCTGGGCTCTAGAGTGCTGGCACGATAGTTGTGGCACACGGACTTAGTTGCTCTGTGGCGTGTGCAATCTTCTCGGATCAGGAATTGAACTCGTGACTCTTGCATTGGCAGGTGGATTCTTTACCACTGAGTCACCAGTGAAGCCCTAATATGCATTTCTAACTTAACACAATCTACCTTCAAATGATATAGTACTGTTTTACAAATAGCATAAGAAATCTTACAATAGTATACTTTGAATCATTGTCCTTTGAATCGTTGCATATTTATAAATCCCACAATGTATATTATACCAACATTATATACTTATATAAATATTATATATGTGTGTGTATATATATATGTAAAAACACACAGACCTAAAAGCCTTAATGTATTCCAAGCCCAAATAGCATGAAGAAAGGACATCTAGGCATATTAAAGCCAATGTGCTGAAAACTTTCCAAAAAAAGGTTCATAGGCTTTACCAGAGTGCCAAAGGAATCCTTAGCACACAAAATATAAGGTTAAAAATCTCTGCTTTAGACACATGAAAAAGATAATTCAGACTCTTTAGGAAGCAAACAATAGAGATGTTTTCTCCCCCCCCCCTTTTAAAACATCCAACAAACAAACAAAAACCTAGTCATCTTCTTAGATCACAGAAAGAAGTAGTTACAAAAAACCTTGAAAATTATATTTCATCAAAATTTAAAACTCTGCTCAAGAGGCACTTATTAAACAGTGAATTAGGCAAGTCAGAGAGCAGCAAAAAATATTCCTCAAATGTACTTTACATGTATGTGACTAAAGACTTGAATTCAGAGTATATACAGAACTATCTATCAGTAATGAAACCCAAAAAAAGATTTAAAACTAGGCAAATATTTAACATAAACTTCACAAAAGTAGATATATTAATTGTTAATAATCACATGAAAAAGTTCAAAATAATTGATCAGGGAAGTGCAAATTAAAACCACAGTGATCTACCACAACATATCAACCAGAATGGCAAAAATAAAAAAGGACTAACAACCAACAAACATTGGCAAGGACATGAAGCAATTGGAGCTCTCATACACTGTTGGTGGGAATGTAAAATGGCACAATCACTTTGGAAAAAAACCAAGTAGTTTCTTTAAAAAAAAATTACTTAATAATTCAACTGACCCAGTGGAACTGAACTGAATTGAAACTTGAAATAGCTCAAGTATCCATCAACAGAGGAATGGCTAAATAAACTGTTATGTTAACATGATATATTCATACAATGTATTGCACCTAGCAATAAAAAGGAAAGAAATGCTGATACACACAACAATACAGATGAATCCAAAATACTGATATTATGATTTTCAGTTCAGTTCAGTTGCTCAGTCATGTCTGACTTTTTGCAACCCCATGCCAGGCATGCAGGCATGCCAGGCCTCCCTGTCCATCACCAACTCCCAGAGCTTACTCAAACTCATGTCCATCGAGTCAGTGATACCATCCAACCTTCTCATCCTCTGTCGTCCCCTTATCCTCCTGCCCTCAATCTTTCCCAGCATCAGGGTCTTCTCAAATGAGTCAGCTCTTTGTATCAGGTGGCCAAAGTATTGGAGTTTCAGCTTCAACATCAGTCCTTCCAATGAACACCTAGGACTGATCTCCTTTAGGATGGACTGGTTGGATCTCCTTGCAGTCCAAGGGACTCTCAAGAGTCTTCTCCAATACCACAGTCCAAAAGCATCAATTCTTCTGTGCTCAGCTTTCTTTGTATTCCAACTCTCACATCCATACATGACTACTGGAAACACCATAGCCTTGACTAGAGGAATAAAAAATAAATCCACCCTTTCTGGCGGTGACGACCTCCTCACGAGAACATGCCTCTCGCAAAGGATCTTCTTCATCCCTCTCCAGAAGAGGAGAAGAGGAAACACAAGAAGAAGCACCTGGTGCAGACCCCCAATTCCTATTTCATGGATGTAAAATGCCCAGGATGCTATAAAATCACCACCATCTTTAGCCATGCACAAACAGTAGTTTTGTGTGTTGGCTGCTCTACTGTCCTCTGCCAGCCTACAAGGAGGAAAAGCAAGGCTTACAGAAGGGTGCTCTTTCAGACGGAAGCAGCACTAAAAGCACCCTATATCAAGATGAATGGGAAACCATCCCAATAAACAAGTTTTGGATAAATAAATAAATAAATAAATAATCCAGTGAAAATATATGTTTTTAGAGCTGTGAAAATATATGATATCATAATGATGAATACTTTTGTCCAAACTCATAAAATGTACAACAGCAAGAGTGAACTTTAACTAAAGCAGGGACTCTGGACAATAATGATGTAGGTTCATCAATTGTGACAAATGTATCACTCTGAAGGGGATGTGGGGATGATAATGGGGGAGACTGTGCATGTATGAAAGCAGGGTTACATGGGAAATTTCTGTACCTACCCTTCCATTTTGCTGTGAATATGAAACTGCTCTAAAAATCAATTCTTAAAAGCTTTAAAAATTAAAAATATTATATATAAATAAAATTATATATTATTTTTGAAAAAATCCTCTATATCTAGATTTTTCCATTTCTGATTCTCTTCATTTCTTCCTGCAGATCTGAATTTTTATCTGGTATTATTTCCCATCAGCTTCTAGAACTTCTTTCAGCATTTCTTGTAATGCAGGTCTGTCTGAAACAAATTATTTCAGCTTTATCTACCTGCAAGTAAATATTTTTATTTCATCTTCATTTTTGAAGGATATTTTTGGTTTCTGTTCTTAATACTTTGATGTCACCCATTGTCTTCTGGCCTTCATTACTGGTAAGTCATCCCTTCTTTATATCTTTACTCCCTGATATGAAATATGTCTTTTTCTGCTTCTGTTTTCTTTTAAGATGTTATCATTATTTTTGGTTTTTAGTCATTTGAGTAGGATATGTGTAGGTGTGGTTTTGAATGCATTTATCCTGCTTAGGATTGCTAAACTCCTTGGATCTGCACATTTTCTCTTTCATCTATTTTAGAAAAATCTCAGCTATTGTCCCCTCAAGTACCTTTTTGTTTTTGTTATTTTGGAACCCCAATTATACATATGTTAGAACGTTTAATTTTGTTTCAGTTCTTGGGCTAAGACATACATTTTGCTCTTCTTTTTTCCCCTGTTTGTATTTTAGTTTGGATAATATGTACTGACCTGCCTTCAGGCATCTGATTCCTTCTTCTGCTATGTTTGGTCAGCTGTTAAACCCATCAAAAAACATTCTTCATTTTTTACATCTTATTTTTCATTTCCAGCACTTACATTTGGTTCTTTTTTTTTAGAGTTTCCACCTTTCTACTAAAATTCTCCATCTGTTCATGCATTTTATCCACCTTTCCACTAGAACATTTACATATTGATCATACCTATTTTAAAGTCCTTGTCTGATTATTTAAAATCTGAATTATCACTTCATTTGCTTCTAGCACTATTCCCACTCTTGACCATGGGCCACTTTTTGGTTCATTGTGTATCTCATAGTTTTTAATTATATGTTTTTGTGTAAAAGGACTGTAGAAACCAACACAAATTAAAAAGGGCAAACCTGTTTTTCTCTGGTCACTGATGTAGGGAAAATTAGTCAGTCTAACCTTGAGAGTTGAGCTGGGTCTCAGCTTTGTGGCAGCTCTACTTGGACTCAGTTTACTTCTGATTTCAAATATTTTGAAGGTGGATCAGGGCTTTTCCTTTAGCAAGATTTGGACTCTGGACATCAACAATATTCTAGTAAACTTTTTGTGCTTTAAGCCAGTTCTCAGCTTTCTGAAACATGGGAGATCTCATCTACTTTACAGTTTAAGTGCTAGATTTGGAGGTTACTGGACATCTAGTTCATGCCTGGTTTTCTGTTCCTCAAGAGATCTCTTTCTATCCTACTTCCTCGCTTCCAGCTTTTGCAAAATGACTGTAGAATCTTTGGTTGAGTCTGTAGTACCCCTGCTCATCCTTCCTCCTCCCCTAGTGGGTGATCCATAAATAGTTGAAGAAAATATTTTTTTCTTTTACATCTCAAATAAGAAAAAAGGAAATTGAAACTGAATTTTAGTATGAGCTCACTCACCTACTCTGACCCTAGGAAAATAATGAAAATGATCAGAATGACCCCTCATTCTTGCTGGAACTGCAACCCAAACCAAGTGCTCAATGTTCTGCCCGTAGTCCGAGTCCCCGGTCGGGAAAGAAGACTCCTCGAAACAAGGCAACTCGCAATAGGGGAATTTATTACTGACTCGAGCCAGGGCCTCCCGCCCTCACCAGGTGTGTGAGGACGAAAGGCCCCGAGCCCCAGTTCTCTCGGGTATTTATTAGGTCAAAACAAGCAGCAGGTAGTTGGCACAATCGGATTGGTTACACAGTGGGTAGTTGGCGTAAGCGGATTGGTTACACAGTTGCAAGGTAATTTTTGTTGGCCCTGGGTGGGGCTTTCAGCTTTCCCCTGATAGGTTCCCTTTCTTCTGGCTAGGCATATGTTGATTGGCTGGCTCCAGGTAGCCTGATAATTATGTTACCCTGGGAAACCAGGCCTACTCCTACTCTAGGCTGCCTGCCATGGCGTTAGCCGTGACAGCCTCACACTCAAGTACTCAGAGACTGTTGTAAGATTGCACACATCCATGCCATCACTGGCTCCAACTACAGGGAAGCAATACCAACTGTGGGGGCCAGGATTATTCACATGGTTGAAGAATCCCAATTGAAACAGAAGGCTAAAATCACTGAGGATATCATCAAGATGTGATCTCTGTCTTAAATATAATAATAAATAAATAGTATGGAAAAATTTTGATTGGTTTCTGAGACTTGGTATCTTAAAATTTTCATCTAATGACTTAAAGAAAGCAAAACGTGATCTAGTCCTAAGATAAGAGGCAGCATAGGCTAGTGGTTAAGCATCTGAGCTCTGGAGTTTGAATGCCTAGATTCAGCTTCTTCACCTTAGCCTTTTATATAACCTTTGTGTGCTTTAGTTTCTTTAGTGGTAAACTGGAGATAATGGTAGTACCTACCTCATTGGGTTGTTAAGAATCATGTAGTTAATATATAACAGTTCTTTATAAGTTAATAAATCAGCACTTAGAATATTACTGACTTATAACAAGCATATAGAAATTTTCCAGTTATTACTAGTACTAACTTCAGCAGATTCAGAAACACAAGGATGTGTGGATAATGATACAAAATAATATTTATAGCCCAAATTACCCCCACCCATTCCATATAATACTCTCAGCCCAAAGTTTCCAAATATTTTCCCCATGCAACTTAGAGATTCCCTTTCATTACTTACTATCACTTTGCAGATTTAGTAGAGTTGCACATATGTATTCCTCCTGTGTGAATATCATGGACATAGAAGAATGGACAAAGGGGAGGAGTCAACCTGAGTTGGCTCCTTGGCAAGTAGGATATGCCTCCACGGTCAGTTAACTGGAAAACAGATGAATTGACCAGGCAAAAATACTTCTGGCCCAGTTCTAGCCTGTGGGAAAAAGAAAACAAGAGATACTCTGGAAGAGCAGAGGCACTAAGAAGTGAAGGAATGTGGCTTCTCCAGGGAAGAACTCATGAAATTCTGGCCCCAGGTCCTAGAAAATTGCTGTACATTTGATGACCTCAAAATACTGTTGTTGAGAAGGAAAAATGGTAGGTTGAACAACATTGTGCTTATCTCTTCTACTTCTTCTTGGAGCCCCACAAAAATGAAAGCAAGTGAATAAGACCAAAATAAACACACAAGGATAAAAAGAGTGGGAGAGGAGACATGAGAGGATGAGAAGCTGGAAAGCCAAGTGGAAAAATTAGCAGGGCTGAGAAAACGGCATACCAAGTGTCTACAGAGCTGGTACTAATGAGAAGCAAGCCGTTTCCTGCCACAGAACTCCAGCTGAGCTCAAGTACCAAAGGACCTAGCTACTTGGGAAGAAAGATCCAGGGAGAAGAATGGGTTCAGGATGAAAAGATTAGATGAAAGTCTCTCTAGGGATCCATTAGCCTTCAGATCCCTTCTACCACCTTGTACCTGTCAGATGTCTACTTCTCCCTGCCAGGGATCTGGAGGCTTAGTCTGTGGAGCAATTGAAACAGAAAGGTGCCTTCTTAGAAAAAGGGAGAGTCATTGAAAGTCTACATACTGAATGAAGAAACCACACACTTCTCTGTCCACTTTCACCCCACCCCTACCCCCACAGTCTCCTTATTTGGTTGACTAGGCTATTTCCTTCATAGGCTTGAAAATAAGGAATTCTTCTCTGGAGAAACTGAACAGGCTCAGAGAAATGACCTGGAGTTTAGCTTTTGCTGTGAAAGCTACCAAATGACAAAACCCATACATGGATACAGGATTCAAATCAGCCTTTTAATACCTGATTGTTTGATGTAAATGGACAAAATATGACCACTGGACATTTGAGGAAAAAAACTTCAAAATAAATGAAAGAAACTAAAAGAGAAGGAACCAACAACACTTGCTTCCCTTAGTTTCTGAGATTTCATGCATTTTTCTTTTCCTCCAAATTCACTGGCCATCCCTTCTCAAGTTCCTTTGCAGTATCTTCCTCATTTTCCTGAGCTTTAAATGTTACAATGCCCAAGACCCTACTAATTCCAGGACCTCTTTTCTTCTCCATCTACAGTAACTCCTTTAGTGATCTCATCCAGCCTCATTGCTTTCTTTATCTGTATATTGTTGATTCCCAAATGTATATCTTTAGACCAATCTGTCCCCTGACTCCACTCTAAGCCTATTCAACCTCTCTACTTGGTGACCTAACAAGCACCTCAAAATTATTGTGTTCAAAATATTCTACTGATCTTCCCCTCTCCAAGAATCTGTACCTGCCAAAGTCTTCTCCATCTTCATAAATGTCAATTTATTAATTAATGTATATTAATAAATACCTTTCCAAATGCTCAAGCTGAAAATCTTGTGTATTAGTACAGGTTTCCCCAAAAGCAGATGCTGAGATAAAGAGTCAAGTACAAATAGTTTATTTTAAAGAAGAAGCAATGGTCACTAGTAGGAGACTAGGGATGCATGGAAGAGAAAGCAGCCAATAAAGATGTGTTGGTAAACCAGCTGCCACTGATTGACTGTAGTTTAATCTTGTGGGAAATAGCATCAAACATGTGTGTCAGAATTATCCCATCTGAGAAGAAGGATATTCTGGGATATTTATACATCAATTCCTGAGAATCACTGGTTGAGGGCTTCCCCTAAGTGGGGTTAATTTCCAGCACTTCCGATCTAAGGTAGGAATTGTTAGAATGGCTTTCCTTCTGCACTCAGGCACAAAAATGCGGACACCTGGGACATTAACAGCACTGAAACTTAAGAATTATCCATAATGCTTCCCGCTCTCTCTCTCTTTTTTTAACCCTATACCCAGTCCATTAGCAAATCCTGTCTTCAAAACATATTTGGAATCCACAGCTACCACCTGACTTAAGCCACCAGCAACATTCACCTGGATCATCACAACAGCTCACTTCTTGGTCTCTCTATTTCCACCTTTTCTCCCTATTTTAGTTTCCTAGAGCAATTATAACAAAATGCCAAAAACTGGGTGATTAAAACAATTGAAATGTATCATTTTTCAGGGCTATGCTCCCTCTGAAACCTGTAGGGGAAATCCGTCATTGCCTCTTCCTAGCTTCAGGTGTTTTGTGGACAGTCTTCAGTGTTCTTTGGCTAATGGATGCAACACTCCAGTCCTCCATCTTTCCATGGTGGTTTTGCTGTATCAGTTTACATAGTCTTTCCTCTGTGCATGTCTGTGTGAGATCGTATGGTGCAGACTTGTATCTGTGCCACTATAAATGCACAGAAAAAAAAAAATAAATGCACAGAAAAGATTAGGGATTGTACATATAGAATATTAAAAGTAGTCACCTCTTTGAGGGAACTGGGAGATAGCTAAAGGGAGCTATACGTTTTATATTTTGATATACAATATCATTGTGCATCTTACTCTACAACTGGATTTTCTTCAATTTAACAGTATAGTTTACAGTTCCTTCTATGTCAGTACATATAGAAGCACTTCATACATTTTACTTATTATTTCACAATATGAATGTAATTTACTTTTTAAACCGTCCCTTTGATGAATGCTAAGGTCATTTCTACTTTTTCCTATTGTAATCAACGCTATAATGGACAAACATCCTTGTTATATGTTATGTGTGTACAGAAGTTCAAGTTTCTCAAGAAGAGAGACCAAGAATGGAATTAAGGATTTGAGGGGAGGCACAATTAAATTTTTTTTTCACAATTAAATTTTTGATAGACACTGACACACTATTTTCCAAGACAGTTATCCTACTTTATGATCCCACCAGTGCTGTTTGAGAGTATTCATTTCCCTCACTCTTACCAACTGGATTTAATCCATACAAAAATATTTTTCAAGCACTGTATTTTAAAAATAGCTTATTTAAAAAATAATGAAAAAGCTCATTTTGTTCTCTGCTTTTCTGATTGCTCGGGATTGCACAACTTTTTTCATGTTTTTTAGCATTTGTGTTTCTTCTGTGAATTGCCAATTTTCTACTTATGAATTTGTAGGAACCCTTTATAATTAGTTTTATGGTGGTTGTGTGAGTTTTAATTTTTCATGTAATGAAATCTATCAATCTTTTTCTTTGTGGTTTCTAAATTTTTTTTAATTTCTTTTTTATTGAAGGATAGTTGCTTTACAGAATTTTGCTGTTTTCTGTCAAACCTCAACATGAATTAGTCTAGTAAAATTTTTAAAATTCCTGTTACTTTATTTAAAAAAATTTTTTTTAAATTTGGGTCCACCTCACAACATGTGGGATCTTAGTTCCCTAACCAGGGATCAAACCCATGGCCCTTGCTTTGGAGGTGCAGAATCTTAGCTACTGGACCACCAGGGAAGTTCCATGTAGTTTCTGAATTTGATGTTTGGTTAAGAATGCCTTTCCTTGGCAGCCAATTAAGCCGACTGCTCTTTTCCCCAGGGGGGCCCAGGGTGCAGTGGCTGCAAACAGCAGGCTCCTTGGTAGTGTATGCAGCCTGTTGCCTGTACAGGTAGCCCTAAGGGACCCTGGAGACAACTCTTCCTAGTGGGCATTCATGACTGGCCTGCTGTTTCCCAATCTAGACTCCAGACAGGTATGCGCGGTGCCTTTGGAAAGCCCCAGGGCACAGTGGCCAGGGTCCACACTGGCCAGGTCATAATGTCCATCCGCACCAAGCTGCAGAACAAGGAGCATGTGATTGAAGCCCTCCACCGGGCCAAGTTCAAGTTCCCTGGCCATCAGAAGATCCCTGTCTCCAAGAAGTGAGGATTTACCAAGTTCAATGCCGATGAACATGGTGGCAGAAAAGCGACTCATCCCGGACGGCTGTAGGGTCAAATACATCCCTAATCGTGGTCCCCTGGACAAATGGCGGGCCCTGCACTCATGAGCATCAGCGCTGTCCCCTCCTTAATCACGCTCACCAATAAATGCTATTTCCTGTCAATAAATAAATAAAGAATGTCTTTCCTACACTCCCTCTCACAATTTGGAAATAGTCTATCTTATCCACTATTACTTTGTTTTTATAGTTTATCTATTTTAATCAAATTGAAATTTAGTTTTGCATATGGCATGATAAATGGTTGGAACATATTATTATTCCCAAATGGATAGACAGTTGTCTCAACATTTGTTGTAGACATTAATTTCCCCTCCAATTTGAAATAGCTTCTTTTTAATGCACTAAATTCCAAGAGAAATAGATAGATGAAGGGGGATATAGCTGGTGTTGGACCTTGTATTCTGTTTTTTTGTTTGTTTGTTTGCTTTTTAATGTTAATCTTTTCTTGGGCCAATAATATTCTATTTTAATAATTATAGCTTCGTAGCACATTTTGATATCTAATAGGGTAAGTCCTGAAGATCTCCTGGAGTAGGAAATGGCAACCTACTCTGGTATTGTTGCCTAGAAAATCCCATGGACAGAGGAGCCTGCAGGTACAGTCCATAGGGTCGCAAAGGATCAGACACGACTGAGCGTGAGCACAAGCATGAGGATAAATCCCTCCTCCTACTTGGTCAACATTTTTGGCTATTCTGCCTTGTTTTTTGTCAACCTGACACATTTCATTTAAAAAAAAAATAGATAACTTTGAGTAGAAATGACATCTTTAAAATAAGCAATCTCCCATATGACTTTATATGTTTGGAACTTCTTTTGTCTTAGAGTAAAATTTTGTAATTTTATTCATATAGAACTTTCACATTTCTTTCTGAGTTTACTTCTTGGTTCTTCATAGGTTTTGCAGCAGCTGTGAATTGATTCTTTTCCATGACAAATTCTATTAAGTTATCACTAGTCTATATAGGAAAGCTATTGATTTCTCTACAGTAATATTATACACAATTATTTTATTAACACTCATCCATTCTAATAATTTTTTTGGTGGTCCACTTATATTTTCTATTTCAAATCTTGATTTCAAAATCTAGATTTTTAACTTTCAAATGAAAAATCTTTCATTTTCAAATAATGTTTGTACCTTTCTTCCATTCTTTTTTCTAGTCTCTCAGTAATAGTTGGGGCTTCCCTGGTAGCTCAGATGGTAAAGAATCTGCCTGCAATGCAGTAGACCTGGGTTTGATCCCTGGGTCTGGAAGATCCCCTGGAGGAGGGAATGGCAACCCACTCCACTATTCTTGTCTGGAGAATCCCATGGACAGAGGAGCCTGGTGGGCTGCAGTTCATGGAGTTGCAAAGAGTCAGACACGACTGAGTGATTAACACACACACAGTAATAGTAAAGTACTCCAATATGATGTTGACTAGCAGAGGTGTTAATTGGCATGGTTTTCTCATTCTTTATTTTAGTGAGGCTTGTGGTTCACCATTTTTCTTCTAAGAGATAATTTTGGGCATGGACTGTCAATTAACAGAAGCTTGAATGTATTATTTAAACAAGTTGTTTACTTGGAATAGCTTCATTCAGCAGACAGCAGACATCATGGAAGAGATTCTATAGCTGACCTCTCTTGGTCCCATAGAAACGTCCTGACTAGGGGACAATGTGTTAACAATTGATATGAGGTGGGTCTCCTGGAGACTAAGTTGCTGCCCAAATACTTTCCCAGGAACTCTTTATACCTGTTCCTTGCGTGGGTAACACAGCTTGTGCATATTACAGTAATATGTTCAACTTTACAGGATACATCTGTATTTAATATAAGTTATTTAATTTAATAGACTACATCTGTATATAATATTTACATACTTATTTGGCTCTGGATGATTTCCTTCATGGGGGGTCATAGTGTGGGCATCCCCTTATGGGGAACTCCCACCACAAGTAAAATGTTCACCTTTGGTAGATACTTTTTATCACATTACAGAAAGACAGCATGGTTATAATAATAATAATAGCATGGTTATGGCTATCTATTTCAGGATATCAAATTATTCCCAAAACTAGTGGCATAAAGAAACAACTATTTTATAGCAAGTTCTGGCAAGGATGTGGATAAAAGAGAATCCTTATGCATGGTTGCTGGGCATATAAATTGGTATAACCACTATGGAAGACAATATAGAGGTTCCTCAAAAAATTAAAAATTGAAATACCATATGGTCCAGAAATTCCACTTCTGGGCATTTATCCAAGGAGACAAAAACACTCCAAAAGATACATTCACTCCCCCAGATTCATTGCAGCATTACTTGTAATAGTCAAGACATGGAAGCAAACTAAGTCCTCATCAATGAATGAATGGATAAAGAAAATGTGATATATATCAACCTACTCCAGTACTCTTGCCTAGAGAATTCCCTGGACAGAGGAGCCTGGCAGGCTGCAGTCCACAGGGTTGCACAGAGTCAGACACGGCTGAAGCAACTAAGCAACAGCATGCATATAAAATGTGCCTATATATAACATATATACAATGGAATATTATTCAGCTCACAAAAAAGAAGGAGATCTTGCCATTTGTGACAACATGGATGGAATCTTGAGGGCATCATGCTAAGTGAAGTAAGTCAGACAGATCTTATGATCTCACTTATATGTGAAATATAAAAAAACAAAAACCAAAGTCATAGATAAAGAGAACAGATTGATGTTTGCTAGAGGCAGGAGCTGGGGATGGGAAAAATGAGTGAAGAGAGTCAAAAACTATAAACTTCTATGAATTCTCTGGCAGTCCAGAGGTTAGGTATCTGTACTTCCACTGCAGGGGCATGAGTTTGATACCTGACCAAGGAACTAAGATCCCACCTGGCAAAAATGAATAAAAAATTATATATTTATATATTTATATATATATATATATATAGTACAAACTTCCAATTATAAAATAAATACATCCTGGGGATATAATGTACATGTTGACTATAGTTAATAATTGCATATTTTTACATTGTTAAGAGGGTAAATCTTAAAAGTTCTCATCACAAGGAAAACAATGTTTATTATATGGTGACAAATGTTAACAAGACTTACTGGGGTAATCATTTTGCAATATAGACAAATATCAAATCATTATGTTATATACTTGAAACTGATATAATGTATGTCAATTATATATCAATAAAAAAATTAACAACCATTTTATTTTGCTCATGGATTCTGTTGGTCAGGGATTCAGAAAATGATAGTGGAAATGGTTTGTCTCTGCTCTGCAATGCCTGGAGTCTTAGCTGGCAAGACTCAAATAGATGGGGGTGACTCAAATGGCTGGTGGTTGGAATCATCTGGAGGCTTTTTACTCATTCATCTGGCAGAAACAGCCAGAAAGCTGATCTTAGCTAGGACGGTCAGCTGGAGCATCTACACATGGCCTCTCCAAAGTGGTGGCCTCAGTGTAGTCAGAGTTACAGGGCAGCTCTGGGCTCCCAGAAAGAAAGTGCCAGCAAGCAAGGAAAAACTGCATGACCTTTTGTAACTTAGCCATGGAAGTCATGTGGCATCAATTCTGCAGTTCTTTGTTGGTCAGAGTGGTCATAAGCCCACTTATATTCAGAGAGAGGGGGCATAGGGACTTTTCTGGTGAACCAGTGGTTAAGAATTCACCTTACAATGCAAGGGACACAGGTTTAGGCTCTGATTGGAGAACTAAGATCCCACATCCTGCAGGACAACTAAGCCAGCAAGCCACAACTAGAGAAGAGTCAGTTCACAGCAAGGAGGATCCGGTGCAGCCAAAACAAAGATAGGGGACATAGACCCACCTCTTAATGAGTGACATGTTAAAGACTTTGCGGCCACGTTTTAAAACCACCACTAGTTGTCAGCTCAAATGTCACTATATCAGAGAGGCTATCCCTTCTCAACTTTTCTAAACTTGCCTCTCCTAGGTACTCAATCTTATTGTGTTCATTTATTGTACAACTCTCATCACAATTTGTAATTATCTATTCATTAGTTTTGGTTTGTTTTCTTTTTCTTGTTAGTCTCACTTCCAGACTGTGGACTCCGTAAGGACAGGAATCCTGCTTCTCTGGCTCACCCCTGTATTCCCATGACCCACAACAGGGTCTGACACATGGCAAGTATTCAATAAATAGTTATTGAGAAAACTAAATAACGTATGTCGATAAATATTTTCACAAAACTGAATAAACTCTTATCTTTTCATTATCTCAAACACGCTTGAACAAAGCATGGACACGCTTGAACAAACATGCTCCCCCAAAGGCTGGAGCTCACTATTTCATGAGAACCCTTCCTTCTTTGGACCACGCTGGGTATTAGAAAAAAATCTGTTAAAAATTAGATCTTTTCCCCAACCTATAGATGAAGGACGCTTGTTCAGAAATCAAAGGGAATGGGCATTTTTTGAGCCCAACCTAAGTGCCAGCACTACGCAAAGTGCTTTCCACTCATTATCTTCTTTGATTCTCTCAATAACCCATAAAGTATCCATTTTACAGATGAGGAAAACTGAAGTGCAGAGAGGCGAGGTGACTTACCAATGTCACATGGTCTACATAACTGAATTTTGAGAATTACTATATAGAACTGGAATTTGAGGCCAGGTTTATGAATTAGGGAATGCCCCAATTCATCCTTTTAACTTTGTCTTAAAGAGAAAAAAGTCAATCATCCTGTTAAAAAGTGTAGTAGAAATAAAGGCTGAAAGTAAAAGCAAACATATTAATTGATTTGTTTGTCAAAGCCTCATGCATTACCTTCCTTGCTAGCTAAGGCATCTAATTGACAGAGACGGGGAGATCAAATATAGTTGTCAAGTCTCTCTATTCCTTGCCCTTAAACCATGAACAAGTAGAAAGCTGCCTGTAAAACAGAGCAAAAGGGCCATTTCTCTTCAATATTGTACTGGAGGTTCTACTCAGAGCAATTAGGCAAGAATATAAAAGAAAAAGCATGGGGACTTCCCTGGTGGTCCAGTGGTTAAGAATTCACCTTCCAATGTAGGGGGCATAGGTTCAATCCCTGGTCAGGGAACTAAGCCCCACATGCCATGGGGGCAACAAAGTCTGAGTGCCAAGACTGCTAAGCCCACATGCTCTGGAGCTCTTGTGCTGCAACAATTAAAAAAAAAAAAAAGGTCTGCATATCAGAAAAGAAGTAAAACCAATCTCTATCTGGAGATAGCATGATCTTATATATAGAAAACAGTTAAAAAAAAAAAAATACACACACATACAAGACTATTAGAAGTAATGAGCAAATTCAGTTAAGTTGTGGACACAAGATTAATATACAAAATCTGTTGTATTTCTATACATGAGCAATGAAAAACTGAAAAATGGAATTAAGAAAACAATTCCATTTACAATAGCACCCCTCCAAAAAAATAAAATACTTAGGAAAAAATTTAACCAACGAAATGTAAGGTTTGTACCCTGAAAATTATAAAACATTATTGAAAAAAATTAAAGACCTAAATAAATGGGAAGATAGCCTGTGTTCATGGATTGAAATATTCAATACTGTTAAGATGGCAGTACTCCTCAGGTTGATTTACAGATTAAATGCAATCCCTATGAAAAGTCAACTGCCTTTTTTTGTGTGCATGCATGCAAATGGACAAGTTGATCCTAAAATTCATATGGAAATGCAAGAGGCTCAGAATAGTCAAAACAATCTTGAAAAAGAACAAAGTTGAAGGACTTAGATGGGGTGCCAGTCTTAAGCAGAGGTTTCAAGAAGACTCAGGGACTTCCATTTGCTCTCTTGGAACCCTGTTTGGAAAGGGCTCCCTGAAAACATGGCCAGGCTAGGCTGCTGTATAGTGAGAGGTCACACAGATCAGAGACCAGTCAGCTGAGTTCTCCTGGCCAGGCCCCAGTGAGAGAGATCACCAACATTAGTAAAAGCCCCCTGCTGGACTATAGTTGACCAGACCTGTAAGTGAGCCCCACTAAGCCCAACCCAGATCTGCAGAGCCCGTAAGTCAATTCATAGACTCATGAGCAAAAAGCTGTTTATCATAGAAAAAAAAAATAGGAAGACTTATACTTTCTGATTTCAAAACTTATTACAAAGCTACAATCAAGACAGTGTTACAATAGCATAACAATAGACATCAGATTGATGGAATGGAATTGACAGTCCAGAAATAAACCCTTACAAGCAATCAATTAATTTTGACAAGGGTGCTAGACGATTCATTGAGAGAAAGAATAGTCTTCAACAAATGGGGCTGGATAACTTGGTATCCACACACAAAGGAATGAATCTGAATATTTACCTCGCATCCTATACATAAGTTAACTCAAAATAGATCAAAGAACTGTAAGAGCTAAAATTATAAAACTCTTAACAAGTTAGAAATAAGACTTCATAACCTTGAATTAGGTTTCTTAGATATGATGACAAAGAAGCACAAGCAATCAAAGAAAAATTGGACTTTTAAATTAAAACTTTTTGTATTTCAAAGGACACCATAAAGAAAGTGAAATGGGGAATTCCCTGGCAGTCCAGTGGTTAGGCCTCCATGATTTCATTGCCCAGGGCCCTAGTTCAATCCCTGGTAGGGTAACTAAAATCCCTCAAGTTGGATGGCGTGGGAAAAAACAACAACAAAAAAACAACAAATAAGTGAAATGACATCCTACAATATGGAAGAAAAGTTTTACAATCAAATATTTGATAAGGGATGAACTTTGGAAACACTATGCTAAGGGAAAGAAACTGGATTTAAAAGACCACATATTGTATGATTCCATTTATTTTTTTTCTTTTTTTCTTTTTTCTTTTTTGTATGATTCCATTTATATGACATACCCAGAATAGGCAAATCCATAAGGGCAGAAAATAAATGAGTGTTTGCCAGGGACTGAGGGGAGTGACTGCTAAAGCATCCTGTTGGGGTGATGAACATGTTCTGAAATCAGATGGTAGGGATGATGGCACAACTTTGTGAATACACTAAAAACCACTGCATTTTATACTTTAAAATGGTGAATTTTATTCTATATGAACTATATCTCAATTTTTTAAAATGCAGAAGACCAAGGCTGCCAATGGAGTAGGAGCAGGTGGGCAGAAATTCTGTGGAGATACCAGGCAGTGTGTCTTGGCCAGCTAGCCTAGTTCAGTAGCGTGCAATGCGGGTCTCTGTCCTCAGAGTGGCTATACTTCAGCTCCTGCTTAAGAACTTTCCTTGAACAAGGGGTCCCCAACTCAAGAAGAGTGAAAGCCCCTAGCCCAATTGATCGACTGCAAAGAAGCTCCTCCTCAACTTCTAAGCTCTAGACTTGTGGAACGATTGAATGAGGAGAGGCTGTGAAGCCAAAACACCACCAGAGGCCAGCAGCCCAGACCAGGGTTGGAGAGTCACAAGCGGCATGGGTGGCTGGAGCTCTGCCAGCTGGCACAGTGTCCACTAGCAAGGCTCCCTCTGGCAGCATCCGGTCTCAGGGGGGAGCGTTGATACATTTAAGAAGTCCAGTGCCATTCATAAACCTTCACTGAGCGTGTTCTGGCTCTCGCTCTCAGATGGGTTCGCCAAGTCCCTGTCCCTGTGTCCTCAGACACA
The DNA here is from genome assembly GCF_963930625.1 of Muntiacus reevesi. Classification (NCBI taxonomy): domain Eukaryota; kingdom Metazoa; phylum Chordata; class Mammalia; order Artiodactyla; family Cervidae; genus Muntiacus; species Muntiacus reevesi. The sequence continues at coordinate 168,437,017 of NC_089249.1, read as the reverse complement.
GGATGTGTAAACATGCTCTGCTCCCCTCTCTAGGACGGACCTGAGGTCATAAGCTCACTGTCTCTTAAGGGACAGCAAGACAGCAGCAGGGGAGCAGCTTTTAGCTGTGGGAAGGGAGGGCAAGGAGAATTGGTTACCATTGGGCACTCATTCTGCTCCGGACACCCAGGAACATGCACATCTATGGTTTAACTTCTTCCTCACAACATCCTTCAGCAGTAGGTGAAGGGGCTTGTCCCAGGTTCTTAGAGCTAGTATGCTGTGGAACTAAAATGTGAACTCAGATTGGAAAGTCTGCTTTCTGGAGAAGCTGTGAATTCACCCAGAGCTTTCCACCAAAGCCCTTCTGCCGGACCATTTCTAGCTCCCACAGTTTACACATTACTTGTTCATTCATTCATTTATTCTATACATTTCCCCAAACAGGCATTTGGTGCTAAGTAACATGTCAGGCGGTGGCTCAGATGGCAAAGAATCTGCCTGCAATGTGGGAGACCTGGGTTCGATCTCTGGGTTGGGAAAATCCCCTGGAGAATGGAATGACTACCCACTCCAGTATTCTGGCCTGGAGAATTCCATGGCCTGCCAGAGGAGCCTGGCAGGCTACAGTTCACGGGGTCGCAGAGTCGGACATGACTGAGCAACTCTCACAACAACAACACAACAACATGTTAGGCAACAGAAACACAAACCCAAATACCCGAACAAGGCATAAGCCCTGCTCTCAAGGATTTATAATGTAACTGGAACCAGTCCTGAATCAAGACATAAGCTGAGTTAACTATACTCCCAAGGGAAACCCTGTAGTAGCAGTCTGATAAGATGGTAAGTAGTTTTAACATGAGAATGACAATTCAAGGTTTGGTGACATGCGGGGGGTGGGGGGCGGGCGGGGAAAAGTGGGGAGGTGGCAAACAGATTGTCAGTTTTATACTCACCCCCCACCCTGTCCTGTAAATGTGTGTGGTGTGGAGGGTGAGCAGGCACCATCAGAGAGAGCTGAGGGGGAAGTGGTATTCTGGGGCACGGCTTCTTGTCAGCCACAGCAGGAAGTGGAGGGAGGGCTTGTCAAACATACTGAGGTTTAGGGGAGTTTATTGACTACAGAGCTTTGGTTTTGGGGGTTCAGTCAGAAGGGTCTTAGGAAAGGGGGCAGTAGTTGCCTAAAAGGGAGTGAGTTTGGGAAGAATGTAAATCCTCACGGCAGTCAAGAATGACGGGGTGACAGGCTGAGGGACTGAGGCACTGCGGTCCAGACTACGGGCCAAGTCCATTTCATACTCTGAGGTTTCTCAGGCTATTTTCAGTACAGGAAGCGAGCTATGTTCTCTGTTCAGCATACCAAATAGAATATGGGGGAAATTTGTTAGGGAGTGAGAGGGGGAAAGTCAGTCTCAAAGCAGGTTGGAAGCCACCAGCGCTGTGTGAAAGGGAAGAATTTAGCCTGGAGTCGAGAAGGGAGGTGGCTATTAGGTTTAACACAAGGCTTGACCTTCAGTCGGTTTTCCTTATCCTTTTAACTGGCTACTAGTCTGTTCATTTAGTGAGTACTTATTCCCCTTCAAAGTTTCTGTCCCCTGTCATAGTTTCCAGTTAATATCTGGCTTAACAGAGAAGCAGCATGGTGCTATGGAAAGAACTTGGAGCATGGTATCAACAGACTAGAGTCCAGTGACTTGATTAAAAGTCTCAGTTCTATAGCCAACCAGGGATGGAATCAGCCAGCACTAGAATTCAGGATTTAGAACTACACTTTTTCCATGCTTTTCAGTTGTATCATGTACTGCAGAGCCTGACTTTCTTAGGTTTCCTGAGGGGCAGTTTTCTTATCTGTACAAATACTTTCCTTAACAATACCTACCTTATAGATGGTTGAGAAGACTAAATGACATGTGAAGCCCATAACCCAGTGCCTGGCCATAGGGTGCCCCGAATACTTTTTCAAAATCATTTTTATCAAACAAAAATTTCTTGGCTCTATGGCTGCACATTGTAGATGCTCAAATGACTATCTCACTACACACGTTATAGGATGGATTGTGTTCCCAAAGAATTCACACACTATTAAAATCCAAGTTGCATTACTTCCGAATTCACTGTATTTGGAGAGAGGGTCTTTAGAGAGAGAGGTAATTAAAGTAAAATGAAATCTGTAAGGTGTGCCCTAATCCAGGTTGACTGACGTCCTTACAAGAAGAGGACATTTGGACACAGACTGTATATACAGAAAAAACCATGAGAAAGCACGGGGAGAAGACGTCATCTATATGCACAAGAGCGAGCTCGCAGAAGAAACCAATGGATCTTGGATGTCTAGCCTCTATAACTGTAATAAAATTACTTTTGGTTGTTTAAAACACTCAGTCCTTGATACTTTGTAATGGCAGCTTTAGCAAACGAGTACAAGATATAAACATTGTACCTTTTTAACTGGTGGCTGAGAGCTGCCTTATTCTCAAGACTAGAAACTACTTTTGTCCTATGTTCTCCAACTTAAAGTCCCAAGAATGCTGGGTCTACTGGGCTGACCGTGAAGCTAGGAATTGCTCCTTTGACTCTTGGCTGCTACCGTGAAGTCATCCAAGAAAGCAGAACTTTTCTCTCTGAAGTGACTGGTGACTTGCTGAGCAGAGGGCACAAAGAGAGAACGCATCATTATCATGGTCCATTCCCGTGGTACTTTCGGCTACAAGGGTCGGGAAGGGCACCTAGGAGTACACTCTCGGACGAAGAAATGGAAGGAAAATGCTGCGTCCGTGTGACCCCGGTGTTCTCAGTCCCAGGACAGTGGAGAAAGAGCAGACAGAAGAAAATGAAGTGGTCCGAGGTGGGAGGAAGGAGGAGAGGTGTCCGACGTGAATCTCAAGACACTTTCCACCGACGGAAGCGGAGAGTTGTATCCTGCTCAGCGGAGTCTGGAATGGCGACCTTCCTCCGGCCACCGGGTGTTGGGAGACTCTGGGTGGATAACGCGTAGGCCCCCCGGAGCCCCGCGGGAGAAGGCCGCCCGGGGCCACAAGGCTGTGCGGGCGCGCGCGCGCGCCCCCGACAAGTCCTCGGGGCTCTGCCCTCCTCGGGCGCGCGCCCGCGCCCTCCCCACCCCGCCCCTGCCCCACGCCGGGCTGGGTGGACCTGGCGTCCCGGGCCGCGCGCGCCCCCTCCGCGAGCCGGGACCCCGGGCCGCGCGCGCCCCGCGCCCCGCGCCCCCTCCCCGCCCGGCGGGCGCGCGCGCTGGCTCCCGCTCCCGCTCCCGCTGGCAGCCGCGGCTGCGGCGGGGATTGTTTTTGTTGTCGCTGAGGCCGGAAGAGCCGCGGGAGCCGGGTCCCTGTCCCCGGGCCGGGCGCCGCCGCCGCCCCTTGCCCAGTGCCCGCGTCTCCGCGGCGCACCCCGAGCGCCAATATTCCGGAGATCAAGCGTTACGCGGCGGCGGCGGCGGCGGCGGGGCCCGGAGCGGGAGGCGCCGGGGACCGGGGCGAGGCGGCCCCCGCCGCCGCCATGGAAGCGCTGGGACCGGGTGAGGAGCGCGCTCGAGCCGGGACCCAGACCGGACCCCGGGAAGCCTGGGCGAGTGGGAGGGCTGGCCGCTCCCGGTGGCCCGGATCGGCTCGTGCGTACCTGGGTTGGGCCGTCAGGCCTGGGGGCACGGGGCCGTGCCCCACTGCACAGGACGGAGGGAGCTGACCCCGGCCTCGGGGGCGGGCGAGGGGGACGGGTTCCGCGCCCCAGCCTGGAGAGATGAGCCAGGTCCCTAGGTCTAAGGAGGGGGAGGCCCTGGAAGGTGAGCCGCGTCCCTAGGTAGAGGGGAGAGCTGACCCAACCTCAGGGAGGTGGTTTGTACTCCAGGGTGAGGCGAGGCCAGTCTGGGTCACGGAAGGAAAGATTGTGCCAGGTGCGCAGCGGGGGCCTGGCCCGGACCTGACCGGGAAGGACTCCGCCACCAGGGGTATTTTGGCTTGGGGCCGCACCCCTATTTTTCTTTGCCCTGGCAGACAGTCCAGAGCTGTCAGATAAGGAAGAAGAACTTCCCCTAAACACTTCTCCTTTGCCCTGAAGGCAAGGGGCCAAGTGCCCACCCTTTCTCAAAGGCCCTGAAGTCCCGAGGAGTATGTTTCCGTGTCTGTGTCTACCTGTCATTCTGCACAGCAGACCTGCAGCCGTCTGTCCTAGCGCCTCCGTGACAGGCGAGTTACCCACCGGCGACTCCAGCTCCAGCTTTAATGCCCTGAGTATCTTCTAATTGGGTTAGAAGTAGTTGTGAGGATCAAATAAAGGAGAAAGTGCTTTGTGAACTGTAATTCCTCATCGTTATGAATGGCCTCTGGTTATCTCCCCAACTTTGCCCAAACCAGAAGAACCATTCCAGGTTGTAACAAACGCCCTGCAGGTTGGAGTCGAGTGCTCCCACTTGAAATCCCAAGTTTCTAATGTAGGTCAGGGCTTAGGGAGTCTGTGTTAGAATTAACTTTAATATTATGTCTTATCTACATAGTTGATTTAGTTGTAGAGCATTTCATTTTTTTAGTGCATAGAAAATTCAGTCTACCATTTGAGTTTGGAAACTTTGAAGGTGTGTTTGCTTAAAACTTGTTTACATGGCTGACTGATCCTACGCCACCTTAATTTGCTGTTTAAAGTATTTTTTAAAGGACTTCATAGTCAAATTTCATATGCCTCTTAAAAATAAGTTAGTTTTGTCACATTAATATTATTTGATAAACCTCAGTGTGAGTATTACACTGGGTTACTTCAGCTACATCCTCCAGGTAAAAGCAGGATCTGGTCTTTAGGAATGTAACAGACTTCTGTTCAAATCCAATCTAGTAATTTAATAGTTGTATAACCTTGGGCAAATTATTTAATTCCTTTGAGCTTTCATTTCCTCATCTATAAAATGAGAGTAGTAATAATTATGTGCTGCAAGATTGCTCTGAGAATGAAATAAGGTAATGTATGTGAGAAGTCTTGTTGTAGATAGTAATGCATTGAAAATACTCAATAAATGTTTCTTCCCTCCCTTCCCTGTTAGTAGGTCATAACTGAGTCAACTGTTGGCTTTATGAGCTGACATTGAAAGAGGCTATGTAACTGTATACAAACTAAATTTCATGGAAAAGATCAGTCTAGTGTTAGGAACATCCCGGGGACTCTTTTTTTTTTTTTTTTTGGTTTGATTTTAGCTTTTGTGGGTTTGAGGGCTTATCAGTTCACCCAGGATTATGGAAAATTAATTCTCACTAACCACATTTACGAGATACTAATGAAAAAGCCAACACAGATCTTTTCTGTTGGTTGGAATATTTTCTTGCCTGCTGTCTAGCAAACTCCATTTTTAGTGTCAGAGTACCTTGGAAACCCAATTAATAACAAGAAGCTGCTTGTTGAGCACAGAATCAGAGCAAAGGGAGTTGCTAGTCTTGTGGGATATTTTGTCCGGGCTAAGAACCTGGAGAAGCTCTCTTGCTTCTTTGCTGAAGCACATGGAGCACTGTTCTCTCCTCACCTGAACAATCACTGAAGCATGTTTAGTCTTGCTCTGCATTCTCTCATCCAGTTTCAATTTCTAACAGCAGCTGGGAGGTTTTAGATTAGATTACCATTTATTTTGTTTACATTAATAATAGGGCTTCCCTGGTGCCTCAGTGGTAAAGACTCTGCCTGCAATGCAGGAAACCCACGTTCGATCCCTGGGTTGGTAAGATCCCCTGAAGGATGAAATGGCAACCCACTCCAGTATTCTTTCCTGGAGAATCCCATGGACAGAGGAGCCTGGTGGGCTACAGTCCGTGGGGTCACAAAAAGAGTCGGACATGATGAGTAACTAACTCTGTCATATTAATAGTGCGTGCATGCTCAGTTGTGTCCAGCTCTGCAACACCATGGACTGTAGCCCGCCCTGTCCATGGAATTCTCTTGACAGGGATACTGAAATGGGTTGCCGTCTCCTACTCCAGGGGATCTTCCCCACCCAGGGATTGAACCCAACATGGAATTGAACCCGTGTTTCTTACCTCTTCTGCATTGGCAGGTGGATTCTTAACCACTGTGCTGACATTTATGGCTTACAGCGCTTTACAGTTTGGAAAGTGCTTTCTCAGCTGTTAGTTCGTTTGATCCTCTGTGAGGTAGGTAAGGAAGGTATTATCCCCATTTTACAGATGAGGTTCAGAGAGCTTAAGTGACTGTATTGAGGGCTCGAGGCTAAATGATTGAGGATGAGTGTGGATCACCTGACTCCTAGTCCAATGCCCTCCTCTTCTCTGAAGCTGACTTCATCCAGTCTGTGTTGAGTCATAGTAGTTACCTTTTTGGAAGATGTAATTCTCAGACTTTGTCACTAGATTCTTGAGATGCTCCCAACATGAGGACCTTTGAGAAATAACTGTAATGTTTATACAAGTGCAATCATAATAGCTAACACTTATCGAGTGCTTACCATTATGAGGCACTGTGTTAAGCCTTTTGGGCTTCCCATGTGGCGCTAGTAGTAAAGAACCCATCTTCCAATGCAGGAGCCTAAAGAGATGTGGGTTCCATCCCTGGGTTGAAGATCCCCTGGAGGAGGGCATGACAGCCTACTCCAGTATTCTTGCCTGGAGAATCCCGTGGACAGAGGAACCTGGCGGGCTACAGTCCATGGGGTCGCAAAGAGTCGACACAACTGAAGCGACTTACACCATGGCACATCAAGCCTTTTACATACATCACCTCATGAGATCCTCACAATAGCCTTATGAGATAGGTGCTACTATTATCATTTTTATTCTTCCATTTTATAGATAAGGAAACTGATTGGCTAAGAAACTGGCCCTGGGTCATGCAGTTAGGGAGCGGTAAAACCAGAGTTGAAACCCAGGCAGTTTGGTTCCAGACTTTATTTCTTCAGAAGTCGTTTTGATAAATTCAAAGAAACCAGCTTTGGGGATGGAAACATGTAAAATATATTTTTCTAATTAAATCTTCTAAACTTATTAAAAGGAATGATCACTCAGGTTCTAACTTTTCTCTCTTGCCATGGAAGAGGAACACTATTTCCTTTTCTCCACTTCTTAATCCCTTTCCTTCATTTACTCTGCCTCTGTCTCTTTAAAGAGCATCAAGTACTTCTGAGAGGTATATATGCCATAGGATTGTGAAATATACTGAAGAAGAGAAAGTCCTGAACTGGGAGTTAGGGGACCTAGATTCTAGTCATGATTTAAAATCGAAGTCATATGTCCTTGGGCAAGTCATTTGATCCAGATTTCTGTTTGCAAATTTCTATCATAAAGCTGGATTTGTAATACAGTGATTACTTAAGTGTGTCTTGGAATATGCAAGGCTAACTTATCTATATGATTTAGTTGGGTGAATTCAGTATGCCTGTCCACCTCTGATGTTATTTATTGTCTACTTCTTACATTGTTGATAAATTCCTTATCACACCCGGAGTAGATCCCCTTGTTCACCAGAAATGGAACTCAACTCAAAGAAATATTTTTAGCATAAATTATGTGCTTTTGTTTTAATGAAAAATAATCAATTATTTTAGAAATGACTAGATTTCTGTTTAGTTTCTATCTGCACTGCTACAGAGATTATTAGTATTGTTCAGTTCAGCATTTACTGAATTCCTACAATGCACTCATCATTGAATTAGGTTTTACGATAACTTTGAATTGGAAGTCCATTTCTTCTAAGAGTTTACAGTCTAGTGAAGGAAACAGTAGTTTAACAAGTTGTTTCTAGATACTTGTCCTACGTGTTCCCTATACAAAAGATCTGGGGGACACAGAAGATGTATCCTCTAGCTTAGGAGAGTCTGGAAAAGCTTTCCAAGGAGGTTGCACTTGACCAGAGTTTTGAAGGACGAGTATAATTCAGGGGAAGAATGAACAGTGAATTTAATACGTGAAAAGATTTTCAGTATTTTAGGAGTTAGTGTGTGGTGATCTGTCAACACAAATTTCATTGAAGTGTTTGCTTTGATTTTCCTAAGTGATATTGGACCAGAACAGCTTCTTACTTCAAAGTGTTCTCTCCTTGGTGAATTGTCTTTGTTCTTGGTGAAATACCATTGCAACAAGAGAACCTGTTGTAACTTTCCTTTGTAAATACAGCTCACTTTACTCAACACCTATTCATAGCAGAAAAAAATGTTTATTTTTTGGACCAGTGTCTATTTGACAATATCATCAGAAAGGAATAAGGTTTTCTGTAGACAGATATTTCCCAGACTGTTTCCTTAAACCCTAATTTACTAACTATTGATAGATGTTTGATTTTAAAAACAGAGAAAGAGTTAGTGTGTATGTGCATGTGTGTGTGTTTTGGGGAAAAATAAGCCAGGTAAATGATGAGTTAAACAAGCTTATTTATTACATGACTTGTTAGAGAATTTAATAGGATAATATATATAATGGAATTTTAAGAAGGGGAGAGAATAAACAGGGTTTTTTTAGCTTATGGAAACCTTTCTTTTTTATAGACTATCTTGTAAACCATCAATAGAATAATTGGGAATGACTGCTCTATCTAGACTAGGGTTTCTCAGCCTCAGTACTATTCGATACTTTGGACTGAATACTTCTATATTTTGGGGGGCTGTCATGTGCTTTGTCAGTATCACCCCCCAATTTGTGACAATGAAGAAGGTCTCCACATATTTGGCAAATGTTTACTGGGGGACAAAAGCTCCCCCAGGTTGAGAACTGCTTGCTAGTCTAGACTGTCAGTTCCCTGAAGGCAGAGGTTCTATCTTTTTCTTGAATCTACAGTAAAGCTTAGACATGGAATAAATGGATAAATGTTTGTTGAAGAAATAAACTAAATCTTATGGTCAGGAAATATCAGATTGTCCAGATTTTTAAAATATCAGGTTATAAGGAAGAAAGTCTAGCCTCATTGGTATTGTTTCACTGTCTAAATTAGCAATTAAATTGCTAAAGATAGCTGCTATTTAATCTCTGACAGTCTGTACAAAACTGTAATAATCAAGCTAATTTGTGGAGGATTAATGGATCATCTCCAGCCTGAACTGATGATGGCCTCCAGAGTTTAGAGATTATTTTATTTTAAAATACATACAATTTTGTAAGCCTAGCTGTAGATCTACTGATACTGATAAAAGGTTTTAGACAGTAGAGTGCATCTGAGAGTTCATCATATTGTATCTCCTGTTGATATCCCCCATATTCAAAATAATAGCAGTGTGGAAAAAATATTTAGAAATCTAGAGAATCTTAGGCCAAAAAGCTTTTTACATAACTTTTTATATCGGAGGATGTTCAGCGAATGATAAGATCGCAATAATTGTAGCTGTTTTTGTTTTGTTTTGGCTGGACTGCACAGCTTGTGGGAATTTAGTTCCCTGGCCAGGGACTGAACCTGGGTCCTTGGCAGTGACATTGAAGAGTCCTAACCACTGGACTGCCCGGGAATTCCCAATTGTAGCTATCATCATCATCATCATCATCATGAAGGGAATATCATCCTTCACAAACAAATAGCAAATCAAATAATCTTTCAATCTCTTCAGGGCCTCCAGCCAGCCTGTTTCAGCCACCTCGTCGTCCTGGCCTTGGAACTGTCGGAAAACCAATTCGACTGTTAGCTAACCATTTTCAGGTTCAGATTCCCAAAATAGACGTGTATCATTATGATGTGGATATTAAACCGGAAAAACGGCCTCGTAGAGTCAACAGGTAAGGATTAAAAAGAATAGACTTATATATGTATTTAAATACACATCATTTATTTATTATGAATCATCTTGTTCTCTAAACTCTTTTAACATGTAGGCTTTGTTTTTCTCTAAGGTGGTGAGTTTCTTGATAGCAGATATGCTATCTCATACTTGGTTCTCCTTCATAGATTCTAGCAGAGTACTAGATACATCATCCTTCAGTCAGTAAATAATGAATGAAGAATGGTCCCTCTTTCACTGTCCAAAGGTAGCAGAAATTTATAAAAAATAGATGAAACCATTGATGTCTATGGAAAATAGAACTATCTGAAAATTCAAATTTTGTTATTAAGTGTTGGTATTGGACTTGAGAAAAATATAAGTGTAAAGACAGAAGAATCATCTTGGGGTATTGAAGAAATTAAACTCAGAGAGAAGCTCTGTTTAATTCTAGCATTATCCAAGAGGGGTCTAGATAGGATGATTTAGGTACTGTGATCTGTATATCTTACCAAGGGTGAAGATACAGCCCTATAACAGATCTTCTTCCAGTGTGCTGAGACCACTCACTTTCCTTGTTTCTGTATCTTCACTAATATTCAGTCATTAACATTATAGTTCTTGCCTTTTCAAGAATGCTTTTACTGTCAAGTGAAATTTTTTTTTGTGGCTTGATTTTTTTCTCATTGTAGATCAGTTTTTTGGCCTTCTGGTGTAGTTCATTCTCATGTAAGCCTTTAACTGTTTGACTGTTGTATAACTGAAACCAATAGTAGTAGAAGCGATGGTAATGGCTAATATTGATGCATTCAACATACAGTGCTCTTTGTGTGCCAGGCGTCGTTCTGTGTTGTGGGAATATAGCATGAAAAAGCAGGCAAAAGTTCCTGCCCTCGAGGAACTTACACTATAACGGGGGGTAAGTCCAAAAATAAGTGAATAAACAAATAAAACATATTATTTGCTAGTTGATGATAACTTCTATGAAGAATAATAAAACAAGGATGGAAGATACAGATTGAGGATGGGTCATTGATTTTATGTGTGTGTGTGTGTGTGTAGATACATACATATGGTATGTATGTATATTGTAAATATGTATATCTTAAGACAGTAAAGAATCTACCTGTAATGCGGGAGACCTGGGTTCGATCCCTGGGTCAGGAAGATCCCCTGGACGCGAGTGTAGCAACTCACTCCAGTATTCTTGCTGGAGAATCCCCATGAACAGAGTAGCCTGGCTGGCTACAGTCCATGGGGTCTCAAAGAGCTGGACATGACTGAACGAGTAAGCATGTATATGTGTTGCACATATATTATGTAAGATGTGTGCGTGAGTGCATGTGTGTATATATGTGTGTGCATATTATATGTACATGTAATATACACATTATATGTATGTGTGTGTGTATGTATGTTATAATAGTGTAGTTAGGGAAAGTCTCACTGAAAAGTGACATTTGAAGAGAAACCTAGAGGAGGTGAGGGATATCTCCTTGAAGAGAACCCCAGGCAGAGGTAGCAGCTTGCATGGTGTATTCAAGGAATAGCAGATAAAGCCTGTATTGCTGGAGTAAGTGCCGGGGAGAGTGATAGAGAAACTCCTAAGGGCCTTATCATGCAGAGTCTTGTAGGTCGTCCTAGGAGTTTAGTGTTTACTCCTATTAGATGGGTTTTGAGTAGACATTTGATATGACTAACTGAGATTTTCAATGGATCATTCTGGCTGCTGTGTTGAAGATGAAGCCTGGCACTAAAGCTGAAAAGCCGAGAAATCAATTAGGAAGCTCTTGTAATGATTCAGGTGAAAAGGGCTGGTGACTTGAACCTGGGTTGTAAAAGTGATAGTGATAAGAAGTGGTCAGAGTCTACAAATATTTTAAAGGTGGTGTCAGCAAGATCTGTTGGTGGGTTAAAGGTGAGGTATGAAAGAAATGAATCGTGGCTGATTCCAGGGTTTTTGTCCTGACCAGAGGGAAAGAGGGAGTTGCCATGTATGGAAATGGAGAAAACTATGGGAGAGGCAACAGGGGTCAGGAGATCTGTAGTTATTGAAATGTTATGATTGAGAGGTCTGCTAGACATCCCAGTGGAGACCTCAAGCAGGAAGTTGGATACATGAGGTTGGGCTCAGGGGCCAGGTTATAGGCTGGAGACAGACATTGGAGAGTCATCAGCATATTGGTGGTAAAACCATGCGACTGGGTGAGATCATGTAGGAAGTGAGTGTGGTTAAAGAAAGAGAGACTCCAAGACTGAGTCCTGAGGTAACAGCGCTTGCAGACTGGGGAGGTGAGGAAGAATTAGCAAGGAGACTGGGGGCGTGGGGAGAGCCCACTGGGATGAGGGAAAACCAGGGCAGAGTGAGGAGGCAAGGGAAGAAGATATTTTAAGCTGAAAGAATTGATCATCTAATGTTCAAGGAGTATTGGAGTTTGCAATGTGGGGCTCACTAGGGACCTTGATAAGAGTAGTTTTGAAGGAGAAAAAGGCTCATGAGAGAATATTGAAGAGAGAATGGAGAGGAGCAGTTAGAGACAACTTTGTCGAGAGATTGATGCAGTGGGAAGCAGAGAAATGGACTGCTCAGATGAGGAGGAAGGGTGAAATTTCAGTGTTTTTAAGATGAGGAAAATTATAGGTATTTGTATGCTGAAGAGAATAATTCAGTAGAGTGGAAAATTTTGATGATTCAAGAGAAATGAAGATTCCTGGAGTTATATCTTTGAGCATACCAGAGTAAATAGGCTGGTTAGCAGCCATTTAGTATTTTTCTTTTTTTTTTTTTAAATGTTTGTGTTAGTTGCTCAGTCGTGTCCAATTTTTTTACAACCCCATGAACTGTAACCTGCCATGCTCCTCTGTCCATGGAATTCTCCAGGCAAGAATACTGGAGAGGGTTGCCATTTCCTTCCCCAGGGGATCTTCCCTGGCCCAGGGATCGAACCCAGGTCTCTCACATTGCAGGCAGATTCTTTACTGACTGAGACACCAGGGAAACCCCCCTTTAAAAAAAATACTTATTTTTATTTATTTATTTGGCTGCACCGGGTCTTAATTGTGGCATGTGAGATCTTCGTTGTGTCATGCACACTCTTAGTTGTGTGAACTCTTAGTTGTGAACATGGAACCTAGTTCCCTGACCAGGGATTGAATCCAGGCCCCCTGCATTGGGAACGCTGAGTCTTAGCCACTGGACCACCAGGCAAGTTCCACAGCCATATAGTCTCGTCTAAAATATCCATAAGATATTTGGTTCACGTCAAAAGGTCCCTGAAATTTGGTCCTATTCAAAACATCTGTGAACATATTCAGCCCATGCCAGATTTTTGTTTCGGACAGAGCTGAATGTCAACACCCTCTTGGTGTGGACCAAATGTTTCATGGATGTTTTGGACAAGACCAAATGTCCTGCAAGGAGTAGGCTTATTGCATGATAAACACTGTTCTAGATAGTCTATGTGTGCTTATTCACTTAATATGACAATTTTTGTGGTGGATTTTATGATTATTGTAATTCTACAAATGAAGAAATAGATGTGAGAGAGTAAGTAACTTGTCCAAGGTCATACAACTCTGCAATTTAATCCTTGTGTGACCAGGGGCAAGTTACTTGCCATTCTGAATTTTTATTTTTTCTCTTTAATATGAGAAAAATTATTGCACTGCTTGTCTCACAGGTTGTTGTGAAGATTAAGTGAGAATAGAGGTGAAAGTACGTTTTCTTTTTGGAAAATTTTATGGTTATATTTTAAGAATGTAAGATAAGAAATTACCCTCTCCATCTGAAAATATACTATTCTTAAGTCAACTTTTAAAAATTGGGACTGTATGAAACTATATTTCTCTATCAGTTTTTTGCAATTGCATGACTTAGTTTGAAAACATATGGCTTGCCCACAGCTTTCATTTGCAGTAGTGTTAATGCCTTAGTTTTTTTGTGTGTTGTTGTTGTTTAGTTGCTAAATCGTGTCAGATTCTTAGTGACCATACAGACTGTAGCCTACCAGGCTCCTCTGTCCATGGGGTGTCCTAGGCAAGAATACTGGAGAAGGTTGCCATTTCCTTCTGCAGGGCATCTTCTCCATCCCAGTGATCTAACCTGTATCTCTTGCATCAGCAGGTGGATTCTTTACTGTCAAGCCACTAACTAGCGAAGCCCCAATGCCTTGGCTAGTTGTGATTTATTTTGACTTTTAAGATATAGTACACACACATGGTTTCACTAATATTGGTGAGACATAGCACCTGATTTTTCATTGACTTTAACATTCCAAAGTCTCACAGATTCAATTCTATTTATCTTAAACAGTAGATTCTAGTTTCCCCACATGTGAGTTCATCTTAGATCCTGCATACAGTGTGATCTGGTGTATATGACAAAACGCTGTTCATATTTGATTGACAGAAAGGCTTTCATTCTAAAAAGAAAGAAACTACACTAATAATGGAATGGGGATATTTTATGGAAGGAGGAAATTTTATGATGTCCCCTTCTTTATACTACTTGGAAGCAGTTTGGCATATAAGACGACATTAGGAGGACTAAAGCTGAAGCTCCACTACTTTGGCCACCTGATGCAAAGAGCCAACTCATTGGACAAGACCCTGATGCTGGGAAATATTGAAGGCAGGAGGAGAAGGGGACGACAGAGGATGAGATGGTTGGATGGCATCACCGACTCGATGGACATGAGTCTGAGCAAGCTCCAGGAGATGGTGAAGGACAGGGAAGGCTGGTGTGCTGCAGTCTTGGGGTCGCAAAGACTCGGACGTGACCGAGTGACGAAACAACAGTGCAGAATGATAAATTGCTAGCATTAGTCAAGGGGTTGCCTCAGTCTGTTGACTATGATGCATCTTAGATTTATTTACCCTCAGATGTCTGCCCACTCTCTTTTCCAAAACCAGTGTACTTAAATAAGGATGCATATTTGATAACAAACTTATTATTGTTCAGTTATGAACATGCCAAATTTAGATACCTAAGATAGGTTACTCTTATAAGGTTCTATTTATCATAGGAGAGGATTTTCGAAAGCAGGAATTTGAGAAGGTGCTGCAAATTTTCTTCTCTTTCCTTTTATTCGCTCCTTTTTTGTTGTCATCCCATGATTGCTTTTGTTCACTTGCTATTTTTTTTTTAAGTTACTTGAATCTGTAACTTTAACTCTTGCTTTTTCCAAAGAATTTCAATTCTCATATTCCAGGCAGAACTGGCCTGGGTCATCTTTTTCTTTTTTTGCTCTGAGCCATTTTTAAACTCTTTATTGATTTTGTTACAATATTGCTGGCATCTTAGCTCCCCAACCAGGAATTGAACCCATACCGTCTGGGTTGGGTTCTCCAGGAACCCAAGTCTTAAAACTTCTCCAGGAGGTCTTAACCACTGGACACCAGAAAGATCCTCCAAGGAGTTTTGACCTGAATTTAGATAATTAAGGTATAATGACAGTTTCCTGTTCACCACCATTTCTCAGAGCTAACCTCCACTGTCTCCATTACTGTTAAGGGAGGTAGTAGACACAATGGTGCGGCACTTCAAGATGCAAATATTTGGAGATCGGCAGCCTGGCTATGATGGCAAAAGAAACATGTACACAGCACATCCACTGCCAATTGGACGGGACAGGGTAAGTGTTAACAGCAAGAAACATTTATTAGACTTAGGTCATTTAGTAATAATTACTTAGGACAAAGATGTTTCCCTTTCTAATGACAATTCAGTTCTTAAAGCTGTTTCTCTTGGTGATGATAGATTTGTTATTCTGTACATATTCTCTTGTTTTTTAATTAATCGATAATTGACTGTTAGAATTTAGGTTGATTGTTTCCACAAACTGTGGAAAATTCTGAAAGAGATGGGAATACCAGACCACCTGACCTGCCTCCTGAGAAATCTGTATGCAGGTCAGGAAGCAACAGTTAGTACTGGACATGGGACGACAGACTGGTTTCAAATCGGGAAAGGAGTACGTCAAGGTTGTATATTATCACCCTGCTTATTTAACTTATATGCAGAGTACATCATGTGAAATGCCAGGCTGGATGAAGCACAAGCTGGAATTAAGATTGCTGGGAGAAATATCAATAACCAAAAAAAAAAAAAGAAATAATAACCTCAGATTTGCAGATGACACCACCCTTATGGCAGAAATCGAAGAAGAACTAAAGAGCCTTTTGATGAAAGTGAAAGAGGAGAGTGAAAAAGTTGGCTTAAAACTCAACTTTCAGAAAACTAAGATAATGGCATCTGGTCCCATCACTTTATGGCAAATAGATGGGGAAACAATGGAAACAATGACAGACTTTATTTTGGGGGCTCCAAAATCACTGCAGATGGTGACTACAGCCATGAAATTAAAAGATGCTTGCTCCTTGGAAGAAAAGCTATGACCAACCTAGACAGCATATTAAAAAGTAGAGACATTACTTTGCTGACAAAGTCCGTCTAGTCAAAGCTATGGTTTTTCCAGTGGTCATGTATGGATGTGAGAGTTGGACTATAAAGAAAGCTGAACACTAAAGCATTGATGCTTTTGAACTGTGGTGTTGGAGAAGACTCTTGAGAGTCCCTTGGACTGCAAGGAGATCCAACCAGTCCATCCTAAAGGAAATCAGTCCTGAATATTCATTGGAAGGACTGATGTTGAAGCTGAAACTCCAATACTTTGGCCACTTGATGTGAAGAACTGACTCATTTGAAAAGACCCTGATGCTGCAAAAGATTGAAGGTGGGAGGAGAAAGGGACAACAGAGAATGAGATGGTTGGATGGCATCACCAACTCGAGGGATATGAGTTTGAATAAGCTCCAGGAGTTGCTGATGGACAGGGAAGCCTGGCATGCTGCAGTCCATGTGATCGCAAAGAGTCAGACACGACTGAGTGACTGAACTGAACTAATTTCATCTTTACATATGTTCCAACTTTCTCACAGTGTGAAAGTGCCACCTGAATCTGAACAGTAGAATTTTTATTACTTGTAAAATATTGTGTAACACTTACTTAACGAAAATATTTATAATACCACAATAACTTTTTAAGACATTTGCTCTTAAAATTTAAAAGCAATACATAATTATATACTCGTTATAAACTTATTCAGACAATCTAGAAATGCTGTGGTTTCCTGCTTCCCCACCTGCTTGCATCCTCAATCCCATTTTCATTTTCAGAGGAAACTACTATAATAGTTCAGTGTGTGTCCTTTCAGATATTTTTATGTTCATTAGCTATTTATGCATGTTTGTTGTTGTTGTTGCTTAGTCGCTAAGAGGTGTCTCACTCTTTTGCTACCCCATGGACTGTAGCCCGCCAGGCTCCTCTGTCCGTGGGATTTCCCAGGCAAGAATACTGGAGTAGGTCGCCATTTCCTTCTCCAGGGGATAGTCCCGGCCCAGGGATCAAACCTGTGTTTCTTGCATTGCAGGTGGATTCTTTACCACTGAGCCACCAGGGAAGCCCATTTATGCATGTTTATATATATTATTATTTGTTTGCATATTGTTCTGTGATTTATTTTTTCGTTTTTCACTTAACAATATATCTGGGAGATCTTTCCATCTCTGTACATTTACATTTACCATACTTTTTAAATTTTTTATTGTGGTTAAACAATATGCAACATAAAATTTACTATTTTAACCATTCTTAAGTGTACAATTCAGTGGCATTAAATATATTCATATTGTTATGGGACCATGACCACTGTCCATCTGTAGGACTTTTCATCATCCCAAACTGAGACTCTGTACCCATTAAACAGCAGCTCCCTATTTCCTCCTCTCCTATCCCTGGTAACCACTATTCTACTTCATCTTTATAAATTTTTTCTAGGTACTTCATGTAAGAGGAATCATGCAATATTTGTCATTTTATGTCTGGCTATTTCACTTAGCATAATGTTTTCAAAGTTCATCTATGTTGTAGCATCTACTTTATTTTTAACTATTACATAATATTCAATATTAAATTATTCCCCTACTGATGGAACCTAGGTTGTTTCCAATGTTTAGCAATTACAGAAAGTGTTAGATATCATTATAGGTATCTATATTGACTATTCCTGGGGTCTCTCAGCCTTTGTAAATGTGTCTGTATATGTATTTTTCCTTAGGTTGATATGGAAGTGACCCTTCCAGGTGAGGGTAAAGACCAAACCTTTAAAGTGTCTGTTCAGTGGGTGTCAGTTGTGAGCCTTCAGTTGCTTTTAGAAGCTTTGGCCGGGCACTTGAATGAAGTCCCAGATGACTCGGTTCAAGCACTTGATGTTATCACAAGACACCTTCCCTCCATGAGGTTAGTTTGAATTCTTTGCCGTAAATGTCAGACTTTTGTTGGTAGGTTGCACTGGTACCCATGACTTCTGCATAAGTCATAGTTCAAACTTGGTTTCAGTTTACAAAGTTGAGAGTGAAATTGAAAGATCTTTTCTAGTTTTTATTGTGAAGCATGCAAATTTTTGTTTCTTCAGGTACACTCCAGTGGGTCGCTCCTTTTTCTCACCTCCTGAAGGTTACTACCACCCTCTGGGAGGGGGCAGGGAGGTTTGGTTTGGCTTTCATCAGTCCGTGAGACCCGCCATGTGGAACATGATGCTCAATATTGATGGTAGGATGGAACTCTGTTACCGTTTACTCTTTGGGCTGGTTTTTTGGTCTTTTCCCGTTCCCTGAAGCTAAGATTCCTTCTCTGTTTCAGTATCTGCAACTGCTTTCTACCGGGCGCAGCCTATCATTGAGTTCATGTGTGAAGTTTTAGACATTCAGAACATCAATGAACAAACCAAACCCCTAACAGACTCCCAGCGTGTCAAGTTTACCAAAGAAATCAGAGGTAGGTATTTGCATCACTGTGGTCTTGGTCAGGCAGCTCAGTGTGGTCCAAGGAGCACCGTCTTACAGTCAGACACTCGTGGGCTTCCATCCCATTCCTGCCAGTTCTGTCACTGGGGCTTTGGGCAAGTTACTTAACCACTGTAAGCCTTAGTCTATTCTAAGGTAAAAATAATAATATGAATCTTGTAAGATTGCTGTGAGAATTAAATGCAACTGGGTGTATAAACTTCTAGTACATGTCATGCACTTAGTAACTGTTGCTTTTACATACTTGAAAACCTCCATTTTAATAAAATGGAAGGACTGAAATGTCCCATGGGCGCCCACTCCTTCTGTGATGTTCCCCCAGTATTCTGATTGGGGCGGAGATGGTGTGCGCCTGTACGTATGCATGGGAGTGCGTGTGTTTCCCCAGGTGTCTACCTTCACATGCTGTTCTTGCTCCCCTTCCCCCATCCTTCATCTCCTTGCATCCCCCTGTGTCTTCCTTCTACCCTCTGGGGTTCAGGGTGGCCCTAGAGAAGCCGAGAGAAGGATCAGGATGAGTGAGTCTCAGATTTCTAAGATTTCTCAGATTAATACAAAAATACAAGTTTGTTTATTCTCAGAATTTCTTTGCTTCTTTACTTGTTAGCTATCTTCTCTCATTATACCATAAGCTTCCTTAGGGCTATCTCTAGGTTTAAGATTAAGTAAGCACTAAATCATGGTTGATGCATGATATATATTTGTTGAATGAAGTAATACATTAAAGTAGGTGCCTAGTCTTCAGTCATCTGGATTCTAATTTTTTCTGCTTGGCTGAGGCTTTTTTGCCTATGCATGATGAAATCTTTCCCATATCTTTGCAAACTTTGTCTTGTACAATGTCATGCCTATCTGAAGAAAACCTTCAAATCTTTTTTTTTTTTTTTGGTCACTATGATTTTAATTAATACTGATGTTTTGACTTTTTTTTAACTTGAGGTCTGAAAGTTGAGGTGACCCATTGTGGACAGATGAAACGAAAATATCGAGTGTGTAATGTGACTAGACGGCCAGCCAGTCATCAAACGTATGTTAACCACATCTAAAACTGTGCAATTACATTTGTTGTATCATAGGTAGCTACTATAATAATTTGAAAAATTGGTATCCCATTTTAGCACTAGTGGTAAAGAACCCACCTGCCAATGCAGGAGACACAAGAGTCATGGGTTTGATCCCTGGGCCTGGAAGATCCCCTGAAAGAGGGCATGGCAGCCCACTCCAGCAGAATCCCATGGACAGAGGAGCCTGGAGGGCTACAATCCAAAGGGTCACAAAGAGTCTTGACACAACTGAAGTGACTTAGCATGCATGCACACATTATAATTAAAAAACTCACCCAGATCTTCATTTTAAACACCAAAGCTTTTAAAAAGCTTTTAAATATTTTTGATAGAAATACTAATAAAATGTTTTTCTTGCCTTTAAAATATGCTGAACATATCAACTTTCATATAGTGGTGCAGAGTCATCATTATTAATATCATTTATTCTAGTGTTGTAGTTCTCAATGCATGGCCCAAAAGGATCTATTAAGAACTGTATGTCATAAGAGCTGTCATGGGAAGATATATATTGCTTTGAGTTTTATGTGGATTTTTCTCCCCCCTTTTTAGCTAACTGTCATTTCTTCCAGCTGTCAGTGTGTATGGCATGCCTCCAGCAGCAGATTTATTTATACTTCCTCAATCTCATTTTTCTAATCACCTAACTTCTAATCTACTGTGAACTGTGCCTAATGAGAAAATATATATGAAAGTGCTTTTTAAATTACCACATATGTAAGTTTTATTCTTGTAATCAAGATCATTAAACTGGCATAAATATAAATATTGGCTTTTCTAAGAGCATGAACTTAACTATATTAACTTTACCTTATTTTACATACTTACTCAGAAGACTTTTTCAAACAAGTGTAATCAAAATCACCTACATGACTTTGCTGTAAATAACTGAAATTTTAGAGTGGCCTCTGGATAAATGTAGTATATCAATTCAGTATGATTTGAACACGTTCTTCAGTATGAACTCATGTACACGTCACATGAATTTCTTGAGTTATAAAGTGATATTCTTTGTATCCTTTGTGTTATACCATTGAATGCGTTCTCTAGGGAAAATAAAAGTCACTATGGCATTTGTTATAGTGACAGATTATAGCATTTGTTTTTTGTTTTTTTTTTAAATCCTGTCTTTTTTCATTATTTAATTACTGCATGTTATCCTATAAGAATGGGCTTCCCTGGTGGCTCAGATGGTAAAGAATCTGGTTGCAATGCAGGAGACCTGGGTTTGATCCCTGGGTTGGGACTATCCCCTGGAGGAGGGTTTGGCCACCCACTCCAGTATTCTTGCCTGGAGAATTTCATGGACAGAGCAGCCTGACGGGCTGTAGTTCATGTGGTCGCAAAGAGTCAGACACAACTGAGTGAGTAAGCACAGCACTGCTCACCCTATAAGAATAATTAAACTTATAGAACTATATAATTTTTGCTTAAAAATTAAAAGCACATAGACTTAAATATCACATAGATGATCCTCACTGCATTATTACTTTGTGGGGCATTAACAGTTAAAAAACAAGATTAAAGTTATTATTGTGCCAAGTTGTTTGAGATAATTTGTCTCCTGGAAGACCCAAGTAAGGAGTCTCTTAAATCACATTCTCCAGTTTGTGTCAAGTATCTTGACATGGTCTCAAGTTCATGTATTTGGTTTTGTGGCCTCCAAATCCACATATATTTGTCCTGGTTTGGGGATCTAAAAATGTGGCCCCAGTAACTATGCTGCACTCATTTTACCAGAAGTTCTCTTAAACAATTAAAACTCATATGTGGATGGTCCAGGACCTTATTTATATTTACTCATCTCTAAGAAGTCAGCAAGAGGGACTTGCTGGTTATGTCCCAGTGGTTAAGACTCCATGCTCCCAATGCAGGGGGCCCAGCTTTCATCCCTGATCAGGGAACTGCATGCTGCAACTAAGACCAGTGCAGCAAAAAAAAAAAAAAAAGGCCAGCAAGAGATTGTATTTATACTGATAAGTGTTAAGTGACCTTTAGTGAATCTGTGTATTTTCTGGTTCTGCAGCTTCTTCTTAATTTAAGTTCTTTTTCCATTTTAATTAAAATTTTTTCTCATCCTAGCTTCAACAAACAAACATGGAAAATAACAACAGAATCACTGTCTTGATTAAATACTAAGATGGCTTAAGTGAAAATGGCTAAATAAAGATTGACCTTTGTTTTTTAAGTGATTGGTCAAGGTAGAAAATGTTAGTAGGCTTTTGTTTGTTTGCTTGTTTAAGAAAAAAATAGAGCTTGAAGAAATTTCTTAAAAGATATTCTCTCTTATAGTTTTCCCTTACAGTTAGAAAATGGTCAAGCTATGGAATGTACAGTAGCTCAATATTTTAAGCAAAAGTACAATCTGCAGCTGAAATACCCCCATCTTCCCTGTCTCCAAGTGGGACAAGAACAAAAGCATACATACTTGCCACTTGAGGTAAGCTAAACTAAATTTTCTTTTCCAGTCTGCCAATCTCTTGAATGTGTGTTTGTGTGTTTTAAAGTCATGTTCTAAACTAGTGATAGAATTTAATATTAATCTCTAAAATATTTTGGATGGGCAACTTCACCTTATAGCAGAATTTTCATTTGTTTGGAAATGGAAGATATAAGCTGCACTTCAGCAAATCTTATGATACAGAAACCCAAGACACAAACTGACTCCTCTTTGCCTCTTGATAGGTTTGTAATATAGTGGCAGGACAGCGATGTATAAAGAAGCTCACAGACAATCAGACTTCCACGATGATCAAGGCCACAGCAAGATCTGCTCCTGACAGACAGGAAGAAATCAGTAGACTGGTCAGTAAGGCATGGTCTTTAAGATCAGCTAGCTTTCAGATTAAAAAAAGAAACAATAGAAAATGCCGGATGGGACACAGTTACTCTTTGGTTTTTATATATGCAGGCTTTCCTGTTCTTTAGGTGAAGAGTAACAGCATGGTGGGTGGACCTGACCCATACCTTAAAGAATTTGGTATTGTTGTCCACAATGAAATGACAGAGCTCACAGGCAGGGTCCTCCCAGCACCGATGCTGCAGTACGGGGGCCGGGTAAGCCTTTTATTTTATTCAACAAGTTTCTTCCAACAACCAGTCATAAAGCGATGAATCCAGGGTTTTTCCACTATACCACACTGAGTTTATCCATTGCTTTGCTCATTGTTGCTTTTTGTCTTTTGGCTAATATCAAATAGTTTTATGTATCCTCTCATCAACTTTAAAATGGACTTAGATTGTAATGCCTTCTCTCTTTTGTTTCTTTTATTTGTTTGTTTTTTTAAAGAATAAAACGGTAGCCACACCCAACCAGGGTGTCTGGGACATGCGAGGAAAGCAGTTTTATGCTGGCATTGAAATTAAAGTTTGGGCAGTTGCTTGTTTTGCGCCTCAGAAACAATGTAGGGAAGATTTACTAAAGTGAGTATCTTCATATTTTGAGCTTAGTAATATCCCTTGCAGATATGAAAATACCATCTTTATGTGACTGTGCTGTGTACACTGGCACTGAATCTGACTCCTATAGTGACACCATCTGGCTATAGGAAAAAGACCTTGTTCTTACAGTGAATTGCAAATGGAAATTACCTTAAGAATCTGACTCAGCTTCCTACGTTTAGAGCAGAAGTCTGTGGCTAACAAGGTTGAAGTGGTGCTGATTGGAAAATTCTTGAGTTCTTAGTGAAGCTTCCTTTGGGGTTAATTGTACCTTTTCAGCTAAGATAAAAACTAGTTCATTTTTAATCATTGTAATTAACTAGGGAGCTTGTCTTACTGGAGGTCACTGATTTAAGATCTTTGGTTCACATCTTACAGATGTAGTTATCTATATAAAGGAAGTTAGTGAGAAGGGTGGAAAAATTTCCACAGGAAAAGAGAACTAGGGTGAAAGAAAGGAATCCTACAAAATATTGGCAAATGCACAAAAGAAATTATCCTGAAAACTTTTTACATAGACTGGAGTAACTTCTCAAATCCAAAATTTAAAACTTGACTGTGGATTTTGCTTTTTCTTAAAATGATGTTTTCTTTGACATTGTTATGGAAGCAGATCTGTTACGAGTTTGAATGTAATCCTAAATATGATGATTTTGTGACATAGAGTGTTTCTGTGTTCCCAGTTGAACACAAGCTTACCCAACTATTCTTATACTTGGCTTACCCAAATTTCACGTTACCTGAAATTTTGACCTTGCTTTTATCTTCAGTCCTGAATCACTGACTTGAATGTTTAAAAAAATTGAACAGGATCACTATTCTAGGCTCTGAGGCCCAGCTGAGGCATAATTATTGTAAAGTTCCAAATGATAATCTGATAGTTTAGTAATGCAGAATCTTCTCCATTATAATTGCAGTGATACAACTTCTAGGCTGTTTTTGGCAACGAGTTAAAGATGGAATTTTTTTTGTTTTTTAATAATTTTAGCTAAAAATTTACAGAACTGAAAGAAATATCTTAGAGGAAGCTAAATGCTAAGATTGTGCCCTGAAATGAAAGCACTGTGCCACCGGTTCTATTTTAACAGGAGTTTCACGGACCAGCTCCGTAAAATCTCTAAGGATGCAGGAATGCCCATCCAGGGTCAGCCATGTTTTTGCAAGTACGCACAAGGCGCTGACAGCGTGGAGCCCATGTTTAAACACCTGAAAATGACATATGTGGGCCTGCAACTTATAGTGGTGATCTTGCCTGGGAAGACGCCAGTGTATGGTATGGACCCCTTTAATGTTAAATGAGGGGTGATTTCAAGTAATTGGTGTAGCATTCAGGATAAACTAGGTTCTGCTGCAGTCACAAACAACCCTGAACTCTCAGTGGCTCAGAGCAACAAAGGTTTTTTCTGCTCCTGCTGTGTGCCCATTGAAGGTAAACTGCGGCCTCTGGCCCACGTCGTCATATCATCTTCACTCTGGAACCCAGTCACTGTTTGGAGTGTTGCCCGCACCAAGGCAGAGAGAAAAGAGCTCTGGAGAGTTGCTTTTTTTTTTTTGGTTTGTTTTACACAGAAGGCCCAGGGAGGTTTTTATTTTTATTTTGGCGGAGGTGGGGGGGCAGTGGGGGTGTTTTGGCCACACCCGGAGGCATTTGTGGTCTTTGTTCAACCAGGGTTCAGACCCAGGCTCCCTGCATTGGAAGGGCGGAGTCAACCATCCAACCAATAGAGAAGTCTCTGGAGGGTTCTTAACTTAGGCAGTTTCTTGGCCACAGCCAGCTATATGGCCCACTCAGCCTGGGACGGGGGGCAGGAAATGCAGTGGGAATGAGGGCAGTGCAATTCTCCCATAGCCCCCAAAGTAGGGGGAACTGGCGTGTCTGGTGAGAAGCACTTACGAGTATCAGGTGGGGGAGCCTGCCACTTCCAGAACAGGAACTGCTTGGTTTGTATCTCATAAGAGGAATGATACAAAGCTCTTTTGGCTATCATCTAAGCAAAGGCTTTGGAAACTATATAGACCAGCGATTTGAACTTTATAAACTGTCTTCAGCTCTCTGTATATTTCTATCTTTTGTTAGCTTCTCTTTTTCTGTCCTGTTTAGAGCAGGGAGGAGGGTGGAGGAAGGAAAAGAATCCCTTAAAATTCAAAGGGCTGGTGTGTGTACTAAGGAGGGGGAGCTGGGGAGATTGATTTCTTTGCCCAGACCAGTCCTGTGAGAAAAGGAACCTCAACAGACTTTTGAGTGAGTGGTGGCAGGCAGCATGGTGGAACAGAGGAAGTGGGCCGGCTTCCAGGCCTGCAGGAGAGAAGGGAAAGGAGAGGACCTATCCAAAAAATATTGCCCTCGCGGTTTAGCGGATGAAAGGACCACATATGAAAAGCAGGCAGCACAGTGTACGATATATGGTAGGCACTCTGTGAAAGTTAACGTGTAGGAGCTTTCCCCTTTACTTCTAGGATTTTGGAGAATATATCAACATTTACAATGAATTAATAAACTTATTTTTGTAGCGGAGGTGAAGCGTGTTGGAGATACACTCCTAGGAATGGCTACACAATGTGTCCAGGTAAAAAATGTAGTGAAGACCTCACCTCAAACCCTTTCTAACCTTTGCCTGAAGATAAACGCAAAGCTTGGAGGCATTAACAACGTGCTTGTACCTCATCAAAGGTAAGATCCTGAACTCTATGTTTTCCATTTGTTTCTTAAGACCTAACTTACATCATTTGCAATAAAACAGATCTCAAATATACCCCTTGGTTACTTTTTCTGATACACATATGCACTCATGTAACCACCACCCAGGTTAAATATAGAACATGTCCAGCTCTTCATCAGGCTTCCTTGTGGCCCCTCTCAGAAGATAACCCCTGAAGGTACCACTAGACTCCCCTGATGACTCAGAGGAGCCTGGCGGGCCTGGCCCACCATGTGTGTGTATACACAATAAGTAAAATAAATGTAAATTATTTATGGTCAAATTATAAATGGTCAAAGTGATAAATACTATGGAGAAAAACAGAATAGGGAAAGAGACGAACTTTATTCTCTTCCTCATGTCTCATGTCTTGGGCATTTGGTCCTAGTTTCATGTGCCTTCTGCAATTCAGTATCCATTGTAGAAATCCCAGGATCCTAAGAGAGACTTCTGGGAAAGTTCTTCCTTTGGTGGTGGTTTAGTCGCTAAGTTGTGTCTGACTCTTGCAACCCCAGGGACTGTAGCCTGCCAGGCGCCTCTGCCCAGGGGATTCTCCAGGCAAGAATACTGGAGTGGCTTGCCATTTCCTTCTCCAGGGGATCTTCCCAACCAGGAATCGAACCCGGATGTCCTGCACTGCAGGCAAATTCTTTACTGACTGAGCTATGAGGGAAGCCCAAGTTTCCCCTTTACACATAGAGATTTTGTTAAATTTGGGTTAGGTTCTTTTCTTGACTCTTTCCTTCCTGCTATTGCAGAAGAACCACGTCGGGCTTCCCTGGTGGCTCAGCTGGTAAAGAATCCACCTGCAATGCGGGAGACCTGGGTTCTACCCCTGGGTTGGGAAGATACCCTGGAGAAGGGAATGGCTACCCACTCCAGTTTTCTGACCTGGAGAATTCCATGGACTATCCATGGGGTCGCAAGGAGTTGAACATGACTGAGCAACTTTCACTTTCACTTGACTCCTTCCTGCTGTTGCAGGAGAACCCCGCTGGCTTCTTTAGTCAGTTCAGATTCGTGATCCTGGGTGGCCGGCACTCAATGGGCATTAGAAGTCTCTCCCAGTGGGCACACCTTTATTCTCTCTTGTAAGATTATGTCTGTGATTGTATCTAGTGAGCTTGCTAAATGAAAGCATTTTCATCCCTGTGTCTGAGTGGCAACGTCTCCTTAAATTTGAGCAGGCCCTCAGTGTTCCAGCAGCCTGTCATCTTCCTGGGAGCAGATGTCACACACCCCCCAGCAGGTGATGGGAAGAAGCCATCCATCGCGGCTGTGGTTGGCAGTATGGATGGCCACCCCAGCCGGTACTGTGCCACGGTTCGCGTGCAGACCTCCCGCCAGGAGATCTCCCAAGAGCTCCTCTATAGTCAGGAGGTAATCCAGGATCTTACCAACATGGTTCGAGAGCTGCTGATCCAGTTCTACAAATCCACACGCTTCAAACCCACCCGGATCATCTATTACCGTGGAGGGGTATCCGAGGGACAGATGAAACAGGTAATCTCATTATCCTGTAGCTTCCCTCTGGGGCATCTACATATTTTTTTCTTTTTTGGTCATACCATGTGGCATCTGGGATCTTAGTTCCCTGACCAAGGATGAAACTCATGCCCCCTGCATTGGAAGCGTGGAGTCTGAACCACTGGGCCACAAGGGAAGTTCCCTCTGGGGCTTCTCAGCATCTGATGGAACTTCCTCCAATCTCCCACTCTGGGTAAATCAGATCTGAGAGATACCTAAGAGATAGGCAAGTTCTCAATTAAACGTCATTCCATTTCTAACTCCTAGGTAGCTTGGCCAGAACTAATAGCAATTCGAAAGGCATGTATTAGCTTGGAAGAAGATTACCGGCCAGGAATAACCTATATTGTGGTGCAGAAAAGACATCACACACGACTCTTCTGTGCAGATAAAACAGAAAGGGTAAGAACACATAGGATAAGCTTTATTATCTGATGCAAGTGAATGTGTTTTTGAGTAGGCATACATACAATTTTTTTTTTAAAAGCAGAAGTGCCTAGTAATAATTTAAGAAGCATACTAACTCCAATTGAACTTTGATGAGCAATTCTGAATGATACAGGTGTCAAGACTGAATATTTCTCTTATGTGACAGCAATACTGGTTTCTAGAGTTTTTAGAGGGGGAAATAAAAAGCATGCCAGGTATACTATGGTGATATAGGTAAGCTCCAAAGAGAGGGGTTATTTATTTGGACTTTATTGCCATTTGCTACTTTTTGTTATCAATGCCTAAGGCATGGGTCTAGGGTATAAAGAAGCATTTCTTTTCCAAATAATTTTACATCAGCGCAGAGGATTTTTAGGGTATGCACTTTGAATACTTTTGATGTTACACTTAATAATCATGGGTAAGTTAAGTTCTCTAAGCTACAATGTTCTAACTGTAAAGTGTGATAAATATTATACTTAGCTTCCATGGTTGTTAAGGATTAAATTAGTAAATGAATGTTAATTTTGGGTATAATTTCCAGCATTAGATTAAAAAAACATTTTGTGTAACCTATTTATAATCTCATATTAATGTACAAACTAGGTAAATTACAGGCAAATAGTGTTGAATGACTTTACTTCTATGGTTTTTTCTGTGATATTACTTTATCTTTTTCAGGTCCCCTCTGATTGACTCCCAGAGAGACTGGTTCTTTCCATTGCCTAATCTTGTGGTCTTCTGGGTGACTCTCATTGTTTTCTAGTGCTTGCTTAGTTTTTGCCTCTAATCCAAAACTGAGCTGTTTTTTCTCATTTTCTGAATCATTAGAGAACTAGGGTTTTATCCTTGGGCCCCAGGTTCATCAATCAGCACAGATTGAAAATACTGTCTTCCAAACTGCCCAGACTCTGACTTGGTAGTACTTCCTAGATTCTGCTAATTCACCTTCTCTGAACTCTTGCCTGAGCCCTGGGCACAGAGTATCGTGCCCTCCCCTCCTTAACTGCATAGTCACTCTCCATCCCTCTGTCACCTTGCTATTCCTGTAACTTTAGGACCTGGATTATTTTTCTAAAATCCCAGTCTATCTCATAACTATTTTTGACCATCTGGTGTTACTCTTGACCTTTGAAGATTGACTGTCCCAATCCTTGGTCTACTTTGCACCCCTAACACTTACCAACATCTTCAGTTCTCTAAATATGCCTCTTGCCAGTCTCCAACTCTGAATTAATGCACTTGCCTATTTCCTTTGCTGCTATTCTTAGGCTGGTTGAAGTTGCTGAGGAAAAAAGTCATTTATTCAATAATGAACCATATTACAAGTTCTTGATAGCAAATCTCAGCCAGGCCTTGGATGCTGCAATTTTTTTTTTCATTTTTCCTATTCTCCGTAGCATCTGTTCCCATCCTTTATACTCTTCTCAAGTCCCCAACCCTAACCATGACACCTTCATTGCCAACAACTTACATTGCCAGCAATAGAGCAACCTTCTATTTTCTCCAGAAAACAAAATTGTGAAGGCATGAATTTTCTCAGCTTCCTCTCTTCTGCTTTCAAATTTAGCTAAATCTTGTGTTTTCTTACCCTGTTCCTTGAATCTTGGACGCTAACCTCTCCACTTATGCTTTCCCACTCCAACCTGTGCTTTTGGTTTTAATCCTTTCTGCCTCCTCCAGAGCCTCACTTCATTAATTATCCATTATTTTTCAAAATTTCAATTTTCCCCATTCCATTGCCTCCTCCTCATCCTCTAAAGTTTCTTAACTTTTCCTCAGGCTTCTCTGAAACTTCCCTTCTCTCTCAGTCTACCTGCCATTTTTTTTCCTTTCCTCCCTTTATTGACCAAACTTACAGGAAAAAAAGACTTGACTTTCTTTCTGTATCTTCTCACATAATGTTTCAGTTCTCTGTTGCCTGACTTTGACTTCATTGACTCCACCAAGGCTGTTCTCTTCACGACTTGCTCATTTTGAATCCAATGACAGCTTGTCAAATTCCCACACTGACCTCTTTGCAGCACTTATGGGTGGTTGTCTTCTTTGGACTTAGCAATATGACTTTTCAGGTTCACTACCCACCTCTATAAATAGGCTTTCTTTGACTCTTCTTCTTCCTTTATTCATTAAACACTAATGCTTCCTGGCGTTTCATATTTCTCTCTTCTGAATTTCAACTCTCTTTAGTCTCACCTACTTTTCTGGCTTCACTGATTTGCTTATTGATTACCAAATCTGTATTACCAGCCCCAGATTTTCTGCGCAGCTCCTGATCCGTTCTTCTGATTGTCTATCAGTTTACTTAGATGCTCTGTAGGCATTGTGTCAGTCAAGATAGGCTAGGCTGTGCTGTGGTGACAAAAGACTCCAAAGTCTCAGTGGCTTACAAAGATTTATTTCTTGCTCACATTACACATTCATTGGGGCCCTTCTGCAGCTGTGACCTCACTGTGCTCCCTTTGGAACCTAGGATGATGGAGAAGCATCTGTCTGGAACATGGCCAGTCATTGTAGCAGAGGAGAAAAAAGATACACGACAAGCCATATGCTGGGTCTTAAAGCTTCTGCCTAGAAGTGACGCATTTCAGGCCACATTTTATCAGTCAGAGGAAGTTACATGGCCACTTCTAAGTTAATTGGGCAGGGATGTTATAATGTACCCCCAACCCCCGCCCCGCCAGAGGGTCTCTAGAATATTTGACCCCAGTGATCCAATCTACCACACCATTTCAAACAAAACACATGTAAACCTTTTCCTGATTGTTTTGGGATAATCCAAAACAATAGGAGTCTCCTCATCCAAAAGCTATTCCTCCCCTGATTCTCTATTCTTCTGTTGCTTGGTATCACTGTGTTAGTTAGCCAGGCTAGACAATTCTTAAGAGTTGTCTTTAAATCCTTTTCCTCTATTCTCCTCCTCCCTTCCTGTGTTCAGTTGGTCAAACAGTCTTCTGTGTTCTGTCCTGAAATCTCTTGTCTCAACTCTTCCTCTTGTGTGTTCCATCTGCCCTAGGCAGAACTCTTTAGTATTGCAGAAGACTCGTAGAGGTCTCCCGGTCTCCATTCCTCCTTCACAGTTGCATCCTCCACCTGCTGTCAAGGCTAAGTTTTTAAAATACAGATCTTATCCTGCTATGCCACTGCTCAAAAATCTTCAAGTTTCCCCCATGGCCTATGCTTGAGGGTATGAAATGCTTATGGTGTTCAGTGTTTTCCAAGGTAGCCAAAGCATAATATTTCAGTTTGCTTTTTCAACATGTACTCATACACCTTCTATTACCCATGTGACTATTTCCATTTCCTGTGTACATTGTGTATTTTTATCCCTGGAATGACCACATCCATCCCACTTTTTTTCCCCCCTCATTTTTATAATAAGATACAATGTAGACACAGTAAAATTCACCATTTTTATTGTACTGTTGTACAAGTTATGACAAATGCATATAGTTGTGTAACTACACCTTAATATGTAAAATGATCCCATCACACACACTTGTCTTGTGCCCACTTGTAGTTAACCTTTTCCCTCACGTATAGCTGCTGACAACCACTGATATATATTCTGCCCCTAGGGTTTTGTCTTTCTCAGGATGTCATATGAAAAGAACTCATAGCCTTTGGTCTGGCTTCTTTTACTTAGCATAGTGCATTTGAGATTCAACCAAGTTTTTATGTATATCAATAGCTTGTTCCTTTTTTATTGGTAGGTAGTATTTTGTGATACAGATGAACCACAGTTTGTTTATCCATTCCTGACTTTAAAGGATATTGGAATGTCTTCATTTCCATTCCATCCCCCCTCCATTCAACCTCTATGTATCCTATAAGGCAGGGGTCCCCAACCCATGGACCATTGACCAGTACCAGTCCGAGGCCTGTTAGAAACTGGGCTGTATAGCAGATGAGCGGTGGGCAAGCAAGTGAAGCTCCATCAGCTACTCCCCATCACTCCCCATTGCTCACATCACTGCCTGAACCATCTTCCCCATTCCCCCAGTCTATGGAAAAATTGTCTTCCACGAAACTACTCCCTAGGTGCCAAAAAGTTTGAGGACCACTGCTATAAAGCGTGGCTCAACCATTTCCTCCCACCAGCTTTTCCCACTGCCTTCCATAAGGCCCTTATTACATTGCGTTGCTGTCCACTGCATATGACTTTCATGAAGAGTAGGAGGGCAGGGTTACTTGTTCACTCTGTGCCTCTGTCTTCATCCCCAGCATCTGCTGCAGAGCCTTGCACATGGTGCTCAAGCAATAATTATTAAAATGAACATGACTGGACCCTTTTTCCCCAGAGCAGCACCTCTTTAGGTTCTCATCTGTAGATTCCAAGAGATTTTTAAAGAGGGGATTCCATGGTCAAATAAGCTGTATACTCCTTTTCCCTCTTAAAGGTTATACATTACTAGATAAAGATTCTGAGAAGTCATGCAATAGAAAGGCCTTTTAACTTTGGTTTAAACCAGTGTCACTCAAGTTTATTTGACCATAAAACACCTAAACACATCCTGCAGAACTAACATTCGTAAAGCATACAGTTTGGGGAAGGATACTAGAATGATTACAACTCAGTTACATTTCCTCTTGTCTAGATAGGTACTCAAGGTCACATATGAATTTGATGGAATGAGACTTTTCTATACTCGTGAATGTTATTATATGAATAGTATATGATATTCAGCTGAAGTTAACAATAGTTAAAATGGAGTCAAATAAATTTCCATCAAATTTGTGCTAATATGCTAAATATACTTCCTTTATGGAATCCTTTATGTAATCCACTTACAGCAGAAGTGGATAAAAATTGACCAAATAACAAGATTTTTCTATATTTCTGCTTTTCTGGAAGTGTGATTTCAGAGTTTGGTTATAGAAGAACTTGAGAATTTTTAAAATGTAAGCAGTCATCACCTAATTTTGTGGATGGTTAGATTGAGACCCAAAGATACTATGCTTTGTTCAAGGTATGTAGTTGCAAGGAAGGGCTTAGAACTAAAACTCTGGCTTTCCTAATTCTCATTTCAGTACACTCCTCCTGATAATGCATGTGCCAGTGAATTCTTTTATTGATCCTGTACAAGTATTAGTTTTGTTGAATCTGGTGAACCAGTTCGAAGATTCCTTCATCTTAACTTTTACTGAAAGTTGACTTTTTTTTCTTAACTCCAAATAAAAAATAAAACTGATTTTTTTCCCTCAGGAAACTTATCCATCTTAAATGTCTTTTTTTCCCCTCTGTGAACATACCAGCGTGTCATCTATGAAATTGATGACAATAATGCAGCCCAAAGCCACAGGTAGAGTAATTCTTTGTCTGGATCCCCTTAGCAAAACCGTGGAGTCTATTTGTTTGTGAAAATATTTAAGGATGAAATAGTTGGGCCAAGGAAAATTTACAGAAAATTCAACATCTTGAATTAAACCGATTTTCAAGAGTTCACTTAAGAGCAGTTTACTTACTTGTTACTAATGGCCTGAACCCAGTTTAGCTTTTTGATGACTAACTATACCCCCCTTTTTTTTTTGGTAGGTAGGGAAAAGTGGCAATGTACCAGCAGGCACTACTGTGGATAGCACCATCACACATCCATCTGAGTTTGACTTTTACCTCTGTAGTCACGCGGGGATTCAGGTAATTTGGAAGCTGGTCCAGATGTTTGACTTGATAGGGGGGTGTTTGAAAATTCAGGAACTAGCTTAAGTAGACTTGTTATTAAACACTGTACATAACTTGGTTAATACTTGTATCCTAAAACTGTTATCTTTTGGTCTAAGTATCTCCTTGTAGGTGTGCTAGGCAGGACTGTTTCTGAATTTAGGTAGGTTTCCATTCTTCTCTCAGGTAGTAAACTCATGTCAGAGACAGTAATCATACAATTCTTTCTCCAGGGAACCAGCCGTCCTTCACATTACCAGGTCTTGTGGGATGACAACTGCTTCACCGCGGACGAGCTCCAGTTATTAACTTACCAGCTATGTCATACCTATGTGCGGTGCACACGCTCCGTCTCGATTCCAGCCCCTGCCTATTACGCCCGGCTTGTAGCCTTCAGGGCAAGGTATCATCTGGTGGATAAGGATCATGACAGGCAAGTTTCTCAGGCAAATAAAATCTTTCTGTTTGTGTTGGCAGCATGTTTCTTTTTAAAAATGAGCTACCGTTGAAAACTTTTAGGAAGAGCTAAACTTCATTTTAGGGTTTACATTTCATGGAGCAAATAAAATTGCATGTTACGACTTTTGGTCCAAAAAGCTGATATTGTGACTTTTGGTCCAAAAAGTGCCCAGGCTTGTTCATACTTGTATGGTATGTCTGTCCGCCTTAAAAAAGAATCTTGTTTGGAACCGCCTGTGGTTTTCCCTCAGAGCCAAATGCATTTCAGTTCTGCTCAGGTACTAAGCAGCTTCGCAAGATGTCCAGCCCGGTGCCCTGGCTCCAGTCAGAGCAATTACAGGCCTGAGGATTCCAGTTCATGCGAGGGGGAGGTCCTGACCAGGTCACTTTCAGTACAGTCTTGGAGAATGCATCAGAAGGACCCTGGGTGTGTGTTGGGAAGAGGTGGGGTACCAGACCATTCTCACCCCTAAGTAAAGATCTCAAAAGAATCAGACATATTGACCTGTTACTGAGCTACTATTGAGTAGCTAAACAAGTTCTCTCCATTAATTTTTCTTTTCAAATGACCATCTGTGAAGTGTAGCAGTTTCTGGGCTCTTCCCCAAGTCTGAATTCAGCTGCTAAATAGTAGACATTCCACTGCAAGTCTATTTCTGTACAGGTTGAAAGTACACTATTATGGGAAATGCCCAGCTGTGGCTTTGTACCTTTCATTCTGTAATATACATATTCATTCAACACATTTATTAGTTATTCATTGTGTACCCAGCACTGTGCTAGGTACTAAAAACAGTAAGCTGAGGAAGACATGTCTCCTGGGATTTTATGTTTCAGTCTGGTAGACAGTACAGGCAAACATAAAACTGACGGTTAGCTCAAAGCAGTAGAGATGAAAGTGCAATTGAACATCAGAGGAAAGTCTGTTAGAGGTTTCATAGCTGGATGGGTAAGATTTGGATCTATAAAGAAGAGAAAAGAATTTTCCAGGCAGAGGGAATAACGGAAACAAAGAAGACAAGACAAGTGACGTGTTTGGACAGTACCAAGTTTTCTTTGGAGCATTTGAAGAGAGAATAGCAGGCATGAAGCTGGAAAAGTATATTAGAGCAAGATTATCTTTGTTAAAAGTAAAAGGCTACTCATGGGATAAAATAGATATTATTCAACTGTCAGTTGGATGTGAGTGACAGAGAAGAGGATGAAGTAAAAGATGACCAAGATTTTGAGCCTAGATGATAGGGTAAATAATAATTTAAGTGGAGAACTCAGGAGGGATGATAATTTCCCATTTGCTAAGCCCTTTGTATCACATGGTGCCCTTAGAGGTATGTTCAGAAGTTATTGTTATCCTAAAAGGTCAAGTTCAGAGGGATTGTTACTTGTCCAGGGTCCTATAGCTAGTAAGAGGAAGACCAAAAAGGCTGGTGGCATAGTAACATTTGCTGAGTATCTATTATGTTCCAGCACTGTGCTCAACACGTTCATTGATTCATCAAATGGTTATTGAGACACTGTTATGTGCCGGGCACTAGGGATTTAGTGGTGAGATAGACAAATTTACTAGTTTCTTAGAGATTCCATCCTGGTGGAAGAATTATGCAAATAATGATCTTTCAAGTGAAATAAAAGTAGAGGATTTCATGAAAGCATATTTCATGTGGCTCTGACCTGAACTTTAGAGTCGGGGAAGATTTCTTTGGGGGAAACGACATTTAACTGAAAACTAAAGAACAAGTGGGTAATAACCAGACATAAAAGACAGAGAAGTCCTTGCTTAGGCACTGATAAAGATCTGGGTCTTTGCAGACACTATTCTATTTAATTATTGCAACAGTCTATTAAATAAGTTGTATTTTTCAATTGAGCAAACTGATGTTTAGAGAGACATTACAGATTACTTAAGGAGTCACAATTTGAGCTCAAGATCTCAAATCCAGTACTATTCATGCTATTTGAAACCTAAAGTTTGGAGTGGTCTTTTGTTACACTGTTTTGTTTGTTTGTTTTTGCTTTCTTTCCTTTACAGTGCGGAAGGCAGTCATGTGTCGGGACAGAGCAATGGCCGAGATCCTCAGGCCTTGGCTAAAGCTGTGCAAATCCACCATGATACCCAGCACACCATGTATTTTGCCTGAGAGTCTCAGAAAAAGAACTCAACCAGTTTGTTGTCCCACGCAGCCTCAAAATGTTTCAAATGCCTACTGCCTCTAGAGAGAGCCAAGTTGACTTCAGGTGGTCTTCTACCAGCAACTCGGAATAGTTGCACTGAATCTATACTTCACAGCACTGTCTGATGCATCAACAAAATTGAGCCATTTTTTAAAAGTAATAGATACTCATAGATTATCTTTTCTGATGCACTGGACTGAATTTTTACCTCATCATGCAAAGGCTGATCAGCCTGAACTTTCTAATGGACTTTATGAGAAAGGTTTCTATGGACTATTTTGCTAGCTGTGGTGTTCACCGCATCCCTCTAGTCTTACCAGAGAAGATTTTTTTCCTTTTTTCTGTATTCATTGAGTGGGGTGTGTGCATAAAAGGGAGAGAAAAACCAAACAATCTACTTTAGTTCAATGTAACTCTTTAATTGTGTGGGTCCATAGGCTTTTTAATGGAGATTTCTGACTTCGCCACTGTAAATGCCTTGAACGAGCATTGATTTTTTTGTAAGTTTTACAGAATTTTATGAGTTTTTACTACTTTTCTCTGTTGATCTCTACAGACTGGTGCTGGTGCAAGTACAGGCTGCCAGGCAATTGCACTATATTTGGCTGCAGATTCAGACAGGCAGTTCTCTTATTTGGTTGACTTTTGTGAATGTGTAACACAGACAGATGTGATGCATGCCGTGATGACAGATAACACTGCCATGGCAAAAGTACTCATGTTTCCCCCTCTTTGGAAAAAAAAAAAATTAGCTTTTAGTATTTTTCAGAGTTCTCAAAAGTGCCCATTTTATGCTGCTGTGTGGTTTGTTAGATCTAAATGATTTTTAAACTTTTCTCATAGAAAGTTATCTTTGGCAATAAACATTTTTTAAGGTCCCTCCTCTTCCTCCCCCCAACAGTGTACCTTTTTAGATGAGATTTCGGTATGATTTTTATCAGCTGTTTCTTATAGATCATAATCTGGCAATTTCTGAAGCTGGTCAGAAAAGACATATATTTCCATGCCTTTTTAAAGAATTATTTTTAATCTGTTTTATAGTCACAGTTGGTGTCCTATCATTTTGTTTTAAAATAAGCTAGAACCAGGATGCTTCCTTATTGGATAGGCTTTACCAATCCTTAAGGTACCTTGAGTGATGCTGCAACTTGCAAAAATGTACCAGCATTTAAAACTTTTTTTCCCTGGGAATCAAGGTCACTCACAATTACTTGTAGCGCAAATGTTTTGCTTCTCTTTCAACCTGAAATATACTTGGTGGGGTTTCCTTCCTTTTATTAAACTAAAACTGCATAGAAAAGGTTGATTTTTCTTAATAGATTCTGAATTCTGTTCACAGGGAGACAGGATTCCTTTCTTGTTCAAACAAAGGGAGTTGATCTAAAGCAAGCATCAGTTACAATGTGGGGGGAAATGTATTTTGTATTTAGTGTAGATAATACTTTGTGAATGGACAACAGTTACATAGAGTCTTGATAGTTCCAGCCAGTGTTTCCCAGCCCACCTTTTACTGACTTCTAATTCTCTGCCCTGGAAACTTGGGAGAGCTGGAAGGAGGGATACAAGGCCCAGAGCCCCTCCATATGGTTGAGGAAGGTGCCAGGGAAGGAGACAGATACAATGTGGTAAAACAATTGTGCCACCTCTGTCTGGAAACTGCTGGTGGGGGAAACACTGGATCTAACGGTGAAGGATGTTGCTTGAACTCATTAGCTGGTCCAAATCGCTTAAACTAGCCTTCTCAAAACCCCAGCAATATAAAGCACTGTTTTTCTTCAGTCTTTTAAACAAGCTTGTAAATACGTTAAAGTTTACATTTCCATGTGCTGTTGATCAGCGATGCCACCAGTGTTTGCTGAGACTGGTCTCCGAGAGTTTTATAATGTATATTGAATCCTAAAAGCTCATTAAGATACGAGTGCAGACGTCCTTGTTCTCTGCATAGAGTGGGATGAAAGCAAGCTCTGTAATTGAGGCACAACATGGGCAGGAGTGAAGAAGATGGCAGATGTTAATTTCTTAAGATTTTCCTTTTTTGCAAATACCTCACTTGGACACTACAAATCAGGACACGTTGGTGAGGCGCTGGCTGCTGCTTTTTATTCACACTTGTTCAGGGAGAGCACAGAAATATCCTTCAGCTTGGCTACCCTTGACCCAAGAGGAGGAAAAACAAAAGTTTCTTAGGAGATGGAGGACTTGCTGGAGTCCAGGATGAGAGGAACTCTTGGTGGCTGGCTGGCTGATGGGCACCACATCTGCACTTGGGTGCCTCGGACTTGCTTGTTAATAATGCACAGAAGAAGCGTCCCTTCTCACCATCTCCTGGCATGTATGAAGCAGGGAGCCAGGCAGAGCGCCAAGAAGCCCTGACTCGCCTGCCTGTTGTTGGGCTATATGCTCGACCTTGAACTATAGTTTGTAAGATCTCAGTCAGTCCTAGTACACTGGGGCAAATCAGTGTAGTGGTGGAGGAAAAGCCGGGAGGCCTATTTTTATAGGAAAACTGCATCTTGAAGGGTGCAATGCTGTGGTTTTAGACAAAAGGAAGGACAGAGGAATTGAGATTGTTGGGGAAAAAACTTGCTGAGGGGTGAGTCTTTAAGAGGTAATCACTGCAGAATCAGAGTTGCAGCAATACTCTTGCATGCAGGTCTGAATGCATAGTTTTAATTTGGCTTGACAGTTTGGACACAGTAAACCCTTGGGACTGACTGAATCATTATGCATGTGTCAATCAATGGGAAGTGTGCATTCTCTAGAAGTAGGTTTAGACTGTTTGGTTGTTTTTTTTAATGCCGCCTGTTTAGGCACTGTCATGTGGTGTGAAAGACTTAAATGTCGCAATGCTAAAGAGCAACAATTTGGGGAGAAGGCACAGGAGTGGTGAAGATCCAAATGTTGAACCCATGATGTTTTGTCGTGGTGGTTAGCTGCAAAGTGAAGTCGCTGGCTTAACACAGCCGGCAGTCTGGGCAGGCAGCACATATTCACACTTACTATAATTTCTGTTTGCTGCTTCCAAAGGTGACGATTTATAAGCAGACATATTCTATAGAGTCTGTGTTTTAGGATCTGGTGCCCAGTCTATATCAGAGCTTACCTAGCTGGCTCAGCTACCTGTATGAAAAGGTAACCCACTGTTTCATCGGGCCCACCCTCTCCACCCTGCCCCATCGACCCTTTGCGGACGTGCTGTAAGATTTTCTTGCTCAATAGCAAGGTGGTAGCTCTGCTTTCATTTTAAGAAAGTGGAGGCTGAGGGCATTGTATCAATACTGCTTCAACTCCAAGGACTTTTTCCTTGTAAAATTAAAGGGAAGATCTTGTTATTGATTAACCATTTTCTTATCCCTTGCTATTGACATATTCATGCTCTTTCTATGTCTAGTGACTGAAAAAAAAGTTTGCATTTGTTCATTTGACTAATGGTGTCATTTTTGTTTCGATATTGTTAGACTTGTAATGTTTTAAAATGTATTTTTATGAAATCTGGACTGGATGTATGTCTCTAGCAATACGAGGTACTTTTTAAACTATTAAGGGAGGGGTGATATCCCCGTGTTGAGATAAGATGATGGTTGTTTAAATTTGCAAATTTTTTTTTTTTTTGGCCTGCAGGGATATTTTGTGTTCATGTGTCCAAAAATGAATAAATTGGCATTCTTTTGCCAAACATGGTTTTGTTTTGTTTTGTCAACTGCCTAATAAATATAGATTATGCTATCATAGCAATACACATGGTTACTTTTTAAAAAGAAGTTTGAGAAAGAAGAACAATGGGAAACTTCATTTTTAACTCCTGGGGCTCCCTATTTTTAGAAATTGTTATTTGGGAAATTTAGAAGAGCTTCTTGGGACATGTCACATGTGAAAACTTACAAGCTTCATCCAGGTTCTGCAGGCTCCAGAGGGCAGTATGGCCACGTACTTTTTAAGGCTGACTTCTTGAGAGGAGGAGCTGCCTGAATTCACCCATCCTGGGGCTATCCAATCTCCTGTCTTTTAATTTAGTTAAGTTATGACAAGGATAATGCAGAGATTTACACAATGCAGCACTTATACTCAGGTAATTTATAGTTTACCAGAGTACCAAGTACTGCTAACAGCCAACTTTACTACAGGTAGTTATTTTTTTCCATCAGTACAAAATCCTTTTCTCCATATTTGTTATCAATCATTTATCATGAACCCAGAATATGCCAAGTTCTGCCTAGGTTGGAACATAGAAAAGTAAAAACAATTCTTCAAAGAATTCATTTTAATATAGCATAAGGTGGGGAGGAGGAGGCTGCAAGATTCACGGTATCTGAGTGCCCAGTGTATGCAGTCACTTTATATTGACATCTTCAATCCCCAAAAGAGTCCTTATCTACCCAGATTCTTTCACTGACTGCTTCTTTAGGTAATGGAATCCCTCTTTCCCGCGGGAACCCCATGATTTTGTGTGTTTCAAGTGAGTCCAAATGGCCTTCCTCCTGCTTCACCTGCCATTTGTGTGGCATGCATGTACATCCGTGGGGGGTGCGCTGCTGCAGCCACAATGGATCATGTGCCCACTGTTGTTGGAGGTGGGGTGGTTGCGGTGTGGCCAGCAAGCAGGGAAGTCACAACATCGTTACAAGGCCTGTCCCTCTTCTGTCTCTTTGTCTCTTGGCTCAAAGGCCCTGATTTCTTTTATGTTGTCTTTATTCTCCAGAAGCTATTGGCATGTCTTTAAGGAGAAGAAAAAAATCAGATGGGGAAACTAGCAACTATATTACAAGTTGACTGGAGAAGGAAAGAAATTATTCTAGTTTAACAAACATTTCTGAAGCTCCTATTTTGTTCCAGGAAATACAAGGATGAAAGACAAAGTTCTGGTCATTGAAAAGTTCACTTGGGAGCCATATATGTTACAAGGTAGCTCTGAGGATTAAGTGCTATGAGACATATATACAGGGAACCATGGGACCCCTTCAGTCGCTAACCCAGTTTGGGGAGATTAAGGAAGGCTTCTTAGATGATATGATGACTGAGCTGTCTTAAAATAATGCGTGCGTGCTCAGTCATATCTGATTTTTTGTGACCCTGTGGACTGTAGCCTGCCAACCTCCTCTGTCCATGGGATTTTCCAGGCATGAATACTGAAGTGAGTTGCTATTTCCTCCTCCAGGGTAATCTTCCTGACTGAGGGATCGAACCTGCGTGTCTTGGGCCTCCTGTGTTGCAGGCAGATTCTTTACCACTGAGTCTTAATGAAGAATAAGTAAGAGTTTTATAAGGTGGAAGTAGGAATTCTTGTCACGGGCAAAGACACAAAGGAGAAAACAAAGATGATGATTTGTTTGGATGAATTATAAGTAATTTCAGTACTCTTAGATTGTAAGGGGTGTGTAGGGAGAAGTGAAGTGATAAAACTGGATCACAGAAGCAAGCATCAGTTCCTGACAGGACAGGTCTTGAATGACATTCTAAGGAATGAAGAGTTTCTCCACAGGTACAAGGGAATAGAACAGTCTGATGTGTGTTACTTATGCTGTCAGTAGTGCAGTGGGTAGTTTGAAGCTGAAGTTCTGTTGAAAGGAAGTCAGAGTTTTATTGTGGTAACTCAGCTAAAGATGATAAGGTTCATGTTCATCACTTGAACAGTGATGGTGCAGTTGGAGAGAAGGAATGAACACAAGAGTCATTCAGAAAGTACAAGAAGCAGGGGGTTTCCCTGGTGGTCCAGTGATTAAGAATCTGACTTCCAGTGCAGGGGTTGGAGGTTCAGTCCCTGGCTGGGGAACTAAGGTCCGTCGTGCCCTGGAACAACTAAGTTCAAGAGCCACAACTAGAAGAGAAGCCCCTTTGCTGCAACAAAGACCCGGGACAGCTAGAAAAAGAAAGGAGAAGCAGCAGAACTTCGGGAAAGTGGATTTGGAGAGTATGGAGGAGGAAGTAGGCTTGTTAGAAGGGCTCCCAGTTTTCTGGCTTGGGTAGCTGGGTAGATAATAGTGCCACTGAGAGTAAGCAGAGAAGAAGTAGATTTGTGGGAAGGAGAAAGGCATGAGTATATCTGTCTATATGTCCATCTATGCGTGTGTGCATGCAGGCTCAGTCGTTCAGTCATGTCTGACTCTGCCACCCTATGGACTGTAGCCCACCAGGCTCCTGTGTCCATGGAATTATTTCGGCAAAAATACCAGAGTGGGTTGTTATTTCTTCCTCCAGGGAATCTTTCTGACCCAGGGATTGAACCTGAGTCTCCTGCGTCTCCTTCTTTGGCAAGAGAATTCTTTACTACTGAACCACCTGGAATGCCCACATCTATCTATATGTACATCTGTACTCTGTTGGTTCTGTTTCTCTAAGGAACACTGACTAGGATAGGCTGCTCTTGAACCAGGGCACGATAGTATGTTCCTTGCACCACCTCTCCCCTGCCATGTCCTCTGCCTTCCTTTTGCCTGTGGAAAACTTTAGTCAAAGAATAAGTTTAATCAGAGAAATGAGAACATACAGAAACAAAGGAAAATAGAGGAGACCAAATAATAACAATGTACTCATTAAGTGTGACTTCCTTAGTGGCTTAGAGGGTAAAGTGCCTGCCCACAGTGCAGAAGATCCGGGTTTGACTCCTGGGTTGGGAAGATCCCCTGGAGAAGGAAATGGCAACCCACTCCAGTACACTTGCCTGGAAAATCCCATGAATGGAGGAGCCTGGTAGGCTACAGTCCATGGGGTCGCGAAGAGTCAGACACGACTGAGCGACTTCACTTTTCATTTAGTGTAGTCCAAAGCCTTTAGTGGCTATATATAATATTCTGAGCCATATCCTGTGAGCTGTCTTAAAGATACTGAAACCCTCACCAGGTGGAGAAGTTAACTGCATGATGACCAAACTCTACTCATGACATGAGTTGCCACAATTCCCAGAATTGTCCTCAAAGAAATGAAAATATACCAACCCTGGAACTGAAGATTAACTGTACCTCGAACAATCAAATGACATTGGTCAGACCATGATCGATTTGAAGATGACTGTCAGAGCTTACTGTGCTGTTTCTGCATGTAGGCCCCTCTTTCTGTCTATAAAAGCTCTTGCCCCATTGGTTGCCAATGGGAATGGTGGTGGGAGACAGCCTTTGGATAGATGTCCAACATCCCCCACCCCCAGTTGCCAGCATCTGAAATAAAGCAAACTTTCCTTTTAACCCTTAAAACCTGTGTGGCTCAGACGGTAAAGAATCGACTTGCCAATGCAGGAGACGAGGGTTCAATCCCTGGGTCAGGAAGATCCCCTGGAGAAGGGACTGGTAACCCACTCCAGTAATCTTG
Organism: Muntiacus reevesi; assembly: GCF_963930625.1. Taxonomy (NCBI): domain Eukaryota; kingdom Metazoa; phylum Chordata; class Mammalia; order Artiodactyla; family Cervidae; genus Muntiacus; species Muntiacus reevesi. The sequence continues at coordinate 168,393,735 of NC_089249.1, read as the reverse complement.
CTTGGAGAATTCCATGGACAGAGGAGCCTGATGGGCTACAGTCCATGGGGTCACAAAAAGTTAGACATGACTGATTAACTAACACTTTCCTTTTTACCAGTCTGGCCTGTCTATTGGATTTTGAGTAGCAAGCAGGCAGACTACAAACCTTTTGGTAACACTCTTAGCATCTTTTCTTTATTTTTGATTTTCTACATATTTACTTTAATAGGCCTAGGCATCTTTGTACTTATCCTGCTTAGAACTTTGTCTTATTCACCTTTGTGAAACCAGCATGCAGTGTCTGGCATATAGTAAAGACTTGATAAATGTTAGCTAATATTATTATTTGAGGAAATTTCTCAACACAAAAGTCAGAAGACAAAACAAATACTAAAGGCAACTCAAAGAAAATAGAGCGTGCAAAAGGAGTACGAGAAAGCTCCCCCCAATCCAAATTGTATTTTATAGTCTCAGAAAGATAAGATACTGTATTCAATAAACAAGAAGAGACTGTAACAATAGGAACAACTTAGGGGAAAATAATAAAATAGCAAAATTTTAAATAAATAAATAAAATAAAATAGCAAAAATTTGTAAATTCATACATGAAACAAATGAAATCCATAGCCTCTCACAGATATTTAAGAAAGTCATGCTTGAACTCCCTTCCATTCTAACCTTTGCTCACCAGTGATCCTGTCTCTTTTAATTCTACTCTCCAATCTCTGTGATCTCTTTCTTTGCCCCTGCTCCTGGCCCCTGAACTTGATTGGCATTTGGACTTGGTTTCTCTCATTTTTAATCCTGTTTTCTCCAACTTCCTTCACTTGGCTGCCCTTAGAGTCTCAGTGTCCCATGTTACATTCACTACCTTCCCATAGCCCATATGTGTGAGGGGACGGGGCTGGGGAATAGGAGATTCAGACTTTAGCAGCAGTGAAAAGCTTTAAAAATTCTTGTTAAAAAGATACCAAACACAGGGACTTCGCAGGTGGTCCAGTGGTTGAGAGTCCGCCTGCCAATGCCAGGGACACAGTTTTGATCCCTGGTCTAGGAAGATTCCGTATGTCACAGAGCAACAGAGCCCACAATTACTGAGCTTGAATGCCTGGAGCCTGTGCTCCTCAAGAAGAGAAGCCAGCTCACTGCAAAGAAGAGTAGCCCCCACTTGCCGCAGCTAGAGAAATCCCACACACCACAATGAAGACCCAGCATAGCCAAAAATAAATAAATTAAATTTTTATAAAAAGATACCAAACACAATGGCAATTTTTTTTACATATCACCTATCAAGAGCACTCATTTTTATGGCAACCCACTACAGTGCTCTTGCCTGGAAAATCCCGTGGACGGAGGAGCCTGGTGGGCTACAGTCCATGGGGTCGCAAAGAGTCGGACACAACTGAGTGACTAAACTTTCTTTCTTTCAATCTTAATACGTACAGGATTCTGCATTATGTTATTTCATTAACTATTACATAATGAACAGTTACTGTTTTTCAAGACTGAAGTCATGTCATTTTGTTGATTAGGCAACCATTTATTGAATACCGATTGCCTGCTTGACATTGTGCTAAGCACTGAGGCTACAAAGATCATGAAGTATGGTTTTTCTTCATGCTTTTGAGACTTTTACACATTTAAAGGGAGAAGGAGGAAGGAGAAGACTGTATCAATGAAGGAGAGCAGCTAAATGTTACCACACGCACCACAGGAAGCACAAGCAGGGACACATGGGACGGAACATCAGGAAGTTATCACGAACACAGGAAGCCTTGAACTGGGTTTTTACATACAAGTAGATTTCTTGAGTCAGATGGAATAGATGTTGAGGTTTTAGGGAGTTAATAAATCATACCCCTTTCCCTACAACAGTTCAGAACCAACTGAAAAATAGCCATAGAGATCAGATGGTGGGGCAAAGATCCAGATGTCAGCTTTATTGCTGATAAGACTTAGATAAGAGGACTTGCTTAGAAGTGAGGACAAAAGAGAATATAACATTCCCCTAAAAGCTCAGATGCTAAAGAATCTGCCTGCAATGCAGGAAACCTGGGTTCAATCCCTGAGTTGGGAAGATTCCCTGGAGAAGAGAATGGCAACCCATTCTAGTACTCTTACCTGGAGAATTACATGGACAAACCAGGGAGTCCTAAAGAATTGGGTAAGACAGAACTATTAACACACTTGCCTTCCTAGTCGCGGTGAGCACGGGAAAAGCTTGGTTTCCCACAAAGGGAAGAGTCTACTCTTCCAAATTTACTGATTAAGCAATTTAAAATAAAATGGAAAAATAATTAAATCCCACTTAAATCCCACTTAAATAACAGTATTTAGGAACAAATTTGAAAAAAATGTGCAAGATCTGTACACTGAAAACTGTAGAAATTAAACACCTACATAAATGAAGAGATGCACTATGATCATGGATCAGAAGACTCGATAATAGGTGGCAGGTGGAAGGGAAGTTCAAGAGGGAGGGGACATACATATACTTAACGGCTAATTCATGTTGATATATGGCAGAAATCCACACAATATTGTAAAGCAATTATCCTCCAATTAAAAATAAATAAATTTAAACTTAAAAAAAAGTCAAAAAAAGAAAAAGAAGACTCAATAGTGTTACCCAAATTGATCAATAGATGAATTCCAATAAAAACTTCGGCAGACATTTTTCATAGAAATTTATTGCTAATTCTCAAATTTATACAGAAATTCAAAGGACCTAGAAGAGTCAAAAACAACTTTGAAAAGAAAAACACATTTGGAAGTTATCTGTGGAGGATGCAGTCTAAGATGGCCCCGTGGTCCCCACCCCCTGGTGTAAAGGGTCCTCCTCCTAAGTGTGGACAGGGCCTATGGCTTGGTTCTAACCAGTAAAGTCTGGCAAAAGTGATGGGATGGGATTTTTGTGATTACATTATGTCTGATTCTGTTTGCTGGCAGACTCGCTAGAAAGTCTTTCTCTCCCCTGCCCCTCCCTTCTGTGTTGGGACGCCAAGGTGGCAAGGAACGGGGAGCGGCCTCTAGGCGCTGAGGGCAGTCCCCTGCTGCCTGCCAACAAAAACAGAAAGTCTTGGTTACACAGTTGCAGTGAACCAAATGACAAGCACAGCAGCTGGAAAACGGACTTTTTTTTCCTAGTCAAGCCTCCAGATGTGAACCCAGCATGGCCTGTACTTTGATTGTAGCCTGTGAGATACTAGGTAGATGATCTAACATGCCATGCTTGAATCCTTAACCCACAGCAACTGTGAGATAATAAATGTATATTGCTTTAAGCCTCCAAATTTGTGGTAATTTGTTATGCAGCAGCAGATGACTAATACGCTATCTAATTTCAAGATTTATTATAAAGCTACGATAATCAAGACAGTTTGTTGTTGGCATAAAGATATACATGGGACAGAATAGAGTCAGGAAATAGACCCATATATAAATGGCTAATTCATTTTCAACACAAGTGCCAGGGCACATTAATGGGAGGAATCTTTTCAACAACTAGATAGACTTGTGCAAAAAAAAAAAAAAGAACCTGACTTTTACTTCTCATCACATATAAAAAGTAGCTCAGGATGGATGCTAGAACTGAATATAAAAGCTAAAGCTATAAAACTTCTGGAAGAAAACATGGAAGAAAGTCTTAGTGATCTTGAGTTTGTAAATATTTTTGAAACACAAAAGTCAACTACAAAACAAAAATATCAATAAATTGGATTTCATGAAAATGAAAAATTTTACTCTTCATGACGTACTGTGACGAAAAAGAAGAGGCAAGCCACAACCTGAAAGAAAATATTTGCAAAATGTGTATCTGATAAAAGACTTTATCTAGAATAAATGAAGAGTTCCTACAACTTAAGAAGACAAGTAATCATATTAAAATGATTGACAGGGACGTCCTTGTCAGTCCGGGAGTTTAGACTCCACACTTCCATTGCAGAGGGTGCAGGTTCCATCCCTGCTTGGGGAACTAGGATCTCACATGCAGGTACTGCAGTCAAAAAAAGTTAAAAAAAAAGATTGATAGATTTGAACAGACATTTAACCTAAGAAAATATACAAATGGCAAATAAACACTTGAAAAGATACTTAACATAATTTGTCGTTGCACATGCCAAGTCACTCTTTGCAACCCCATGGACTGTAGCCCGCCAGGCTTCTCTGTCCGTGGGGATTCTCTAGGCAAGAATACTGCAGTGGGTAGCCTTTCCCTTCTCCAGGGTATTTTCCCAACCAAGGAATGGAACCCAGGTCTCCTGCATTGGAGGCAGATTCTTTACCATCTGAGCCACCAGGGATGCCCGAAATTCTCATACACTTCTGAGAACGTAAAATGAGGCAGTTACTTTGGAAAACAGTTTGGCTACTTTTAAAAAGTTAAGTTCTTTTAAAGTTATACACCTACCCTAAATCGGGCACTTGACTCCTAGGTGTTTACACAAACAACTGTCCCTAAGACTTGCAGACAAATATTCATGTTTTATTTGTAATGGCCTCAAGTTGAAAACAACCCAAACGCCCATAAACATGTGAATGAATAAACAAATAGTCCTATATCCACATAATGGAAAATTATTCAGCATTGAAAAGTAATTGACTCATAGACACAACAAGGAGCTTCCCTGTTGGCTTAGACGGTAAAGAAACTGCCCTCAACGCAAGAAACCTGGGTTTGATCCCTGGGTTGGGAGGATCCCCTGGAGAAGGGAATGTCAGCCCACTCCAGTATTCTTGCCTGGAGAATTCTACGGACAGAGGAGACTGGCTAGCTTTGGTCCACGATGGCATCGCAAAGTGTCGGACACCACTGAGCGACTAACACACAGACACACACACAGACACACACACACACACACAACAACAACAACAACAACTTGTGTGAATCTCAAAATAATAATGGTGAGAGAAAGAAGCAGCCAAAAGAGGAATTTATTCTGGTTATATAAAATACTAGAAAATGAAAACTAACCTATTACGACAGAAAGCAGACCGGTGGTTGCGAAGTGGAAGGCAAGAAGAGACAAAAGGTAGGATTACCGGGTGTGGTAGGAAAGTTTTGAGGGCGATGGATATGTTCATTTTCTTAATTGTGGTGATGGGGTCATACGTGTATACTTTATGTCAAAACTCATCATATTGCGCATTTATTGAATGCCAATCAAGCATCAGTACAATGGAAAGGGAGCAGTTGCAAGACTGCAAGCTTTCTGCAGCCCAGAGACTGAGATTGGGTGACGCGCAGCGCTAGGTCGCGCATGCTCAGTTCTTTCTTCGTGCTCACCAATCAGATCCCGGCTCGACGACCTGGCTCGCCGAGGCCGGTGGACCCCACAGGCCGCCATGGTGCGATGGGGTCGCTCAAGAAGCGCGTGGCAGGGCTGCCAGAGGCCTTCCAGAACTCGGTGGCTTTCTATCCTGAGCGTACAGAAGCTCCATGGAAGGACTCTAAGCAGGTCAGTGACTTAAACTGGCGTTCATTTTGAAACAGTATTTTGAAAGTCTATGGAAAATAGGCTCGAGACCGTAGGGACAGAGCCGTCGAAAAGGCTGTGGTAATTTTTTCCCCTCTCATTGGTCTCCTCATTCAACCGTGAACTCTTGGAGGGATAGGACTATTTTGTACTTATCACCAAAGTTCTGTTGCTCAGTGGCTGGTGGTCAGAAAATTTTTGTTGAATGGGTTGAGTAATCTCAGGTCACACAAGCTTGTAAGTAAGTAAGAGCAGGATTCGTATTTAGTACTTTTGGACTCCAAACCCTGAAATCTTCCCTTCCAAGCAAAATGAAAATGTAAAAAATACTGAACGTTCATTTTTGGATTCAGCAGTCTAATCAGTAAAATGACTTTGCCAGCCTTGAAATGCCTGCCATCGGTAATGAGGGGTTTCCGAAGGTGAGTGGAGCGATTGGAGTATTTTTTTTTTTTGGAGTATTTTTAAATATTAGGCAAGATTGATTTAATAAATATTATGTACTTACTCTTCTCCAGGCACCTCATTTGGCTCTGGATGTATCAGTGAGGAGGGTGGACAATTGTCTTTGCCCTCACATAAAACAGACAAAATAATTAATAAGAAAATGTTAAGTGATCTAAGATCTCTTATTTTTTTTCCCCTCTGAAATTTGAAATTTTACTGTGATCTGCTCTTATGTGAGTTTTTCACGTCCCCGCCCCGCTCTGTTTTCCCAGTGTGTTGAGCACAGAATGGTTCCCTGTTGGGGAGCTCAGCCTGTTAGGTCTGAGAAAGATTTTTTTGTATGAGATCTTTGATAATTTCTTCTTTTCCATTTGTTTCCGTCCTCTCCTGAGTTGGATCTTCTGTTGTTCAGCTGTGAGACCTAATAGGTGGCACCTCTAATTTAATTTCATTTCTCCTCTGTTTTCCACCTCTGCTTTTTGTTTTACTTTCTGGGATAATTTTCTCAACTTTGTTTTTCATGTATGAATTTACAGTGTTAGCTATTTTAATATTTTACTTTAAGTTGTTCTTTTTGTTACAGTCTCTTGTTTAGTGAGTGCAGTATCTTCTCTCTTTCTGAGAATGTAAAATGGTTTTGGTGGAAGTTTTCTTGTGTTGCATTTGCATGTTCTCTGTTTCCTTTGAGTGTACAGTTTGTTTTGTTCTCTGACTTTCATGTTGGAGACTTTCCTCAAATAACGTTAGCTAACATTTATTGAGCACTTTCAGTGTTGTGGGCAAAGTTCTAAGCTCTTACAGATACTAATTTATTTAGTCATCATAGTAATGAATAAAGTAGGTGCTAGTATCTTCAATTTATAGATGCTGAAATGAAGGAAATGAGAGCTTGAGTAATTTAACAAAGCTGACATAATTTAAAAGTGATGGAGCCAAGATAATCAAGGTAGTCTAGGTTGTGTGTTCTTAAGCTCTATTCTATTCTACATTGCTTCTTTTATTTAATTGAAGTATAGTTGATTAACAGTGTTGTGTTAGTTTCTGGTGTATAGCAAAGTGATTCAGTTACACATATATGTGTGTATATATATATATTTTTTTTTCAAATTTTTTCTATTATAGGTTATTATAAGATGCTATGTAGTAGAATCTTGTGTTTATCTATTTTATTTATAGTATAGTGTATCTGTTAATCCCAAACTCCTAATTTATCCCTCCTCCCCTTCCCCTTTGGTAACCATGGTATGTTTTCTGTATCTCTGAGTCTGTTTGTAAATAAGTTCATTTGTATCTTTTTTTAGATTCATTATGTAAGTGATATCATATTTGTCTTTATCTGACTTTCTTCAGTTACTTTGATAATATCTAGGTCCATCCATGCTGCTGCAAATGACATTAGTCCATTCATTTTTTATGGCTGAGTAATATTCCCTTTGGGCTTCCCTGGTGGCTCAGATGGTAAAGAATCTGCCTGCAATGCAGGTTCGATTCCTGGGTCAGGGAAGAGTCCCTAGAGAGGGGAATGGCTACCCATCCCAGTATTCTTGCTTAGAGAATTCCATGGACAGAGGAACCTGGCGGGCTCCAGTCCATGGGGTTGCAAAGAGTCAGACATGACTGACTGACTTTAACTTTCAATATTCCATACACACACACACACACACACACACACACACACACATGTATCACATCTTCTTTATCCATTCATCTGTTGATGGACACTTATGTCGCTTCCATGACTTGGCTATTGTAAATAGTGCTGCTATGAACATTGGGGTGCATGTATCTTTTCAAATTAGAGTTTTCTTGGAATATGTGCCCAGAAGCAGGATTGCTGGGCACTGTTTTTAGTTTTCTAAGGCATCTCTGTACTGTTTTTCGTGGTGGCTGCACCAATTTATGTTCCCACCAGCAGGGTAGAAGAGTTTCCTTTTCTCCACACCCTCTGCAGCATTTATTATTTGTATACTTTTTGATGATGGCCATTCTCACTGGTATGAGGTGATACCTCATTGTAGTTTTGGTTTTTTTTTTTTTTTCCCCAAGCTCGCCGCGTGCCTGTCCGCTCACTCAGTCCTCCCCGGCCTGCTCTTCCGCGCACGTGGGAACAAGGGGCTCCCTCGGTGATGTCCGGCTACAAACCATTCTTAGTGCCCACGGTTCTGAGCACTGAGCGTAGAAATAGCCGCTTCCTCTCTGCCCCAACGGCACAGGCGCAGCAGGGAGGCCGCACCCGTGGTGCCGGCGAGTCCGGCATCTGCAGGGCAGTGTCTTTGTAGTTTTGATTTGCACTTCTCTGATAATTAGCAATGATGAGCATCTTTTCATGTGACTGTTGGCCATCTTTGTGTCTTTGAAGAATGTTTAGGTTGTCTGCATATTTTTTAATTGGGTTGTTTGGTTTTGCTTTTTTAAAAAAAATATTGAGCTGTTGGAGCTGTTTGTTTCTGATTTCCTTTGCTTACACTGCCTCATATTTAAGAATGAGAACTTGCTTCTGATTAAAGATGGTGGGTCACACATCCATATTTACCTGTTTCTTCCACTTACCCCTCAAAACAAGAATAAATGAATAAAATAATAAGTAAATAAATAATACATTGAAAAAAAAAAGATACAAACCCATAATGACCCGCATAGAAAAGGAAAGGAGAAAAGGAATAAAATTTTGGAAGATAGAAATCCTGTGGACCAATGGTAGCTGAATTTGCATGTCCCAGAAAGCTAAATCCTAAAGTGATGTGGGTAGTGATGGTGGTTTAGTTGCTAAGTCGTGTCCAACTATTTCGACCCCATCGACTGTAGCCTGCCAAGCTCCTCTGTCCGTGAGATTCTCCAGGCAAGAATACTGGAGTGGGTTGCCATTTCCTTCTCCAGGGGATCTTCCCAACCCAGGAATTGAACTCAGGTCTCCTGCATTGCAGGCAGATTCTTTACCAACTGAACTACGAGGGAAACCCTCAATGTGGGAGAAAACCAAAAGGCAAACTAATTTTTCCTGCAATCCACCTTTATTTTTCTCTCTCAAGCTTTCCCTCTCTCTCTCTCATACACACACGCAGATACACACACACACACACACAGGTTAGAAATTGGAGACACCAGGAATCTCTGGACATGGGGATGAAGGTAGGGCAGAAAATAGGAAGGTAAATTGAAAGAATAGAAAAAATCTGTTAGGCTCCCAGAGCCTCTCTAACTTCACAGTCGTCAAATGACAGCCCATCTCTGCTATATTCAACCTGATAGAAGATTGAAAGTTTATTCTCTAGAGAGGATAAAACACTCTTAGTCTGGGAGACAGTATATAATTGAAGTCTAGAGTACCACACTGAAAACAGAGAGTAAGTGAATGTTTACATACTAAATTGAGGCACTTGAATATGTATTAAACAGTTAAATTCTCCCAACAGCTGTGTAGGTGTGGGCATTACTGCTTTTCCCTGATTTACAGAGGAGAAAACGGAGGCACAGTAAGACTAAATTGTGTAGTATCACATCCTGCTGCTAAATTGCTTCAGTCGTGTCCCACTCTGTGTGACCCCATAGATGGCAGCCCACCAGGCTCCCCCGTCCCTGGGATTCTCCAGGCAAGAACACTGGAGTGGGTTGCCACTTCCTTCTCCAATGCATGAAAGTAAAGGTGAAGTCGTTCAGTCTTGTCCGATTCTTCGTGATCCCATGGACTGCAGCCTACCAGGTTGCTCCCTCCATGGGATTTTCCAGGCAAGAGTACTGGAGTGGGTTGCCATTGCCTTCTCCGAATATCACATAGATAGTTACAAAAGAATGTAACACACATATATATATATAGTATAAGGAAGAATGCTGTAACAGATACCTATAACCCAACATCCAATCATTCAGTTTACTAAAAAAGAGAGAGAGAAAGAGAATATTACTTTTATCATTGTGGGTTTTTGTGAAGCTTTACCTTTTGAATTGTGTTCCTTTGAAATCCAGTTCCAATTTTTTCCTTCTCAGATGTAACTACCGTCTTGAAATTTGCTTTTCTATTTTGCCATATGTTTTCATCTTTAAACCATACATTTTACTTTTATTTTTGAAATTTTATATAATTAGAGGTACGTTGTATGCATTCTTTTGCAGCTTGTTTTGTCACTCAGTGTCATATTTCTGAGGTCTGTGTGTCATAGTTTATTTACCTATTCTATTATTAATGGTGCTAGTAGTTTTTTCAGTATTTTGCTATTACAAACAGTGCTACTCAGAGCATTCTTATACATATCTCCTCTTAGCAAAAGTAGAAATTTCTCTGGACCACAGTTGCTGGGTTGTAGGGTATGCACATTTTCAGTTTTACAAAACAGTGTGTTTATTGTACCGATTTACCCTCTCATCAACAAGTATCTTAAAAGTTCTCATCATTCTACATCCTTAATTTTTATCGAATTTGGTGGATGAAATTGTCTCACTGTGATCTTACCTTTTATCTTCCTTATAAGTAATAAGACTGAACTTTCAAAAAAAGTATTTTATTGAAATACAGTTGATTTATAATGTATTAATTTCTGATGTACAGCATAGTGATTCAGTTATATAAACTGAATCACATGTAAACATAAAACATATATAAACATTCTTTTTCATTATGGTTTATCACAGATATTGAATGTAGTTCTCTGTGCTATATACAGTAGACCTTTGTTGCATATCCATTCTATATGTTATAGTGAGATTGAACTTTTTAAATACCATTTTTCATTCTTCATGTTCCCCCTTTTAAAAAATTGTCTTTTTCTTATGGATTTGCAGTTCTCTTTCTTTTTCTTTAGCAATGCTGCATGGATTATGAGGTTTTAGTTCCTGACCCAGGACTGAACCCTGGCCACAGCAGTGGAAGGGCCGAGTCCTAACTCCTGGACTGCCAGGAACTTCCTGTTGTTCTTAATATGTACTGGGTACTATAATTTGCTGGTTGTATATATTTCTTTTGCCTTGTCTTCACTTTATCTATATGTCTTTTGATGAACTTCTTAATTTTAATCTAGATGAATTCATAGTCTTTTTTTTTAATAGCTAGTATATTTTTGGTTAGTAGGTTATATTTAAGAAGTTCTTCCCCATCTTAGGACTTCTGCGGTGGTCCAGTGGTTAAGACTGTGGCTCCCAACGCAGGGGGTGGGAGTTTGATCCCTAGTCAGGAAACCGAGATCCTACATGCCATGCAGTGTGTGGCAAAAATTTTTTTTAAATTTTAGAAATTCTTGTCAATCTCAGGTAGCTTATACTTTTTTCCTACACATTTTTCAAGACTTGCCTTTTCACAGGAGTTGATTTTTGTGTGTGGAGTGAGGTAGGTCTCTGGTTTTATATTTTTTCATGTAGATAATCTGTTGTCCCAGTTCCATTATTAGTTTGTTCTTTGCCTAGTGGTTTGCAAAACCACCTCTATCATACCTGCATTTCTTCCACACATGCATGGGTTTCTTTCCAGATTCTGTAATCTGTTATACTAGTTGATTTGTTTAACCCAAGGCCACTACTTCACTTCTTTATTATCACAGTTAAGTATAAGATTTTATATCTAGTAAGACAAATTCTTTCACTTTGTTTTTCTTTGTAAGTGTCTTTGCTGTTCTTTGGTGTTTGTTCATTGATAAACACCTTAAAATAAGCTTATCTAGTTATATACACACAAACTCACACAAACCTGGTGGAGCCTTTATTATGATTACACCAAATCTGTAGATGAATTTGAGAATACGTCTACGTCTGTTCCTGTCCAATACATCTGCTTCTATCTGGGAGCAGTTTTTCTCTCCTTTCTCTTCATTTTAAGTCTCTTAAAATATTTTTCAATAGAATTTTTATAACTTTTTTCCTATCTAGGCTTTTTCCAGATTTATTCTTCAGTGCTTTGTTATTTCTATTACTATTGTAAATTATCATCTTTTTAATACAGTAGATTTTAAAGAATATTCATTTCTTATTCATCAGTCTTCCTAAAAACTCTTATTTCATATATAATAATTTGTCTATAGAGTATTTGGAGTTTTCATTTTTGACAAGTGTATCATCTGAAAATAATAATCATTTTATTTCTTCCCTTCTAGTCTTTTTTCCTTTGGTCCTACTGTGTTGGCTGGACTTCCAGTATAGTGCTGAAAGAAGGAAGGGCCTGTTGCTTTTATTCTTGATCTTGAAGAGAATGCTTCTGATGTTTTACTATTAAGAATAAAGTTTGCATCTTATAATCCTGATTTCTGGGGACTTCCCTGGTGGTCCATTGGTTAAGACTCTGAGCTTCCACTGCAGGGGGCATGGGTTTGATCCCTGATCGGGGAACTGAGATCCCATGTGCTCCTTGGCATGGCCAAAAAAAAAGTAAAGTATTATTGTCATTTCTGGATGATAGGTACATGGGAGTTCATTATGCCAGTCACTCTAATTTTGTGTATGTTTGAACATTTTCACAACATAATAGTAATTAAAACAGTGTTTGTTACGGGGTTTTGGTAGATACTTTTTAATAGTTTGAGAAATTCCCTTTTTCTTAGTTTGCTAAGAGGTTTTTTTTTTCCCAATCGTGAATGGTGTTGTGTTTTAGTAAATGATTTATTTTCCTTCATCTGTTGGCTGGTCATATTGCTTTTTCTTCTTTAAATCTGACATTTACATATTTTCAAATGTTAAACACTTTGCTTCCTAGAAATAAGTACAATTTGGCCATGGTATACATATCTATGTATCTATATATAAATATAGAGCTTCCCTGGTGGCTCAGACGTAAAAAATCCACCTGCAGTGTAGGAGCTGCAGGAGATGCGAGTTCAGTCCCTGGGTCGGGAAGATCCCCTGGAGGAAGGCATGGCAACCCATTCCAATATTCTTGCCTTGAGAATCCCATGAACAGAGAAGCCCAGTGGGCTATGGTCCATAGGGTTGCAAAGAGTCAGACATGACTGAAGCGACCGTGCATGTACGCACACATATATAAATATATTAAAAATACTAGATTTAGTTTCTGTTCTTTTATATTCTGTTTCTCTTCTTTTAATAGCTTTTTGAAGTTTCATCATGTATGCTTACCAAATTCTGAAATGAACCAACACCTTTATCCTTGTCCTAAACAATACAGGGACCTTTAGAACACTTTAACCCTCCACCTCCCCAGTTATGTTGATGATCAGTATTTTAGTTCTATCCTACTTGTGAAATACCTCCATCTTTTTTGGCAACTGATATAAAATAGTTGCCATCTCTGATTATTTTCTTTTTCTGCCTTACATCAATCTTTTGTTTTCCTTCCAAGCATTTGTCTTGAAATAAATTTTATTTTTCTTACTTGTTGATTGTCTGAGTCACTGTAACTTTGTGAGAGCTAGGAACCTCATGTCTGCTTTATTCACTGCTTTGGAGGCATTTAGTAAATGTTTACTGAATGATTGAGTATGTATTTTTATTTTTGAAAGATCACCCTATATGCATTTAGAGAATGGATCTGAGGGTGCAAGAGTAGATGTAGAGAATTAAGAGTCTGTCGCACTGATCTAGGTAAGAGTTATGGTAACCTGGTCTTGGATAAATAGTGGTAGGGATTAGAAAAATAGGACTGAAAGATATTAGGAGGTAGAATCTACTGGATTTTATTACTATTTTGATAGGAGGGCATGCATCCAGTGTTTTGTTTTTTTAGAGTTTTATCTTTGCTCTCTTCTGTCTTTGTGCAACATCCCTTCTTTGAAAGTTCTTGTTGATGCTTATGGCTTCAGATACTCTCTATATGCCTGTAACTTTCAAATATGGAATCTTTAAGTGTAAAATCATTTTTGGGTTCCACACCATGTTTTTAACCATGAAGGATATCCTTCAGGCACTCAAACTTGTCAGACGCTACACTTATTATCGTTCTTTCTAAACCTACTTTTCTAGTGTTTTAGGATAGAGCACCATCAACCTTCCACTTGCTAACGCCAGACAACCTTCTCCTTGCTCAACCCATAATAGGGGTTCTTTTGGACCCCAACCTAGGAGGGAATGGGGATTAAGAAACTGTCCTTTAAATGGTGTGATTAATTTTCTTTCCTCTTAATTTTCTGTTTTTAAAAGAATAAAAGAAAGTAAAGCCATACAAATGATTGTGATGAGGTAGAAAGAAAAGAAATAAGGACCTGCCCCAGGAACAAAGCAGAAGGCCATGGGAATTATCAGGTATTCAGCGGGTATAAATATTAAGCTCTGTGCTTAGCTTTTGACATTCATTAATTGAAAGCAAAGTGAAAGTGAAAGTCACTCAGTCGTGTCTGACTCTTTGTGACCCCGTGGACTGAATTCTCCAGGCCAGAATACTGGAGTGGTTAGCCATTCCCTTGTCCAGGGGATGTTCCCAACCCAGGGATCAAAGTCAGGTCTCCCGCATTGCAGCTGAACCGCAAGGGAACCCCAAGAATACTGAAGTGGGTAGCCTGTCTCTTCTCCAGAGCATCTTCCTGACCCAGGAATTGAACCGGGGTCTCCTGCATTGCAGGCCAACTGAGGTATCAGGGAAGCCCAAAGTGAAAGTGAAAGTTGCTTAGTTGTGTCTGACTGTTTGTGACCCCATGGGTTGCAAATGAATTCAGTTCATTAATTGAATCCTCCTACAACTCTGTGAAATTTTTACAAATGAGGAAATTACAGTTAATAATGGGACTGTGCCTTTTTTTGAGGTCAGATGTTTACATGTGGTAGAGCTTTGACCTAGGTTTGTCTGATACTAAGTGTTTCAGTACATAACTGGGTGGCATATTGTAAGTCACAGAGCAGAAACATTGTTATAGCTGTTGATAAATGTTGCCACACTGCTTTCCAAGGGATCCTACCAGTATAGAATGCCAGTGTACCAGTTCCTTAACAGTATCTTGCTCAATGAGTATGTATAAAAAAATTTTGAATTAATAGATATAGGATTATTATTTTATATTGACTTTCTTATGAATGAATAATAATTATAGAGTCGCGCTTGTGCAGACTGTTCTTTTCCTTGGCCCATTGATACACTGAGGCCATCCTTATTATAAATACTTTTCCATTGAGCCCCCTCGTACATTAATGGAGGCGACGGAAGAAAACAAGAATTAGTTCTGCCCCTGTCCTTTCCATTAATCAGCAGCTTGGTAACTGATAGATTCTGAGAATCAGAACAGAACCAGATAGATGCTGAATAGGACAACACAGGGTGCCTGCCATCTTTAGGGTTCATTTGGTATAGTGGATCTGCATCTATTTTATTTTAAAGAGGATGCCTTTTTTGGACATGAAGAAGTGAAGTTGCTCAGTCATGTCCGACTCTTTGCTACCCCATGGACTGTAGCCCACCAGGCTCCTCTGTCCATGGGGTCCTCCAGGCAAGAGTACTGGAGTGGGTTGCCACCTGACCCTAAACTTCAGTATCCCAGAGGTCTGTTCCTAGACTCGGATGTTCCTAAAATTCTCTAACCCACTAAGGGCTAGCCTGTCCAAAGGACTCTCCCGTTCTACCAGGCCAAGTGTAGGGTTTGGGGGCTTCTATGTGTGCTTTAGAAGACCCAGAGAAATAGGTTTGATCTCTGTCAGTTCCAGCTGGGGTGGCACTACACTGCAAATCTGCCTTGGATGTCAGAACCAGGGACAGCTCCCTCTATCCCTCCCCCGGCGGCCCCTCCCCTGGCTTAGGCTGGGGAGAGAATGGGCACTTTCGGGAGTGGTGTACTTCTCTAGCCTCTTTTCAGTGTTTCTTGCTTCCTTCTTTATGCTAGGATAGCAATATTGAGAGTTCCTGGTATAAGTGCTATTTCTCACCTTCATGCTCTTAGCTGATGCTGCGTAGAATGTCTTTCTCCCATCCTTCCTTTGCCTGGCTAATCCTCCCAGGCCTGTTTAAGTAGGTATCTCTTCTAGGAAACCTACCCTGATTACCCGAGTCTGAGTTTGACTATCTCCTGTTAGTTCCCATGGCACCCATTCTTGCCTTTGTCATACTCAGAATTGCATTGAAAAGACCATCTGTGCTGTCCAGTACAGTAGGCATTGGCCACATGTCTTAAGCACTTGAAATTTGTGGCTAGGCTGAATTAAGATGTGCTCAGTTCAGTCGCTCAGTTGTGTCCAACTCTTTGCGACCCCATGGACTGCAGCACGCCAGGCCTCCTTGTCCATCACCAGCTCCCACAGTTTACTCAAACTTATGTCCATTGAGTCGGTGATGCCATCCAACCATCTCATCCTCTGTCGTCCCCTTCTCCTCCTGTCTTCAATCTTTCCCAGCATCAGGGTCTTTTCAAATGAGTCAGTTCTTTGCGTCAGGTGGCCAAAAGTATTTGAATTTCAACTTCAGCATCAGTCCTTCCAATTAATATTTGGGACTGATTTCCTTTAGGATGTGCTATAAGAATAAAATATGCAATAGATTTTAAACACCTATTTTTTAAATGTAAAATATTAATATTTTTATATTGATGATATGTTGAAACCATATTTGGAAATTAAATAAAACATATTACATTTTACTTTTTATAATGTGACTACTAGAAATCTAAAATTACGTATGTATCTCACATGATATTTATATTGGCTAGCACTCATCTGTATGTTTCTCTCTTCTTAAGGGTAGGAACTGACTCGAATACATTCTTATCTCTTTGTATTTCTAAAGCACAATACATAGGGAATGATGGGAATACCAGATGCTAGTCCTCAGAACTTAGACCTGGAATAGCAAGGGTCCAACAGACATCACATGGTTTGGTTTTTCCATCCAGGAACTTGGCCTTTCTCTCTACTTAACCCAGGTTTTTTTACATGTCTTCTTATTGATTCTTACAGATTTTCTCTTAGATCACAAGCATTTCTCATTAAATTTATTCCTAAGTATTTTAAATTAGCTATTTTACCATTATAATTTCTAACTAATTAATACTTATTCTAGGAGTGAATGCTGTAGATTTTTGCTATTTTCTTGAATCTTTCCACTTAGTCTTACTAATTTTAAAATTAGTGAGACTGCATATTTTCTTATTATATAATTGCAACTAGAATAAAGATTTTTTTCTTATGTGTTTATTTCTCTCTCTCTCTGTTCTGGCTAGAATATCCAAACCAGTATGAAAATAGTAGTAAAGAGTGACCTCATTTATTCCTTAAAAACAGGAAAGCATTTCTGCTTCTCCACTAGCTAAAAATAGATATTCTATTAGCTTGTTAAGGTGATTGATTTTAGTTATTTTTATTAAGAATGGGATTGAAAGAAAGTCAAAGTCACTCAGTTGTGTCCAACTCTTTGCGACCCCATGGACTATATAGTCCATGGAATTCTCCAGGCCAGAATACTGGAGTAGGTAACCTTTCTCTTCTCCAGGGGGTCTTCCAACCCAGGGACTGAACCCAGGTCTCCCGCATTGCAGGAGGATTCTTTACCAGCTGAGCCATCAGGGAAGCCCAAGAATGGGATTAAAATTTATCAAATATTGTTATCTATTACAATTATCAGGTTTATTTTTTATTAATCTACATATATGGTATATATTTATTTTTGAACCACTTCTGAATTACCCTTATGTATGTGATATGCTGTTCTTTTAATAATAATATCATGTAATGTTGTGGTTAAGAGTGTTGATTTTGGAACCATCCAGTGTGGGTTCATGTTCTGCCTCTGCTAGTTGCAAACTGTGTGATCTTGGTCAAGCTTCTTAGCCTCTCTGTGTCTTTATTTTTAATGATAATAAAATAGCCTGCATATGCTCCTTAGCCCAGACTCATCTGTATGTTCTGTGATACCCCAGGACTTTTGTGAGGATTATGTGAGTTAATTTATGTACAGTGTTGGAACAGTATCTGGCACTTAATATTAAGGAAATGTTTAATAATGTTAGGTGTTAATATTATTATCATAATTTTAATAAATCTCTTATGGAATTCTGTAGGTTGGTATTGGGCTTGTCATTATCACATCCGTATTCCTGAGATCTCTTTTTGTAATATCATTGTATGATAAGAGATGTGGATCTTTATCTGCTGTTGTGAACAAATTGGGAAAATTCTCCCTTTTCTCATGTTCTGGAACCATTCATATAACATGGAGCAGAATTATCTCTTTAAGGGATGGTTGGACGCATTACACAGTAAACCGTCTGGGCCAGAAATTCTTTGGTAATTTTTGATAAGTTTCTCAGTGTTCTCTTTAATTGTTGCTTAATTTTTGCTTTTTATTCCTTTCTTTGCAGTTTTTAGAGAAAAAAGTTGTATGTAGTTTAAAAGTTTGATCAAGTATCAAATTCATTAGTCTATAGTTATGTAAAAAATTCCCTTGAAACTGTTAGTCGCTCAGCGGTGTCTGACTCTTGCGACCTCATGGACTGTAGCCCGCCAGGTTCCTCTGTCCATGGGGATTCTCCAGGCAAGAATACTGGAGTGGGTTGCCATGCCCTCCTCCAGGGAATCTTTCCAACCCAGGGATTGAATCCAGGTCTCTCACATTGCAGGCAGATTCTTTAGTGTCTGAGCCACTAGGGAAGCCCACATATACTGGAGTGGGTAGCCTACCCCTTCTCCAGGGGATCTTCCTGACCCAGGGATTGAACCAGGGTCTCCTGCATTGCAGGCAGATTCTTTACCAGCTGAGCTACCAGGGAAGCCCACTGGAGTGAATAATTAATTCACTTATGTTTATTAAATCTCTATCACGAGTTTTAAAATTGGACTGTCTTCATTGTGATGATGGTGTCACAGGTTGATACGCATGTTCAGTTCAGTTCAGTTGCTCGGTTGTGTCCGACTCTTTGTGGCCCCATGGACTGCAGCATGCCAAGCCTGTCTGTCCATCACCAACTCCTGGAGTTTACTCAAACTCGTGTCCATTGAGTTGGTAATGCCACCCAACCATCTCATCCTCTGTCATCCCCTTCTGCTCCAATCTTCAGTCTTTCCCAGCATCAAGGTCTTTGCCAATGAGTCAGTTCTTTGTATCAGGTGGCCAAAGTAATGGAGTTTCAGCTTCAACATCAGTCCTTCCATTGAATATTCAGGACTGATTTCCTTTAGGATGGACTGGTTGGATCTCCTTGCAGTCCAAGGGACTCTCAAGAGTCTTCTCCAACATCACAGTTCAAAGGCATCAATTCTTCAGTGCTCAGCTTTCTTTATAGTCCAACTCTCACATTCATACGTGACTACTGGAAAAACCATAGCTTTGACTAGACGGACCTTTGTTGGCAAAGTAATGTCTCTGCTTTTTAATATGCTGTCTAGGTTGGTCATAACTTTTCTTCCAAGGAGTAAGTGTCTTTTAATTTCATGGCTGCAGTCACCATCTGCAGTGATTTTGGAGCCCCCCAAAATAAAGTCTGACAGTGTTTCCACTGTTTCCCCATCTATTTGCCATGAAGTGATGGGACCAGATGCCATGATCTTAGTTTTCTGAATGTTGAGTTTTAAGCCAACTTTTTCACTCTCCTCTTTCACTTTCATCAAGAGGCTGTTTAGTTTTTCTTTGCTTTTTGCCATAAGGGTGGTGTCATGTGCATATCTGAGGTTACTGATATTTCTCCTGGCAATCTTGATTCCAGCTTGTGCTTCATCCTGCCCAGGGTTTCTCATGATGTACTCTGCATGTAAGTTAAATAAGCAGGGTGACAATATACAGCCTTGACGTACTCCTTTCCCTATTTGGAACCTGTCTACTGTTCCATGTCCAGTTCTAACTGTTGCTTCCTGACCTGCATACAGATTTCTCAAAAGGCAGGTCAGTTGGTCTGGTATTCCCATCTCTTTCATAATTTTCCAGAGTTTGTTGTGATCCACACAGTCAAAGGCTTTGGCATAGTCAATAAAGCAGAAATAGATGTTTTTCTGGAACTCTCTTGCTTTTTCGATGATCCAGCGGATGTTGGCAACTTAATCTCTAGTTTGTCTGCCGTTTCTAAATCCAGTTTGAACATCTGGAAGTTCATGGTTCATGTACTGTTGAAGCCTGGCTTGGAGAATTTTGAGCATTACTTTACTAGCATGTGAGATGAGTGCAATTTTGTGGTAGTTTGAACATTCTTTGGCATTGCCTTTCTTTGGGATTGGAATGAAAACTGACATTTTCTAGTCCTGTGGTCACTGCTGAGTTTTCCAAATTTGCTGGCATATTGAGTACAGCACTTTCACAGCATCATATTTTAGGATTTGAAATAGGTCAACTGGAATTCTGTTACCCCGTGAACAGTATGAAAGCGAACCCCATGAACAGTATGAAAAGGCAAAAAGATGGGCCACTGAAAGATGATACATATGTTAGTGAGTGAGTGAAGTCGCTCAGTCATGTCCGACTCTTTGCAACCCCATGGACGATAGCCTATCAGGCTCCGAGGTCCATGGGATTTTCCAGCCAAGAATACTGGAGTGAGCTGCCATTTCCTTCTCCAGGGGATCTTCGCAACCCAGAGATCGAACCCGGGTCTCCTGCACTGCAGACAGATGCTTTACCGTCTGAGCCACTAGGGAAGCCTATACATATGTTAGGACTGGTTAAATTTTATATTTTGTATATGTGTAGTTTACCTATGTGAATGATACCTTAATTTTTAAAAGTGTACCAGTTTCATCTTTCCAGAGTACAAGTTGACATTTATCAATTCCATTGTTCATGATTTCTGAATTTTAAAAATTTCTCTTGAAATAAGAAATACATTATTGATAAAAAGAAATGGTGTATGCTGGAAGTGTTGGTGATTCATTTCCTGATCGAAGGGTATACGATTTTATGTTTATTTTACTACCTTGATTTCTTTGTCCCTAGGCTGTTATTTAAGTATTTTTAAAAGGAAAACATTGATGGAGATACAATTTTTTTTTTTTTTGAGATACAATTTTTTTTCTTAAGCCATTCTTATTGTTTGGGGTCCAGAAACTCTAGGTTTAGAGAAGGTGTGTAAGTGGGAATACCTGAGTTCCGGCCCACAGAGTAGGGGCGCTTGGGTGTGAATTAGCTATGAATTGAGACGTAGGGATTAAACTGGAGACAGAGGAGCCAGTCGCTTTCTGGGAAGGTGCATCAGGGATTACTGGGAGAAGTTTGTCTGCATTAAAAAAAACAAGATGCTGTCTGGAATTCCTTTATACTCTACTACTTTGCCTAGCCAAGAGTGAAATCCTTGATGATGAAGACACTCTGCAGAAAGACCCGCAAGGCCAGAGCCAGGCTTGACTCCACTAGTCACTTTGGAGGTGGATCAGAATAGTGACCAGTGGCTTTCCACAAAGTTAAGGTACCTTTCACAGAGTGAGGCTTGGCATTTAGAAGAGGAGATTCAAACTGTTCTTAAAGAATGCTGAGCTTCCAGCTTAGTTACCAAGGCAAAGACCTTGCTGTTTCTGAGGATGTTTTGATGCCTTGATTCAGATCTATCTACATTTAGTAATCATTCTGGGCACTGCTTGTGTGAAGCACTAAAGGGAGACTGAAGTGCATCTTGACATAGTCCATGTTCTTAAAGAATTTAGAATGTAGTGCAAGAAGCAGACAGTAATTATGGTAGCAACCAATAATTTGCCTGCATTCTTCTAGGTAATGTTCTAAGCTTTTATATGTATTAATAATAGTCCAGTGAGGTAGGTACTATTTTCACCCTCTAAAATGGAGGAGGAGGAAATTGTGACACATGCGTGTGTGCTAAGGCACTTCAGTTGTGTTTGACTCTTTGTGATCTTATTGGGCCATAGCCTGCCAGGCTTCTCTGTCCATAGGATTCTCCAGGCAAGAATACTGAAGTAAATGGCCGAATCAGGGTTGGAAGCAAAACATTGTGGCTCTAGAGTCTTTGTTCTTTATCTTGTAGAGCAGTAGTTTTCAAAGTGTGGTCCCCCAGGTCAGCAGCATCAGTTTCCTCTGGAAACTTATTAGAAACATGTATTCTTTGGATCCCACAAAGAGCTACTGAATCATAAATTCTGGGGGTGGTTCTTAGCAGTCAGTGTTTAAACAAGCCCTCCAGGTGGTGCCTGCTGTTGGAGAACCTCTCCTAGAGAAAAGCAAAAAGCATACTGTGAAAAGTGTCAGAAATTACTCTTCCTAATGGGTAGCGACTAGGTGTGGCTTCTCTCTTGAGTTCCTAGCATCTGGTTTAAAGTAGGCATTAAAAATACAGATGGATTGATACATATGAAGGAATATATGGAAAAGTGATGTTTGAGCTGGGTCTCTTAGCACCTGTCCGTTGATGCAGACTGAATAGGAGAAACTGTGAGACTAACAAGGAGGTGACTGTGATACTTTTGTCAAGATATGATAAGGGTCTGCATCAACACAGGGAGCCACCACAAGAATGTCAGGAGGTCATGTGTGCGGGTAAACAGGTCAGGACTTTGTGAACTGCTGTATAGCGATAAAAGCAAGGGGGAGAGAGAGAAACTGTCTTTTCTGGGATGAAGGTGCCATTTGTAGAGACAGGAGGTATAGGGCAAGCACTTCCGTGGGAGGAAAGATGAGTTTGGTTTTGAACTCTTTAAATTTGAAGTGCTGGTAGATCCAGGTGGAGCTGTCCAGCAGACTCTTGGAAATATGAGTCTGAGACATGGTTGGAAATAGAGATTTGGAAGGACAGTTAAGCCATAAGAATGGATGAGACCTTTAAGCAAAAAAGTGGAGAGTAGAATGAGAAGACAGCTAGGTTTGAAAACAAGGTGAACACTTTTTTTAATGGATCAAAAACAAGAGGGGGGGGCGGGGCTGGCTCTTGAAGAAAACCGAAAAGGACTTAGGCAATAGGAGACCTCACAAAATGCTGAAGCCAAATAAAAGACTCAAGAAGGAAGGAGAGGCACAGTGTCAGATGCTGCAGCGAAGTAAGAATTGAAAATTATCCTTTGAATTTTGACATAAAAAGTGTTTTAAGTGACGTGGTGAGGCCAGAAGTGGATTGACTGAATTCAGGCGTGAGCTGTGAGAAAGTGGAGGTCGGTGCTTCCCAGCCCGCAGGTAGAGCTCAGTAGATGCACTTAAGTTGAGACGGTGACATCTTCCAGGGTAGGCAGGGTCTCTTTCATATCTCTGGTCTCAGCGCCCAGTACTCGACCTGGAAGAGAGGGTGGCGTCAGTGAGTTCAGTGACTAGGGACGGAGAAAGGCTTCGCGGAGGCAGTCGCTTTGCAGCCGAGGCTTGAAGGATGAGGGTGATTGGGAGGAGAGGTGGGAGGCAGGGCCCCTGGGTGATGGGGCTCTCGGAGTGTGTGAGGGTGGCCTGGGAATGAGGTGGAAATGTGCGCGTGGCTCTGTGCGAATGGGGGGAGGTTGTGTGTAGCCTTGGAGAAACATGTTTGGGGAAAAGACAAGGCCGGAGGCTGCTGCGGGGTGGGGGTGGGGGGTGTGTTGTCCTCCCGCCCCGCCCCACTTACGCCACTGCGCGGTTCCGCGGCGCCTTTACCGGAGCCCTCCCGCCGGGCTGCAGGGCGATGGGTGACCGCCAGGGGCCGCTGCCTCCGGTCCCCGGTGCCCCCGCCCCTCTCCATTGGCCTTTGTTGCCGTCGGAGCGCCCCGTTTGACTCGTTCCCGTCCGCCCCCTGGGCCTGGCGGTCGCGCCTGCGCACTGGCAGCTGGCCGGGCGCTCGCAGGGGGAGCTGCTGCAGGCTCCGCGGCGGCGGCGGCAACGGAGGCTGCGGGGGCGGCGGCGCGAGCGGCCGGGCTTGGGGGGGCAGCCGAGCCCGGCCCGGGAGCCCAGGCAGCTAAAGTGCGGGGTACCTAGGCCCCTCACGCTGGACTCCACAGTCTCCGGGCCGCCTGACCTCCGCACGGGTATATGGGATGGAAGCGGGACCCTCGGGAGCAGGTAAGGGCCCCCAGGAGCGGGGACGGTGCGCGCTCCAAGGACTAGGGGACTCTGGCGTGAAGAGCAGGGTTTCTGAGTGAGGAGGGGCTTCCTGAGTAGGGAACGGGGCTCTTCTGAGATGGGGGGCCCAGTTTGAAGGGGGCTGTGTGCAGTTCCGGGGGAAACCTTGCGAAGGGAGGTCTGAGACAGGGGCCATTTATCAAAGGAGCCTCTATGCACTCGTGGAGGTGGGAAGTGCTTTGGGAGAAGGGCCTGAACGCACAGGAGGACTCCCGGACGTACCGGGAGGCCTAGGGAGAGGCCCGGCAGGTGGCAGGGGGCGGGCTCCAGGTGTCCAGGAGAGGGGGGTCGACACAAATGGGCCCAGAACTGCCGCATGCCCTGGGCGGGGGCCCAGCCGGTATGGGTTGGGCTGGGATGATGTCTTTTGGGAGAAGGCGCCAGAGCTGGGCTGTGAGCTCCGCCCCAGCCGGGCCTGACGCGGGGGCGAGGGTCAGGGGGCAGTGGGTGGGGATCCAACCCTGGGATTCCCCCCCTTAAGTCTGGGGAGCTGGAGTGGAGGCGCCGGAGCATGCGCGGAGGTGGCAGCTGGAAGGGGCTGCCCGATGTGGTGGGGGCGTGGCCGCCCGAACCCCCCCTACCCCTAATCCCGCCAGGTTGACTTGGTAAAAGGAGCGCGCTGATGGGTTGTAGTCTCTCTTAGGTTATGTTGGCAGCACACAAATGGAAATGGGTCCTTTCCCCATCTTGGGGGTCTTTCGCTTGTCTCTGAAACCTTCAGTCTCAATTTACCAAGAATAGGTTGAGGGAAATGGACAAGTTTCTTATTCTGCCACTAGGATGAGGAAAGACTGGGATGGGAGCAATGTTTTAGGTTAGGGACAGGTCCTACTTGAAGACAGGCCTTAGTGAATGTATTGGTTGCTGAGGGACCAAGGCCAAGACCAGGTTTCCGTAGAAGGGATTGTTTGCCTGGTTTGCATGTTTCTGGTTCAATAGTGAGCAGAGTTGGGATCTTTTAATCCAAGCATAATGACCTCTCTATTGAATGTTTCCTGAGTTGACAGCCTAATCTTTCTATGCCTTTATGTTTTTATGGTTGCTGTCCCCTACTGGGTATCTTTTCTTTTTGCTCTCTCTATTCCCCAGAAACTGTCAGAGCCATGTTATTAGACCCAGCGTTGTCAGGCTAGCCTTTTGTCATATATAAGTTGTTTGGGGTAGGGGGAAGTTTATAGCCTTCACCATAGTGTGTCCCAGGTGATAGCCTTAACTTCTCCTTATTCACAGTCAGGAGAAAAAGGAGATTAGAGGGGAAACTGAGGCAAGGCTGTCCCAAGAAGGCCAGAGTCCCTGGATGGGGTGAGGGTGGTGGCACCTCCTGTGTCCTAGGTGTCTTATCTTTTTGGTGACTGGAGCAGTCTGGACCTGGGAATCTTTTAGATCTTGTCTCACTACTTCCATTTGATCTAGAGGGGAGAATAGAATTTCCATTTGGGACGTGAATTTTATTTCATTTGGGACATAAATTTCATTTCTGGTTGAAGCAAGCATCTTTGTCTTTTATACCAGATCTAATACCCTTAAGGAAATAACTCCTGCCAACTCATTCGAGTCATTCATTCAGTGATCTTTAAGTACTTAGTGATTACTTTCACCAAGATGAAAACAACCTTGTGAAGGCTGTATAAGCCTTAAGGTGGAATTCAGGGGGCAACTGACTTCAGGAAACTATTAATACTTCCTTTTCCCCTTAGGCCCCTCTCTCCCTTCCATGAACTCTCTTGGTTTTCTGGGCTAGAGACTACTTGCAACAAACAACCCCTGCAACTAGAGTAGTAGGACACAGAAGTCCAGATGGATTGCTGGGAACTGGCACCCATACCAAACTGCTTATGATTTTATTCTGATGAATTCCTAGTGGTCTCGAGAGTGATGAAAAAATTAACTTTTTGTTTTTGGTTGTTGTTACAATAAATAAGCTTCTAGGGAAGGAACTAGAGCCTGGTATCTGGAGTTGGCTGTAGCCTAATGGGGCAGCCTTTACCTCATCAAAGGGTGTAATTGAAATTCATTCTGGAAGCTGTGAGTAGAGGGATCCCATAACTGCCTCCTTCCTAGGCTAGGACTATTTTCTTGGAGGTTGGAGGACACAGCACACAAAGCAGTGTATTGTTTCTGGCTTCACTGGGCTCAAGGCCAGGTGTGCCTTCTGTGCTTAGGTGTGTTTTAAGCACATATACTGGACTGGGAGCTCCTAGAGGGTGGAGTTGGTGTCTGATTATCTGTGGAACCAACTAATGTCTAGGCCTTGACACAAGTACATCTTTATTTTTTGAATTGAGTCACATTCCATTGTGAACATAAATGGTTAAGTACATTGTATGGATATCTAATAATTTGTGTGTACTTAGTGTGTGGATAAATTCTTTTTGGAGAGATTGGCCTCTTCCTCTTTGCTTACTGGACAGCCAACCCAGTCTTGAGTTTGTCTTTTGAATGGGCAGTCTTGCTTATTGGTAGGTATGTGGGCCTCAGAACTGCAGGGAAGGGGTCCCTGAGCCAGGCCTTTCGGCTCTTCCTTTTCCTTCTCAGGGCTGGTTGGGGATGGGGGAGGGGGAGTGTCCTTTTCATAGCCCCTCCCTCCTTGCTTTTGTCTGCAGAGAATGGCCCCGCCCCCTTCCCCCAAGGCCCAAGCTTTGTCCTCTGTGCTGGGGCCCTCATCTGCATCACAAAGTGGCCGTCTGTCCCTGTCTGGGTCTGAAGGGAAGTGTCTCCCTTTCTCAGACTAAAAGCTGGGGGCAGGGTGGGGTTGGGGGAACTTTGTACTGCTGTAAGACTTGTAGGAGGATGGGGTGGGAGAGGTTCTCTCTTCATCCTGCCTTCCCTAGTTTGGGTATGAAGGGGAGGGTGGGGGCCTCCCTGTTTTCCCAGAGCCTCCTAGGAATGGAGGGTGACTAAGGCTAAGTCTGGTGTGTAGTCCTATTTCTGAGGACAGGAGACTCAGGCTGAAGTGTCTGTCCCATCCCCCATCATTTCTACCCAGCCCCTAGCTCTAGGGGTTGTCTTTCTCTCTTCAGCCTGGGAGGCTAAGGAGGTGAATGGAATGTAAGAACTTGGGGAGGGGAAGGGTATCTCTTACCAGCTACTTCCTCTAGGGTCTTGTTTGTTCTGTGCAGGATTTATAATTGTTTCTGAGCAGTTTGCAGGTGTGCGTGCGTGCGTGTGCGCTTGTGCTTGTGTGTTCTTTGTGGTATGTCTACGGATCTGTTTGTTAATTTGTGTCTTATCTGTGTGTTGAACACCTCCTGTATGCCAGACACTGGAGAATCAACAGTGACCAAGGCAGATACATACAGTCTTTGTATCTGTGAAGGACTCACAATCTAGCTTGGTGAGGGGTATGTTTATGAAGGTAAAGTGTCCAGTTCTAAGTATGTGTTTGGATGTGTATGTCTGACTATGGCTTGTATATAATTTCTGTCCAACTCTTTCTACAGTAGGTGGCCAGGTGCTAGTAGTTAAGCTTTTACTTCCCCAGGTAGCGGAGTTCTGAAGGCCTTTTCTCCCCATGCTGGGCCTCCATTTCCCTGTCTGCGTTTCCCTGTAGGGTGAGCTTGACAGGTGGTTAGAAGGAGGCACAGCAGCTTAGCTCTGGGAAGCAGGCCCCTCCCTTGAAGGGTTCTGACCTCTTCCTGACCCCCCCGGCAGAGTATATGCCCCATCCCCCCAGCCTGGCCAACTATGAAAGCAGATCTCTGATAATGGGAGGTTCTCTGCTGTTTTATCCCTCTCTCCTCCCAACTGGGCTGGTCCTCTATTGGCCAGGACAATAGTAGATATGGACAAAGGGTTCTCTTAGGCCGTTTTCCTTTTGTCTTCCCTTTCCCCTCAAGCTAGAAAATAAAACCCGGGGCAGCAATCAGGCTGGTGGCAATAGAGGAGAAAGTAGTGGGAGTTGGCCCAGCCCTAGCCCTTTCCCAGGGGCCTCCGCTGTCTTAAAATTGATCCCTACTGCAACTGTTGGGGCCCTCTGCGTGGAAGGAGGTGTGGGCCTGGAGAGAATGTTGTATTCTTCTTCCCAGAGCCAGTAATCTCATCTTCTCCAGCAGGATAATCGGTGCCCCTCCTTCCTGAGTCCTCTTCTCTAGCCTGCTCTTGCCTTAGTCGCCTGTGTTTAGCCTACCTTCATTCCCTAGGTTTTTCTTCTTTTGAACTTTTGCTTCATTCTCTCCCAACTTGCAGCCTTACTTCCTGCCTAGACTGTCAGCTCTAACCTATCTTGCCCCAGCCCCTATTCCAGCCTTTCCTCCTTCCCAATTCAAGCATTTTTCTGCTGTGACCTCCAGTCTAGCCCCTTTAGCAGCTCCCTGTTTCAGCCTCTCTCCTTTCCTTGGTCTCCAGAATCTGTCCTGTTAGCCTTTTCTCCTTTTCCGATCTCAGCCATTCTGTTGCCTTAATCTTTTCCCAGACATTGCCCCTCGTCTTTGCTTGTTGCCCTGCCCCACCCCTTTCCCTGGCACTTGACCTTCTTTAGGTCTTCCTCCTGCTTGCAGTTGGAGGAGCTTTAAGGTGATGCTTTTTTTGTGTGTTCAGGATGGTGATGAGTGAAGTGAGCATCTAGCTGACAGATAGTAGGGTCTGCTGGATACCTGGTGGAGGCAGATGTCTCAATCTAATAGAGGAAAGAAAGAGCCAAATTTAGTCCCTTTATTTAACATTAATAGGAAGTTATTACGTACTCACTTGATGAATTTAAGATAGATAACAAGGGTAATTTTCCTAACTGGAAAGAATTTTTTAAAAAATGAGCCTGGGTTTCAACCAGTGGAAGTCCTCATTTAGGTTGGGTAGGCAGGAAAGAGGCTTCCCCTACACTCTGCTGCTCTCATTCTAGGAGTCCTTGTGCTTTCTCTGATCAGAGTGGTAAGGAGATTACCAGACTTCACCCTCACCACGCTCTCTGTCTTGTAGCTGCAGGCGCCTACCTGCCCCCCCTGCAGCAAGTGTTCCAGGCACCTCGCCGGCCTGGCATTGGCACTGTGGGGAAACCAATCAAGCTCCTGGCCAATTACTTTGAAGTGGACATCCCTAAGATTGACGTCTATCACTACGAAGTGGATATCAAGCCAGATAAGTGTCCTCGCAGAGTCAACCGGTAAGTGATGCACATTTGAGCCACTAAGTCCAGTAGTCCTTGTTTTCCTGAGTTTCACATCCTTAAAAGAATCCAGAGAGGTAAAAGAAAAACGCGTTGAAGGTGATATCACCAAATTCCAGAACATTTTTGAGGAAGAGATTCTAACTTAAGGTAAATGTTGAAGTAGATCACTGGATTTGGCTATTTGGAGACTGTTGATACCTTTTGCCACAGCTGTTCTAGTGGAGCAGTTGGGCTAGTAATCTAAGAGTAAGTTAAGGAATAGGAACTTCCCTGGTGGCTCAGATGGTAAGAGTGAGTTAAGGAAAAAGTGGAAGGTGATGTGTAGGGATAGTGAGAGCAGATAGCTTTTTTCTAGGTAAGTTGACAGTGAAGCATGGGAGAGAAGGAGTATGTTGGCTTGAGAAGATTATAGGGCTCAAGTCTGCTGCATTTCATTATTTGTTGAAATTAATAAATGAAAAATTTTTAAGAATGAGACGTGGATATGTTTATAAACCAAGGAGCTAGTGTAGAAGTTAATGGTACGGGACAGAGAGGAAAGGAATGAGTGGGATGTTCTGGCTAAGGCAGGAGGACATACAAGATACACAATTTGAGGATTTAGCCTTAGAAGAAGTAGTAGTTCTTAAAATTAATTTATTTTGTTATTATTTGACAACTATTCATGAACAGTATAAAAAAAGTTTTTAGTATTACAGAAAGAGTAACAGTGAAAAATGTCTCCTATTACCCTGACCTCCAGTCCCCTAGTCCCTTTCCCCAGATGCATTCGTTATTACCCTTCAGTACACTTCCAGATATTTTTCTATACATATACAAGCATATTTGTATACAAACATTTTAAAACACATGGAATACAGAATCATATATCTTGCTCTGCACCTTGCTTTTTCCACTGAGCAGCGTATTTTGGAAAGTGATACATATCAGTACCTACAGATGCCTCATTCTTTATTATAAGATATTTAATAATAATCTATTCAGAAACATTTAGGCAAGTCTAAACTTTTGCTACAAAAATGAAACTCTGTAGAATATTAATAGAGATACATTTTTGCTCTCAAGTATGAATGTATCTGTAGGATAAAGTCCTAGGACTAGAATTGCTGGTACAGTACATTTACAATTTTTGAGGTAGTATCAGTTTTTTGTTTTTTTTTTTAAGGTAAGTTGTACCAATTTATATCTTACGATGTCCCCCCATATCTGCACCAATTCAGTATATTGGATTTTTTTAAATCATTGGCATTCTGGTAAGCAGAGAATTATTTCTTGGTCTGATTTTAAATTGTATTTCTGTAATGAGTGATGTTGAACATATTTTCAGATACTTAAAAAAATTTATACACAGAAGGGATATTTCAAGTGTGAGAGGAAAGAAAAAGGAAAAGGTTGTATATATAAATATGTTTGTTTATATGTCTGGAAACTTGAGGGTGGCTTTGCCTTCTACACTGTACTCTTTTCAAAATTTTTAAAGATGCTTTTTGAGCTGAGGTAGGAATGGGTTCTGTTGTTACAGGGGTAGTGGAGAAGGTTTGACACAATCTATGAGGATGGAAGTGATCAGAGTTAAAAAGATTGCTGGGCAGCACTGAGGCCTAATTGACGTTGAAAGCATGTGTTTACAGTTGGATTCCAATGTATATTTTCAGTCTTTTTATCCAGTAGTATTCAAGATGTTTGATTTTGAAAGTGAAGAGGTCAGATGGGTTGGGATTTTGAAGGATAGATGGATACTCTGGAATCTAAATAGCAGAGGACAGGAAGTGAAATCAAGAAAGAGATAATAATGGAGAGAAAACAGGATGGTAGAACTAAAGCCTTCAGAGAGGTGGAAGAGATGAGGTTCTTCTTCCACGCTTGATATTCCTATTCCAATTCAGGCTTCTTCCTTTACCTTTTTTGATTATCATCTTGGGGATTGGAGCAGCCTGGATTTTTGTTCCTGATTCTGGATAGACCCTGAGATTAAGCTCCTTTCCCCTCAGCCTCCTCCTCTCTTCAGGAGGCGCTCACAATCACTCTTTTGGGTCCTTTGGAGGATCCGAGGACCAAAAATACCACCTGACAGCATGTTAGACATGTAGAGTATCAGACTTAGCTCTAAATCTACTGAATCAGAATCTGCATTTTACATCTCCAGGTGATTCATACGAAGCTTGAGAAGTGCTGTTATAGAGATTAGTAGCTGGTAGGACAGAATTAGTAGCTGGTAGGTAGATGGGACATTGCCTGGAGTTTAAATTACTTCCAGGAGCTAGAAGTAGTAGTCTTTCAGCTTCCTCTGGCCTTTCCCATTCTCCACAGGGAAGTGGTGGAATACATGGTCCAGCATTTCAAGCCTCAGATCTTTGGTGATCGCAAGCCCGTGTATGATGGAAAGAAGAACATTTACACTGTCACAGCACTGCCCATTGGCAATGAACGGGTATGGTTGGGAGTCATGCTGGATCTGTGTCAAGGGTCTAGGGAGGGACAGAGGTCACGTAAGCCTATTTGGAGTCTGGTGTCCAGAGATCCCTTTCATTGTTTGTGCTGAGAAAGTGTGTTTTAGGTTGAGGGATGGGTAGGTGCTTATGTTTATTTAGCCTACTGTATGTCTGTCCGTGTCCCAAACAGACTTAAGATTAGACTTAAAACAGACCCAAAGGACTTCCTACTAAGTGTGGTTGAGAGGGACAGAGAGAGACAGTGAGCCAAGGTGGCTGGAGACTTAGGGGCTGGAGTTACTCAGAAGTCTTCATTGTGAGTCCTTATCAGCCTAAGAAGCAGATTCTTGGCAAATCTTAGGGGTTAGGGACAGTAGGGTCAGGGCAAGGAACATTGAATTGTGGGAAAGCATTGGAAATCTTTCACTCCTCTCTCTTTCCTGAAGGTTGACTTTGAGGTGACAATCCCTGGGGAAGGGAAGGATCGAATCTTCAAGGTCTCCATCAAGTGGCTGGCCATTGTGAGCTGGCGCATGCTGCATGAAGCCTTGGTCAGTGGCCAGATCCCTGTTCCCCTGGAGTCTGTGCAAGCCCTGGATGTAGCCATGAGGCATCTGGCATCCATGAGGTACTTGGGGTAGTTAATATCTGGGCTACTAGTGGTGGCAGAAGTGTATGGGAGGAGGAGGGAAATGAGCATATATTTTAAGGTCCCACATTATGCCTTTCAAATAAAAAATTCTTTGAAACCCTACTGTATGCCAGGCAAGTGTGCATATACATTTAGGTGGTACAAAGCTTTGGCCCTGTCCCTTTTAGTTATTTTTGGACCTCACCCCATCTGTCTCTGCAGGGCAGAAAAAGGGTAGAGTCTTGTACAAGGTCAGTCACACAGCTAGTAAACGATGAGAGCTGGAATTAAAGCCCCGGTGTCCTGCCTTCCAGGCCAGGGCTCCTCCGTGCCCAGGATGCCTCACAGGGTGGGGGCCTGTGCCCGAGGGACCAGTTCTCTGCCTGTCCCTGCCAGGTACACCCCTGTGGGCCGCTCCTTCTTCTCACCGCCTGAGGGCTACTACCACCCGCTGGGGGGTGGGCGCGAGGTCTGGTTCGGCTTTCACCAGTCTGTGCGCCCTGCCATGTGGAAGATGATGCTCAACATTGACGGTGAGTGGGGAGAGCTATGGAGCCAGGGGCACCCTGCGTCCATGACCACACTCCCAGCCTCATCCCTCCCAGCTCTGTAACCACACTCCTAGTCTAATCCCTGCAGCCCTGGGAGCCCTCCCCCATCCCTGTACCCTATGAGAATGAGGGTGCAAAGAGCAGTGCCTCCCTTTGTTCTGGAGGACAGAGTCTGAGTTGAGCTGTACCTCCCCTGTCCCCGCAGTCTCCGCCACTGCCTTCTACAAGGCTCAGCCCGTGATTGAGTTCATGTGTGAGGTGCTCGACATCAGGAACATCGACGAGCAGCCCAAAGCCCTCACGGACTCGCAGCGCGTGCGCTTCACCAAGGAGATCAAGGGTGAGGACCAGCCCGGCGGGGAGGGGGTCAGCGCTCCTTTCTCTTTAGTTCTAAAAGGAAATCCCCTTGGGATGTATTCAGGCAAGAGGCCAAGCCTGGGCACATGAGCAACCTTTTCCAACTCTGACAAGCAGTGTGTGTATCCCAGGCCTGAAGGTGGAAGTGACCCACTGTGGACAGATGAAGAGGAAATACCGCGTCTGTAATGTTACCCGCCGCCCTGCCAGCCATCAGACGTAAGTTGATGGGGCTGCCTAGCCATACCACTGGTGGAAGGGGGCCGATATTTCAACATACTCCGTTCACACGCTCCATCCCCCACCTGGCCCTGAGGATGAGCTCTGTTTTTGAAGATAAACTGTAGGAATTTGAAATTCCTCCCCTAACATTCCCAGATCCATTGATAGAGACTCTCCCTACCATTTTACCTTCTTGGTCTCTACCTTTCCTTCTTGGACTTTTCCTGTAGAGCAAGTGTCTTTCCCTGGCTTCTTTCTCAGTTCTATAAATGCTAGAATCTCTCTGAACTTACTCCTGAAAAAGAAAGCTGAGATCCTGGGTTAGACCTTGGGGAAAGTTGTCACTGATTTCGTCTAAAATCTTCACTTCAGACTGCTGGACCATGAGTGACTACCGTGTGTCAGACTTCATGCTCAACATTAGAGATAACAGATGAATCAGATATGATCTGACCATTGTGTAACTTGTTTTTCAAATCTTTGGCTTCACTCTTGGGGCCCTGTGTTGCCTCTGCTTTACCATGAGTGGCAGGAGTGCTCACAGAGGCTGGAAAGGAATGAAGTCAAATCTGGCCCTGTGCATGGTTATAGGTCTAGAAAGGTGTTACTGAGTGCTGGACTATGACACCTCTTTCCCTTCCCCCAAACAGCTTTCCTCTGCAGCTGGAGAGTGGACAGACTGTGGAGTGCACAGTGGCCCAGTATTTCAAGCAGAAATATAACCTGCAGCTCAAGTATCCCCACCTGCCTTGCCTGCAAGTTGGCCAGGAACAAAAGCATACCTACCTGCCCCTAGAGGTGAGGCTGCCAAGTAATGGCCGGGCTGGGAAACAAGCACTGTACCTGCACAGAGGTCGTCAGAGGTCTGCTCTTCCATTTATAGTCTCATCATTTTAAGGCTTGGAAAAGTGATGTTCTTAGAGGACATTCTGTGAAACGCAGTCATCGTTCTTAACTGCTGAATTCTTTACTTATCCTCCGTCCTGCTGTCATGGTTTTTCAGGACCGCCAGGCAGAGGCGAAGCTGTATATATTTACTGTTTAATAAGTAATTAGTTCATTCAGGACAGAGATTTCAGATACCTACATGCATATCCTTTATTTATTTATTTATTTCATTTTTGTATGACTTTATTTATAGTTGACATACAATAAACTGCACATTTTAAGTGTACCATTTGATGCGTTTTGACATATGCATTCATGACGCCATCACTACAATAAAGATAATGAACACTCTAAGATACACTCATGTCCTCTTAATTTCTCTTTCCCTGTCTGGAGCTGGGAATCGTAAATAACCTAAAGATACAAATGTACTTTATTTTACAGATATTGGAGGTGATGGGAATCCTATTTCCCTAGTCATCAATGTGTTCCTTTTGAAAAAGTTTTAACCAAGATTTGTCATATTTTTATGCTTCAGCCAACCTTTGAAATTCTGCAATTAAAGAAAGAATAGTAATGCTCTTTAAGTCATAGCATGCAAATGAAGAACCACTAGTCTGTATTTGGTTTGTTATACACTAGCCGTAGTGTTTAGGGCTTCCCTGTTGGCAGCCAGAAGGTCTGCTGAGAACCTGCCTCTGACTGCTTCATTGTCTAGTCCAGTGCTGCTCAAAGTGTGGTCAGCAGACCAAGAACATAGTTATTACCTGAAAGCTTGTTTGAACTGCAGAATCTCAGGTTCCACCTAGATTTGCTTTATTAGTATCTCTTTTTACAGAATCCAAAGATTCTGTCAAATATGAACGTTTATGTTGAAGAAGCACTAACCTAGATTACTCTCTTATTCTGTTCTAGCAGTGGGAGTCAGGTATCTGGGACCTAAGCCTTCTGTGAGCTTTTGGGATTTCAGAACTAACCAGAGGAAATTAGGCTAAAGGGAGAAAGAAGAGATCCCCAAACCCAAGAACTCTGACATGGTTAATAGCTGCTGATGCATAGAAAATGAGATGAGGACAGCATGTTCTCTGAGATATAAGCAGAAGTCTTTAGGGGCAGTTCCAGCTAAGTAGATAGGCTTTAGGTAATATCTGTTGCAAGCTGAGATCTGTTAGCAAATTGACATGATTTCTGTTTAAACAATAATTTCCACGGTGAACAACTTATATAATGACATATTTTGATTTTTTACTGTTGCTTGTTCACTTAACAAATATTTAATGCGCCTCCTACTAAAGTCATATACTCTTAGGTGCCAGGAAGGCAACAAGAGAGGCAGGGTCCTTGCTGTCCTGGAGCTTAAAATCTAGAAGGGGGAAATAGACAAATAAGATAGTTTCAGATGGTGGTAAGTGCCATAAGGTTAAGGGAGTGGTCATAAAGTGGAGGGGTTTGGAGGTTCACTTTAGTTTCTGTGGTCAGGGAAGGCTTCTTTTAGGAGACATTTGAGCTGAGTTCCAAATTATGAGATAGAACCAATCTTTTAACAACCTGAAGGAAGAACCTTTCAGGCATGAGTTTAATAGCAAGTAGGTAGGCAGCAGAGAGCTTGGATATTCTTGAGAGAGACGGAAGGACATAGTGACTGGCATGTAGTTAATGAGGAGAAAAGTAGGAGATGATTTTGGAGAGAGGTACAGGGTCAAATCATATAGGCTATTGTAGGTGATATATTTTTTTCAGAATAGCTTTATTGAGACATAATTCACATCCCATAAAGTTTGCCCTCTTAAAATGTGCAATTCAGTGCTTTTTAGTGTATTCACAGAGTTGCATAACCATTATCATTGTGTGATTCTAAAGCATTTTCATCATCCCCCAAAGCAAGACCACACCCCTTAATAGTCACTTACCATTCCTTCTATCCTCTACACTAGCCCCTACTAATCTCTAATCTGCTTCTGTCTCTATGGATTTATCTATCCTGGACACCTCATAAAAATGAAATTATATAATATATGGCCTTTTTATTTTTTTTTAATGTATGGCCTTTTTAAACTGGTCAATTTCATTTAGCATAATGTCTTCAAAGTTCATCTATGTTGTAGCGTATGTCACAACTCCCTTTTTAAGGTTGAATAATATTTCCATGTATGTATATAACACATTTTGTTTATCCATTCATTTATTGATGGATACTTGGGTTGCTTTCACCTTCTAGCTATTATGAATAATGCTGCTGTGAAGATAGATGTACAAATATTTGTTCTAGTCCCTGCTTTTGTTTCTTTTGAGTACATACCCAGAAGTGGAATTACTGGATCATATGGTAATTCTGTGTTTAGTTTTTTGAGGACTCACCATACTGTTTTCCACACAGGTGTACCATTTTACATTCCCACCAGCAATGCACAAGGGATCCAGTTTCTCCACATCTCTGCTTTTTTTGCCTAGTGTTGATTCTGTAATTGAAATTATCTGCACCTTTAAATTGCCTTCAAGAGAGCAACCTCACAAATTTTAACAATTCAGGGTTTTCATTAAGTAAATTGACTAATGTGTATTCTTTGAAATACAGAGTTTAAGGGTAGGTGATCTTGTCCTGGTTTTCCTTACCCTTGTTACCATGAACTCTGGAAATTAGGCAGAGAATCAGTACTTAGAGTGTTGGCCCTGTGGAAGCAAGTTTTACATTTCATTTCATCTCAGTCCTCACAACAGCTTCAAGACACAGCTAGTGTTTTTCCTGTGACTAAAATTAAAGAAGCAGAGTCTTAGAGTGGTTAAGAGTCCTGCCCAAGGTAACGTCATCTAGAATTGGCAAAGCTGGACTTCAAACTCAAGTTTTCCAAACCTGTTGTTTCTCTCTCCTCTGCCAAAAGACTTCCTGTTCACGGCTTCCTGAATATTGTATACGTTTAGGAAGCAATAGAATGAAAATCTTATATATCACTAGAAAGTCTGTTCTGGTCTCCATTGTGTTCTCTTAGGCCCAGTACAGAGGAACCATGTGGTAAGATGTTCCTCATACCAGCAGAGGACACTGTCAGTCAACAGAGACAGTGATTTCTGTAGTCCAAGGGCTCAGTGATCATCTGTATACTGGGGCTTTAGAACTAACCAGGTCTAGTTCTCCTGGTGTGTTGCGGGATGGAACAACCTGCTGCCTGCTACCATTGGACAGGCTGCCTACTATCTAAGAATCCAGTTTGTGTATATTGAGTTTTCTTAGTATTCAAAGAAGTTCTAGGTTGGGTCCTTTGGTAAATAATAATTTATGCTGCAACTCACTAAGTGTTTGGGGATGGCAACCCACTTCAGTATTCTTGCCTGGAGAATCCCATTTATAGAGGAACCTGGCAGGCTACAGTCCATGGGCTTGCAAAAGTCGTACACGAATTAGTGACTAAACCACCACCACTGAGTGTTTACTATGTTCAGAACTGTACTTGATTCTTTAAGTGCTTTATTTTATTTAGTCTCCAAACAATTGTTACTGTTCTCTGTATTTAACATATGAGCCCTGAACCCAGATCTGGCTCTGGATCCTAAGCCCTTAATCACAATGTGGCTATATAGACTTTTGTAATGCACATGAATGTTTTCTAACTTACCTGTCTGTGAACAAGAGATTTTGTAGTTCATTTCCAGGACTGGCAGCCAGGGCCTTTCTCTGGGGCTCTGGATACAGGGTAGACTCTACTCAAGCCAGCGCTACCTGTTCTTCTCGTTTCCTTAGGTCTGTAACATTGTGGCTGGGCAGCGCTGCATTAAGAAGCTGACTGACAACCAGACTTCAACCATGATAAAGGCTACAGCTAGATCGGCCCCAGACAGACAAGAGGAGATTAGCCGCCTGGTCAGTGAGGATGCAGAGAAACGTATGCTTGGTTGCTCAGTCATGGAAGTCCCTGGTAGCAAGTAGATGCTTTTCTGACTTGGCAGGACTCTTAGGAAAACAAGTCTGGATTGGTTACCTGGGACTGCTCTTGCTTCTTGACCCTGTAGCTGCTTTGCTTCCTATCTCTTTTTTTTCTCCTGTTTTACTTCCCTGTGTTATCTGCTTCCACTTACCTCATCTTCCACTTTCTCCCCCTTTCTAGGGGTATTCCTTACCAGCCTCAGCTGCTCTTCAGGGCTTTCTGCTTGGGACCCGGAGGGTGAGCAGGATTGCCAAGCTACTGCTCTCCTGAGATACCCTTCTTTTGTCTTTCAGATGAAGAATGCCAGCTACAACCTGGATCCCTACATCCAGGAATTTGGGATCAAGGTGAAGGATGACATGACGGAGGTGACGGGACGAGTGCTGCCGGCGCCCATCTTGCAGTACGGCGGCCGGGTGAGCAGGGTCAGGGCCAGACAACGTCTCTGGGGCTTATGGGGGGAGGTTGGGTTGTTATAGCCAGTGGCTTTTGCTCCCCTACCCATCTGGCTTCATTGAGGCTCACCTGGGCGCCCCCTCTGCCTATCCCCAGAACCGGGCCATTGCCACACCCAATCAGGGTGTCTGGGACATGCGGGGGAAACAGTTCTACAATGGCATTGAGATCAAAGTCTGGGCCATCGCCTGCTTCGCACCCCAAAAACAGTGTCGAGAAGAAGTGCTCAAGTAAGGAGGCTGAGTGTATGGGTGGGAAGGTGGGAAGGACCCTGGAGCTGCCTAAGTTCCTCTACTCCTGAGGGGCCAAGATTTGCTCTGTAGTCTGTTTTTCCTGACTTTTGACTCTGCCCCCTGTGCTATCTGGCTTAAACTTCTCCCTGCTTCTTTTCTGTTCCTCTGTGGTCAGGAGTCTTGGTAAGGAGCCATATCTGTGTCAGAGATGATCATTTTAGGACATGAATCACCTAAAGGAGACCTGAATTGTTTTATTGTTACAAAAAATATTTAACATGGGTAGTAAATAGTAGTAGTGATGGCTATAATATTTATGCTGGCAGTGTACCTAATTTTGTGTTCTCTTATTTCATCTTTACAGTGAGTAGTGGTGGTATTTCCATTTTCAGGAGACTGAGGCTCAAAGAGGTTAAGTAACTTGTGCAAGGTTTGCATTATCAAGAAAG
The DNA here is from genome assembly GCF_963930625.1 of Muntiacus reevesi. Classification (NCBI taxonomy): domain Eukaryota; kingdom Metazoa; phylum Chordata; class Mammalia; order Artiodactyla; family Cervidae; genus Muntiacus; species Muntiacus reevesi. The sequence continues at coordinate 168,354,738 of NC_089249.1, read as the reverse complement.
TGTCAAATTGGGGGCAAATCAGATCTGACGTTTCAGAGCTTATATTCCTAATTAGAAATAAAAGTTTAGCTGGTACTCTGAGCTGTCCTTTCCTATGGACAGAATTTGTTCAGTTGGGGCCACGTGGCCTGAGTTAGGTGAACATGAGGTATAGGGGCCTCTGAGCCACCTGTGGCTGGGTAGCTGAGAGTAGATGACAGCAACAGAGAAAGTGATATAGCCAGGCGGCTTAAGGGAATCGGTTAGGGGAACAATGGTCTTGAATGAGTGAGTGAATAAGTGAAGAGATCACTGACTCTCCCCCTGCAGTCTTATTTTTCAAATACCACAAAATTTACCCATTAGAAGTATGCAGTTCAGTTCCTGCTGTCCTTTGAAGTGTTGGCTCTTTGTTTTCTCTGGATCTGGAGTAAGGTCAGTGCATTCTGGAGCTGAGAAAGAATCAGTGGAGCTGACCACTTTGGGCGGTGATGAGAGTCAGTAGAGATGTGTGCCCTGGTGGGTTCACCTGATCTTGGGCTTCTCATAAGAACTGGTCACAGCAGTCCCTGATGAATGTGGAGACTGGCCCTCTGTCTCCCCTCACAGGTGCACAGCCACCTCCATCACAATTTTAGTTCTCTTAAATGAGTATCTCTTCTCGACTCTCCTGAGTTCTCGGGATTTTGGCCCCATTGAGGCCTGCTCTTAGCGTTGGCCGGGCTTGGGAGGGCTGATTTCCTAACCAGTGTCAGAAAGGCGCTCAGCTCTGCCTCTGTGTCACCTTGGTGGTGGTTCTGTTCTGGGCGTGTTTCTCACTCTCGTGTCTTCCCCCGTCCTGTTCTTTTGAGAATCGATTCGTTGTTTGGATATTTTGGGGCACGGAAACTGATAAACCTAGAATCTTTGATTTGGAAGTAGTTTCGATTCATCAGACAACAACCTTCTTGCAGTGATCTCTGGATGCAGGGGGTAATATGTGACTTGTATACCTGGGCTAGTTGCTTGTTTGGTCCTGGGCTAAAGATTTAAGATTTGGGAGCTATGGCAGTGGGTGAGATTGTGTATGGAAAATGTATGTAGTGACAGAGGCTGAAAATAGAATGCAGAAAAACGAGAAAGGAAATAGAACAAAGTTCCTACATGTGTATGAAGGAATGGGATCCAGAGCACAGGAAAAGCCATCATTTCCAAGACATAAAGGGAAGAGATGAAGATGGCCATGGAGGTAGAGCAGTTGGTAATTGGGGATGGATAAGGGAGTCTTAGGGTCAACCCTCAGAATTTTTCTTCTGGCTAAAGAGGCCCTGTTACCTCAGCTGTGTCACTTTTAGGGCAAGATTTTAAGACATTCCCCATTAGAGTTCTCTCAACACTTTGAGGCCCCCAGCACTGGACATAATATCCCAAGTGTGATCTGGTAATAGAAGATAGGGAATACCACTTTCCTTGAAGTAGAGACCCACTTATTAATGGGAGCTAGTTAACACATTGGCTTTTTTAATAGCTATGCTGTCGTTGTATGCACAGCAGAGAAGTGGAAGAAACACTCTTAGTCCTTCAGAGCCCTGGCACTTAGTTACATGAAATAATATTTTTATTTTTAAATAATATTTTTTTAATTTTAATGTTATTTGAAAAACTTTAAAAAAATAGAGTAATATGGAAAACATCCATGTGTCTATCGTCCAGAGTATTGTCATGTTTGTTTTATCCTTTCTAAAAAGTAAATAAAATATTTCAGATAAATTTGACAGTCCTTTATATCCTCCGTTCTAGTCCCATTTCTGCTTTCTGATGCAGTCACTTTCTTGAATTACTGTAACCTTTCTATCTAATTTATATATGTTATATACCTATATAAGTGGTTTAAAATTTTACATAACCGTATTGTACTGTATTAATCTCATGGATTTTTTTTTTAACTGATTGAAAAAAATTATTTTCTCACTGCATAGGTTTTTAAACCCATTTTATTGATATTTGTATGCTATATAATAACATCCCTTAAACAATTGCTTTTATTCTCTGTTTGTACGTTGTTGCTTTTAACCTAAATACAGGTTTTTCACAAATTGAATTTCTCGCTGCTCCTTTCAGTCTGTCTTATTTATGTAGCTTGATTTTTTTTTTTTAATCTATTGCATGTGTACCCTCTTTTCCTACTTTGTCTTCCTTTCTTAGGGTAAAGCTCTAAAACCAAAAGAAAGAAGCTTGTTTAATTATTTGCTCCTAGGCTTCAAAGAACCCATAGGGGAGGAGGGAGCACATTTTTTCTGAGCATCTCCTGTGCTCTGATCACTGTTGGAAGCTCATTTGTTTTAATTTGAGCCAAGAGGCCTTCCTCTTGGACATCTTCCTTTTGCTGTAGACTCAGAACACAGGAACCAGCTGCTTGAGTGGGCCAAGGTGGGAGACTTCGAGAATTTCCACAGGTGGTTTTTCTGGGCCCCCCCAGCTCTCTGTTTATACCATTGAACACTTAGCAAGTCCTACCTTGTTCTACCCAACAATAAATATGGTTTTTACACTAGATGTGATGATGTCTCATTCCTCTTAGAGTCTGTTAGTGCTTGTCGTAGTGCTGGGGACCTAAGATGGAGGCGTTTGGTTAGAAGTATTCCAGTGGGACTTACTGCCTCTTGTTGTGACCATGGTTATGCTGCAGGAACTTCACGGACCAGCTGCGGAAGATTTCCAAGGATGCAGGGATGCCCATCCAGGGCCAGCCTTGCTTCTGCAAATATGCGCAGGGGGCCGACAGTGTGGAGCCCATGTTCCGGCATCTCAAGAACACCTACTCAGGGCTGCAGCTCATTATCGTCATCCTGCCTGGGAAGACGCCAGTGTATGGTACAGTTCTCTTGGAGTAGTGATTACAGTGATAGGACTCTTCTCAGGGTAGCTCCCTGGAAGATCCTAGGCATGACTCAGTGTGGATTCTTGACCCTAGTGGTCCTTGCTGCCGCTGTTCCTCCTAGAGGAGAAATATCAACTTATATGAGCTAGTCAGTCACCTCTGGTCCTATTTACCTGCTCACACTCCCTTTCAGTAGCAGTTACTGCAACCCTCTGTGTGCTGGTGTTTATGCAAGGCTAAGCTGAGCCAGATGCAGGGATAGGTCAGTCCAGACTCCTATCCCTAGGAGTGCGTTGTCTGTCAGGCCACAGGGCGGCACACCCCAGCGGAACCTATGGTGGTTCTGTTGGTGTTCCATTGCTGGGAATGACTTAGAATTTTTGAGACGTATTCCTTCTGTTTTCCTCTCTTTTAAGAATGGAAATGACTATATCCATCTCTGCCTTAGTGTTTTTCTCTCACTTTTTTTTTTCCTTCTCCAACCCTCTTCAATTGAAGAGGTGTTTCTCCTCTGATCTTATTCAACCCATGTGTGCCCTTTGTTTCTCTCATCCTGCTACCTTTGGGACACTTTGACCCTCAAACATCTTTAGAGCACATTACCTCAGTCATGCCGTCTCCTTTAGTTTTTTTCTTCCTATTTTCTTGCTTTTCTTCAAGAAAAAAAAACTTGAAGAAGAGTTTTTAAATGTGTTCCGTACGTTTTCTACCCGCACTTCCTCACCAGCCGCCTGCTGCTTAGCTTTTTTCGCGCATCTTACCTCTTCCAGTCTCCTAAACCTCCTCTACAGAGGGTCACCAACGACCTTTCTCCTCTTGACTTCTTGATACTTTCTCCTGTCTCTCCTTAATTGTTTTTGTCATTACCAGGAATGCCTGGCATTTTCCAGAGTTCTATACTCTGTCCTCTTTTTCTCTCTTTTCATTCTAGTGAAATTCTCATACATTTCAGTTGTTTCAGTCATCAACTATTGTTAGATGTTATCATGTATTATTAAAATCTTCATTCAACACTTGACCTCTCTGCAGTTCCTATCTCTTTCTCTGACTTTTCTTCCTTTCACAAGAGTTCATTGATCACCTACTGTGTATGAAAAGAAACGCTGATAGATACTGAATACATTCGTGGATAAAACGGCTGTGCCCTTTGCTATTATAAAGTGTGCTGGTGAACTGTCTCTTTGGTAGCTTGTCTTCTCTGTCTACCAGTGAGCCCTTCTCTTTACTTTTCTCTTCTGTGTTGGTATCACAGTTGCTTCTGGGTACCTTTATCCAGACTTTGGGGGCAGTCTGTCTTCTCTTTGCTTACCTCTAATGCTATTTTTTTTATACAGTGTTAAGAGGTATTCCCTGTTCACCACCCATTTCTCTCAATTTAATTCTAACATTTCTTCTTAAGTCTTTCTTGTATAGATTATTGGATGAGACTTTTTGTGATGGTACTGTCAAAAAAAGAAAAACCTTCATTAGTCCCCATTCACAAAATAGAAGTTTTTTGGGGCCCTGATCTTAGTTTAACCTTTTCAGCTTCTTCTTGTACATGTCTTTGCTACATATACCAGAAAGATCACTTGTTCTGGAATTAGATAGAGCTGGATTTTAATCCTGACTATGCCAGTTTACTGTCTTAGTCAGGTTACCTAACCTTTCTCAGCCTCATTAATTAATTATATAAAAGCATCTAACACAGTGCCTGTGACCTAGTAGATGCTCTCTAAATGTGCATTCCTTATGTGCTTTCCAGTCTCTGGTTTTGCTTAACATCATTTGCCTTTGCCTGGAATCTCTAAATACTTCTTTTGTTTTATTTGCTCTTAGTAGTATCTGTATATTTCCAGTAGAGCAGCATTTTGGTTAGGTTTCATACTGGATAATGCCACCTCTCAAGGAGTAATCCCAATTTCCTCACATGCAAATCATCATCTGTCATTGGTCTCAATGTGATACAGATTAACAGCAAAATAAAAGCAAGCATGCACAACTTCCAATGCCTGGAAATCAGAAGCTCTTAATTATTTAGTCTTTTTTCCTCCCAAGCAGGTATTTATTGAGAGCCTACCATGTATTGGCCATTTCTTGGTGCTAGGACTTCAGCAGCAAGACAGAGTTGTGCCCTGAGGAGTTTACATTGCAGTCGAGGAGCAAGACAAGAAGTGCTATGAAGAAAGGGTAAAGGTGTAAAGAAAGGATAAGGTGATACAGAAAGAGATGGACTGTGATTTTAGGTTAGAATATCTACTCTTTTTATGCCCCACCTTGCCCTTAAAATTCTCTCTATCCTTCGAATTCTAATTTAAATATACTTATTCCTGGAAGCTTTCTCTTGTCATCCTACCTAGAAGATTAACTGGTCTCTTTCTGGATTCATCTAGAAATTGCATCAGGTTGCTGATCAGTTAATTGTTTTGAGCATGGCGTGGATCTGATTCTGCTCAAAATCTTCTTCCCTCTGTATATACATACCCAAGGTAGAGCCTTTCACTGACATATGATACTCAGTACTTATCAAAGTTGGTTGATCTCCAATCCACATCTCTCTTGGGCCTTAAATTGATGTCCCTTGGTTAGAAAATAAGGATGCTTTTTAGGAGAATTGCCTTGAATAATTAGCCGTGTTTCTGGTTCCCTCCATAAAGGGAGAATCCAATATTTTTGGCCTCCCTGTGTAGTGTAGTGTGGCATGCTTGGAGAAGTCAGGTGTTACTCAGAGAGTTTTCCCTACCCTGGGCTCAGTCGTCTTATACCTTTCTCCAGCTTGATACCTTGATTATGACCTTGGGTTTCTTTCACTTACATGTTCTTTTTTGATTATACCACTTAGGTAATGGGGGCATTTGACTAGGAATTAAGCCTGCACATAGGAGGAGCAGTCAGATTCTTTGAAAGATCCTTCACCGTCCTTCCTGGGAGGCCAAGTGATAGTCAAGACAAGGTCCACGTGCATTATAGTTGCCCCCAAAGTATGAAAGGACACTGTCACATTTGCAGTTATAATCTGCTAACATGCCTCATCCTGTCCTTAGTATTTTTAACTCCTTCCTCTCCACTAAATTGATATAATTTTTTAATGTAATTTTTTTTATTGAAATATAATATACATATAAAGATCTTTTGTGGTTAATTCAGTGAATTCTCACAGAGTGTCATAGCAGGGGTACCTAGTTCTGATAGTAGAACATTACCACAATCCCAGGCTACTGATTACTACAACTTCCCATCAGTGATAACCACTGTTATTTTGGCTTCTAGCCCCATAGATTAGTTTTGACTGTCTTTGAACTTTATATGAATGGAGTCATGTATCATGTACATTTTTATGTGTCTGTCTTCTTTCACTCAACATTTTTAGATTTGTCCATGTTTGTTTAGTTTGTTATAGTGATTATGTGATTTTAACACAATTTACATGTGTTTATCCATTCTACTGTTAATGGACATAATTGGGTTGTTTCAGGCTTTTACTGTTATAAATAATGCTTCAGTGAACATTCTTGTACATGTCCTTTGGATATATGTGCCCATTTCTATTGGGTGTGTAACTAGGAGGGATTTTAAGTGTACAGATGTATACTTCCATCAGCAGCAAATGAGAGTTCTAGTTATCTACATCCTTATCAAACTTTGTATTGTCACTTGCATTTTAGCCATTTTTATGGGTGTTTGTTAATACTGCATTGTGCTTTTTTATTTCTTTGGTGATTGATGAAGTTGAGTATCTTTTTATATTTTTATTGGCTGTTTCACTAACCTCTTTTGACAGGTGCCTGCTCAAGTCTTTCTCTTTTTTTTGTTGGCTTAGATGTTCTTTATAATTCCTTTATTAAATATTATGTATACTACACATATCTGTAGCTTGCCTTTTTACTTTCTTAATGGGTTCTTCTGTTGAACAGAAATGTAAAATTCTAATGTAGTCCTATTTATCAATATTTTTCCTTTATGGCCAGTACTTTCTGAGTCCTGTTGAAGAAATCGTAAGGTCACGAAGATACTAGTCTGTGTTTTCTTTTAAATGTTTTTTTTAACCTTTCACATTTAGAACTAGCTTGTGTTTGCCAGAAACAGCTGTTGCTTTCTCTGTCCCTTGGCAGTGGTTCCTCTTTTGGTGCAAAGCCTAGAATCTCAGCCTCTTGCCCACATCTAGAATCAGCAAATGTACCCAGGGCAAAGCAGCTGCAGCAGATGGCTCACCTCTGTGACTCTGTGAGATTCTCTTCTCTCTGGAGTGTTAGCTCTTCCACTTCTTTTGTCTTAGCACCTCTCTACTGCCTTCAGAAAGATGATTTATGAATTTTTTCATAAATTCCTGAATGGTTTCCCTGAATGTTCTCAACACACACTGGTTTCCTTCTGACCATATCTCTTGGAGATAAAAATGATCCCTTAGCTTTTTAAACAGTCTCGAATTTCTCCCATTGAAAATATATCATACTGTTTATTGATCCCATGTTTCCTCCATGGTATTTGATATTACCGAAAACAGTTTTTGCCTCTATCCATTTATTTTTGCCTTGCTGTCACAAAATTCTGGTCCTCATTTTACCTCTTAGCAGCATTTGACTTGGTTGAACACTTGCTCTTTCTTGAAACACTCTTTCTTCCCTGGCATTCATGCTGCAACACTGTCTTGATCCTCCTCCTAGATATCTGGATTTTTGTCCTTTGCAGATTCATCATCTTCCTGTTCTGCACGTATTGTGAGCTCCTCAAGAATCGAGTTTAAGCCCTCTTCTTTCACTCTGTTCTCTTCCTTGTTGATCTCAAGATCATATCTTCAATTACTACCTGTACCTAAATATGTCATATTTTACATCTCCATTTCAGACTACTCTTGAACTTACAATTGCTGTACTCAGTTGCCTGATTGATATCCTCACTGGGATGACCAAAAAGCACTTCAAACTCAAAATGTTTCAAAAAGAACTTAAGATCTGTCTGTTCTATTACAAAAGTCTAGAAACTCATAAGTTATCCATAAATATTACTTTCCCTTACATAGTCTGTTGAATCTGTTTCTCTCCATTCTGACAACTGCCTTCTTAACCTACGCTCATTTCTTTCCTAGGTCGGTCTAATCACCACTTTCTTTCTCTCACACGGCAGTTCCTTTGCTCTCCTTTATAGCTGATTTGACCTTTCAGCTTCTTCAGTTTATGTTTCTGTCACCTATCGGAGTGCATTTTGCCTGCTCTTCCCTTGGCCTGGAATGCACTCTTCCATATTCTCTCTCCCTTGTAAGTTCTTTTTTACCTTTAAATTTCAGTTCAGTGAAGAATCCTTTCCTGGCTAGGTTATTACACTATATCATATGCTCTCTGCATCATAGCTCTGTGAAGTTTCCTGTTGTAGCATTTATCATTGTTATGCTTTTTATGATTTTTAAAATTAGTCACTAGATAGTAAGCACTATAAGAGTAGGGACCCTATATGTTTCTGGTCACCATTGTGTTCCCTAGTACCTTGTATACTTCCTGGAATCAAGTAGACATTTAGTAAATATTTGCTGAATGCACTAATCAGTTCTTTCCCTGCTCATAGCTGAAGTGAAACGTGTTGGAGATACTCTCTTGGGAATGGCTACACAGTGTGTGCAAGTGAAGAACGTGGTCAAGACCTCACCTCAGACTCTGTCTAACCTTTGCCTGAAGATCAATGTCAAACTTGGTGGCATTAACAACATCCTAGTCCCACACCAGCGGTATGAACTCTATTGCTTACTTGCCCTTGTCAAGCAAGGTAATATACTGGAGATTGATGAAAAGATAGGACACTGTCCAGGCAGAGTGAGTCATAAGGGAGAGGGGACCAGAGTGGGTGCTAGATGGGGCCAGGGAAAGAAGACCCAACTCCTCACCATTTGTTTTCTCTTCCTTGTTTAGCTCTGCAGTCTTTCAGCAACCAGTGATATTCCTGGGAGCAGATGTTACACACCCACCAGCAGGGGATGGGAAAAAACCTTCTATCACAGCAGTGAGTGATACTTTCCAACTTCCCCGTAAGGTTCTCTTCTGAGTCCCCAAGACTACACCTGATTTCCTTCCCTCAAGTCTGTGGCTTGACCCTTCACAAGATCTTTTTGTTTCAGCTGATCATGCCCGTTAACCAGTCCCTTGGTTTTTTAATAAAGCTAACTCTGTATGGTATCTTCTTTTCAGAGAGAGCAGTGAGAGAGTAGACTGGGGCCAGAGACTTGGTTATGTCTCCATCACTTATGTTCTGTGTTTGAATTTCCCTCTTTCTCTCTGTGCCCACTTTTGGGATATGGGAAGGACCATATCTCTTCTCTGAAACCCCTTTTAAGTGAATTACTTAGTTACTTTTACTCTTTGCTGTCTGTACCCCTGACCCATCTGGTAGATTAGATAGCTCTCTAATCCCCCTCCTGACCTCTGACCTCTCTGCTCCCTGTTTCACAGGGCTTCTCAGTTGACAAATGGGACCAGGCCTTCTTTCTCATTTGTTTGTTTGAACCTTCATGTTTCTCTAGGCAGATTGGGCCTATCTCAGTAAATGTGGGGAAACCCTATACTATGCTTATCTTTATTTTCCTTGTGGCCATCCATCCTAGTCTCTGGCCACTGTCCCCTTAGAATATAATGTTATTCCTACCACCCACAAGAACACTCTTCACTGTAGTTCCTGGGGTAGATTAGCATTTGAAGAAAAGATTAGCTTGTCTTTTGGATGAGGTCACTCTTTGAGCTAATATTGCTGGACCATCACATGCCCCTCTGCAAGGGGTGGGAAAATCAAATTTAGCAAGTACCTACTGTGGGTGAGGTCCCGGGCATGATGACTTAACGTGTGCCACACCAGTACTGCAAGCAGGTGTTACTCTTATCGCCATTTGAGAAGAGGAACAAGAAGATCAGGTGGGTTAAATGACTTCCATGTGTGTGATAGAACAGAGATTGAAACCAGGGCTATTCAATCCAATAAACCTTCTCATTTGATTTCGTAGTTTTTTTTTTATTTATTTACTAAGAAGTCTTTCCCCAAACCCAGAACTAACAGTGTTGGGAGGGTGGAGGTTTTGGGAGCTGATCCTGCCTCTTTGATTATCAGGTGGTAGGCAGCATGGATGCCCACCCCAGCCGTTACTGTGCTACTGTGCGGGTGCAGCGACCTCGGCAGGAGATCATTGAAGACTTATCCTACATGGTACGTGAGCTGCTCATCCAGTTCTACAAGTCCACCCGCTTCAAGCCTACCCGCATCATCTTCTACCGAGATGGGGTTCCTGAAGGCCAGCTCCCCCAGGTAGGGCCCACAATAGGTCAAGAAAACCTTCACATTGAGGCCATAGGGCCTGATGGTAGCAGAGAGTACTGCCCTCTTACTTAAGCTGTTGACACTGGGAGATGCTTCTACTTATGGAGGTTTCCTAAATGGAATAGGCCTGGAAGCAGAGATCCCAACTGAGAGGCGGTGTGTACGGTCATTGATAAACCTTTCTTCTTGTAATAAAAGACCCTCGGTGCCTGTTTACTAGTTAGTTCATGTTGAAGACTGATTCTTTAGACCAGTGGTTCTCCAGCTTTGGGCTTCCCTGGTGGCTCAGCTAGTAAAGAATCCACCGGCAACGCGGAGACGTGGGTTTGATCCCTGGGTTGGGAAGATCCCCTTGAGAAAGGAATGGCCACCCACTCCAGTATTCTGGCCTGGAGAATTCCATGGACTGTGTAATCCATGGTGTTGCAAAGAGTCGGACACGACTGAGCAACTTTCACTTCACTGTCCAGCTTTAGCATCCATCAGAATCTTTTTGAAGGGCTTATTAAAGCAGTTTGCAGAGCTCCACTCTTAAAATTTCTGCTTCAGTGATTCTAGGATGGGGCATTAAAATTTGTAGCTCTCATAGGTTCTTAGTGATCCTGCTGATCTGGTGGCTACACCGCTATTGACCTTTACAGTGTTCTTTTTATTCTATCTCCCTGCTAAGCCTTCATAGTTTATTGTTTAGACTAATATAGTGAACTGATCTTTTCTGCCATTTAATAAAAAGTAATATCACTGCCATTTATTGGGTATCTCTTATGTGCCATGAACTGTGCTAACCACTTTGTATGTGCTCTATTCAGTGCTTACAAGAATCCTATGAAGTAATTATTATTCCACCTAATAGATGATGAAACTGAGGCTTGAAAATGTTAAATGATTTCTTCAGTGTCATCCAAGCTAATGAGCATTGGAGCTAGGATTCAGACAAGTTGGTCAGATTCCAGAGTTCATGCTCTTAACTATTATGCTCAATTTCCTCCGAGTCATACAATGTTTCCTAAAGTACCAGATAAATTTATAACATGTATCTGTTCAGAGATGTCCTGTGGCTTCACATAGCCTTGGGTTAAAATTCATACTGCTTATGCAAAGCAATCAGCAGTCATTAAGCCCCTATTAGGTTTTTTATGTTTCCACTTAATTATTTGTTTTCCTCTTCACAACAATTTTGTGAGGTTGATCTTATTAGTAACTTTAGTAAATGTGGAGAAAATGAGACTTAAAGGGGTTAAATAACTTGCTCAAAGTAATAAAATTAGATAAAACTTGAGTTTAAACTTAGTTCTAATTGATTATAAATTCTATTTACTTCTACCATATAGTTTTTACTCCCCATATCTGCCATCCAAGGCCACAAGGCAGCTACTGCCTATGGTTTTCTACCTGTGGCTTCTTTGGCTAGTCTGTTTTCTTATGATAATGCTTTTTTATAGAACTGAATTTATCTGCTCGCTCTACAGCCATTCCTGAACCCTGTGTCTGCTCTCTTGTGGCGGTCCCAACCCTGTCTGCTCCCGTGGGGAACGCCCATTTTCCTCCTGATCCTAAAATTGTCCTTCCTTTGGACATTGTGATTTTTCTGTGAACCTTGATTCTGTGTCTTGATGTTAGGTCTCACTATGCATGGTAACCAGGTGAGTGCTCTCTGCTGACACTAAGCCTCCCAGCTCGGTTTTATAGGAGCACATCAGGTGAATTGTCTACAGGCATACCTCGTTTAGTGCACTTCACTTTATTGTGCTTCACGGATACTGTATTTTTTACAAATTGAAGGTTTGTGGCAACCCTGTGTCCAGCAAGTCTGATTCGGCATCATTTTTCCAAGAGCATTTGCTATTACTTCATGTCTCTGTTACATTTTGGTAATTGTTGCAATATTTCAGACTTTTCATTATTATATTTGTTATGGTGATCTGTGGTCCGTGATCTTTGATGTTACTGCTATGACTCGCTTAAGGCTCAGGTGATGGTTAGTATTTTTTAGCCATAAAGTATTTTTTAAATTAAGATATGTACATTGTTTCATTTTTTTTTTTAAGATATAATGCTGCTGCACACTTAATACACTACAGTGTAGTATAAACATAACTTTTGTATGCATTGGGAAACCAGAAAATTTGTGTGACTTACTTTATTGTAGTGGTCTGGAATTGAACCTGCAATATTTCTGAGGTATACCTGTGTAAGGCTGATTTTTGGTAGGAAGGGCTTATCGTCTCTAATGGTCGGGTGTCAGCTTATCAAGGGAGGCTGAACAAAAAGCCGTATTACAAGTGGCAAACCCTTAGTCCAGAAAGATGTATGAACTCAAGAGGAGCTGTGTCTCTTTGTCTCCCTCCTCACCCTGTGCCTAGATCCTCCACTATGAGCTGCTGGCCATTCGTGATGCCTGCATCAAACTGGAAAAGGACTACCAGCCCGGAATCACTTATATTGTGGTGCAGAAACGCCATCACACCCGTCTTTTTTGTGCTGACAAGAATGAGCGAGTGAGTGAGGGATTGAGGAAGTCACTGTACCCTTATCTTGTCTCCCTTCTTTTAGTATGAAAGAAGCTGTTGAAATGAAATCTGGGGATTTAGTCCTTGGCCTGTCCATTGCCCCTGGCACCTTTCTTCCCCCTAACTCTTGTGGTCCTTCCTCTGCTGCTTCGTTTCCTTTGTTTCCCGCTTCTCCCCTCCTCCCCTTCTTCCCTTATACTTGATCTCCCTTCTCCCAGCTCCCTGGCCTATAGACCCCATATATAGACCAGCTCCCAGAGATGGGAAAGGGAACTTCCATTTATTGAACTTCTATGTGCCAGACACTCTGCATGGCATCTTCCTCACAGCAGCCCTGTGAGGTAGGTACTGTTATTACCTCCAGTTTAACCTCAGAAAGGTTAAATAACTTGCTAAGATCACACAGCTAATAAATGGTGAAAGCAGCACTTGAACACAGGTCTGTGTGACTTTAGAAGCCTGTTATTTCAAGGCCCAGGACACTCTCTGGGAACAGCAACTTCTCCTTTATTTTTGGGATTCTGATGGAGTCAGGTTAGAATTGAGTCGGGGCCCTAGTTAGGGCCAGGCAGGTCTTGGGATCTTGGTTGTCTTTGTTTCTATACAGATTGGGAAGAGTGGTAACATCCCAGCTGGGACCACTGTGGACACCAACATCACCCACCCATTTGAGTTTGACTTCTATCTGTGCAGCCACGCAGGCATCCAGGTAGCTGGGCTATGTCCTGGGGTATCAAGTGGGTCAAAGATAGTTAATCATTCCCATTACCTCTAGAATATATCATTCATAACTGAGTGGCATTCAAATCAGGATTGTTCTCTTAATAAGCCCTTTGTGCACTTGAACATAAGTGTAACTTCCAACATCTTAGTCAGGTTGCCCATACAATGGGTGCTTTATGACAAAGGTGGCTTTGTGTCTGCCTTTTCATGGGTGGGCCTTCCAGCCCAGCCATACTCATAATGGTAATCCTGTTCCTTATTGTCAGCCATCCCGTCTGCTCAACCTGGGGCCCCTCACCTTCCTATCTTCCCAGGGCACCAGCCGACCATCCCATTACTATGTCCTTTGGGATGACAACCGTTTCACAGCGGATGAGCTCCAGATCTTGACGTACCAGCTGTGCCACACTTATGTACGATGCACACGCTCCGTCTCAATTCCAGCACCTGCCTACTATGCCCGCTTGGTGGCTTTCCGGGCACGATACCACCTAGTGGACAAAGAGCATGACAGGTGAGGCCTGGGATCAGGCTGGCTTCCTTTTTGCTTCAGCCTCTGGTACCAGACCCTCTCAACTTTCTTTGGGTAGAAGGAAACGAGGATTGTCCAATTTGGTGTCCTGGAGCTTGTCAGCCCAAATCTGGGTTGGGGTTTTCTCTTAATTGGTATGGGAATTGGCACCCTAGGGGTGGGGGAAGGGTTAGTGGCAGCTCAGTTCACCAGGAAGGACTTCTTTCATTTTTCCTTTTCAGTGGAGAGGGGAGCCACATATCGGGGCAGAGCAATGGGCGGGACCCCCAGGCCCTGGCCAAAGCCGTGCAGGTTCACCAGGATACTCTGCGCACCATGTACTTCGCTTGAAGGCAGAACGCTGTTACCTCACTGGATAGAAGAAAGCTTTCCAAGCCCCAAGAGCTGTGCCGCCCAAATCCAGAGGAAACAGGGAGGAGGGAGGTGGGGGTAGGGAGGAATGCAGAAGGCCCTGTTTTCCTTCTGCAGAGGGGGCTAAAGGGTGGGGAACAGGGCCAGTAAGCCAGACCACCAGCCAGAAATCTCTGATATTCACCTCATGCCCTCAACCCCTCACCCCATCTTGTCACACCTGGCCCTGAACCCACTGGACCAAGAGAGGCAGCAGCGGTGCCCACCATATACACAGGTGTCTCGTGTGACTCACAGTGCTAAAGACTCATGCCTGACAGCTTGGTAAGGTCGGCTCTGCAGCCCTGCGGACAAAAGCTGGTAGGTTTGGGTTTGATACTTTAGACGGAAAAGTGAGGGGCTTGAGAAAGTGGGTGGGAGGAGGGCAGGATTTTTTAGGAGCCTTAATCAGAAAAGGTCTAGATTTGTTTAAGAAGAAAAACGAAATCAGATGCAGATCAATATTTTAGGATACTAGATGTTTTAATGGGTTGAGAATCCAGCTTGTAGGAAGATTTTTAATGCTAATGATTTTGGTTGCCCCTCCCCCAGCTGCCACTCCCCTTTCCCTTATTCCTCTTTCTCTTCCTTTTCTACCCCACCTTACACCTGACAGACATCCAGCCCCTAGTAAGACTTAAGGCACTATGGCACTTAGCTCTGAAGTGACACGACCCTGTCTTCCTTCCGCCTGCTGGTGGGTAACCAGTGCCTTCCCTGTAATGGTAATGCTGCAGAACTGCAACCTTTTGTACCTTTTGGGGGGTGGGGGCGGGTTGGGGGCGGGGTGGGGGTGGGAGAGGAGGTAGGTTGGGATGAAATACCCCGTACCCAACACGCCTCCAGCCAGAGCGCCAGCTATTTTGCATTTGAAGGAATTGACTTCCATATTCATTGAGCTTTTAAAAAGATCACGACCTCAAGATGGTTAAAATCCATTGACATTTGCACTTTCAGACATGACAAGTCTAGGAGCTGCTGAGATGACTGGCCCCTGGCCTTTCCGCTAATGTCTCCTTTCTTCTTGTCCCCGCTTTCTCCCCACCTGCCTGGGTCTGGAGTTAACTTTCATAGCATTTCTCACTCTTGGCTTCTTTTCCCTGATGGTCAAGCCTCTTTATGTTTCAATATTTTTTAATTGGGGTGTCTTACAACAGATGATCTTTAGGTCTAAAATAAGGGGGGGAAAAGCAAAAACTAAATGTTATTTTTATACCATAACCTGAGTCTATTGCCAAAATCTGGAAATAAATCCCTCCCATGCCCAGTGAGTTTACATCCCAGAAACATTGAGCCATCAAAGGAACTACGTACCTGACTTGTTCTTTGGCCTGCTTTGGCGTGGCTCTGTAGGGTGTGGTTATCTCCACAAGTGGGGTTCAGGCTCCACCCTTTGTGCAAATAATACCTTTTTCTTGCTGCAGGCACCTCTGCTGCACTTCCCTGCACTCTTTCCTGCAAGTGCATCTTTCCTTCCTCTGGACTATCCTCTGATACTTGGCTTATCCCAGATTTCAGCGTGTCCTGTGGATAGGCTGGGGGATTTTGCTGCTCCCTATTGCTTCTGTTTACACAAATGACTTTTTCCTGATTTCCCATTAGGGCATGTGAGTGGATGGCATGGGCTTTGTTTTCTTTTTTTTTCCTGTCTTCCTGGGTAGAGATGGGGTTTGGCTGTCTTGCAGAACTGGAAAAGTAGGGGGTTCTAGCTTGGGGCCTGTTGGCCTTGAAGCAAGGCTTCCTCTTTCCTCGACTGTTCCTTTTTTCCTGTCCCACTGCTTGGGATAGGAGTTGCAGCTTCAGTGTGGAAATGCCTCTTTTTGAGGAGCCTGGGCTTGGGTTTACCCCAATCTGGTGATGAAGCCATGACTATTTAGACCTAGCTCAGGCTCAAGGCCAGCCAGCGGAAGGCCGGTCTGAATATGGGCCTATGCAGTAGAGCTACCATTTCCCCTCCCCAGCAGCCCTTGTACAGACCCAGATTTGCTATGCAAAACAGTCTATCCCAGGTTCTGTTCTGGTTGGCTACTTTGTTCAGCAACTTCACAAAACGTAGCACAAACATTGATTATGGAGAAGGCATCAGGACTGTTGAGTAACTCTTCCTTCACTTCTTTCCTACTGGCTACAGTATGGGGTGCCCTGTGGGCATAGCCCAGCTGAAAACAGAATGGAGGGCTCTGGGAGGAGGCAGCTCACTGGAGAGCCTACATTCCTTACACAAGTGCCTAAGAGAGTGATGCCAACACTCCCATCTGCCCTGTCCATCGCCTTCATATATTGTCTACTTCGTGTTTAGTCACCCTTTGGGGAGGGGAGCTCTCTTGGGACAGTGGGCTCTGAGTGTTCTCTTCTCGGGTGTGTTTTGGGGCTGGGATCAGGGCAGTATTCCTGGAAGGTCCAGTCATTCACCAGCATTTGCAAATGTCCATTGAGAGCTGGTGGTAGTCACCTACTCTCAGCAACAAGTTTGTGTTCTCTCCTTTTTCTCTCTTTGCCTCACTCTCTCCAGTTGGGTCTTGAGCTGAGGCTTGGCATTTTTTAGCCCTTAGGCAATTACATGCCATTTAATAAATAAAAGAAACAAGCTTGGGCAGTGGCAAGAACATGACATCTTGCTGTGATTTTCTTTCTTTCTTTCTATCTTTGAGACTTGAAAAACACCCTTAACCTTGAGGATTCTTCTTCGAAAGGTGGTGCATGCAGATTGAGAAGTGGTGTTGGCAATAAGCTTGGCTTTCTTTGATTTGGTTAAAGTGGTGCTTCTTACCTAGGCTCAGAGGAAGTGCTGGGGACACCCCAGTCTCATCCTCTTAGACAAGTCTCCTGGTCCCTTTGTTCTGCTCTTTTGCCTTCCTTTTCCTCCTCTCTCCTTCCCTGGCCTCGTTTTATTTTTTTCTGTTCATTCAGCTTGCTTGCTGGCCTGCCTGCCTATCTGCCTATGTGATGATGAATTCTCTGCATGGCTACAATGATCCCACTGTTAGCTGGCAAGGTCAGGCTTAGCTCCTTGGCTGCAGAAGACCAAGAATCTGCTTCCCAAGCCTAGTGATAGCCTTCCTGGGTTGGACTGCCCTCAAACTTTATGTGAAGGTGTAGCAGAAGGCCTGCCCATCTGGCATGAAATCAGGAAGGCTTCTGGCAACTTCCACACCTGTCCACTCTTTGGAGGTGGTTTCTCTTGTTGCTTTTTCTAGATGTGGTTTCATTTCTCTGTACCCGGGGCTTCTCTTTTCTGAGGATGTCCTAGCATTGACCTTTCTGGCTATCCAGGGTTGAAGGGTTAGGGGATAGACGTGGGGGAAGGAGGAATGGGAAGAGAATGGCGAGAATTTGGCTAAAACATGGGAAAGGAGAGCCCTGCTCACTGATCACTTTTCCAGTCCAGCCTGACTCATTGGGGCCGAGGTGCTACTGCTGGCCTCTGGGGATAAGCGTGAGGCTGTTGTTGCTGGGAACTTAGGCTGAAATTAATGTTGAAAAAGAAGGTAACTAAAAGTGTGAAACCTCCCTAAAAAGCTCCTGGTTCCCATCTACTCAGTAGCTCCTCTATAGCCTCCTCTTTGACTAAGCAGTGATGTTTTTGGATAGTTTTCTTTTTCTTGTCCAGAATCCTGTAAATGAGGCCGGCAAGATGGGCAGCCAAGGGGACACAATTATTTCTCAGCTGACCCATAGAATATCTGCACGGCTAGTGGGACAGTGTTTTAGACTTAGCATTATGTGTAACAAAGAAAGGTGAATGGTCCTTCCCCCTTCAGGGTAGAAAGTCATCTCAAACTGACTAAGATGCAGTTTTGGAAACTACATCAGGGGGAAGTTATTTTTATTTATATTTGCTGGGCCACGGCCAGTCCTGGATGGTAGCTGGGATGCCTTCCTTCTTAAAGTCTGATCATGGCAGGGTTATGCAGGGCACTCTTTCCTCTTTGGCCTTCTAAGCCGATCAGGGAGAAGGGATTCTCTGGTTTTCTCTTCTCTCCCATTTATTAGGACTTGCCTTCTCCCTGGGCAGGGAGAGAGGCTAGGTTGGTGCTCTCCCCTCACTCTACTCCTACTGACTTAGAACCTCTGGCTGCTGTTCGGGAGCCCAGGAAAGGTGGTGGAGGCAGTGGGCTCAGAACAACAACAACATCAACAAAAAACAAAACAGAAAAAGGTGAGGAAAGGCAGATTTCCTTCTTTGAAAAGGAAAATAGGAAACCCTCCAAGGATTGTGCAAATAAAGACAATGTGTCAAATGCACTGACTCCCCTGGTGTAGTAGCAATAAGGAAAAATGAAATGACTCCTGTGCACACAGTCCAACCTGATTGGTGTATGATGTTGCACTTAGCAGCCATCTGGTGGGCATGTGTGACTACTCTGGGTTTCACTTTAGTTTCTAAACTTTTTATCCCTCTCAAGTCCAGCATGGATGGGGAAATGTCCCTGGAGCCCCACAGCTGTGTACTTGTTCGCATTTGTTTCCCTATGAGACTTGTGTTTGTGTCCTGCTTTGAGCTGTACCTTGTCCAGTCCATTGTAAAATTATCCCAGCAGCTGTAATGTACAGTTTCTTCTGAAGCAAGCAACAGCAGCAGCACAATTCTGTGTTTTATAAAGACAACAGTGGCTTCTATTTCTAAAGTGCGGTCTCTTTCTCTCTTTTTTTTTTCCTTAGCAAAGCAAACCATTGGGATTAATTGTATCTCTGATAGATTTTACATTAGAATAATAGATTGTGAGAAGAGCAGAATCATCACTTTCTAAAGGAGTAAAGTGGGTAAAACAAATTCCAGAGTGTTGAAACTGCCGATTATATGTAATCATTTCATAGGGTTTCCATTTATTCTTCATTCAGCAAACATGTAAAGCACGGTGTCTAGCAGTTTTGTTGGGGAGTAAGCAGGCACAATTAAAAAATGAGGAAAACAGTGTTTCTCTCCTTAAGGAGCTTAAAAAGTTTGGCTGGGGATATGAGTAGCCAAATGGTTCTTTGGTACCATTTAGACAGATTATGAGGACTGCAAAGAAGGCTATATAAGGCTGTGTAGCAATGAAGATAGAAAGGAAAGAGCAAATAGGAGAGACACTCAGGAGGTAAAATTAATAGGACTCAGTGAATGATGGAATGGGAAGAAAGAAGCAGAGGCTAATATCCACTTTGCTTGAGCAAGTGAGTATGCTGGGACATTCCTCTAAGCCAAGATTGGGGGAAAGGGAGACCGGAGAAGGAAGGTGGTGAATTTTGTGAAGAAAAACCATTAGCCTTTTATAGACTGAGTTTTGAGGTTCCCAGGTTTCCAGTAAACATTTATATTTTGGTGCTCAGGGAAGACTCCAAAACTGCAGTTACAGATAGGAGATTCATAATCATAGAGATGGTAGTTAAAGCCATAGGAATGGACAGGATGGCTTAGGAAAGAGTAGGGCAAGAGGAACCTAGTGTACGACTCTGGGAAACAAGAGATCAGGAAATAGAACCTAAGATGACTGTCAGGTCACTCAGAATAGTGAGGAGAGTGGAACAGGATTCAACAACGACATGATTCACAGCAGGAAAACTGCTGTGGTGAGGGGGAGGGTATTCTACTTATTTTACCATCCTTCACTCCATCTTCTCTGGGATCTTGTAACTATATGGTCATTCTCCAGTTTTTCTTGAAAATGAGCATTGGAAAACCTAACTTAAATCAGGCTAAGACTGAGACTTCCAAGTTGTTCACAACCACCACCACCACTACCTCCACCTCCAGCTTCCTCCTATCCTCAGGAGATACTTGTAAAACAATGAAATAAACAAACCTAATTTTGTTTCTATCCAGTGTCCTAGATCGTATTCCAGTGCACTTGGTAGCACTTAGCAGCTTGCTCTATTTTCTCTTATGACTTGTTTTCCCCAGAGCCTGTGAACTCCTAGCTGCAGAAACTACTGATTTTTTTTCCTCTCAGGGCCATAGTGTATATGAGGAGGGGTCAGTATTTATGACTAGGATTGAAATGAACTAGAAATCTGTGGTTCTTGAGTACAGAGGGGAGACTCGAGAAGTGATACTGAGTCTGCAGGATGGATTCAGCATTCCTGAATCTTCAGGTAAGCAGAAACGTTGAACCAGATTGTCATCACCGTTTCTCACTCACTCCAGCCTTGAGGGTCTCTGATTTTGTGCCTTAAGTTCTTGGTGCAGTTATCAAGCATGTAAGTTCAGCATTCCTCCCTGGTACTCCTAGAACATTGATTATTTCTGTGTGTACTGGGAGAAGATGGCACAGGGAAGGATTCTGGCACAGGGCCCAGTGAGAAATTTCAGTGGCAGCTAGCATGTACAAAAGCGGGCCTTGCATTCCTCTGGAGGCCAAGTGTTGTGGACGTCAAATTGCAGTGCTAACCTGTGACCCCTGCCAGATTCTCTTGGAAGCAAGCCAGCCAAACCCATGCTGCTTTTCTGCAGCATGGAGTAGTGAGGTTGGTTGGAGTTGAAGAGCAAATTGGAACATGTAGGAAATTTTTCCCAGTTGAAACAAGACTTAAGATGGTTAATGAAGTAGAAAGTGTTTAGCAGAGCAAATGGGGAGATGATCACTATACCACATTTTGACCATAAATTTCATTGCCATAAATGATTGGTGTTAAAAAAAAGTTTCAGGATTTGGCTGATGCTTGCTACTCAGGTGTTGCTAAGCACCCGTGGATATCCCTTTCCAGGAGTGGTTGAGCAGCCTTCCCTCTGTTCTTTCAGTTGGCAGAATATACTGTAGCACTTTTTTGTCACTACAGTCAAGTGCCTTTAAGATAGAAAGATGTTGTATATTTGTTGGGTATCACTTGGCTTAACAGACCCCAGAATCATGGAGTAGGTTTGGCAGCTGAAGGAAAGGGTTTTATAGTGCAAAAAGAAGAATATTTTCAAGTTCTGAGCTTGCGGCATCCTCAGACTACTGGCTATACTGCTTGAATGTGAAGTAGCTTTGAATTGAAAAATCAGCTCTGTTTTTGATCCTAGCTTTCAAGGTATTTATTCCTTTGGCTATAAGCTGAGGAAACCTCACAGGCTTAGAAGGTGCACAGAGCATGACAGAAGCACTCTTAAAACAGCAATGTAAAGAAGCTAGAAAAGTGGACTTGCTGAGGATGAGGTGCATTTCAAAGCTCTCCATTTAAGTATCATAACTACCTTCCCAGGATACCAGATCAAGACTTTTAGGCTACCGTGGCTTACCCTACAGGAACCCACTGTCCTCTTACTCTGGAATGTAGCAGCCTCACCACTATCCTCTTGGCAGTGTCTTTTTGGGACAAAGAAATTTTGAGGAACCTTTCTAGGAACGTTCCTCACCTTCTATAGGCAAGGAACTTTCCTTATAAAAAAGGCAGGTTTTGGGGTTGTTGAATGGAGGTGAATTGGAAAAGGAATAGGAAGTGGGTACTTTGAAGTACTTGGTCAGGTGTTTTGTACGGTATCCTTTATAATTTGGTTGCATCTTCACAGCATTCACATGAAGTAATTTATCCGTCACCTTCAATTGCATGTAACAAAACCTGATTAAATTGGTTTAAATAAGGAAACTATCACATGACAAGAAATGCTGGTTTATGTGGCTCTAAGGTTGGATTATTCAGTGGTTCACTAATAATACCACGTAACAGATTCTTGCTCTGCTAACCTTTGTGTTATCTTATCCTCATGCTTGTTCACCTCAGAATCCCAAGACTGCTTGTATAATTCCAGGAAGGAAATGCTGACAGAACAAAGTCTTGCAGAAGAGGGACTAATTTTTCCCAGTGTTTCATTTTAAAGAAAGGAAATCCCTGGAAGCCCCAACAGATCTGGCCTAATGTCTCATTTGCTAGAAATGGGTCATCTTTTCACTATTCTGTCATTGGCAAAGCAAATGAGATCATCCATCATGAGTGGCTTAGATTAATTACAAGTTATCTTATGAGTCATGTGAATTAAAAAGATGTTATGTTTGCTAGGCAAGAAGGGATAAGGACTATTGGTTAGGCATCCAGCAGTGTGTTGTGTGTAGGTGATCTGGTTTTTACAGATGAGGAATGTGATGTTCAGAGAGGGTGACTAGCAAAAGGTCTTCAGGGTCAGTTCTGACTGTCCTAAAGCCACTATGTTTTATATTGTGTTCTGCTGCAGTACAGAGTAACTTACTTTGTGCTGTGTAAAAACTGCTTATCTAGAAGAGATTTCAAGTGTCAAGCCCATTCAAGAGGAAAGGATGCTATCCAGTTCTTTCCTCATTCAGTGATTTTTTTTTTTAAGCAACTTTCAGAGGGCACTGATTTTGCCCCCAAGATTTCTGTACTATTGTATAGTTCTCCCTCTGAGAGCAGCCAGTACCACAAGGGATGAGGGCAGAGTTACCATTCTTGAAGCTCACTTATTTATCTCTTTGTCCACCTGTCCAACAAATATTTATGGGATGCTGCTATGTACCAGGCACTGGCACTGTTCTAGGCACTGGGGCTATGATAATTAGGATACACAAAAACCTGCACTATGCCCTTAAGAAACTCATTTGGGAAGGTTATCCAAAACTAGGAAGGTGTGTGTGGTTAGGAGAGACTCATACAACTTGGCTGTTGGCAGAATCATTCAAACTTTTTTGCCTTCCTACATCCTGATATTATAATTCATGAGCCTTTCCTATGAACTCACATGTGAGGTCCCTAGACAACAGAAGTAGATGGGAAAGCATTAGTGACATTTATTACACTGGACTGAATTAGAAGGTCCAGATCCTGTTACATCCATGTCAACAAAGAACAGTGGCCCACCTCCAGGGTTCATCACTGTGTTTATTCTAGGAGACACTCAAGAAACCTGCAGTCATTTAGGGAGCCAGTTGTAGGGATTTGAGTGTGTGGAAAGGCTGTTGCAAGAGTTGGTATTCATCCCTGTTAAATGTTGATAAGGTCTTGGATTGTGTATAGTTTAGGATTGAAAAGAACTTTTAGGATACAGTGTTTCATCTAGTGACATCTGATAGGTAAAAATTGAAGAGGGAATTTTCAGTAAAGGGGCTAAAGATGAGAAAGAAGTGAGGCTGAATCTGAGTCAGATGTGGGCTTGAATCCCATCCATTTATTGTTTGTTGTATAGTAGATGCATCTAATAAGTGCTTTGAAATAACTAATAAATACCTTCACTAACACTTAGGGAGGATTTTCTCAGTGCTTTATGCCCATTCCCTAACTTCACAACTGAAGAAACTGAAGCCCAGAGGCTCGAGTGACTGATCTGAAGCCCCATAGTGATTAGGGCTATACTAAAGATAGGATGAAAGTGAAAGTTGCTCAGTCCTGTTGGACTCTGCAACCCCATGGCCTATCCAGTCCATGGAATTCTCCAGGCCAGAATACTGGAATGGGTAGCCTTTCACTTCTCCAGGATACTTTTTTCCTTTCCCTCTTTGTCCCAAGGTGTTTGTTGTTTTTTTTTTTTTTAATGTATTTTGATTATTAACAGTCTAAACATTGCTGATACTAGGGACAGGGAAAAATCATTAAATCATTTCTCAACCTGAAATAGTTATTTCTGTAAGGCAACAAACACTAATAGGCTACACAATAGTAAACAAAAATTGCAGATTCGGAGAGGGTTTGTTAAGGAAATACTGTAATAATATACAGGAATGCCTCACCATAGGTCCAGGAAAAGCATCTGAAATGACTCAAACTGAGGTATGAAGAGCAGTTGGCGGGCACAGGGGATGGGGTGAGTATGAGAAAGGAGAGGCTCCCGGTCCAGAAAATCCAAGTGTGATAGAGAGGCGCTGTGCCCAGCGCGGGGTGAGCAGACCACTGTAGCTGTAGCATAATAAGAGGAAGAGTCTCCCTTGAAGGGAAAGGCAGGGACCTCCCTTTATGCCTCTGGCTTGGCCCTGGAATGGAGTTTGGGCCTTAGAGTGACCAGGCGTTTTATTAAAGAGTTTTTAACATGGAAATTATTCGATCTGACGTTTCTGTCAACTCATCTTTTCCCAAGTTAGATTGTACGAGAAATATTCTCCTCAGAAATTGTCAAAACAACTCTACAAATTTGGAGTGATAAACCGTGATGGTCACTCGACCGCCTGCTGCAGGGGAGGAGGCACGTGGGGTGGTCCCAACTGGGCGTGGCGGGAAGGCCTCAAGAAAGAAAGGGGGACCACTCCCCAAGACAAGATCAGTCTGGGGCCCTCACAGCTCCTGCACCTCCGACCAGCCAAACTCCAAGAAGGCTCTCGTCCAGGTTAGCGAGCCCGCCCTCCACGACTGCGCCTCGGGCCGGCACGGCCCCGCACCAGGGTGGGGAGGAGTCCAGCCCCTCGGGGTGGTCTCCGGCCGACACGGCCGGGTCTCGTTCGCCGTCCCGGGTCGCACCCCGTCGCGCTCGCCACAGACTCCGCCCAGGCTCGGCGCCCGCGGCGCGACGCCTCCCCTGCGTCCACCGCGCCGGCCGCGCCCGCACGAACGTCGCGCCCGAACGGTCAGGGCGGAGAGGCGAGGCCCGGACGTCTGGCGAGCCCGGGCGGCGGAACTGACGCCAGCAGGCTTCCGGGGGTGGCCCCCGGGGAGGTCGGCGGCGGCGCCGCAGTCGTGGAGGGGCAGTGGGAGCGTAAGCGGCCGTGGGCGACGCAAGTTCCGCACAGAGCTCTTCTCTTCTCGCCTCACGCTTCTTCCTCTCTCCTAGTCGCGTGCTGCCTCCCGACGGCCGCTCGTCCTGACCAGAGCTTTCGGAGTGCGGTGGCTGAGGAGAAGCCGTCACCACCCCGCCTCGGGGCCGAGTCAGGGTTCCTGTCGCGCCGCGTCGCCCCCTGCGCCGCCTCCTTGCCCTCAGTGGCGGGCGCCCTTCTCGCTCGAAGCACTCCCCCCAGCTCCATGAATGGAAATCGGCTCCGCAGGTGAGTGAGTCAGAGCTGCTGGTCCGTTCGGTGGGGGTGGGTAGCCCCAGAGCATCCTCGGCCCCGGCGCCCCGGCCCAGGTGCGCGAGGTCTGCGCCGTCCCCCCTCCGCCCCCCGCCCAACCCTTCCTCCGCCTCCCCGCAGCCCCGCCGCAGTTCCCCGGGGCCACGGAGTAGGCGACACTGCGGGGAGGGGGCGCTGCTCTAGCGATGGAAGTTTGGGGTTTCTTAGGCGATATTACTCTTTTCCCTTCGGAGTCTAGAAGGGTTTGCCATCGTTTTCGTTATTCCCTTTGAAGATAGAACGGAGTGTGTGTCCTTTACCTGAATAGTGTGTCCCGGAGAGACAGTGGGTGGCCAGCCGTCTCCCTTATTTATCTCTTAAGGTAGTTGTGAAGATACATTAAGATAACAAATGAGAATTGAGTTTGAAATAGATGTTAGTGCAACGTCAAATGCAAGATGGCATTTCTTCCATCCCTGAGTTCTCGTCTGATGTTCGTGGCAGCTTGGTATACAGTTCCTGAGGATCTTGGAAATGTCATATCAGCCTGGATCACTGCTTATGTGAGGAGGTAGATCTTAAAATTGCTTACTGTGTATGTATTTGTTCATTCTTTATTCCCTAGAGAATTGGCTGTCCTATTCTTGGAAATTTAGGATTTAAGAAAACTGCTCTCCTTGGGAAAAAATGATAGTCTTTAGGAAAAAATTGCAACATAAGCAATGCTTATATTTTAAAAAGAAAAAGCACTCTTTGTGGTCTGTAATTAGTTGAAGGACATAAAGTAGGTGTTACATAACAGTTTGCTTTCCAAATGATCATATTTGGTATGTTAAATTTGGAAGTATGCTTCATCCAGTCACAGATTTATAAAGTAATTTTGAAAATATAAAGTGGTTGGTGTCTTCTTAATAATACCAAAAGTCCCCGAATTTCACATCTCATTTTGTCAGTTGATGAGGCAGCTGAATATGAGATAAGAAAAACTTACATGAGAAAGTAGTGACATAATGACAATAAAGATTTTGTTGACTATATTAAGTAGTATAATTGTCAAGTAGATGCAAAAAACAGAAGTTGTAGAGAGTTTATTACAATTTCTATTTTATGGAATTTCCTCTAATCAATATCTACCATTTCTCTTGCATGCTCCATCTTTTTTTTTTTTTTGCCTTTTCATGTCTTCTTGAAAAGGGAAAGTTTGTCTAGACTGTGAAGAGTTTTACTCTGGTTTATCAGTGATTAGTATATTTCCAAAACTGTCCTCTCTTTGTTTTTCAGTTTTCTAATACAATATTTAGGGAATGTGATGATTTGGGAGATATACATAATTTTTACATAATTGTTTGTTGTTAAGCCTGGAAAACAAGCATGGAATTTAAATACTTTCCTAATTATCCTAAATTTCAAAAAAAAAAAAATTAAGATGTTCTTCTTTTTCATCTTTGGGTTTTTCATATGAAATTACTCCCAAATACACGAACAACATTTTAGAAAATACTTCTGAAGTCAAATGACCTAGCCAATGGATCCAACTTGCCAAGTATGATTCAGTAAATTCTCCTATGAATTCTTGAGCTATAGATAAGTTTTAGCTCTTTTTGCATGGGCCATTGCTGAAATATATACCTGTTTAACTGTCTGTACATCTGTGGAGTTATAGTTAGATTTATCAACCATATGGTTGGACATCTTGGAGCACAAAGTTTATTCTTCAGTGCAGTTTATACGTGATTGACTGTAATTTAATAAGATAAAGTATAATTTGACTTAAGAGTGTCATCATCAAAAACAAAATTTTCATTCTTCCTGAGACTTGTCATGTAATTGTTATGCTGCAAGTGAAATTAAAAGCATAGTTGGGAAAAATGCGCAACTAAGTTTAAAATCAAGAGTTTGACAGATGAAAATTTTAGATGCGTATGTTCTCTGATAGTCTATTGAGTCAGTGTTGGATCTTGGCTCTCCAATTCTGTTCTAAGTTTTTCTTTTTCGTGGGGATTCTCAGGAATTGGCTTATGGCAAGATGTATTAAATTCTAGTTGGTAGGTGGATACATAGAAAACTTAAATTTATTTACATAAGAGGACTTCAGATACAAATTCTATATATGTGTTACTTAGTGGATCGTTCTTCACTAAAAGTTAATATTTGTCTATTCTTCTTTTAGGCATTTAATATTTTAAGTGATTTTTAAAAGGGTGTCCTGTACAATATACTGACTTAGTGCTGTGTGAACTCTGTGATTTAACCAAAAAGCTGCCAGGCACAATTGGTTTTTAAATAATGATAATCAGTTTGACATCTGTGCCTAGGACTCCTTAGTTAGGGGAACTTCTGATGAAACTCTTTTGTGCTTTAATTACAGCTGGTCTAAGATTATATATGTTATATTTTCATTCCAAATGAAGTGGGAATAAAAGAAGTAGAAATGTTCATTGAGATATCAGTTCTCCTGGGTAGCTATTTTTAGGTAAAATCAGACTAGTGTTGAAGGCAGAGAGAGTTATATTTACCTACCAATGGAAGAAAAACATTTTCTGTTATCTTAAATGAATGATAATACAATGTAGTTTGTTTGGTAGTTGTCTTATACAGCCTTGCAAAAGTGAATAGACTATGTTTCTTAGTTATATTCTTGATTTCCCATTTGAATGTAGTTGTTTTAGGACTCTGCATTTCTTATGTAATAAAAATCAAGAAAAGTCATTTGAGAACAAATTTCAAAGGATGTATGGAAGCTAAGTTTGAATAAGATGCATAAAAGTTGTGGATTCAAAGTACTGAAGTATATAATGCCATTAGGTTCTCAGTTTAGTATTTCTTTAATTGCTTGGGAAATATTTTTATTGTTATATGGATTTTCTCACTTGTAGAGTTTTGTCTTGAAGAAGATAAAATGCTGCTCTGTCTAGAGGAAACATTGAAAAGTTCAGCTAGTGCTGCTCTGAAGTGGCCATTGTAATGTTTTTTTCCTAGTATTTGCTGTTCTTGACTGGTGTTGGGACTTATAAAAATGTAGAAGATTATTTTGATTTTTGTTTTAGAATTTAATTCCTCTGACAGTGATGGAACACCCTGAGGGAAAACTGAAAAGGAAGCAAGAAACAACTGTTTTCTTCTAAACAAAGACTTAAAAGTAAGGGGGATGGGAAACATATGAAATCTTCAAATGTAATCCAGTTAACATGATAAGACTTTAAATACTATCCTTGATTTCATCACCTTGATATAATCACTCTTTAAAGTTTTAAACCAAATTCCAAGTTAATAAATGTGTTAAAGATTTTTTTTTAGCTAAGTAATTTAGGAAAGTGGTTGGAATAAATAAAATAGTTTCTAAATGCTGTTTTTGCTCCTTCAGAGAATTGTATGTAATAATTTGATAATTTAGACTTAATTTATTATTTTCCAGTGGGAACATTACATTTGTTTGTTTCTATATGCCTGATCGGATAGTATGCAGAGAGGCCAGAGGCCCTGTAAAGGGGACATTTCTGGAAAAGTTGTATATGGAAAAACCCCTGCCTCAGGATAAAATTCTTGCCAAATTGTCATAATCTTGGGTTCTAATTAAATACTGTGTTATTTTATATCACAGTCATCTTTCTTCACATTGGTTTTCATAGTCTTAAATAAAATATTTGAGGATCTCCCTGAAAGATGAATTAAATATTTTATAATCTAAAACAAAGTTGTAGTCTTGTAAAGCAAGTGTACCCCAGTAAAATTTTTTAAAAAAGAAAAAAAAGAAGGCTGCATTGTCATGTTACATAGTTGAAAGTCAATAAATAACTATATAAATCTGGAAAAATAAATAATATGTTTTCTCTTATAATACTTAAAACTGGGATTTTAACTAATTTATGTGTAGTTTTGTTTTGTTTTAATGGATTGGGAGGAAGAGACAAGTGATCTGTTTTCAGGAAGGTAAAACTAAAAAGATAATTTATTTAAGAAAAGTATCCTTTCCAAACCTGTTTAGTCTTGGTTTGTTGAGATGAACAGCATTCACCAGACATTCCTGCTTCTCATTCAGTTGTCTGGGATACTCAATAGACCCTCATTCTTGGCTCATTAACAAAACAGATGTGAGAAAGAATATTGTGTGGTGTTTCAGCCATAGTGGTTATGCTGTTAGGATACATGAACAGCCTTTCTGTGTTTGGAATTTCTGTAGTTTTCTGCCATTATCTGTGTTTTTAATATTAATGACATTTGTTGGCTACCCGTTGCTTTAAAAAAAAAAAAAAAAGACTGTTGAGATTTAGCAAAATCTTGTCACACAACTGATTCTTTCTCTTATATCTTAAATGTGGGCTCTTTGTGATTTGGGTTGCAATGAAATGTTATATACATCAATCTAGAATGTTAGTTTAATGAAATCATAGGAAAGAATTCTTTGTTTTGTATCAGCCAGTTTTTCCTGCATTATTTCTAAATTATTAAGTTCTTGAGAAATCAGAATAAATCTATAGAATATAGACATGGGATATTTTTGTATTTTTCATTTTTGCGAGAAAATGTTCTCAATTCTAGGCTTACATAATGCTGCTTTTGAGTCATTACCAATATTGGATATTTTAACTGATTTCTAAATCTGACAGCAGAAGTTCAGTAGTGTATCTCTGAATTTTAAAAAAGTTGAAGAATAGATTGCAAAATAGGCTTATATCTTAGCAGTGAAGTCCTTTTGTTTGAAGACACTTCTAGCTTCTGAATTGGGACTTGTTATCTATCTGTATATTTGACATAAAATTACTCAGATTTTTCTAAATTTTTGCTTGGGTGATAATAAGTTTTTCAAAAGTTACCCAAACTTTAATTATAAAATAAATCTCAAGGCGTTTCCATAGTGCATGGACTGTTTGTTTTCTGAAGGTGGGGGGCGGGGCGTGGTGGGGGAATGTCTTTGAAAAAATGGTTCCCCATATGGCATCTGAGAAATTTAACCCTGAACAGTCTGAATGTTCTAGAGTGCTGATTTAGCTACAGTGAATATAATAAATGTAATCTGATATGAGTGTACTGTGTTTGTACAGGTTCATTGAAAAACTAGGTAGAATTAGTAGATAGGAAGTTACTAAAGTCTCATGCCTTGTGGATTTAACTAGTAAACAGACATTTATTTATGTCAAGTTTTGAAGTCAACACAATGTATTTATTTTTTCAAAACAAAAATAGAAAATTTTTCCTGATTGTAAAAATATATGTTTATTGGTTTTTAAAAAGCAAACAGTATAGGAAAATCTAGAATAGAAATGAAAATACAATCTCATAATCCAGAGAGAACCATGGTTAATTTTTTCTTTTGGTAGCTATATCAAGTATTGGCTAAATAACAAGTAACCACATAAACCTCAAACTATACATTTTTTCCTTATCATTACTTATATATTATATGTAGCAGTATAATTTTTACTAATGTGTAGCATTTAATTTAAAAATTTTTATTATTATTTTTTGCCATGCCATTTGGCTTATGGGTTCATAGTTCCTAGACCAGGGATTGAACCTTTGGCAGTAAAAGCACAGAGTCTTAACCAATAGACCACCAAGGAATTTTAGCATTTAATTTTATAGTGTTAGTCAGTCTTAACTGATGGCATTTAGATTTTTTCCATTTTTTAAATAAAATTTTAACTGAAACTTTGGTAAGTGTCCTAATATATACATCTTTTTATGGTGGTCCAGTGATTGCTTTAGGATAAATTCCTAGAAGTAGAATTGTTAAAATGAGATATCCCATGAATATGGAAGTAAAAGTTCCCAGTGAAAATCCATTATTTGATAATAGGCTATAGTTGATTCTAATTTGTTCATTGCTTATTTTTATTTTTTTGTTGTTGTTCATTGCTTATTTTTCATCAGTCACATTTGCTGTAGGCTGTAATTTAGCTTTGGATTCACAAGTAGAATGTGTTAAATTGTTAGGTCAGTGAACACCACACACATATGCTTTGAAAGTGTATAGTTTGAGGTTTATGTGGTTAGTTGTTATTTATCCAATACTTGATATAGCTACCAAAAGAAAAGTTTGAGGTAGAAATTCCTGATAGTGCTTTTTATTTCTATGTAATTACATTTTCAAGTCTAGTGAACAATACATATACTTGTTAAACAACTGAAATATGCTTCAGTGGAAGTTTATTGTATTGACAGAATTACTTCTTCCGTTAATATACATTGACTTTTTTTTAATACTATGATTTGATGATTTTATAGTCAGTAAAGTTTGGTTACATTGCTTATTCATGAAACAAAATTTTGATTTTTACCAGTTTGTATAAAAAGTATCAAGCAAAATAATGATAACAGAGAATAAAAATGACAGTGTAATACAGTGTAGAAGGACTTTCCTGGTGGCTCAGACGGTAAAGCGTCTTGTCTACAATGCGGGAGACCCGGGTTCGATACCTGGGTGGGGAAGATCTCCTGAAGAAGGAAAAGGCAACCCACTCCAGTATTCTTGCCTGGAAAATCCCATGGACAGAGGAGCCTGGTGGGCTACAGTTCATGGGGTTGCAAAGAGTCGGACATGACTGAGTGACTTGACTTCATAGTGTAGAAAGCATAGGTTTTGGAGACAAATCCTGGTTCTCAAATTAACATCATAATGATGTGCCATTGCAGGTTCATCTATTGTAACAAATGTACCACTCTGGTGTGGGGATATTGATAGTTTGGGAGGCTGTGCATACTGTGGGGCAGGAGGCATATGGGCCATCTCTGCCTTTTGCTGTTTTACTGTGAACCCACAACCACTCTGAAAAATAAAGTCTGTTAAAAGGAATTAACTGTGATTTTGGGTACTACATTTAATCTTCTTTAACCTAAATTTCCTTTTCTCTAAAATAGCATAGTAAAGAGGAGATTCAGTATGCAAAGGAAATAACATTCCTCACTTCCTAATTTGTAAGACATTTTACTGTAGAAGATTGAAGGTGTATAGGCAGAACTGTAATAAACTCCCATATACCCATCACCCAAACCCAACATTCATCAACCCGTATCCAGTCATGTCCATTCTACTTTCCTCTCTCCTGTATTTTTTGAAGTATATTCTGGGCATAATATTTCATTTATAAACATCTACTAAGTATATCTATAAGAGATATAGGGGACTTCCCTGGTGGCTCAGTGGTAAAGAATCTGCCTGCCAGTGCGGGGGACACAGGTTCAAATCCTGTTATGGGAAGATTCCACAGGCTGCGGAGCAACTAAGCCTGTGCTCCACAACCACTGAGCCCGTGCTCTAGAGCCCAGGACCTGCCACTGCTGAAACCTGCATGCCGAGAGCCCGTGCTCTGCAACAAGAAAAGCCAGCAAAATGAGAAACCCGTGCACTGCAACTAAGAATGTCTTCTGCTCACCCAACTAGAGAAAGCCAGCACAAAGCAATGAAGACCCAGCACAGCCAAAAACAAATAAATAAATTTTTATTTAAAAAAAGAGAGGGATCTTCCCCAGTGATTAAGATTCTGGGCTTCTGCTGTGGGGCACGTGGGTTCATTACCTGGTTGGGGAACTAAGGTCCCACAAGCTGTGAGATGCAGCCAAAAAAATGAGAGATACATACTCTTTAAATAAGTCACCGTACTGTTACTATAGCAGAATAATAATAAAAATCATTTATATAAAATATCTAGTCAGTGTTCAAATTTCAGCTTGTCTCAGATATTATACTTTTTTTTCTTAACAGTTTGCCTTTTTAAAATACATTTCACTTTTGAATCACGATCCAAATAAATTTCCCACATTGTAAATGATTGATATATATTTTAAGTATCTCTTAATTTGTAAGGTTTCTACCCTTTCCCCCTTTACAGTTTATAGATTGTTTGATCTTTTAGACTTACTCACAGTCTGGATTTGGCTAGTTCTGTCTTCATGGTATAATTTAACATGTTTCTCCAAGTTTACTGTAAACCTTTGTTGTTGTTCAGTCCCTAAGTCGAGTTCAACTCTTTGTGGCAGCACGCCAGACCCCCCTGTCCTTCACTATCTCCCAGAGTTTGCTCAAACTCATGTCCATTGAGTCAGTGATGTCACCCAATCATCTCATCCTCTGTTGTTCCCTTCTTTTCCTGCCCTCAGTCTTTCCCAGCATCAGGGTCTTTTTGAATGAGTCAACTCTTCGCATCATGTGGCCAAAGTATTGGAGCTTCAGCATTAGTTCTTCCGATGAATATTCAGGGTTGATTTCCTTTAGGACTAACTGGTTTGATTTCCTTGCTCTCCAAGGGACTCTGAAGAGTCTTCTCCAACACTACAGTTCAAAAGCATCAATTCTTCGGCATTCAGCCTTCTTTATGGTCCACCTCTCACATCCATACATGACTACTGGAAAAACCATAGCTTTGACTATACAGACCTTTGTTGGCAAAGTGATGTGTCTGCTTTTTAAAATGCTGTCTAGGTTTGTCATAGCTTTTCTTCCAAAAGGTAGGAACCTTTCAGTATTGTGGCTGCAGTCACTGCCACAGTGATTTTGGAGCCCCCAAAAATAAAATCTGCCACTGTTTCCATTGTTTCCCCATTATTTGCCATAAAGTGGCGGGACCAGATTCCATGATCTTTGTTTTTTGAATGTTGAGTTTTAAGCCATTTTTTTCGCTTTTCTCTTCCACCTTCATCAAGAGGCTCTTTAGTTCGTGTTTGATTTCTGCCATAGGGTGGTATCATCTGCATTTCTGAGGTTGTTAATATTTCTCCCCGGCAGTCTTGATTCCAGCTTGTGATTCATCTAGTCCAACATTTCGCATGATGTACTTGGCATTTAAGTTAAATAAGCAGGGGGACAATATACAGCCTTGATGTACTCCTTTCTTAATTTTGAACCAGGATCTAAAAGCTTGATCAGATTCAGGACATTTTTTTTTTCTTTTCCTTTCTTTCTGCCCACGCCTTGTGGCATGTGAGGTATTAGTTCCTTGAACCTCCACGCAGTGGAAATCTTAACACTGGACCACCAGGGAAGTGCCTCCAGAGCATTCGTTTTGAACTTAACTGTAGTCAGGTTTTTGTTCCCAGCACTTTGCTAAAATTGCTCTTATCAAAGTCAGCAAATTACTTGTTAAGTCCAGTGAAAGTCACTCAGTCGTGTCTGACTCTTTACAACCCCATGGACTGTAACCTGCCAGGTTCCTCCGTCTGTGGAATTCTCCAGGCCAGAATACAGAAGTGGGTAGCTGTTCACTTCTCCAGGGGATCTTCCCAACCCAGGGATTGAACCCAGGTCTCCCACATTGCAGGCGGATTCTTTACCACCTGAGCCACCAGGGAAGCCAGTTAAATCCACTGGTCAGTTCCCAAATCTTAATTTTGTCTCTTCAACCATATTTGACTATATTGCTTCCTTCTTGAAACACTGCTTTTCCACTTGTCTTCCTGGCTACCACATTCTCTAGGTCCGTCTTCAATTTTATTGGCTATCATTTTTTTTCTTCCTTTGCTGTTTCATCTTCATCTCCCCAGTCTATAAACATTGGGAGTTTCTCAGGATTTATTAATATTCTTCTGTATCCTGCCACAGTTTGGGTGATCACCTCTGGTTTAGTGGTTTCAAAAGCCACTAATATGTCAAGGACTGTCATATCTACATCTCCAGTCTATACCTCTTAAAGGGTCCTAAAAATCCTCTTGATTTCTTCTCAAAACTTTCTGTTATTCCTGAGTCTTTCCTATCAGTATGTGACATTTCAAATTCTTTTAGTTGCTTAGACCAAAAAGCTTTTAGAGCTCTTTTCTTTCATACCCCACACCTAATCCATTAGCAGTTCCCACTAGGCCTCTTGTCTAAATATTTTCCACATTGACATCATTCCCATAGCTGCTACCACTGCTGCCCTAGCCAACATTATCTTTTGCCTGGAAAGTTGACTGGCCTACTAACTGTTCACTCTGCTTATGCTTTTACACATAGTTTTTCAGACAGCAGTTAGTGTGATTGTTTAGAAAAGTTTACGTCAGATCATAATGCTTCTAGATTCAGAACCCATTGTTGATTTCTCATATCTCATAATCAGATCCAAAGACCTCATCATGGCTTACAAATCCCGTGTGATCTGCTCTTCCATTATCTTTCTGACCTCATCTCTTACCATTCTTTCTTGTTCACTTTGCTCCAGGCAGAGAAGTCTGTTTGCTGTTCATTGAACACCAGGCAAGTTTTTTGCTTTATACTTGAGTTTTCCTTTGCCTGGAATACTCTTTCAGCTATCTATAATACATGACTTTTTCTCTCACTTGCGTTTTCTGCCTCAGTTCAGTTTAGTTGCACAGTCATGTCCAACTCTTTGCAACTCCA
Organism: Muntiacus reevesi; assembly: GCF_963930625.1. Classification (NCBI taxonomy): domain Eukaryota; kingdom Metazoa; phylum Chordata; class Mammalia; order Artiodactyla; family Cervidae; genus Muntiacus; species Muntiacus reevesi. The sequence goes on along the minus strand of NC_089249.1, from coordinate 168,319,280 downwards.
TTGACTGCAGCACACCAGGCCTCCCTGTCCAACACGAACTCTCAGAGCTTGCTCAAACTCATGTCCATCGAGTCATTGATGCCATCCAACCATCTTATCCTCTGTCACCCACTTCTTCTCCTGCCTTCCATCTTTCCCAGCATCAGGGTCTTTTCAAATGAGTCAGTTCTTCACATCAGGTGGCCAAAGTATTGGAGCTTCAGCTTCAGCATTAGTCCTTCTAATGAATATTCAGAACTGATTTCCTTGAGGATTGACTGGTTTGATCTCCTTGAAGTCCAAGGGACACTCAGGAGTCTTTTCCAACACTGCAGTTCTAAAGCATCAGTTCTTCAGCACCGAGCTTCTTTATAGTTCAACCCTCACATCCATACATGACTACTGGAAAAACCATAGCTTTGACTAGACAGACCTTTGTTGGTAAAGTAATATCTCTGTTTTTTAATATGCTTTCTAGGTTTGTCATAGCTTTTCTTCCAAGGAGCAAGCGTCTATTAATTTCATGGCTACAGTCAACCTTCTGCAGTGATTTTGGAGCCCCCCAAAATAAAGTCTGTCACTGTTTCCACTGTTCTCCCATCTATTTGCCATGAGGTGATGGGACTGGATGCCATGATCCTAGTTTTTTGAATGTTAAGTTTTAAGCCAGCTTTTTCACTCTCCTCTTTCACTTTCATCAAGAGACTCTTTAGTTCCATTTTGCTTTCTGCCATAAGGGTGGTGTCATCTGCATATCTGAGGTTATTGATATTTCTCCTGGAAATCTTGATTCTGGCTTGTTCTTCATCCACCCCAGTATTTGGCATGATGTCCTCTGCATATAAGTTAAATAAGCAGGGTGACAGTGTACAGCCTTGACGTACTCCTTTCCCAACTTTGAACCAGTCTGTTGTTCCATGTCCTTTCTAACTGCTGCTTCCCGACCTGCATATAGGTTTCTCAGGAGGCAGGTCAGATGGTCTGGTATTCCCATCTCTTGAAGAATTGTCCATAGTTTGTTGTAATCCACACAGTCAAAGCCTTTAGCATAGTCAGTGAAGCAGAAATAGATGTTTTCTGGAATTCTCTTGCTTTTTTAATGATCCAGTGGATGTTAGCAGTTGATCTCTGGTTCCTCTGCCTTTTCTAAATCTGGCTTGAGCATCTGGAAGTTCACTGTTCATGTACTATTGAAGCCTGGCATGGAGAATTTTGAGCATTACTTTACTAGCGTGTGAGATGAGTGCAATTGTGCGGTAGTTTGAGCATTCTTTGGCATTGCCTTTCTTTGGGATTGGAATGAAAACTGACCTTTTCCAGTCCTGTGGCCACTGCTGAGTTTTCCAAATTTGCTGGCATATTGAGTGCAGCACTTTCACAGCATCATCTTTTAGGATTTGAAATAGCTCAACTGGAATTCCATCACCTCCACTAGCTTTGTTCATCATAGTGCTTCCTAAGGCCCACTTGACTTTGCACTCTAGGATGTCTGGCTCTAGGTGAGTGAGCACACCATCCTGCTTATGTAGGTCATTAAGATCTTTTTTGTATAGTTTTTCTGTGTGTTCTTGCCGCCTCTTCTTAATATCTTCTGCTTCTGTTAGGTCCATATTGTTTCTGTCCTTTATTGTGCCCATCTTTGCATGAAATGTTCCCTTGGTATCTAATTTTCTTGAGATCTCTCGTCTTTCCCATTCTATTGTTTTCTTCTATTTCTTTGCATTGATCACTGAGGAAGGCTTACTTATTCCTTGCTATTCTTTGGAACCCTGCGTTCAGATGGATATATGTTTCCTTTTCTTCTTTGCCTTTCTCTTCTCTTAGTGTCTCAGCTATTTGTAAGGCCTCCTCAGATAACCATTTTTCCCTTTTTGCATTTCTTTTCCTTGGGGATGGTTTTGATCACTGCCTCCTGTACAGTGTTAACGAACCTCCATCGATAGTTTTTCAGGCACTTTGTCTATCAGATCTAATCTCTTGAATCTATTTGTCACTTCCAATGTATAATCACAAGGGATTTGATTTAGGTCATACCTAGATGGTCTAGTGGTTTTCCCTACTTTCTTCAGTTTAAGTCTGAATTTGGCAATGAGTTTATGATCTGAGTCACAGTCAGCTCCTGGTCTTGTTTTTGCTGACTGTATAGAGCTTCTCCATCTGCGGCTGCAAAGAATATAATCAATCTGATTTCAGTATTGACTGTCTGGTTTTCTGCCTACTTGTCGCCTTTTCAAAGAGGACTTTTTTGACAGACCTAATATGGCTAGCTACCCCTTACCACACATGTACTCTCTATCCCTTTAACCCATCTTATTTTGTATAGCTTCCATGGGCAGAGGAGCCTGGTGGGCTATAGTCCATGGGGCTGTGAAGAGCCAGACACAACTGAGCAACTGAGCACACATACACACACATTTTTTACAGCAGTTATTATTACCTAACTGGCAAAAATAGAAATATAGTATAATATATCCTCCCACCCCTGTAAAATCTTCATGAGGATCAGGTCTTTATCGTATTTATTAAAGTTATTATTCACCTAAACAATGCCTGGCACTTAATATACAGTAAATATTTGTTGAACACATTTATGAGTCAGGAAATAAATGACTTGATGAATGATAGACTTTCAGTTTGTAGTGTAATGTACTGATGAAAACTGCAGGCTCTGAAATCAGACTACTTATTTGCAAATCCTAGCTTTGCCACTTTGTTCCTGTGAACATGTTTTTTTTAATCTCCTTGCGCTTCAGTTTCCTCAGTGTAATATAGTACCTGATTCAAAAGTTGTAAGAAATCACCAAATGTATATCACATATATAATGCTCTATATATGTTTCTGTTATTTTTGTTGTAATTTGGGGATATCCCCCATTATATTATGAACTACTTCAGTAAAGTAATTGTGACTTATTAATTCATGTATCTGTAAAACCTCGAACATAATACTTGTTCAATAAATACAATAGATAAATGACCTTTTATATTTCTGATTTTTTTTGAAAAATTGTGGGTGCAATGAGTTTCATGAGAGAAATGAAAATAGAATAATAAAAGATTTTTAAGCCAATCTTGATGGTTATCATATGTAAATAAAACAGCAGAAGGTATTTTTTTTTTTGACACATGATCAGAGTACATCATGAGAAACGCTGGGCTGGAAGAAGCACAAGCTGGAATCAAGATTGCTGGGAGAAATATCAATAACCTCAGATATGCAGATGACACCACCCTTATGGCAGAAAGTGAAGAGGAACTAAAAAGCCTCATGATGAAAGTGAAAGAGGAGAGTGAAAAAGTTGGTTTAAAGCTTAACATTCAGAAAACTAAAGATCATGGCATCTGGTCCCATCACCTCATGGGAAATAGATGGGGAGACAGTGGAAACAGTGTCAAACTTTATTTTTGTGGGCTCCAAAATCACTGCAGATGGTGACTGCAGCCATGAAACTGAAAGACGCTTACTCCTTGGAAGGAAAGTTATGACCAACCTAGATAGCATATTAAAAAGCAGAGACATTACTTTGCCAACAAAGGTCCGTCTGGTCAAGGCTATGGTTTTTCCTGTGGTCATGTATGGATGTGAGAGTTGGACTGTGAAGAAAGCTGAGCGCCGAAAAATTGATGCTTTTGAAGTGTGGTGTTGGAGAAGACTCTCGAGAGTCCCTTGGACTGTAAGGAGATCCAACCAGTCCATCCTGAAGGAGATCAGTCCTGGGTGTTCATTGGAAGGACTGATGCTGAAGCTGAAACTCCAATACTTCAGCCACCTCACACGAAGAGTTGACTCATTGGAAAAGACCTTGATGCTTGGAGGGATTGGGGGCAGGAGGAGAAGGGGACGACAGAAGATGAGAAGTCTGGATGGCATCACCGACTTGATGGGCATGAGTTTGAGTGAACTCTGGGAGTTGGTGATGAACAGCGAGGCCTGGCGTCCTGCGATTCATGGGGTCACAAAGAGTTGGACATGACTGAGCGACTGAACTGAACACATAAAAGATTTTCAAAAGTTTTAATGCCTAATGCTAGAGAGGGCATAGAAGAGAAAGAAATCTAGTGATAGTCATGTGTTCATATGCCAGTTTGGCAGAAAATACCAAATGAGAAATATATGTGTGTTCTGTCCTTTGAGCTGGTGGTAGGTCTGTTTCTGACGTTTGTCTGAGGAAAAATTTCTGTATGCCAGTTTCCTTCTCTAGTTCCCCCAAATAAAACAGTAGGTGCTTGATGCAGAGAAATTCTCTTAGCATATTTATATGACATATTGTAGGAGTTTATTAATATTTATTGAAGAACTACTGCTTTTTTTAATGACTTCTGTGCCTGGCACATCTAGAATATATAGATCATTTTATCTCATTTTTAAAATAAGGTAACTGAATGTACCTCAACATAAGGGCCGTATTTGCCGAAGTCCACAGCTGGTATCATAGTCAATGTGAAAAACTGAAAGCTTTTCTTCTAAGATCGGGAACAGGACAAGAATGCCTACTGTCAACCCTTTTTTTCAACATAGTACTGGGACTTACCTGGTGGCTCAGTGCCTTTGTGCCACAATTGCCGAAGCCTGTGTGGCTAGGGCCTGTGTTTTTCTACAAAAGAAGCCACTGCAATGAGGAGCCCACACACCACAATGAAAAGGAGCCTCTGCTCACCACAATTAAAGAAGGCCTGAGCAAAGCAACAAAGACCCCGATTAGCCACAAATGAATAAGTAAAAGAGAAAATTGACTTTTATACCTTTAAAAACAACAGTAGCCAGAGCAGTTAGATAAGAAAAGGAATAGAAAAGGCATTCTTACTGGATTGGAGGGAGTAGAACTGTTTGCAGATGATGTGCTCTTATATATAGAAAACTCTAAACTGTGAAAAACTGTTGGAAATAATAATTGAATTTAGTAGAGTTGCACGATACAAAATCAGTATACAAAGCCTAGTACATTTCTATATACTAACAACTATCAAAAAGATAGAATTTTTAAAAATCCCATTTACAGTACCATCAAAAGCAATAAAATGCTTATGGAAAGATACTCTATGCTCATGGATTGGAAGAATTAATATTGTTTAACTGTCCAGACTACCCAAAGTTATCTACAGATTCAGTGCAGTCCATATCAAAATTGCAATGGCAAAAAAATAAATTGCAGTGGCATTTTCTACAGAAATAGAAAAAGCAATCCTAAAATGTATAGGGAACCACAGAAGACCCCCCAATAGCTAAAACAATCTTGAGAAAGATGAGCAAAGCTGGAGGCATCACACTTCGTGATTTCAAGCTATATTACAAAGCAGTATCATAACAATGTGGTATTGGCATAAAAATAGGCATATAGGGTCGCGGGCTCTGAGCGGCCCCTGCCCGATGGCAGCAGTAGTTCTAGGGGGAGACACCATGGGTCCTGAACGTATCTTCCCCAATCAGACTGAGGAACTCGGGCCACATCAGGGCCCCACGGAAGGCACTCGGGATTGGAGCAGTGAGGAACCAGAGGAAGAACAAGAGGAAACAGGGGCAGGACCAGCTGGCTACTCCTACCAGCCTCTGAACCAAGATCCTGAACAAGAGGAGATGGAACTAGCACCAGTGGGGGATGGAGAAGATGTAGTTGCTGATATCCAGGATCGGATCCAGGCCCTGGGGCTTCATTTGCCCGACCCACCGCTAGAAAGTGAGGACGAAGATGAGCAGGGAGCTACAGCATTGAACAACCACAGCTCTATTCCCATGGACCCAGAACATGTAGAGCTGGTGAAAAGGACGATGGCCGGCATAAGCCTGCCTGCACCAGGGGTTCCTGCCTGGGCTCGTGAGATATCAGATGCCCAGTGGGAAGATGTGGTACAGAAGGCCCTCCAAGCCCGGCAGGCTGTCCCTGCCTGGAAGTGACCACCCTGAGAGCTGCCATAACTCCCTGCATTCCAGGCCAGAACCAGCACAGGACTGAACATATCCTGGTTGTCACTCCATCTCCATCCTCCCCGGCTCCCCTCCACATCAAGGCAAATCAGACTTCTTCTCAGAGACCCACTTTATTCAGTTCTGTACATATGGGGACATCGGCCCAAGCCCAACCCACGTTAGCATGTATCACTCTGTGGAGAATAAAGCACCCTATGTACACAGCCAAAAAAAAAAAAAAAATAGGCATATAGATCAAAGTGAGCCTAGAAATAAACCCATGCTTATCTACTCAGTTTTTGACAAAGGAGCAAAAAGTACACAGCGGGGAAAGGATATTCTGTACAACAAATGGTGTTGGGAAAACTGGATAGCCATGTGCAAAAGAATGAAACTAGACCCTAGCTTATACCATATATAAAAATCAAAATGGATCAAAGACTAACAGAATACCTGAAACCATAACACTCCTAGAAGTTTTACTCCATAGCACCTAAGCTTCTTGACGTTGGTCTTGACAGTGATTTTTTTTAGTTTAATACCAAAAACAAAGGTAAAGGCAACAAAAGCAAGAAAAAGTGGGTGAGACTATATCAAAATAAGTCTCTGTTCAGCAAAGAAAATCATTAACAAAAGGAAACTTTACTGAATGGGAGAAGATATCTGCAAACCACATATGTGATAAAGGGTTAAAGCTCTTACAACTCAATAGCAGAAAATAACTTGATTGAAAAATGGGCAAAGGACTTGGAATAGACATTTTTCCAAAGAAGACATGGAAATGGCCAGCCAGTACATAAAAGGTGCTCAGCATTACCAGTTATCATGGAAATGCAAATCAAAACCACAGTGAGATACAACCTTATACCTGTTAGGATGATTTTTTATTAAAAAGGCAAGATGATAAATGCCAGTGTGAGTGTGGAGAAAAGAGAACCCTTATACACTGTCAGTGGTAACATAAACTGGTACAACCACTGTGGAAAACTGTATGGAGGTTCCTCAAGAAATGAAAACTAGAGCTACCAGATGCTCCTTTACCAGCAGGGAAAGAGTAGGGAGAGGGATAAATTGGGAGTTTGGGATTGACGTGTACACACCACTATATTTAAAATAGCCAACAAGGACCTACTGTATAGCACAGGGAACTCTGCAATGTTCTAAATGGGGAAAGAATTTAAGAAGTAATAGATGTATATGTATAACTGAATCACTTTGCTGTGCATCTGAAACTAACAGAACATTGCTAATAAACTCTAGTCCAATATTAAGAAACAAAGAATAGAGCTGCCATGTGCCCCAGCAATCCCACTTCTGAGTATATATCCAAAGGAAATGAAACCATTATCTTGAAGCAGTATCTGTACTTGACTGTTCATTGCAGCATTCACAGTAGTCGAGGTACAGAAACTATCTTAAATGTCCATCAGTGAATGAATTGAAACAAAATGTGGTATGTGTGTACATACACACACAGTGGAATATTGTTCAACCTTGAAAAAGAAGGAAATCCTGTTATTTCTGACCATGGATGCGCCTAGAGGGCAGTGAGCTAAGTATAATAAGACAAAGACAGGTGCTGCTGGTATCACTTACATGTGGAGTCTTAAAAAAAAAAGTAGTAAAATGGTTGTCAGGGGATGAGGGAAATAGGGAAAGGTTGGTACAAGTGTACAAACTTTAAGGTGAATAAGATTGTACTATAAGATGAGTAAGATCTGCAGATCTAATGTATACCATAGTGACTAGAATTCATTATACTGTGTTGTGTAATTGAAATTTGCTAAGAGAGTAGAAATTCAGTGTTTTAAATCTTCCCTTCCCTGCAAAAAGGTGAGTATGTGAGGTGATGGATGTGTTAATTAACTTGGTGGGAAGAATCTGTTCACAGTGCACAGGTCTATCAAACGATCATGTTGTTTGCTGTAAGTATCATTTAGAGAATTAATAGGCAAGTGATCCACAGGTTGTGCCTTCTCACTGATCATTAGATCTGAAATTTGAACTCAGATCTGAGACCATATTTCAGTTGAAGTAATTTAATATATTACTCTTTTTATACGTTAAGAGTTTAGCTTACTGTCCTCCAGGCTTATCCTCGCAAATAACAGAAATCCAACTGAAACTAATTAACGCAAAAGGGGTTTTTTGACTCAGGGAATCTAAGGAAAGTTGAGTGGCAATAGGAAGAACAGATTTGCAGCTGAGCTTGCATCTGGAGCAGTTGGAACTAGAAACTCATGGTATCAGACTACTCCACCTCTTATTTTGACTTCTCTGTACATGTAGCTCTACTGTATGTTCAGTTCAGTTCAGTCGCTCAGTCGTGTCCGACTCTGCGACCCCATGAATCGCAGCATGCCAGGCCTCCTTGTCCATCACCAACTCCCAGAGTTTACTCAGACTCATGCCCATCGAGTTGGTGCTGCCATCCAGACATCTCATCCTCTGTTGTCCCCTTCTCCTCCTGCCCCCAATCCCTCCCAGCATCAGGATCTTTTCCAGTGAGTCAACTCTTTGTGTGAGGTGGCCAAAGAGTACTGGAGTTTCAGCTTCAGCATCAGTCCTTCCAATGAACACCCAGGACTGATCTCCTTTAGGATGGACTGGTTGGATCTCCTTGCAGTCCAAGGGACTCTCAAGAGTCTTCTCCAACACCACACTTCAAAAGCATCAATTCTTCAGCGCTCAGCTTTCTTCACAGTCCAACTCTCACATCCATACATGACCACAGGAAAAACCATAGCCTTGACTAGATGGACCTTTGTTGGCAAAGTAATGTCTCTGCTTTTTAATATGCTATCTAGGTTGGTCATAACTTTCCTTCCAAGGAGTAAGCGTCTTTCAGTTTCATGGCTGCAGTCACCATCTGCAGTGGTTTTGGAGACCCCCAAAATAAATATATAAACAGTTTCCACTGTTTCCCCATCTATTTCCCATGAGGCGATGGGACCAGATACCATGATCTTAGTTTCCTGAATGTTGAGTTTTAAGCCAACTTTTTCACTCTCCTCTTTCACTTTCATGAAGAGGCTTTTTAGTTCCTCTTCACTTTCTGCCATAAGGGTGGTGTCATCTGCATATCTGAGGTTATTGATATTTCTCCTGGAAATCTTGATTCTGGTTTGTTCTTCATCCACCCCAGTATTTGGCATGATGTACTCTGCATATAAGTTAAATAAGCTCGGTGACAATATACAGCCTTGACGTACTCCTTTTCCTATTTGGAACCAGTCTGTTGTTCCATGTCTGGTTCTAACTGTTGCTTCCCGACCTGCATGTAGGTTTCTCAGGAGGCAGGTCAGGTGGTCTGGTATTCCCATCTCTTTCAGAATTTTCCACAGCTTACTGTGATCCACACAGTCAAAAGCTTTGGCATAGTCAATAAAGCAGAAATAGATGTTTTTCTGGAACTCTCTTGCTTTTTCGATGATCTGGCGGATGTTGACAATTTGGTCTCTGGTTCCTCTGCCTTTTCTGAAACCAGCTTGAACATCTGTAAGTTCATGGTTCACATATTGCTGAAGCCTGACTTGGAGAATTTTGAGCATTCCTTTGCTAGCGTGTGAGATGAGTGTGATTGTATGGTAGTTTGAGCATTCTTTGGCATTGCCTTTCTTTGGGATTGGAATGAAAACTGACCTTTTCCAGTCCTGTGGCCACTGCTGAGTTTTCCAAATTTGCTGGCATATTGAGTGTAGTCATCTTTCAGGATTTGAAATAGCTCAACTGGAATTCCATCATCTCCACTAGCTTCGTTCATCGTGATGCTTTCTAAGGACTTCACATTCCAGGATGTCTGACTCTAGGTAAGTGATCACACCATCATGATTATCTGGGTCGTGAAGATCTTTTTTATACAGTTCTTCTGTGTATTCTTGCCACCTCTTCTTAATATCTTCTGCTTCTGTTAGGTCCATACCATTTCTGTCCTTTATCGAGCCCATCTTTGCATGAAATGTTCCCTTGGTATCTAATTTTCTTGAGATCTCTCATCTTTCCCATTCTGTTGTTTTCCTCTATTTCTTTGCATTGATCGCTGAGGACGGCTTTCTTGTCTCTCATTGCTGTTCTTTGGAACTCTGCATTCAAATAGGAATATCTTTCCTTTTCTCCTTTGCTTTTCACTTTCTTTTCACAGCTATTTGTAAGGCCTTCTCTGACAGCCATTTTGCTTTTTTGCATTTCTTTTCCATGGGGATGGTCTTGATCCGTTTCTCCTATACAGTTTTACAAACCTCTGTCCATAGTTCATCAGGCAGTCTCTATCAGATCTAGTTCCTTAAATCTATTTTTCACTTCCACTGTATAATCATAAGGGATTTGACTTAGGTCATACCTGAATGGTCTAGTGGTTTTCCCTACTTTCTTCAATTTAAGTCTGAGTTTGGCAATAAGGAGTTCATGATCTGAGCCACAGTCAGTTCCCGGTCTTCTTTTTGCTGACTGTGTAGAGATTCTCCATCTTTGACTGCAAAGAATATAATCAGTCTGATTTCGGTATTGACCATCTGGTGATGTCCATGTGTAGAGTCTTCTCTTGTGTTGTTGGAAGAAGGTATTTGCTATGACCAGTGCGTTCTCTTGGCAAGACTCTGTTAACCTTTGCCCTGCTTCATTCCGTACTCCAAGGCCAAATTTGCCTATTACTCCAGGTGTTTCTTGACTTCCTACTTTTGCATTCCTGTAATGAAAAGGACATCTTTTGGGGGTGTTAGTTCTAAAAGGTCTTGTATCCTACTGTTGATTGGCTTTTTCTGCACATCAGAACATTTGACCTTCAATGGCTGTTAACATCTCACAGCCTTAGTTCCTGAAGAGGAAATGCCTGATGGTTGTTTAGGTCCCAAGTTAAAAAAATGTCCCAGGGGAAGAACTACTTATTACTTTTTCTTGGTTCTAGAGTCTGTCTCTGGACCAGTCAATTGTGGAGCAAGTTCATGTAAGAACATATCAACTGCAGGTATTCATGTAATACTTGGGAAAGTACAGTATTCAAGGAACAGCCATGAGGTAGAGGATAAGGATGGTGTTGTGCCCGGCATACTGTCTATGAATATCGACTACAGTTGCTTATTTCACTGTTTATAATCGTGAAAAATTGGAAGTAAACTAAATATCCTGGAGTGAAGCTTGGTCAGTTGTAGTTCATCAACTTAATGGGTCATTAAAGAGCTGTTAAAATTATGGTTGTTAAGGCCTTGTGCTTCCCTGATGGCTCAGTGGTAAAGAATCCGCCTGCCAGTGCGAGACACAGGTTCAGTCCATGTGTCGGGAAAACCCCCTGTAGAAGGAAATGGTACCCCATTCCAGTATCCTTGCCTGGGAAATCCCGAGGACAGAGGAGTCTGGTAGGCTACTGTCCATGGGGTTGCAGAAGAGTCAGACTAAACTTAGCTACTACACAATAATGTATGAAGATATGCTCATGATGCTACATTAAATGGGAACAGAATACAACATTTGAAACATAAATTCAGATTACGGAAACAAATTTACGAGGTAATATGACAGAGGATGGGGTTTCAAGCAGGAGACACGGGTTTGATCCCTGGGTCAGAAAGATCCCTGGAGAAGGAAATGGCAACCCATTCCAGTATTCTTGCCTGGAGAATCCCATGGGGAGCGGAGCCTGGTGGACTACAGTCCATGGGATCTCAAAGAGTCAGACGCGACTTAGAGACCAAACAACAGCAGCATTGACACAGGGTCACTGTGGTCCAGAGTCTGGTCCCTAACTTTGTAGATCCTGATCCTCCATCTTGCCAGGCATCCAGAAACCATCATCACCATGAGAAACTGACTGATGCTAACCAAAGTTCACAGGAAACTGTTATATAAATCATAATGTTAAGTTAATCATTGTAAAGAAAAATACTGTTTCCAGAACATCAAGCAGATTCACGTTGATTAGTCATGAGGCAACAAATTTCTCTCCCTCCAGTGGTCTATATGGGCATCCAGACAATAATTAGAAGATTGCTCTGTAATTGTGGAATCAAGAAAAGGGGCTTAATGTGATGCACTTGTAAGTATTAAGGATAGAAATATCAATCACTCATAAACTCTGTCCTCAGATCATTCACTTTATATGAAAATACAGTTGTTAAATAGCTACAGAATTTTCTCTGTATAGAGTAAGCAGGCTATTTTATTAGGCTCAGAACTCCCACTAAAGAAAACTAAAATATCTGAATGAAATAGAACAAAATGTCTTCTTAAAAGCATGGAATAATTAAGAATAGGTTGCCGAAAATCAGACATTCTGCATCACAACCACTAGTTGGGAGACTATTTGCCATTACCTTAAATGCGAAAAAGTATAATGTGTTAGATATTGGCCTAACCTCAGCTGATTTCCCCAAATGAGAAATTGATGCTGGGAAGGATTGAAGGCAAAAGGAGAAGGGGGCGGCAGAGGATGAGATGGTCAGATAGCATCACTGACTCATGGGCATGAATTTGAGCAAACTCTGGGAGATAGTGGCAGACAGAGGAGCCTGGTTTGTGCAATCCATGGGGATCTCAAAGAGCTGGACACAACTTAGCAACTGAACAATAACAACTAAGTAAAGTACATTAAAGTGTCTGTACATCCATCACAGAGTGTCATGTTAGGGTATAAAATGCTTAGGAACGTCCTTCCTGATCACGATAGTTAATATGGTTGGTTATAAACAGTTATTTTGTGAGTACATGACAAATAGGTGAGCTTTTTAAAAATTATCATTTTACTGCATTCTTTCCTTAAATTGAGATACAATTGATAAATACTTTATGTTAGTTTCAGATGTACAACATGATTCAGTATTTGTAAATATTACCTCCACAATAAGGAGGTAATAACATGTGTTACCATACTTAGGAACTTTTTGTGATGAGAATGCTTAAGATCTACTTTTTTATCTACTTTCAAGTATGCAGTACAGTATTATAAACTATAGCCATCATGTTATACATTACATCCCCAAGATTTACTTACTTTGTAACTGAAAGTTTGTACTTTAGATCCCCTTCGCTCATTTTGCCTATTCCCATAATGGTAAAGAGGGCTTCTCAGGTGGCTCTAGTGGTAAAGAGTCTGCCCACTAGTGCCTGAGAGGCAAGAGGCTCAGGTTCGATCCCTTTGTTGGGAAGATCCCCTGAAGTAGGAAATGGCAACCACTCCGGTATTCTTGCCTAGAAAATTCCATGGATAGAGAAGCCTGACAGGCTACAATCCATGGAGTCACAAAGAGTTGGACACAACTGAGCATGCGAGCATCTCTGGCAACCGCTAGTCTCTTCTATTATCTATGAGCTTGTTTTTTTTTTTCTCTCTTAGCTTCCACACACAGATGAGATCATGTGGCCTTTGTCTTTCTCTGTCTGATTTATTTCACTTAGTGTAATGTTTTCAAGGTCCATCCATGTTTCAGATGGCAAGATTTCCCTTTTTTATGACTAAATAACTTTCCATTTTGTATATAGAGCACATTTTGTTTGTCCATTCATCCGATAGACACCTAGGTTGTTTCCATATCTTGACTGTTGTACATAATAATGCAATGAACGTGAGAGTGGATTTATTTTTTTAGCTTAGTGTTTTCCTTTTCTTTAGATAAATACCCAGTAGTGGAACTGCTGGATTATGTGGTTTTTCTAGTTTTGATTTTTAAAGGAATCTTCATTCTGTTTTTCATGATAGATGTACCAGTTTACACTCCTACCGATAGTGCACAAGGGTTTCCTTTCTCCACATTCTTGCCAACACTTGTTATTTCTTGTGTTTTGATAATAGCCATTCTGAGATGTGAGGTGATGTCTTATTGTGGTTTTGACTTGTATTTTCCTGGTGATTAATGATGTTGTGTGTCTTTTCATGTGCCTGTAGTCCATCTGCATGTCTTCTTTGGGAAGAATATCTGTTCAGATCCTCTGCCCGTTTTTTAAATTGAATTTTTTTTCCCTATTGAGTTGTATGAGTTTGTTATGTATTTCAAGTATTAGCCCCTTATCAAATATGTGTTTTGCAAATATATTCACTCAGTCGGTGGCTTGTGTGTTCATTCTCTTGTAGAACAGACTTTTATTTTTAATGAAAACATCAACTTTTTATTTAATGTTTTGTGCTTTTGGTATTTATGTGCTTCTTCTAAGAAGTCATCACCAGTGAACACTGGGGTGCATGTGTCTTTTTTAATATACTTTACCATATGTAAAATAGACAGCTAATGGGAAGTTGCTGTATCACACAGGGAGCTCAGTGCAGTGCTCTGTGACAACCTAGAGGGCTGGGATGGGATGGGGGTAGGAGGGAAGTTCCAGCGGGAGGGGACATATGTAAACTTATGTATACATATGTATTCACATCGTTGTATGCCAGAAATCAACACAACATTGTAAAGCAATTATCCTCCAATTAAAAACAAATAAATTTTTTAAAGTCATCATCAAGGTCACTGATGTTTTGAACTAGGAGTTCAACAGCTTTGCATTTTACATTGAGGTTCACGAGCCATTTGAGTTTATTTTGTTTGGGGTTTTTGACCACACTGTGTGTCTAGTGGGATCTTAGTTCCCTGACCAGGGATTGAACCTGGGCCCTTAGCAGTGATAGTGTAGAGTCCTAACCACTGAACCACCAGGGAGTACCCTGAGTTAGTTCTTGAAAAAAGTTTTAGATCTGTGCCCAAATTCTTTTCTTCATTTTTTTTTTCTTTAGCATGTGGATATCCATTTGTTTAACAGCACCATATTTTAAAAATGTCCTTTTTCTATTGAATTGCCTTTGCTCCTCTGTCAAACATGAGTTGACTGTATGGTTCAGTTTTGGGGCTATCAGTTCTGTTCCTCAGATCTGTTTTTCTGTTTTTTAATGAAAACCACACTATTTCTATTACTGTAGTCTTATACATTAGCACCAAAAAAAAAAAAAAAAAGAAAGAAATACTTAGGTATGAATCTAACAAAATATGTATAAGATGTATGTGAAGGAAACTGCAAAACTTTGATTAAAAAAAGAGAAAATCTGTGGTTTGATGGTATAGTCACTAAGTTGTGTCCGACTCTTGTGACCCCATGGACTATATAGCCTGCAAGGCTCTTCTGTCTATGGGATTTCCCAGGCAAGAATACTGGAGTGGGTTGCCATTTCCTTCTCCAAAAGAAGATCTAAATAGAGGTATTCTATTATACATGGGTAGAAAGACTCATTATCATAGAGATCTCAGTTCTTCTCAACTTGATTTGTGTATTTAGCACAATTCCAAACAAAATCTCAGCAAGTTATTTTATGGACATTGACAAACTGATTGTGAAGTTTATATGGAAAGACAAAATTACCCAGAAGAGTTACATGATATTAAGGGAGATTAAAGTTACAGAACTGATTGACAGTACCTGATTTCAAAGCTAACTATAAAATGTGGTAATCAAGACAGTATATGTTGTTGACAAAAGGATAGATATATCAATGAAACAAAATAACACAGCAGAGTGAGTTCTAATCCTAGTTCTGCTGCTAAAACAAAAAGACATCCTATGGACTGGAAGAAAATATTTGCACATGATTGAACCAACAGGGGCTTAATTTCCAAAATATGTAAACAGCTTCTACAATTCCATAACAAACAAACAAAAAACCCACTGAAAAAAATAGACAGTACCTAAATAGACATTTCTCCAAAGAAGACATACAGATGGCTAACAGGCACGTGAAAACATGCTCCACCTCGCTAACTAAAAATGCGAGTCAAAACTATAATGAGGTATCACCTCATGCCAGTCAGAATGGCCATCATCAAAATGGCCATCCTACACATTGTTGGACAGGGTGTGGAGAAAAAGGAACACCGTTGGTAGGAATGTAAATTGTTGCAGCCACTATGGAAGTATGGAGGTTCCTCAAAAACTAAAAACAGAGTTATCATATAATCTAGCAATCCCAGTCCTGGGTGAGTACCCACACAAAACTATAATTCAAGAAGGTACATGAACCCCTGTTTCATAGCAGCACTATTTACAATATCCAAGGCATGGGATCAACCTAAATGTCCGTCAGCAGAGGAATGGGTGAAGAAGACATGAGTAGCACACAGGGGCTTCCCTTGTGGTCTGCTGGTAAAGAATCCACCTGCAGTGTGGGAGACCTGGGTTCCATCCCTGGCTTGGGAAGATTCCCCTGGAGAAGGGAAAGGCTACCCACTCCAGTATTCTGGCCTGGAGAATTCCATGGACTGTGTAGTCCCATGGGGTCGCAAAGGGTTGGACATGACCGAGTGACTTTCACTTCACATCGCTTCTTCATACATGGAATATTACTCAACCATTATATATATATATATACACACACACACACACACATATATGAGTAATAATATGTATATATACATATATATATATGTATGGATAAAGATGATGTGTTATATACATGTAACATAATATTATGTTGTTACTCAGCCATTAAAAGAGCAAAATAATGCCTTTTGCAGCAATATGGATGGACCTAGAGATTATCATATTAAAGTAAGTCAGAAAAAGACAGGGGCTTCCCTGGTGATCCAGCATCTAAGACTCCATTCTCCCAATGCAGATTGCTTGGGTTTAACCCCTGGTTAGGGAACTGGATCCCACATGCTGCAACTGAGAGTTCACACACCTCAACTAAAAGAATCCTGCATGCTACAGTGAAGACCTGGCACAGCCAAATAAATAATTTTTTTTTAAAAAGAGACAAATACCATATGATATCACTTATATGTGGAAGCTAAAATACAACAGAAATGAATATGTCTAGAAAACAGAAACAGACTCACAGATATAGAAAACAGACTTGTGGTTGCCAAGGAAGAAGCAGGTTGGAGGCGGGAAGGACTGGAGTTTGGTATTAGCAGATGGGAACTATTACATGTAGGATGGATAAACAACAAGGTCCTACTGTATAGCACAAAGAACTGTATTCAGTATCCTGTGATAAACCAAAATGGAAAAGAATATGAAAACGGATATATGTATAACTGAGTCACCTTGCTGTAAAGCAGAAATTAAACACAGCATTGTAAATAAACTATGCTTCAGTAATGTTTAAAAAATAAAAATAATTATTAAAAGATGTAGTAAGAACTTGGTAAATTTTACCTATTGTTTATGTTCTGATTTGATCCTGACAAGATTCATGAAAAAGAGGCAGATGAGGTATTATTTCCATTTTATAGATCAGGAAATAGAATTTAAGGGCTATTACTATGTAGCAAAGAGCAAGTGGTTAGGGGCTTCCCTGGTGGTGCTAGTGGTAAAGAACCTGCTGGCCAGTGCAAGAGAGGCCAGTTCAATCCCTGAGCCAAGATGATTCCCTGGAGTAAGAAATGGTAACTCCAGTATTCTTGCCTGGGAAATCCCATGGACAGGGAAGCCTAGCAGGCTACAGTCCATGGTGCTGCAAAGAGTTGGACATGCCTGAGCGACTAACATACACTTACTTTGTTTATTATGAATAATACCGCTATGAGCATAGGTATATAATTATCAGTAGCCCGCTTTCTGTTCTTTTGGGTTTATACCCAGAAGTAGATTATTGGATCGTATGATAATTCTGCTTTAAATGTTTTGAAGAACCACTCTACTGTTTTCCAAAGCAGCTGTACCATTTTACATTTTATCAACAATTTTTCAAATTCTATATGCTTTTGTGTACCAGTAAGCTGTATTTTTTAGGACTTTGTCTAGTTCATCAAACTTGCAAATTTATTAACAGTGTTTATAATGTCTTTGGTATTTGTAGTAATACATTTTTTCCATTTATATTGGTTACTTCAACCTTTTTTGTCATGTTATAAAAGTTTGTGTTGTCTGGAATTTATCTTATTTATCTTTTCAAGTAATTGATTTTGTGCTTCGTTGATCCTTTTTTTTTGTATATTGTTTTTTATTTTGTTCATTTGCTCTTACCCTTCTGTAAGACTATTCTGCTGTTGGTTACACTCTCTTTGGATACGAGTGGTTTGTGGATTTGTGGTTCGCTTATGCTCACCTGGGTTTGTGTGATTGTTCTTTCCATCCCTTCCAAGACAATTTTTCAGAGGTACCCCATTTTTTTCTCTGTATGTGTTAATGAAGAAAGTAAATTGAAGTGAAAGAAAGGGTTCTTAGAATTGACGTCATTTTTCAGCCCTAGGTTTTAATCATTATCAGCAGAGGAATTATTACTTAAAATTCTAACCTACTCTGGTTGACAAGAATATCAAATGCAGCTTGTAACAGTGTTTCTGTCTCTCTTTTTTTCCCCTTCCCTGGCAGGACCTGTTGGGGCCCAGCCCCTACTCATGGTGCCCAGAAGACCTGGCTATGGCACCATGGGCAAACCCATTAAATTGCTGGCTAACTGTTTTCAAGTTGAAATTCCAAAGATTGATGTCTACCTCTATGAGGTAGATATTAAACCAGACAAGTGTCCTAGGAGAGTGAACAGGTAAGAATTAAGATCACAGAGATCTTTTGCTGTTGGATTTTGTCTTTGCTTTAGAAATTATGTTTATCTTGTATGTCTAAATAGCAGTGTTTAATGTCTAACAGTTTGACCAAGAACGCATGGTAATTTTCTTTGAAATTGACTGTACTTCAGAGGTGTGATAATAGGGGAAATCTACAAATAGTCTTGAAATTTTTCTGTTATAGTAACCTCATATGTTTTCTCTGTGATAATAGAAAAGGTCCAACTCATTGTTATGTGCTCTTAAAATCAGACTGAGCATTTTTTTCCTTTGCTATTAGGTAATATCTATGTGTGCTTTCATTTCTCTTCCCACCCACCTTGAACTTATTTACCCCTTCTGTAATGTTCCCTTTAAGATGATGGTGATTGTCATGGTTTTATGCCTTCCCATCCTCAACTCCTCTAACTGTTCCCTACTCTTATAGAGGAACAAGTATATATGATATATAAAGATTTACATTCTGCTCTTAATAAGCTTCTCTCACCCTCTCCAAATACTCTGGATGTGAATATGGTTTAGGTGATGTAGGAAATGTGAAAGGAATTTATGACATGATGTATACCACAAACGAGGTCTTTTAATTGGCGTGTACTTGCTTTACGATGCGTTAGTTTCTGCTGTATGGTAGCATGACTCATTTGTAAGTATAGGTACATTCCCTCCTCCTTGACCCTCCCTCCCACTCCCTCTCGGCGGGCACAGAGCGCTGAGCTGAGCTCCCCGTGCATTGCAGCAGCTTCCCACTCGCTGTCTGTTTACACACGGTAGTGTGTATATGTCAGTGCTACTCCCGCAATTTGTATCAGCTTCTTCTTGCCCCCTCCTGTGAGATAAGATTTATAAGAAATATGAAATAAATTAGTACTAAGAAACTTTGTAATAAGTTGTAACAAAAAACCCCTATCATGTGAGTGTTATAATTAACATGTAATACAGAGTTCTTTCTGAGGTCAGGAAGCAAGTTATAGAGTACTACAAGTGGAGAAGCCCAAGGTATCAACTAATCTGATACCTTTTTTCCTCTCCAATACCTTTTTTATAGCTGAAATACAGAAAGGTTGAGAGGCTTATTCAACAACACATTGCTAGTAGCAAATGTGAGACCAGAACTCCAGAATCCTGACTTAATAGTCATTAAGAAATAATTTGTAAAGCAAGAAGGGAAGGAATTGAATTAATCTAAAGAGGTGGTGGAACTGCAGATAGCTGTAGTAAAGAAAACACTTAAAAAAAAAAAAAAAAGATAAGGCAGCAGTAACAAAGATACAAACTCCAGGAGATAGTGAAGGACAGGGAAGCCTGGCGTGCTGCAGTCCATGGGGTTGCAGAGAGTCAGGCGCAGCTTAGCGACTGAACAACAGCGAAGTATGGCAGTTGAGGAGAACCAGGTGTACTGAGCCTAAGCCAGGCTTAAAGGGGAGGTTCTAGCCAGTTACTGCAGTACCTGCCATCTATGAGTAGATGATTACCTAATCTTGCTGTAGCCTCCACCTCTGCCCTGAGCTTTGGACTAACACCTTACTATCTATAAAGGGCTTCAAACAACTTATTCTCTGAATCCTCCTCCCCACACTCTGCTCATGTTGCTATATTCTTTTTCTCTACCGAAATTCCCTAAGTAGAACTTCCTTTTCCTCCTATTGGTGATCACATCCTATTGCTTCTTTCTCAAAAATTATTCCCTAATCTGACCTCTATCTATATTATTGCCACCTTGGTTTCAGACCCTTATTTGTTGCCTAGCCCATTGTAATGACCTTGTCTGCCCTAACATCTCTTTCTCTCTCCATTCTCCTTACATAGCTACACTTTTGGCATAGTTATCCTTTTAAGTAAGAAATCTGATTATTTCACTCCCCTACTTTTAAATGGGTTCAGCTGCCTATTGCCCACAGAATAGCATCCCAAGTTTAGTATAGTATGCCCTTCTTAGTTTGGCTCTAACCTTTACTAATCTTTATCTTTTTTCATATTCTGCAACTCCAACCTGGAATGCCCTCTCTGCCTTTATCTCTCTGGCAAACTTCTATTATTTTTCAAGACAAACTTTTTGAACTCCATAGTCAGATGTAGTTCACTTTTTAAAATAAATAATAAGTGGTAGTTTATTAATCGATGGAGTATATTACACAACAAATTCCCTCACATCTTTCAGGAAGAAAAACCGTTAGATTTGAAGAATAAAGACATCACCCACTGAATCTGGACATCATTAAAATGTGCTTTAAATATTTCTTTGGGAAAAGTAGAAGAAACACCTCTACTCAGGAGAAACATACAGCCCAGGTCTTTTATTTTCTTTACAGCCATTGTGACGTGAATTCATGGAGAATGGGCTCAGCAGTTCAGGCTCCTTCCCACTGGTTCTCACAGTGTGCTTCTCTGGGTGGAGCAAGCTGGCGCTTCAGCTGAACCCAAGTACTTTTCTTTTTGGCTCCCTTCTTTTTCTAATCATTTTCCTTTACACATTTCAGGACGCTTTCTTGGCTCTTAGACTGCTTAATGTGCTCCATACACACATTAATTCTCTTGGCAAGAATCTTGCCCTTAACTTGTTTGTTTACATGGATGCCAACAGCATGCTAGGTAACATTGTAGACTCTTGGAGTTTTGCCACAGTAACATTTGTGGGGCCTTCCTTGTCAAGAATGGTGCCCTCCCCTTGTTATCTACAATATTACCTTTCTTGTTGATTTGCATGATGCATGTAGCCAAAGGAATGACTCCGTGTTTTCTAAAAGGCTTAGAGAACATATAGCGAGTACCCCTCCTCTCTCCCTTCGTGTTGGTCATTATGGCAAAATGCTGGAGGATGGTGGTTCCAGCCAAAAAGCCAGTTCATTCTACTATGACCTTGTAGTACTTGATTGGTATGCACTTTTGTTATAATATTTTTAGTGCAATATTTGTTGCTACCTTCTTTTCTCAGCATAACCTCTTCATGAAAAGTTATATTCTTTATCATCATCTTTGTAGCCTTGATCTTAGCTCAGTGATTGACACAGAGTAAAATACTCAATAAAATGAACAAAATGCTTATAAAAGTAAAAGGGGGTGAGTGTATCGGTGAGAGAACCGGACATGATAGAGGGCTTCATATGCCTAGATATGGACGTTCAGTGCCCTGTCCTCTCTCCTAGAATATGCAGGTTCATCTTTATCTTAGTATCCTTTTCTTTTGTCTGTCTTTGTGCTTACAGGGATCACCTGCCTCATGCTGCACTCTCAAATTCCCTTTTTCTTTTTTCTCAAAACTAGGGTATTAATGTGTACATTTGAACAAAGGATAATCCTTACCTTTCTGGTAGATGTTTACATTTTTTAAAGGCATTTATTAATCTTAAGAAATCTAACTGATAGAATGTTTAAGGCAGATGTTTCTTGGCTGAATTTCTTATTATCGCCTCTCTACCTTGCCCTGCCTGAAAGAATTGTCCTTAACTTTAGCAATATATAGTGGAGAATTCTTATATGTTATCTATTGAATAGGAAAATTATATAATGGTAACGTTAGAAACAGAGATTAAATTGCCAACATTTGCTGGATTATGGAGAAAGTTAGAGAATTCCAAAAAAATTTGCCTGTTTCATCGACTGTGCCAAAAACTTTGACTGTGTGGATCATAATAAACTGTGGAAAGCTCTTAAAGAGTTGGAAATACCAGACCATCTTACCTGTCTCCTGAGAAATCTATTTGTGGGTCAAGAAGCAACAGTTAGAACCCTGTATGGGCAGGGTTGTCTGCCGTCACCCTGTTTAACCTGTACGCTGAGCACATCGTGAAAAACGCCGGGCTGGATGAACTCATCCAATCTGGAATCAAGATAGTGGGGGAAACATCGACAACCTTAGATATTTGGATGATACCACTCTAATGGCAGCAAGCTATGAGGAACTGAAGAGCGTCTTGTTGAGGGTAAAGGAAGAAAGTGAAAGAGCCGGCTTAAAACAAAATATTAAAAAAACTAAGATCATGGCATCCGGCCCCATCACTTCATGGCAAATAGAGGGGGAGAAGGTGGAAGCAGTGACAAATTTCCTCATCCTGGGCTCTGAAATCACTGTGGATGGCGACTGCAGCCATGAAATCAGAAGATGATTGCTTCTTGGCAGGAAAACTATGACAAACCTAGACAGTGTGTTGAAAAGCAGAGACATTACTCTGCCGACAGAGGTCGGTATAGTCAAGACTATAGTCTTCCCAATGGTCACATACGGTTGTGAGAGTTGGACTGTAAAGAAGGCAGAGCACCCTCAAACTGTGGTGCTGGAGAAGACTCCTGAGAGTTCATTGGACGGCAAGAAGATCAAACCAGTCAATCTTAAGGGAAATCAACCCTGAATACTCACTAGAAGGGCTGATGCTGTAGCTGAAACCAGTATTTTGATCATTTGATGCGAACAGCTGACTCATTGGAAAAGTCCCTGATGCTGGGAAAGATTAAGGGCAGAAGCACAAGAGGGCATCATAGGATGAGTTGACTGGATGGCTTCACCAATGCAATGGACATGAACTTGGGTGAACTTCAGGAGATGGTGAGGGACAGGGAGGCTGGCATGCTGCCATCCTTGGGGTAGCAAAGAGTCGGACATGACTAGGTGACTGAACAACAACAACAATGTTAGAACAACAAAATCACTTGAAGACAAAATGGGTTGGAATTGAGGGAATGATAGGAGTTGGAGGCTTGGGACTTAGAGGTATGTCAGTTAAGGGTTTTTTTTAAGCATTTAAGATGAGTCTCTCATGAGAGACTGAGGCAATAGCAGTAATGTTGGGTTAAAAAACCAAAATTGTTTATATTAGATTTATTCCTTTTCCTACCTTTTTTTGGTAAAGGAATAATCATGTGTTATATGTGTGTATATGAAGTTGTGTACCACAGAGTTTCACATGTAGATGCTCAACATGTTGGTTAAATTTGAGAGGAACATATAGATGATAAATCAGTGTGGTACATTCTAGTTTTAACTTACAGCCCTGTTGACATCCCTAATTGTACTTCATCTTTATGTTGCTTTGTCTTCTTATGTTAATTTTCAGTAGAAGTAAAGGATCTGTAATGAAGATGTTTCCAAATGGAAACTTTTTTTTTTTTTTTTACGTACCTTTTTTTTGAGTTTTGACAAGAGCTAGAGGACTTCTTCGGGACTCTAAAATCATCATTAACCAGCTTTACACTTTGTTAATGATATTGGTTTAGTTTTATGTCAACATCCACAAAATTTATTCCTTTTGTTTTCCTCAGAAGACTAGTTCTTGTCTTCACTTTTTGCAGTATTACATACAACTAGTCAGTTAAAATTGTTGGTGGGCTTCCTAAATTGGTTTATTTCTTATACTTCAAAAACTAGAATTCTAAAAGTTAGAAGAAACTAAATAGAACTTTACAGTTCCTTTTCAATATTAGCTAAATAGTTATGAGCCAAAATGTAGCAGTATTTAAATCAACACATATGAGGTTTCTCTTGTCCATATGCCACATGCTCAAATATTTGGAACTATGGCATTAATCATACTAGTAGAATGATGTATTGCAGCCAAGCAAGTTTCCACTTTAGTCAGAAGAGTTTTCTTGGACAAAATATCCAGGAAATGCTTGTGAATCATCTTGCCAGTCAATTTTTCTACCTTAGATTTTCTTTCTGTTGCTTTTTTTGTCCTTTCCTCACTTCTTTTGGGGAGACTGTATCTCTATGTTTCTTTTTTTCCCTATTTAATGATTTGATTTTAAAATCATCATTAGTTAAAAGAGTAAAGCAGGTTTCAGATATGTCTAGGTGGATTTTTTACAAGTGAATGGTACTAATAACTAAAAATTAATTTTTAGAAGTATTGTGACCTAGAGTGTAAAATCTGTAACTTGAGATTTTTATGCTCGTTTGTTCAACTACTAAATATATATCAGGATAAATCCTCAGTAGACTGTCAGTGTACTTATTCAAAGTTGTTAAATAGTGAAATAGATGTGAAAATTGTATGTGTAGCATGATTATAAATGCAAGATCTACTTGTATAAAGATTTGAAGGACTCTTGAAATGGTGATAGAGTGATCAAATTTTTGATTTCATTTTCGTTCATAAATTAAACATCATCTTACAGTCATTGTTTTAGTATGATTGTGCTTACTTGCTCAGTCGTGTCATTTGTGACTCTTTGCCACCCTTTGGACTGTAGCCTGTCAGACTCTTCTGTACATGGGGTTTTTCAGGCAAGAATACTGGAGTGGGTTGCCATTTCCTTCTCCATGGGATCTTCCTGACCCAGGAATTGAACCTGCGTCTCCTATGTCTCCTGCATTGCAGGCGGATTCTTTACCCTTTACTATTCTGTTATGATTAATGACATAGTGCTGAATATTTGTGCATATCACATATGGATGTAATATAATGATGGTTGAATTTTAGAAGGAAAAAATAAATCTATATTGAAAAGATTTTGACTTTTACATAGAAATTGTCACAAGTCAGAGTGTTTGAGGAAACTCTCTTTTGTTATTAGGAATATTATTGACAGTGTTATGCTAGGGTAGTGTTCCAAGAAAGGGACATTCTTTTTTTAAATAACAACTTTATTGATATACAATTCACATAGTACACAATTCACTCATTTAAAATGTACAATTCAGTGTTATTTAGTATGTTTACAGTGATAGTGTACAACCATCACCCCAGTCATACTTTAGAACATTTTGTCCTCTCCCGAAGAAATCTCATGCTCATTAGCAGTCACTCCTCAGTGCCTTCCTCCCTACAATCCCTGCCCAACACGAGCCTACTTTCTGTCTCTGTAGATTTGCCTTTTCTGGACTTTTCAATATAAATGGAATCATACAATATATGGCCTTTTGTGTGACTGACCACTTTCATTTCGCATGTTTTCACGTAATGTTGTAACAGAAAGAAGTGAAAGTGTGAGTCGCTCAGTCATGTCCAACTCTGTGCAACCCCACAGACTGTAGTCCACTAGTCTCCTCTGTCCATGGGATTCTCCAGGCAAGAATACTGGAGTGGTGTAGCCACTTCCTTCTCTGGGGATCTTCTCAACCCAGGGACTAAATCCATGTCTACCTGCTTTGCAGGAAGATTCTTTACCATATGAGTCACCAGGGAAGTCCCTTAATGTTGTAGTATCTATTAGTATTTCATTACTTTTTATTACTTAATAATATTCCATTGTATGGACATTTTGTGTTTCTGTTCACTTGTTGATGGACATGTAAGTTGTTTGCACTTTTTGGCTCTTAAGATTGATGTTGCTTATCACGTTCATGTTTTCATTTCTCTTGAGTGTATACCCAAGAGTGGAATCAAGTGATAACTCGATGTTTAATCTTTTGAGGGACTGCCAGAATCTTCCAAAGTGGATGCATCGTTTTACATTCCTGATAGCAGTGTGTGGTGATTCCAGTGTCTCTACATCCTCATTAACATTTGTTATCTGTCTTTTTCACTAGCTATCTTAGTAAGTGTTGAGTAATATCACGTTGTTACTTTGATTTGCGTTTGCCTGATGTCTAATGATGTTGAGCATCTTTTTATGTACTTATTGGCTATTTGCATATTTTCAGAGAAATGGCTGTCCAACTCTTTTGCCCATTTTTAAATTAAATCATTTGCCCTTTTTGTTATTAAGTTGTAGGAGTTCTTTATAACTTATCAGATAAGATGATTTGCAAAAGTTTTCTCCCTTTCTACACCTTGCCTTTTTTACTTCCTTTTAAAATTTTTTATTTTTTCTTGGAATTGAGATATAGTTGATTTACAATATTACTTTAGTGTCAGATGTACAACATAGTGATTTGACATTTAATAGATTATACTCTATATAGTTATTATATAAAATATTGGCTGTATTCCTTTTTCATTTTCACTTTCTTTGAAACACATTTTTTATTTTGATGAAGTCTAGTTATTTTTTCTTTTGTCAGCTGTTCTTTTGGTATGTTTTGAGAGGTATACTTCTGATTAAAATGATTTAGAAGACATACCCCAAAAAACACTGCCAGTGAAAATTAAATGGTTTAGTTTTGCATGTTCAGCTATCTTGGGAAAACCATACCATATAAAATACATAATTTTTAAAAAGCAAGTTTTATTTGCCTTGTTAGTTGTTAGTCACTTGTAAGATAAGAAAGCTAATAGATGGTGAATATTTCAAATCTCAAAATTCTTTTAAAGTAGCATCTAAGTAAGTTACTCACTAATCTTTTAGCTGATATTCCTACAATATATTTGAAATTCAAAGGTACTTTTCAAAGATACTGTTGTAAATAAAGATATGTATAAACATAGGGACTAGTAGGTAGCGTTTATTTTTAACATCTATCCATTTGTGTAGATTTAAATTACAATAACAGCTATATAATATTCCATTGTAAGATGTGCCTTGATTGTTTACTTCTAGCCTGTTCCATTTTTTTTCTTAGACTGAGTTAATTTAAAGCAGTTATCTGAATGTGCTATATTATTGTACCAATTAAGAATGCTCACTAGATTTCAACATTTATGGATCTGACTAGAACTATAATTCTAAATCCTACAGTAACTTTTAAAACTTAAAGGCTGTTTTTTAAATCTTCCCTATGTTTTCTTAACTGTTTAATTTACTGTGCTTCTGTTTTGTGTCAGGCACTGTGCTAAGCTCTAGGGATAACAAGATAAATAAGACATGATTCCTGCCAAGGATTTTATAGTCTGTGTAGAGTGACAAGTTCTGTGAGATGTGTGGTGTATGCTTTTTAGAAAAGAGTACTGATTCCTGATTTTGGTTATGGAGGCAGATAGAGTAGATGACATGCTATCTGAGCTGAATGGTTACCTGGTGGAGCAGGGGAAAGAATATTTCATATAGAGAACATGAGTAAAGGTAAGACATGTTTATGTAACAGAAATTGGCAAGTATAAATAGAGTAGATAGAATCTGAAAAGTTGGCCAGGGAATAGGTTATGAAGGATCTTAAATCCATGCTAAGGCTTGTGAATTCAGAAAGAGTAGAGAGCCATATCCCCACGGACAGAGGAGCCTGGTGGGCAACAGTCCATGGGGTCGCAAGGAGTCGGACACAGCTGAGTGACTTCACACACTCATTCAGCAATAAATAAATAAATATATATATATATACACACATAAATTAAATTTTTGATTAAAAATATTATACTACTGTTCTAACTTTGCATAACTATCAAAAAATTAAAGGTGGGAAAAAATATTTGAAATAAACTAAGACTATAGTAATTTGAAATGTTCTGATTTCTGTACCAGAAACCTGATAGAATATGTGCTACACACTTGAACAGAAAAAAGTTACAGCTTGCTGAAAAGAAATGAATGAGTGAGAGTTCCACTGTTAACTCACATTACAGAAATCCCATTATTCCCTTCGGATTTCTTGTGTACCTACATGTGTTGTTACACCTGACCATCTCATGTGGACTAAGTGAGGGCACCAGTGTCAGTCTCTATTCATGAATATTAGTCCATCTTAATTAGTAATCGTTAGATGAAAATTAAATATAAATACTTCTAATGATTTTTTCTCATACTCTAGCATACCCCCATCACCTCTAATACTTGCTTTTTTAAATTTGAAGTATAGTTGATTTATAACATTAGTTTCAGGTGTATAGCTTAGTGATTCAGTATTTTTTGCAATTATACTTCATTATAGTTTATTACAAGATAATGGTTATAATTCCCTATGCTATGTAATATATGCTCTTTGCTGATCTGTTTAATATTTTATGCTGCTACTGCAGCTGTTTAGTCACTAATTCGTGTCCAACTTTTTGCAACCCCATGGACTATAACCTACTAGATTCCTCTGTACCTGGGATTTCCCAGGTGAGAATACCATAGTGGCTTGCATTTCCTTCTCCAGGGGATCTTCCCAACCCAGGGATCGAACCCACATCTCCTGCCTTGCAGGCCGATTCTTTACCACTGAGCCACCAGGGAAGAGGTGATAGTTAAAAGCTAGGGAGAGTGCGTAGATTCAAGATAAGAACTCTGAGAATAGATTCCTGGGATAAGACTCAGGTTTGTCAATGAAGACACTTAGGAGATTGGAAAGGTAGAAAAACCAGGACAAAGTAGAAGCTGTTTCAGAGAAAGTAAGTCAAGTATCATGATTTTCAAGGATAGATCACAGTTGCAGATGCTCAAAGAAGCCAGGAATAGAGACTGAAAAGAGACTGTGTCTGAAGAAGTCAATGGTGGTCTGAAGGGGAGAGTGTTCTAGAGGAGAATTGTTAGTATAAGCCACCTTGAGTTAAAAATCTATTACTCAATCTAGTCTGTCAATCGTTTGTGAATACTAGAAGTGTTTACTAGATTAACTATTGTGGTTCTATAAAGTTGTGAAAGAATTCACACCCATGTGAATTGGCAGTGAAGATAGTTTATGGTGAAATGCTCTGATGTACTACAAATTTTGTAAAGTATTAAAAATTTGATCTAAAGTATAACTCTCCTCTGCATCTTTAAGCTTTTTCTTGACACAAAAGTATTTATTGGCTACCCTCTCTGCTACTTAGCACAGAGGTATGAAGTTAAATTAGAAGTTGGAAGGATACTAGGAGAGGCTGTCAGCTGTTTTCATTGTGTTTTATAAACCACTGGGTGATTTTAGCATCTTGTTATATCTTAGCAGTGTTGTTATACCTTCTCCAGTATTCTTGCCTGTAGAATCCTCATGGACAGAGGAGCCTGGAGGGCTACAGTCCATGGGGTCAAAGAGTCGGACATGACTGAGTGAGTCTACACAGCATATACTTTAGCCGTCTGTCTTTATTTTGTCTGTGCTCTAGTCACAGGTTAATTTATTAGCTGGGAATACTAAATTAAGGTGAAACGTCACTTTAGAGGAATATATTATTTCATGTCTTCTAAAGACTGACGTGATATTTCCCATTCTACCTTTAGGGAGTAGAGAATTAAGAGGTACTTAAAAATGAGATGAATGAAGATGGGTGTCTGTAAGTTTATAGTACCAGTTAACAGGAAAGGAAAATAATTTCCTCTCCTCCTTTTAATGTTAAAGTTTCCCTCTCCTGCCATTTTTCTGTTGTATGAGTCAGGTGATAAAGTGGAACTTACTGAAACCAATATTAAATTTTACTTTACAGTCTGTGCACCAGAGCATGATGGAATCAAAAGACTTGGTACCAGAATGTAGGAAGTGGTGGTTGAGGTAAGAGTGGGAAGGTAGGCTGTAGCCCTTTGTAAGACCTAATGTACTCAGGTAGGTTCCATTTTTGTAGTGGTTACCAGATATTCTTCAAAATTTAAAAATTGTATCCTGAGGTTCCTCAGAAATGCATCATATTATTCTTTGCAAGAATTCTTCCCTCTTCAAACTAAGATTATTAGTAAAAGGAAGCCACTGAAAAGTGGTTAGAAGTTCTTATTCCCAGTTATTCAGATTTTATTTCCTGCATACTGTTTCAAAAGTTAAAATATTTTATGTATTTTGGTTATTGTAGCTTTACTTTTTATTGTAAGCTAAGAAGCTGGCTTAACAATACACACTTAAAATATTGTTCTGAAATTTCTACATTTGAACAAAAGACACCCCCCCCCATTGTTATAATAAAAGGCTAGTGCTCCCCAACTGCACTATGGAGAAAATTCCATTCACAGTTTCTGTTAATTACCAGCATTCATTCTTTGTATTATTTACAGTATTTGATGCTGGTACATTATAATGTATCTATCTGTTAGTTGTTTAGAAGAGTTCAGTACATCAGTATAATTCTTGAAGCACATTTTTGAGATAATTATGCTTAAATATTTATATAAAAATAGTACCATTCATATTTACTTTTTTCCCCCAAGGTACTTTCACTGATATCCCACATCATCCCTGTAACAGTCCAAGACTATTAACTCAGTTTTATTGATAAAGGAACTAAATTCAGAGAGGTCAAGTAAATTTCCTAACAATTTAGTGGCAGAGTAAGACTAAAACCTCTTGTCTGCTTATTTTTTCTCCAGTAATTATGTTGCCACATATTATAAAGTTTTTTCAAATTGGCCATTTCTCAGTTCAGGCTTTCTTCATAATTCAGTGAGTACTTGTGCTGCTCTAGCTGACTAGATGACTAGATAAATTAGTATTTTGGAGAGATTTTCCTCTAGTTTTACATCCCTTCCTGATGGACATTCTGATAAACTACCCTTTGCCACTGTATCATTTGAGATAAAAAATGAAAAGTTGCAGTCCCTGGATTTGTCAGTTTGTTAACTTGAATAATAAAATTCCATTAAAAGTCAAATATATCATTTAATTACATTGTATTAGTGAGAGGTTAAAGTTAAAATTGCTCATTGTGTCTGTAATTCTAACACCATTCT
Source organism: Muntiacus reevesi (assembly GCF_963930625.1). Classification (NCBI taxonomy): domain Eukaryota; kingdom Metazoa; phylum Chordata; class Mammalia; order Artiodactyla; family Cervidae; genus Muntiacus; species Muntiacus reevesi. The sequence goes on along the minus strand of NC_089249.1, from coordinate 168,288,566 downwards.
GTAGAGACTCTGAAGTCTCGAGTTCAAATCAATTTTTGGTGTAATTACTCATAAAGGAGTCTGTATCTTCTACTGTGATAAAATCTGCAATTTCATACTTGACATTCTCTTAATTAAATTTTACTGTTAGAGGGGATGGTAGACATTATTCATTTTGATCTTCTAGTTGGTATCTTCCCTGACATAACTGCTCCTTGAACAGTTCTAGCAAGGATGAACTCAGGTACTTTTTGAGATAGTGTAAACCACTTGTGAATAACTCTGGTGGTTAGAAAATGTTGGAAATTTTTGTTCCAAAATATTGCTCCTTATATTTTCCAACGATTTTTCTGATTTCTGTCCTCCCATACAAGAAAGATACTCAGGTTTTCACATGACAGTCTGTCAAAATAACTGAAGACTTCTCTAATTTCCTTTGACTCCTTCCTTTTTCCAGACTAAGAATCTTTACTTTGATTTATTTTTATTTATATTGTGTGAGGTTCTATCAGAATTATCTTCTTCTGGTTGTGTTTCATCTGTTAGGGTCTTAAGTTTTTTCCAAATTGAACGGAGTAGTACTCCAGAATTTGAAATGACCTGTGTAATAGATGGTGGGAAGGTTACCTGCCTTATACTGGCTATTTAAATACATGCAACCTGAGTTCTTTAATTTTGAAGAAACTGCATCACAATATTAGTTAATTTTGGATTTATAGTCATCTAAAGCTTCCCTGGTGGCTTGGACGGTAATCCAAATGCAGTGCAGGAGACCTGGGTTCTATCCCTGGGTTGGAAAGACCCCCTGGAGGAGGGCATGGCCACAAACTTCAGTATTCTTGCCTGGAGAATCCCATGGACAGAGGAGCCTGGCGGGCTACAGCCCATGGGATTGCAAAGAGTCGGACACAACTGAGTAACTAAGCAGAGCAGAAAGCCCTTTTGCTTGAAAGTGGTGGATAAGTTCAGATCCTTTAATTTATTTTATTGCCATTTTCAAGCGTAAGTCTTTCAACTTTACAGTTACCCTTATATTTCATCTTCATTTATTTAGTTTATTGTTGCAATTTGCCTGTAGCTTTTAACATTACTAATTTGTTTTTGGCATACTAGCCTTTCTTGTGTTTGTATCATTTGAGAGTTTCTTAACCAACAGATATTTTTTTATTATTTACTATATGTAGGGCACTAGATATGTTTCTTTTGCTTATTGTATTAATAGTTTTGGCATGGGGGAGAACTTTACAGATTTATTTTGATAAATGCTTTCATGGATATCCAAGTTAACTTAGAGAAAGAAAAGGAACTTGCCCTGCCCCACGTTATAATTTAATAAAACACCCCAGTGATCATGGAAACGTACGATACTGATCCAGGAAAAGACAAGTAGACTAGACCACTGGGACAACATAGAAAACTCAGTTCAGAGCTTAAGATAAACTGTCATTATAAATTGATTAGTTAAGTATAGACTGTTTAGTAGATAGTGTGGGAAGACTGATTCACTGCATGGAGAAAAATAAAATTGAGCTCTTACATAATGCTATTTATAAAGAAGAACCTAAGATGGATTAGTGACCAACATAAACAAAATTATAAAGTTAATAAAGCATAATACATTTTTGTGATTTAATATTAGCAAAGTATTTCTTAAAACCTTAAAAAATGAAACCATAATTTGAAGAAAACGATTCATTTGATGATACAGCATTAACATTTTCAGTTCAGTAAATACAAGGACATTGTTAACAGATAACACTTGGGGGAAGATATTTGCAACAACTAAACCTGTTAATGAAATAATATCAGAATAACAAAGAAACCCAATAGAAAATGAGCAGAGCGAATAAACAGGGAGTTCACAGAGGTAGGAAAACTGGAACCTCCAGGGGGATGTTTCAGTGCAGGCATCCTGAGGAGCAGTTTGGCAGTTCTTCATCATTTAGTTGATAAAATTCACTTGGACCTAGCAGTTCTGTTCCTCAGTGTACATAGCCAGAGATTATTCTCACACAAGTTCATAAAGGGACATAGAAGGAAATAAGGCATTGCAGCATTGTCTTGGTCAGTCAATCAGTTCAGTTCAGTCGCTCAGTTGTGTCCGACTCTTTGTGACCCCATGAATCGCAGCACGCCAGGCCTCCCTGTCCATCACCAACTCCCAGAGTTTACTCAAACTCACGTCCATCCAGTCGGTGATGCCATCCAGCCATCTCATCCTCTGTCGTCCCCTTCTTCTCCTGCCCCCAATCCCTCCCAGCATCAGGGTCTTTTCCAGTGAGTCATCTCTTCGCATGGGGTGGCTGAAGTATTGGAGTTTCAGCTTCAGCGTCAATCCTTCCAACGAACACCCAGGACTGATCTCCTTTAGGATGGACTGGTTGGATCTCCTTGCAGTCCAGGGGACTCTCAGGAGTCTTCAACACCACACTTCAAAAGCATCAATTTTTCGGCGCTCAGTTTTCTTCACAGTCCAACTCTCATATCCATACATGACCACTGAAAAAACCATAGCCTTGACTAGACGGACCTTTGTTGGCAAAGTAATGTCTCTGCTTTTTAATATGCTGTCTAGGATGATCATCATAGCTTTCCTTCTAAGGAGTAAGCATCTTTTAATTTCATGGCTGCAACCACCATCTGCAGTGATTTTGGAGCCCACAAAAATAAAGTCGGACAGTATTTCCACTGTTTCCCCATCTATTTGCCATGAAGTGATGGGACCAGATGCCATGATCTTAGTTTTCTGAATGTTGAGCTTTAAGCCAACTTTTTCACTCTCCTCTTTCACTGTCATCAAGAGGCTTTTTAGTTCCTCTTCAATTTCTGCCATAAGGGTGGTGTCATCTGCAAATCTGAGGATATTGATATTTCTCCCGGCAATCTTGATTCCAGCTTGTGCTTCTTCCAGTCCAGCGTTTCTTGTGATGTACTCTGCATATAAATTAAATAAGCAGGGTGACAGTATACAGCCTTGATGTACTCCTTTTCCTATTTGGAACCAGTCTGTTGTTCCATGTCCGGTTCTAACTGTTACTTCCCGACCTGCATATAGGTTTCTCAGGAGGCAGGTCAGGTGGTCTGGTATTCCCATCTCTTTCAGAATTTTCCACAGCTTGTTGTGATCCACACAGTCAAACGCTTTGGCATAGTCAATAAAGCAGAAATAGATGTTTTTCTGGAACTCTCTTGCTTTTTCAATGACCCAGCAGATGTTGGCAATTTGATCTCTGGTGCAATTGTGTGGTAGTTTGAGCATTCTTTGGCATTGCCTTTCTTTGGGATTGGAATGAAAACTGTCATTTTCCAGTCCTATGGCCACTGCTGGGTTTTCCAAATTTGCTGGCATATTGAGGGCAGCACTTTTACAGCATCATCTTTCAGGATTTGAAATAGCTCAACTGGAATTCCGTCACCTCCACTAGCTTTGTTCGTCATGATGCTTTCTAAGGCCCACTTGACTTCACATTCCAGGATGTCTGGTGAGTGATCACACCATTGTGATTATCTGGGTCGTGAAGATCTTTTTTGTATAGTTCTTCTGTGTGTTCTTGCCACCTCTTCTCAATATCTTCTGCTTCTGTTAGGTCCATACCATTTCTGTCCTTTAAACCCATATTTGCATGAAATGTAAAGATGTCTTGGTGGCTGACTGTTAAAGATACTGAATCTGTATTGCTGGGAGACCAGATAGGCAACATGTAGAGTTCATTTTAGTTCAGTTCAGTTGCTCAGTCGTGTCCGACTTTGTGACCCCCTTGGACTGCAGCACTCCAGTCTTCCCTGTCCATCACCAACTCCCAGAGTTTACTCAAACTCATCTCCATGAGTCAGTGATGCCATCCAACCATCTCATCCTCTGTTGTCCCCTTCTCTTCCCACCTTCAATCTTTCCGAGCATCAGGGTCTTTTCAAATGAATCAGTTCTTTGCATCAGGTGGCCAAAGTATTGGAGTTTCATCTTCAGCATCAGTCCTTCCAATGAATATTCAGGACTGATTTCCTTTAGGATGGACTGGTTGGATCTCCTTGCAGTCCAAGGGACCCTCAGTCAGAAACAATGAACCAAGTGTCCCACAGCAGTGTAAATAGATTTTGAAAACGTTATGCAGAGGGTAAAGTTGGAATGTATACAAACAGAAGGATGTTCATCAAACATATTAGAGAAAATGATTTATTGAGAAGAACAGGAGTAGGGAAATGGATATGGAAGGAAAAGAGTCAGTTAGCGGTTTTAATGGATGAGTGATGATAATGTGGCAATGAACCAAGGAGCATGATTAACTTAACCTTTTGTATCTGGAGAGTAAAAGTGAGGTTTAGAGGCTCATGTGGCAGTGGTATAAAAATTGGGCCAGAGATGAAAAACTTAAAGGCCTAAAAATAATTCAGGTAGTAGGACATGAGGTTTTAGGTTGGCGGTAACTGGAATAGAAAGTAAAAGAGTGATGCAAGAAATACTTGCAAAATAAAATTGAAAGTTGAGGGAAATAGAAACGTTGAGCATTTGGAAAGTTTCTCTGGGTGTCAAATCTACTTAATTTTGTTCCAGAAAATGCTTCTTTCTCCTTTCTCTTCTACTTGACTGGGCTAGAATTGAATTTTTTTTTTCTCATTCGTTTAAATGTACCATAAATTATATTAGTAATATGTGAGTATGCTGTCATTGTAATATGTTTAGATTACATAAACAAAATAAAAAATCATTCTTTTCTTCACTTCTTTCTCCAGAGGTAACTATCCACTGTATCTGTGTGGTACATACCCTTCTAGATATTTTTTCGCTGCTTTTACAAATTATGTGTGTGTAGAAATAAATATTGATTTGTGGGTATTTGGTGTTATTTTCTCTATAGTCTGCAATTTTTTTAAATGTCTAAAAAAGAAACTTTTAAAATATCTTTCCATGTAAGTATATAGGATAAACATATTTGCTGGGTAAAAAATAGAGGTTTCAAAATATTTTTATTGGCTAGATACCATTGGAATGGGATGGAGGGGTATAGGGTACAGGTATGTTTATTGCTCTTAAAATCTCACAGTCTAGTAGAAGTAAAGTATATAATACTAATACTACAATGAAGTAAGTATTCTAATAGATATGTGTACTAGGTGCTATTTGAATGCAAAGGAAAGAGCACCATATTCTTTGATAGATGTGTCAGTTAGTCCTTAGACGGTGAAAGAGATTTTAGATCATCTATAAGGATAATATTTTGCAGGTCAACTGTGTCCCCAGAATGATTAAGTAATTCACTGGAATCGTTGTTTTTTTCTTTTTGTGAAACTCATATCATCTCTTCCCAGATATCAGTCTTTCTGGTATCCTAAACCATAATCCAGAAGGGAAAATCTTTGTCATGTATAATGATCTTTTAGAATTTTGTGACAGCTTTAAATAGTGTAAGAAACTACTTTAGTTAAGATTTTTATATTTCATCATGCAGAGGATTATATGAATGCATTTTTTCCCTTTTTTAGGGAGGTGGTTGACTCAATGGTTCAGCATTTTAAAGTAACTATATTTGGGGACCGTAGACCAGTTTATGATGGAAAAAGAAGCCTTTACACAGCCAATCCACTTCCTGTGGCAACTACAGGGGTAAGATGCTAAGATGCATTCCTTTATCAGAAAACTATACATTTGCAGTATCTTTTAAATGCATTTATGACCATTTTATTATGGTCTATGTATATCATTTATCAGTTTTAACGTTTTATTTTGAAATAATTTCAAACTTAAAGTTGTAAGATTCATGCAGAGAATTCATGTATACCCAGATTCATTAGCATTCTTAAAGTTTGCCATTTGTTTTTATCATTCTCTTTTTTCTTTTGCTCTCTTTGTAGCTATAGAGATAGCTATATATAAAGATACATATACATACTTATTTCTTCTTGAACCATTCAAGAGTAGGTTTCATACATTATACCCTTTAGTGTGTTTTTCCTAAGAACAAGGATAAAAACCATAGTACAGTTACCAACTTCCCTAAATTTTACATCGATAAATTTTTGTCTGATCTGCCCTTAGTCCAGTTTTGTCATTTGTTCTAGTGAGGTCCTTTAGCATTTTTTTTCCCTTTAGTACAGAATCCAATCCAAGTTCCTGAATGTATTTATTTTTTTCTTAATTTATTTATTTTTAATTGAAGGATAATTACAATGCTGTGTTGGTTTCTGCCATACCTGAATGTATTTAGATGTCACATCTTCTTTGTTCTGGAAAATTTCCCAGCCTTTTTTTTTTCTTTTATGACATTAGCATGGTTGAAGATTACAGGCAAGTTATTTTGTAGGATGTCCCTCTGTGTTTTTCTGGAGCTTCTTGATTAGGTTCTGATTGAGGATGTGGGGCCAGAAAAGTGCGTAACTGCTCTTTCCTTATAGTGTGTCTCATCAAGAGGCACATAACACGTGTCTGTTTCGCTGGTGGTGAGGTTCACTTCCATCGCTTGGTAAACGTGGTATCTGCCAAGTTTCTCCTTCCAAGCTATTCTTCTTTCTTTTGTGGGGAGTAGAGGGTTTTGTGTGTGTGTGTGTTTATTATAATTGTGGTAAAGTATATATAACATTGGGCTTCCCTAGTGGCTCAGTGGTTTAGAATCTACCCGCAGTGCGGGAGCTGCAGGAGATGCGGATTTGATCCCTGGGTTGGAAGATCCCCTGGAGGAGGGCACGGCAACCCACTCCAGTATTCTTGCCTGGAGAATCCCATGGACAGAGGAGTCTGGTGGGCAACAGTCCATGGGGTCGCAGAGTTGGACACGACTGAAACGACTTAGCACGCATGCACACACACATAACATTGTCATCTGAGCAATTTTTAAGATATGGTTCAATGGCAAAATATATTCACAACCATCGCCACCATAAATCTCCATCTTATAAACTGAAGCTCTGTACCCATGGAACACTTAACTATCCATTTTCCCTCCCTCAGTCCCTGGTAACCGTCATTCTACTTATTGTCTTGATGAATTTGACCTCTCTCAGTACCTCATTTAAGTGGAATCGTACAGTATTTGTGTTTTGTGATTGGTTTATTTCACTTCATAATATTCTCAGGGTTCATCCATGTTGTCATGTGTCATAATTTTCTCCTTTTTAAGGCTGAATTCCATTGTATGTATATACCACATTTTACTTATCCATTCATCTGTTGATGGACATTTGGTTTGCTTTCCCATTTGAATGTGGGTTTACTCTAGAGACCTCATATAAGTGGAGCCATACAGTCTTTGTCCTTTTGTCTCTGGCTTCTTTTACTTAGCATAGTGTCTTAGAGACTATACCATTTTACATTTCCACCAACAGTGCACAAGGGTTCCAAATACTTCACACCTTTGCCAACATTTGTGGATTTATCGGTTTTTGACAATTGTCATCCTAATGGGTGTGAGGTAATATCTCATTATAGTTTTGATTTGAATTTACCTAATAACTAATGAAGCACACCTTTTCCTATGCTTGTGGACCTTTTGTATATCTTTGGAGTAATGTGTATTCAACTCGTTTGCCCATTTTTTAATTGGGTATTTGGTTTTGTTGTTGTTGAGTCTTAGGAATTCTTTGTGTTTTTCCTATGGGATATATGTTTTAAAATATTTTCTGACATTCCATAGGTTGTTTTTCACTATATTGATTTTATTCTTTGCTCCAAAGTTTTAAGAAAGGGAGATACTTTTAAGCACTTACAGAAAGTGCTTGATGTGGAGAAGGCAACGGCACCCCACTCTAGTTCTCTTGCCTGGAAAATCCCAAGGACGGAGGAGCCTGGTGGGCTGCAGTCCATGGGGTCGCTAAGAGTCGGACACAACTGAACGACTTCACTTTCACTTTTCACGTTCATGGATTGGAGAAGGAAATGGCAACCCACTCCAGTGTTCTTGCCTGGAGAATCCCAGGGACAGTGGAGCCTGGTGGGCTGCTGTCCATGGGGTCGCACAGAGTCGGACACGACTGAAGTGACTTAGCAGCAGCAGAAAGTGCTTGAAGTGCTCAAAGCTTGTTTCTTTTGATTATCTTTAAACTTACAAAGATACTTTATAAGGGAGATACTTTTAAGAATCCTGATTCTCATTAGACTTTTATTAACTGATGATTCTTGCTTGAAAGGATTATTATTATATAACAATGGTGATTTTTCTAATTCTCTCATTCCTTCTACATTAATAATTTTTTTACATTAATAATTGGTATTACAATAAGGGAGCACATTTTCTTCTCTTCTGTTTATCCTTATTTATTTGCCCAAATTGCCCCAGATTTGGCCTGCAGGAGCCCCTTTAAATTTGTGTGCTTTTGTCATGACACATCTTCTTTTTCTTGAGTACTTCCTTACTTTTGGACCCAAGATATTCTTGGGTTCAAATATAACATTCTTATATTATCCCTCTGATAGTCCTGAAACTAGCCATATCTCAAAGTTGCACTGGTTTCTTTTAGTTGAAGAATACAATTTAGAAACCAAAATCTGGTTACTGTCTGTGCTCATTGCTGAGTTCACACGGGTTCTACTAGTTGTATTCTGCCCCACTGGATTCTTCCTTTACTCCCTATGTTGCATATTTGTAACTCTTTTCTTTTAAACCCCTGACTCCACAAAATATCACCACTTTTACTTGTTTATTCAGTCATACAGTACATATAAAACAGTTTCTGAATTACTACATGATGTCACTGTAGAAAACAAATCTGATAGTAGGAATTTAAGGTTTTATTTTGTAGGTAGTTCTTTCCCACTCACCCCTCCCCCACACCTCTCACTGAAAGGGTAGTCAACATATGTTATGTTCAGGAGTTTTGCATTCGTGTGTTTTTTGTGGCTTTTTTTCCTTAATATTCTTTCAATCTGGCTGTTATTTGTTTGAATTGCATTTGGTTTCTTTGATTTTGTATCTATTCAATTTTAGCTTTTCCCCTCCATCCTTATTTGTCTTTTGTTGTTGTTGTTGTAGAACTTAATTTAACTTCCTCCAAAAAATCAAAACTACACTGGAAAATATGCTCAGAATTGTTAATCCCTTACTTATTTCTTCCAATCTTTTCCTTCCTGTCCTTTGAAAGTTACTACTTTTTCTTGTTTCTGATTCATGCTTGCTGTTTCTTTTTACAAAAATAAGCAGATACATAAATGTTTTTCTATTTCCCCATTTCTCATGCAGAAGATGGCATACTATTTATAATCTTCTGTACTTGCTTTTTTAACAATATTGCTTAGAAATTATTCCATAGCAGTTCCAACAGGTCTTCCTCACCCTTTTTTTTTTATAGTGCATAAATGGGCATTTAGGTCATTTCCGTGCTTTTCAGTGACAAAGAGTGCTAGCAAAAATAACTTACTGACATTTTAGTCTTATTGATTTGACATTGAAATTGGTTATTTTTTTGTATTTGCCTTCTTTTCCCTTAAATATTTTTATATGTTAAACTTGAAAATAATTGTATTTCTCTTTTAAAACTTTTACCAGTTGACTCTTTTCCCATCAACAGGTAGATTTAGATGTTACTTTACCTGGAGAAGGTGGAAAAGATCGACCTTTCAAAGTGTCAATCAAATTTGTCTCTCGGGTGAGTTGGCACCTGCTCCATGAAGTACTGACAGGACGGACCTTGCCCGAACCACTGGAATTAGACAAGCCAATCAGCACTAACCCTGTCCATGCCGTTGACGTGGTGCTACGACATCTGCCCTCCATGAAGTGGGTGCCTCTGGCTTTTTTTTTTTTTTTCTCTTTAGATTTTGTAGGAAAGCTGTCTTCCCAAGAGTAGGTCTTGCAGTCTTTCCTTGGCTAACCTTCATTTGTTGTATATTTTGATTATCTCAGTTGAGGAATAGCATCCATACCAATTCAATGACAGAAGTAAGTTATGTAAAATTTTCTGACTTATGAAAGTAAGTTTACATCATTAGCTTAGCTATTCTGTTGGATATTTTTCAGAAAAATAGTGTCTAACCCTTTTTCTTAAGAGCTGTCTATCTTGAGTGATAGATTTTTAGTTTTAGTATTTTAGTTGAATCACCTTGTCTTTAAGGTTATTTCATTATTTTTACAACAGTATCAAAATTATGTTGAAATTGTTACTTTTAATCATATTAGCATCTCACACATGTATATATGTATCTATGTGTATATGTGATGGATCAGTGTGTCTTTTTAAAGAAAGATATTGTCTTGAGACTTCCTGGCAGTCCAGCCAGTGACTAAGACTCTGCGCTTTCAATTCAGCTGGGCGCGGGTTCAATCCCTGGTCAGGGAAATAAGATCCCACATGCTGCGCAGTGTGGCCAAAGAAGAAAAATACTGTCTTACAAACACATTTATCAAAGTAGTGTTTTGGTCAGTAATTGTTTATTCTGTAGTATTTTTTAAGGTTGGAACTATTTTTTAAAACTTTTTAAATAAAATTAAGCCTTACTCAAACTAATGTTAGTTTTAAGTATAGAGAATTTTAGTGAGGGATTGTTTCATTTTGAATAGCTGCTTTTTGCTTTCACAAATTTGGAAAACGTTTAGTTTCATATATTCATAATGATAGGCATTTTACTATAATAAGTTATGATTATGTACTCTAGACTCACTTTTCTTCAGATTTAAATATTTAATGGGAAGGAAAAGATTGAATATACCATTTTAATTCTTGTAGATATACACCTGTGGGGCGTTCCTTTTTCTCAGCTCCAGAAGGATACGACCACCCTCTGGGAGGGGGCAGGGAAGTTTGGTTTGGATTTCATCAGTCTGTTCGGCCTGCCATGTGGAAAATGATGCTTAATATTGATGGTAAGGGAATTTAAACCATATTTTGTGTTGGGTAGTTGATTTCTATATGGCCTCTGTGTCTCTGCGTGTGTGTGTGTGTGTGTGTATACATTTTATATATAATTATATGTACTGGTGTCTTGAATTAATATTTGGACATATATTAAGACAAACAGGAAAAACCTTTATTTTTTTATTACATTTCATTTAGAAAACATTTATACAGAACTTCTCCTGGAGTGCTATTAAACATGAAGTAAACAAATGAAAACAAATATAAAAGCTGTGACATGATCACCTGAGCTATTATAACTCATTTTTGTCCTTAACTAGATAAGTCAGTATTTCATTATGAAATACATATTTTAAAGGAAGAGAAGAAGACTGCTGGTCTTGGTGACCTGTAGATTATGCCTGCCACTGATGTTTAATGTTTTGCTAGTTGCATTTTCATTTTTAGGTTTTGTTTTTTTTTTTAAAGAATATTTTTAAGCACATATAGAAGTAGAATAGTATGATAAACTGCTATCTATGTATCCATTATTCAGATTGTCCAGATTTTTCTACCATTGCTTAAATGATATACATTTCTTCCTTTTCTGTAGTAATTTTAAATCACGTTCCATACAGCATGTTATTTTGTCCCTACTACAGTATGTAGCTCTGAAAATACGGATGTTTTCCTACACAGTCACAGCGCCACCATTGTATCTAAGAAAATTTGATCATTTATTTGTAGCTTCTAATTCCCTGTCCATAATCAGATTTCCCTGATAGTCTCAAAGGTATCTCTTTGTAGATAGTTGGTTCAAATCAGGATCCAAGCAAAATCCACACATCACATTTGGCTACTTTGCCTTTTAAAAATGTAGTAGTCCCATTTCCTTTCCTCTTGTTTTGTTTTTTCCTATTTTATGTCATTGACTTGTTGCAGAAGCTTTCACTTTCCCTCTAGAATATCCAAAAATCTGAATTTATCTTTTGTTTTCTTGTAGTGTCATTCCTTTGTTCCTTTATCTCCTGTATTCCCTGGAAATGGAAGTTGGTCCTGAAAGCTTGATTCACTTCTGATTCATAAGTGCTCCATCGTGTATTGTGTTAGGAGGCACCCAGTATATAGTAGACCCAACTTCAGTAATAACTAAGATTGATCAGTATGTTCAGAGATCAGTATGTCTGAGCTCTCCGTTGTATATTTCTCAGTCTTTCAGTTACTGATATTCCATTCATTGACCATTGTCACCTGAATCATTTATTTCAGTGGAGATTACCAATTAGAATTTTTTCTTATTCTGTTATTCCTTTTGCATTAGATGGAATTCCTGTGTGGAAAAGTGCATTGTCTTGTTGGTAATTCATTTTCTTTGATAGCTTTCTTGATTTCTGGCCCAGCAGAATGTTTCAAATTCATCCTGTATTTCTTCCTCTGTACCTGGCATCAGCCATTCCTTCAAGGATCCCTGGATCTTTCCAGATCAGTGCATAGTTTCATCATCATTTTCAGCTTCATCTACCATTGTGAAGATGTATTGAGAAGATATTTTTTTAAAGTCATCTTTAGGTATATCCTGACTGCTTCCCTGGTGACTCAGACAAAAAAGAATCTGCCTGCAATGCAGGAGACCAGGGTTTGATCCCTGGATTGGGAAAATCCCCTGGAGAAGGGCATGACAACCCACTCCAATATTCTTCCCTGGAAAATCCCATAGACAGAGGAGCCTGGTGGTCTACAGTCCATGGGATCGCAAAGAGTCAGACACGACGGAGAAATCAGCATTTCATTTTCATTTAGGTGTATACTAGGGATGTTTTTACTTTTTTTCCATTTCAGATCATTCATATATTTGTATTTTTAAGATAGATTCCAAGAGATGAGATTGATGGATCGAAGGCAGATATGTTTTTAATTTTGATTGTTATTGCTAGATTGCCCTCCAGTGAGATTGTAAACATTTTGCATCAGTAAATGAGGCTACCTGTTTCCCCATACCTTTGCCACTAGATGTGTCAAACTCTAGATTTTTGTCAATCAAATTTGAAAGAAATAGTTTCCTTATGTACTATTTTGCATTTGGCCATCTTTTCTCATATGTATGAGTCACCTTATTTCTTTTTAAAAAAATTAATTATTTGTGTCCTTTGCTCCTTTTTTTCTGTTGTATTCTTGGTCTTCTTTACTGAGAGCTAATCAAGGAGATTAGCCCTCTGTGGTATGAATTGCAGATATTGTCCCTGGGTTGTTATTTGTCTTTTGATCTTTGATATTATTTTTGCTTTTTGTCATGTAAAAATTTTTCTTTTGGTGACAGGTGTGTGTCTCAGTCGATCCTTTCTTTTGTAACTTTTAATATCAACTAGGGCTGGTGTCATTTTTCTTTTCCACGATTTCTAGGCTGTTCTTATGTATATCATTGTATAAGCTTTAGAAACACCTTGTCAGATCTAATGGGTGTCGGAGGATGATCTATTACTTTTACTGTGACTCCATTATGTTTTTAAATTAAGTATTGAGTCTTAAACACTGAATCTTTCTAAGAAAATGCTCTGCCTTTCCATTTGTTCAGGATTACTTTTCTTTTCATTCTGGAGTGTTTTAAAATTTTCCTTCCCTAGTGGCTCAGATAGTAAAGAACCTGCCTGCAACACAGGAGACCTGGGTTCAATCTGTAGGTCGAGAAGATTCCCTGGAGAAGGGAATGGCAACCCACTCCAGTATTCTTACCTGGAGAATTCCGTAGACAAAGGAGCCTGGTGGGCTGTAGTCCATAGGGTCACAAAGAGTTGGACACAACTGAGTGACTACCACTTTCACATAAAATTTGCCATTTCTTATTACCATTCCTGGATATTTTCTCTCTTTCTCTCTTTTTTTCTTATTAAATGAACTTATATTCCAACTAGTTATTGTTTATATACATGAAATCTTTTAATTTCTGTATAGTAACTTTTTTCTCTTGCCTTTTGAATTCCATTAACTTTTCAGGTTATTTCCTTGCAGTTTCTAGGTTGTAATCATTTTATCTGCAATAGTGATAGTTTTACCTCTTTGGATTTTTACACCTCTAATATTTTTTATCAGATTATATTGATTAATTAGATAGAACAGTGTTAACTGTTAGAGTTTAGAAGAAATGTTTCCAGTGTTTCTCCATTAAGTATGATGCGTGCATGTATGTATGTATATGCTTAGAAGCCTCTGTTGGTTTCTATTTTATTGAGTACTTTCAATCAATAATGTATGTTTTTTGTCAGATGTCTTTTTAATATCTGGGAAGTTCTTTATATGCTGTTTTCTCCTCTTTTTAAAAAAACACTGAACTAAATTTGTGTTTCTAGATTCTTTTAATGTGGCGCTGAATTCTGTTTTTTAACACTTTACCTTTTTAATCAAATTGAAAAAAAAAAAAGCAAGATTGATCTGATCTGCAGTCTTCCTTTTTTTAATGAAATCTTTTTCAATCTTAATTTCACAAAAAATTTGGAAGTTGCCTGTGTTCTACAATGTACAACAGTTTTTAAATAGTATTAAAATTATCAGCTCTTTTAAGATTTCATGAAATTCCCATGTAAACTTTTGTAGCCTGATTTGTTTCATTTTGTTCAGTGAATAGTTCTTTTAAAGCTTTAATTTATTTTGTGAAAATCAGTCTGTTTAGGCTCTCTGTATTCAGTTTTGGTATGAAAACTGAATAAAAAAATTAAAAAATTTTATTAGAAAATTATATATTTTATCTATATCTTTACTAAGTAGTCTTTCTTTTTTTTTTAATTTTATCTATTTCCATGGTTTATGCCCATTGATTATTTTTAATCTTTGTGCTTTGTCCTTTTTACTCTTAATTAGGAGAGAGAGTACTTTAATCAACCTGTTTTCTGCTCCTCACTCTGCCACCTACCTCCACAAAAGAGGTTTTGAAATTTTTTCTTAGCTCTCTAGCTTTGCCTTCTGACTCCTTAATTTCTCTTTTTAGCTTAATAAATTTTTTCCTCTACTTTTCTTCAGTAATTTAGTTGTTTTTCCTAACTTTTTTTCCTCTCCTACCCTGGGTCTTTCGTGTGGCCCCCAGCTTTCTCTAGTTGTGGCATGTGGGCTCTAGAGTGCACTGGCCCAGTCGTTGTGGCTCAGCGGGCCTCTCTGGTGCCATATGTGGGCTTATTTCCCTCTTGGCATGTGGGATCTCATTTATCACACCAGGGATCAAACTAGCATCCCCTACATTGGAAGGCGGGTTCTTTACCACCAAACTACCAGAGAAATCCCTTTCCTTACTTTTGAACTGTAGTAGTAACTCAGTTAATTTCATTTTTCTCATTGAAAAAAGAATTTAAAATGATCATTTTGGAAATTCCCTAGCAGTTCAGTGGTTAGAACTCCATGCTTTGATACTGAGGGTCTGGGTTTTATCCCTGGTCAAGGGACTAGCATCCCACAGGATTATATTATTTTCTCGAAACGCCACAGATTTCATTTGTATTTCCCCTATTATCCAGTGTTGTTTGAGAGACTTTAAATTTTCAGATTGAAGATCTTTTTATTTTCAGATTGTGTTGTAAATTTCTAGTTTCATTCCATTGTTTATCAGAGAATGTAGTTTGTATTTCTGTTTTTAGAATTTATTGAGTTTTTTTTTTAGTAACCTAACAAAATCAGAATTTATGAAATGAAAGTTCAGTAGCTCTTTGAAAATAAGATACCATCATTTTTTAGGATAGAGTTAAATGAATATCCATCAGCTCTTCAATTTTGATTATGTTGTTTACATCATCTATTTCCTTATTTATTTCTGTTTACTTGTCTCAGAATGGGAGAAATAAATTTAAATTTCCTATTGTGTTTCTATTTCTTTTTATACTTCCACTTTCTTAATGTTGCTACCATAATATTGGGAGCATATGTATACCTATCTTTATTCTTTGTTGTAATTTATACCCTTTACAATGATAAAGTGACTTTTTTTTTTTACTTTTTGGGCCAAAAGTCTACATCATCTAACAGAAGGATTACAATCCATGTGGTCTGTTTTCTGTGCTTTTTAAGTGCTGGTTCTGTTATTAGGAACCCCATCAGTGGGTACCTTCATACTTTCATTTAATACTCATCTTTCTGTCTCTTTAAAGCAGTATCTTTTGCTTTCCTTAATAAGTAACTTTTATATTAACTTTATTCTCTTCCTTCCCTTCCTCTCCCTTATTAACTAGTTTTAGCCAATATAACATTATTTTATTGTTCATTATGATTTTACTTAAATTTTTACTACTTGACTCTCAACTTTGACTCTGTTGCTGTAAAGTGTGCAGTGAGTTTGTTCTGCTTTTTATTATTGTTCTGTTTTCCATGTACTTGTGTATACTGTTATTCCCATGGTTTTGAGCATGTACAGTTACATTCCATTCTGTCACCTGTATGTCCATCTGTTTTCATCTTGAATCTACAGTTATGTATATTAGTGTGAATTGCAAGTCCTTTTGCTGAAATTTTTCCTCTCCTCTCTTGGTTGCAGTTTGTCCTCAAGTTACTTCAGGAAGGGCTCATATGAATAAGAACTGAGTTTTTGCATATTGAAAACCATTTGTCTATAGCCTTATTCCTAAAGGGGACTGCTTGGTTAGACGTAAAATGATTGAATCACACTTTTTTTTTAATTGTTTTTTTATTGAAGTATAGTTGATATATAAATTGTGCCAGTCTCTACTGCACAGCATAGTTACTCAGATATAAATGTATATACATTCTTTTTTTTAATATTCTTTTCCATTATGGTTTATCTGAATCATACTTTCTTGAGTTTCTTATAGATATTTTCCCACTGTCTTCTGACACTGAATTTTCAGTAGAGAATTATGATGTCAGCTGATTTTCTTATCCCTTATAAGTACCTTCTTTTTTGTCTGGTTGCTTAAAATATTTTTAACAATTATTTTGCTAGATGTTTTGTCTCAATGTTGACTGTTTTGAGTCACTTTTATTTAAAATATGGGATCCCCTTTGAGGATGTAGTTTCAACTCTTTTATCATTTTTTTTTAATCTGTCATTTTATTTTCTTTAAAAAAAATTCTATCCTGCTTGTTCTTTACTGTTTATTTTATGGTATAATTTTTACCACTTGCTCATTGTAGTTTTGTGTTCATTTTTTTAATTTAAAAAGTCTTTTTCTTCCATTTCTTTCATGAGTTCTACAGTGCTTATTTCATTTTCTCCTCTTACCTGTTTGTCTTTCCCTGAGTTCTTAAATTTGTGTTCTGAGATCTTTCTTCATAGCTGCATTAGGAAATTTTGAATTCATATCGAGAAGTAGTGTTATAGTTTTATCTATTTTGTGGTGGTATATTCTGTTGAGTTTTCTTTGTCAGGGATGTTGTGCTGCTTTTTTACATTTTTTAAGTGGTATTTTTGTATGGACATTTGCCACTTTTGTTACCCGTATTTGAATGAGATAAGTTTTCTCAAAGCACCTGTTAGAAGAGACTGGAGTGGGAGAAGGAGGCGGGACAGGACCTTAGAAGCAAGGTTGGTTTCCGGGTTTCTCTGCTCAAGACCTCTATTCTCTTATGTTCTGATGGATTCTTTCTTCAGAATAAAGTCACATCTTCTTTGCCTCTCAATAATGTATGCTTAAGGAGTTTCTGCTACCAAGGAATTCAGCCCGTGCCTTTTAAAGTTGAAATGTTAACAGTTAGAGAATCTGCGAAGGGTATATATGGTAGTTCATTGTACTATTCATTTAACTTTTCTTCAAGTTTGAAATTACAGAGGGAAAATGCATGCCTTGGTTTTAAAAGGGTAGTCCTATCTGAGACCCGTCACTTCTAGTTCACCCTCAGTTGACTCTCAGGACACTTTCTACACTCCTTTCTCTACTTCCTTCTGAGATTCCCCCATTGAGTTTTAGTACTAAACATTGCAATTCCCACTTAGGATAAGACCCTTTCTTTCTGGGTTAAAAATTTGCTGCTGTTGCCCCACTAGACTTTCTTTCATCTTTCAAGATTTTCTCCCTTGCAGAGGTTCTAATAGTACTAGTCCCAAGTATTTGGAGCCATGTTTACTTACAATTTGGCACTTTCAGGTTTTAATTGTCTCCTAGGTTCATTGAAGATAAAGGGTTTCTTCTCTTTTCTTTTCTGTCTCTCTTTTCAGATTATTTTTATTGCTCTATAATGAGTTCAAGGGGGAAAGTGGGAAATTTTGGAAATAAACTGCTGCTATTTTCCTGTTGGAACTTACGAAGTTCTGCTTTGGATATTACAAAAATTTCTAAGTAGCTCATTGGTCGAAGAAAATTTTAAATATTTTAAACTGAAGGGTAATGAAAATAGTACATACCAGAATTGGTATGATTAGCTAAAGCAATTCTTAGAATTTAAAACCTCAAATGCCTATTAGAAAGGGAGAAAAGCATCAATGACTGATATATTCATCTTAATAAGTTAGAAAAATAACGTAATTAAATGCAAAGACAAATAGAAGGAAATAAGAGTTTAAAAAATTAATGAAATAGAAAATATATTTACCTCTATCCTGTACATAGGAAGACTTCAAAAATTTTAAAGAAGGATAGTGACATGATCATATTTGTTTTCCAGAAAGAGACCTCTGGCAGCAGTGTGGAGAATAGATAGAGGAGAAAAAAACTAATCTGAGAAGCCAGTTAGGAGGCTTTTTCAATCACTAGTTCAGGTAAGAGATGGTGATGGTCTAATGTGGGATGGAGAGGAAGGAACATATTATAAGATTAAGTTGAAAAAGTAGGTTTAAAAACCATGTCCAGAAAAAAAGTCTGGTACATGGAACTGATTGGAAATGAATAGACCAGAAGGTTAACTAGGTTTTTGAAGGAGTTGATGTTTGGACATAAGAAAATATATATAGAGAGAATGGGTTTACACAGTTGCAAGGGCAACCTAGTCAAGTCTGAGGTCCTTCAGGTAGGCAGGAAGGGCAGGCTAGAACAAATGGGTGTGGCTGAAGCTGCTGTCCACAAGTGGAATTTCTCTTCTCTCTTAGGGACACCTCAGCCCCATTTTTAAGTCCTTTCAACTGACAAAATGAGATCCATCCTCATTATCCAGGATAATCTCCTTTACTTAAAGTGAACTGATCATGAAATTTAATTATATCTGTAAAATACCTTCACTGCAATACCTAGATTTGTGTTTGATTGAATGACAACTAGCAGCCTAGCCATATTAACATATTAGAAATTTTAAAAATAAACTCATACCTGGCCTACAAAATTCTATGATTAAAAATATAATAATAATAATAAATTCTGTGATTATTCAGTCTTTGAAACAACCTTCATATTCCCAAACCTTCAGTAACTGCATTTGTTTTATAAACTGGCTTTCAAGAAGAGCATACTCACCAACATACATTCAGAATAGTGACTCATTCATATCGTTACGAATGATGATTCTGCAAATGGGAGGGAGATCTGCTTTCATTGGTTAGTTGGCAGTTTATACCATGTATAAAAAGATTAAATGTTAATATGTCTAAAGCTTGAGGATTCTGTGGAACATATAGAGTCACATAGTATGTAGTTGGAAATGCAGATGTGAAAATCTGTAGTGGAGTGAGGTAAAGGTAAAAGTTTTGGGAGTCCTTAGTACATAAATCCATCTTTGAAACCCTGAAAATGGAAAATTTCCTTTAGATAGTATTTAGATTGAAAAAAGAAATGAAAAGGATAGAGCCATGGAGAATACTAGCATTTAAGGAAGAAAGAAGAACCAGAGAGCAATTAATGATTATTGTAGGCAGTGTGAGAGCCAAGAAATGGTGTCAAGGGAGGAAACATATTCAGAGAGTAGATGATTTCACAGTTAAGCAGTGGAGCTCTTCCAATAAAATCTAGAGCAAGACAGGGATGTCAGTACTATGATATTTAGTCACTATTGTTGTTTGCTAACTTCTGTTCTTCTTACAGGTTTCAGTCCACATGTTACTTCCTTGAAAAGCAGTAATTGACACCTTCTCCCCCCCATCCAGCCATCTCCCCCGCATCCAACCATCCCCCAAGAGTTACATATTTCTCTCAAGTATTCTTATAGCACAGTATACTTCCCCGGTAATACCATGTGCCACCTTGAATGTGTTTATTATTCTTTGTCTCCTATTAGAATGAAAGCTTTATGAAGCTAGGGACTGTCCACCTTATTCACCAGTATATATAACCTCTGTGCCTGACACAACTCTTGGTCATACTAAAGCAAACAACGAATAAATAAAACTAAGAACATGGAGGAGGAGTGTCTAATTGAATCTGGAAAGTTAGAAAAATATTTGTAGAAGTAAATGATGTCTTAGCTGGGCTTTTGCAAATGTGATGACATCAGGAGTTTGGGTCGAAAAGGGGATACACAGAAATGAAAAATTTCTGAGAGGTCTTTAAAGTAAAAAAATTTATGAAAGATATAAGCAAAAATCTGAATGAATGAAATATATTAAGCTTATTGAGAAGACTCTGTTTAATAAGGTGTCAGTTCTCCAAAAATTAATCTGTAAATGAATTTTAAGTAAAATCCCAATAGGGCATATAGTGAAACTTGAAAAGTCAATATTAAGATTTATATGGAAAAATAAGTGACTGTGAAAAATCAATATAATTTAATATTAAGTTGGCATTTTGGATCACTGAGGAAAAGAGTAAAAATACTTAATAAATGGTATTTATACAGTTGTTAACTATAAGAAAAAATAATTAAACCCATCTCATATCATATTCCAGATTTATTTCTAGGTAGATTATAATCTAAAATTTGAAAAAGAAAACTTTAAAATTCTTTAAAGAAAATATTGATAAGCTTAGCTGCATCAAAATTTAAAACTTACTTGTTACAGATGAATCATAAACAAAGTTAAAATGCTAAGAGAATATTTACAGCATATATAACCAAAAACTACAGGGAGATCAGTAAAAAAAAAAAACAAAACTAATTCACAAAAGAGGAAATACAAATGGTCAATAAACCCATGAAAATCATTCTCAAATTCATTATTAGTCAGGAAAATGCAAGTGAGATCAGTACCGTTTGACACCTATCAGATTTATAAAAATTTAACAGATGTTGGTGAGGATAAAGTATAAGGAACTATCTCATGCACTGTTTATAGGAGTTTCATTTGATACAACAACTTTGGAGAACAGTTTTCAATATCTAGAAAAGATGAAGTGAAAATGAAATTGAACATATCTTAAAGCCTTTATACCATAGAGGTATCTTGGATACTGAGGTATTTTTTTGCTGTAGCAGAAAATTAGAAACATCCTGATTCCTGTGAATAATAGAATAAGCAAATATTGGAATGAGTACATGAATTGTCATATTGTGGTATATAGTATTATATATGTTAAATGAATGAACCAAATCTACATATATCAACATGGATTTTTCTTAAAGTTCTCTGTTATCTTAATGAAATGAAATAAAGCCTAAAATTTTAAATGCGTTTATTTTTAAACTGTCAATAATATGTACTGGTGCTGTGAAAAATAATGAGGGAAAGTATTGCACTGACCACCTTCCTTGCTTATATTTTCTTTCTCATTTGTATGATTTTGCAACCTTTGCAGTTGGTATATTTTACTTAACAAAATAGTCTTTATTGAACTTGAGGTCAACTGGAGAAGATTAGTATTGAGCAATATATGATGAGTGTTACGGAGAAGTAATAAATACAGTGGGATTGTGCAACGAATCCATTCTAGTCTCAGTGTTGAAGGAACTTTTCAATGAGGAAGTGACAAATGGGAGCTTAGGTAAAATGTGTGGTGATGATAAACATGGAAGAGTACTTTAAGAAAGCAAGCAATTTAATTCTAATTGTGTGACTTCATCTTGTCTTCAAAATGATTGTTTTCATGGTATGTAGTATCTTAACTCTCAACTGTATAACTAAACTTAATGAATTTTACCAATCTAAGAAAGAAAAAAAATTTTTTTCACATTTCATCATCTCTGAAATAGGGAAATGTCTTGCAGTGGATGGTTTGTCACAATTTAATTGGAAAATTTGGCAAATACAGTACTGTTGTACCTTACCATAACTGGGCTTTTAGAGTCAGTGAAATGTAGTATACTTTTTTATGTTAGGCCAGACTGTGTTGCAATTTGCATTTTGTTTTTCTAAGTATGCATTTTAAGAGTACCAGAGTAACTATAGGCAATTCCCTGGCAGTCCAGTGGTTAGGATTCCATGCTTTCACTGCCAAGGGCACGGTTTCAATCTCTGGTCAGGGAACTAAGAGGCTACAAGTCACAGTACAGCCAAAAAAAAAAAAAATAGAACCTGATATTTATTAGTTGTATCTCCCTGAAGATACCTGTCACAGATAGAGTGCTAAACATTTTACATTCATTACAGTCAACCCTTGTTACCTGGGCGCCATGGATTCTGAGGGCTGACTGTAATACATCGTTTGTATGAGGGACTTGAGCATCCGCTGCTTTTTGATGTACAAAGGGAGTTCCAGAAACAATCTTCTGCAGGAGCCGAGAGACAGCTGTACCTCCTCCGAACGTCACAGTTGTGTGAGTTAGGTGTACCCCCAACTGAAGTTTAGAGACAGTCTCTACACTTTCTCTCTCTAAAGTGACTTTCTCCCTCTAAAGATCACATAGTTTGTATTTTATACTATATGTATATACACGTAATGTAACCTACTAAGTGTATATTTAAATACAGCTAATAGTTTATATTTGAGGCACAATCATTTATATTTAAGTGATAGAGGTCAACTTTTCTGTATCCAAAGCTTATGCACTTAATAGTCACAGCTTTTTCCTGTATCCTTTAAGAAGCAAGTTTCCTGACAGGACAAATCTCTGACCCAGGACATCTGAGTTGAGAAATGTTTTTTTATTTTTATATACTTTATTTGCTTCCTTGTGCTTTTCAGTAAAATGTAGCTTTCTATAGAATATTCATTATATGTTTTGCTGCTAGAAGATAATGGTCAGAATAAGCAGAATTTGATAATTATAATTTATTCTGCTTGGGTCAGAAATTGATACTGAATATGCTTCCTTGCAAGGAAAACAGATTTCCAATAAGTAATTTATTAATCACAATATTAGTGTCGCTTGCTTCATATGATTGCCTTAAGTTTGGGTGTAAGATCCCTCAGTGAAAGTGAAAGTCAACCATTTGATTTTTATAGTATTCAAATTAGTCCCCAGAAGCAGAACAAAGCAGAACCTTTCTTTCGGGTGAGACAGGCAAGCAGCAGGTTTATCAACACTGGTCAAACTCAGCCAAGTAGAGATACCCACATCAGGCTTATTTAGTCTAACCTCACAGTAGAAAATGAGTTCTTTCCAGCAGGAATTTCAATGACAGTTTCCAACAGATCTGTTTCTTGATTCACATTGCTTCAGGCTAACTGAGTATGTTCTTCATATTGGGTGCACAGCTGTCCTCTTGGGATCAAACATCATTCTCTGTATCCATTTCTCTCCCTACTCCTCATTTTTTAATATTTAGAAGTTTCATGAGAAAAGGGTACAGAAGAAGCAAAAATTTTTGATGCCTTACACATTGGAAAATGTATCAACAAACCTAAATGAAAGTTTAGCTGGGTTTCTATGTTGGAAAAATTTTTTCCTTCATAAATTTAAAAGTGATGTTCCACTTTTCAGATAGCTTTGGTGAAGTTTTGTTTCCCTTATATTACTTTACTTTTTTGAAAATTTACTTACCTTTATCTTCTAAACCTCTTTACTTTTTCATTTTTGCTATTATGCTTTTAATTTCTGATCATTCTTTTTTATTTCTTGAATGCTATTTTATAATAGCATACTACTCTTGTTTCACATATGGTAGTATCTTCTCTATGCTCACTGAAGATAATTTAGAGTTTTCTTTTTCTTTACGTGCTTATGCTTCCTCCAAATTCTGTTTTGTTTGTTCATTTGTTTTTATCACTGTCCTCCATTTCCGAAGCTTCCTTCAAGTATATAGTGTCCTTGATTATTTATTCATGACTCAGTGGGAATCTAAAACATTGACTTGATGCTTTGAATTCATTAGTGGGACTAGTTGACTTTGAGCTTCATTGGGCTGATCCTAGGGAACCTATAATGTTAGTATCCTTAGTTAGGTCTTTCCTCTTAGCTAGTCAGTTACCCAGAGATGAGACTTCCAGACTCCTGCCTGAAGGGTAGTAGTCTTGTTAACTGCATTCTGGAAGCCAAGTTGGGGATTTTGGCTTGGGGAGTGTCTGCATTCAGGAATTAATATTTATGGTCACTTAATTCCTTGTTTTGGGTACAGTCTTGTGCCCTCAGCCGTGCCTGACATCATCCCTCCAATAAATCTTTTACTTTTTCCAGAGAATACACTTACAGATTATGCCGGGATAAAGATGAGGCAGTTGTTGCATAATGTGAATGGAGCTAGCCAGGAATCTAGGACTCTACCTGCTTCTCAAACAGCTTTTGTCTTTATTTTTCTGCACCACCTCCATTCTTTGATTACCAGTTTCAGAGGTACCTGATACTGCCATTTCTCACACCTTTTGAGAATTCTGTCTGCTCTGTCAGTTATAGCTTGTCTGCTTGTTTTTCATCTTCTAAAATGGTACATTTTCTATTTCCTATCCTCCCTTCCTTCTAGATTTATGCTTTTTTTGTCCTCCTTAATTCCTTACCAGAGTTTTAGTGGAGTTTGGGGAAGGAATGAACTGAGTTGCTTGACCAGAATCTATTCTTTTTTTTTTTTTTTTTTAATTTTATTTTATTAGTTGAAGGCCTATTCTTAAAATGGAGAGGGTTTATCTTTAAATTCCAACCCACAAAGGGGTCCCTGATATAGTAGATACTTGAATGTTTAAATGGATGAGTAAGTCTTGTTTTATTATCTGTAAAACTCAATTAGTAAGTTTGTGCTAGAGACCTAGTTTCTTGCCACCTGGACCTCTCAACAGTCAGGGTTGGTTAAGTGTCCCCATGATATTGTGACTGGCTACGATGGAGCAAGCAATCCATGAGAGAGCAAGGGAGAAGCTGTAATGACATTAAGGCCTAGTATTGAAAGCTATATTCTGCCAGTTTTATAATGTCTTATTAGTTACATAAACCAGTTATATTCAGTGTAGGAAAGACTTACCCAAAGGTGCAAAATCCCATGAAGCAAGACTTGTATTAGGGACCATGTTGGAGGCAGACTACCACACGAAGTTTCTATCTTCAACTACCAAGAAAAAATTAAACTCAAAGTAAATAGAAAGTAAGAAATAATAAAACTCAGAGCAAAAGTTAATTAAATAGAAAACAAACAGTATAGAAAATGAATGAAACCAAAAGTTGTTTCTTTTTAAAAAGTTTAAGAAAAATTTTAAACTCCTAGGAAAGCTAATAGAAAAAAAAGAAAAACCAAACAGATTACTAGTGTCAAAAATTAAAGAAGGGTTTATCACTAAAGATTTTTCAGAACTGAAAGGTTGATAAGGGAATGTTAGGAACAGTTTTATACTAATTAATTTGATAACTTAAATGAAACAACATTAAAAAGTTAGCGCAAAGAAAACTGGAATAGCCTTGTATCTGTTAAGGAAATTGAACTCATAATCCTTTCTAACAAAGAAAACTCCAGTCCCAGTTGATTTCGTTGCTAAAATTTATCCGACATTTAAGAAAAAATGATACCAATCTTAACACAGATTCTTTCAGAAAACAGAAGAAAAAAGGCATTTCAACTTAATTTTTTGAGGCTCCTGTTCCTCTGAATCTGACACCTGACTAAAACAAAGTAATCTTTTCAACAGACAGGAGAATCATTTGACACATTTTAATGTTATTGTGATAAAAATTTGTAACACACTAGCAGTAAAAGGAAATTTCTCCAACCTGATGAAAGAATCTAGAAAAGCATGCAGGCATCATCATACTCAAAGTCAAAAAGGGTAAACCACTTTGCCATAAGATTAAGAATAAGAGGAGGATATTTACTCTCACTACTTCTATCCAACGTTGTGCTGGTGGTCCAAGAAAAATGAAGGTGTAGTATTGTAAAGGAAGTAATAACAACTATCACTGTTTCCAAAAGACATGATTGTCTACATAAAAAAATCCTAAGAAATATACACCCCCAAAAAAATCCGTACTAGAACTAATAGATGCATTTAGCCAGATCACAAGACACTAGTTGCATAATAATACTAACAGTATAATAAATAATACTGGCATTCAGCAGTTGGAAAAATGAAAAACACATGTACTATTCATAATAATATTTTTGAAATATTTAGGAATAGATTTTTTTTTCATCTTTGCACAGGGGCCATGCTAATCTCTGTATCATTCCAATTTTAGTACATGCAGTACCAAAGCGAACACTAGGAATAGATTTTAAAAGATGTGTACACAGACCCTCTACACTGAAAGCCTATAAAACATTCCTAAGAAAAAATAAGAAAGATAAACAGAGATGCCATGTCCCTGGTGGCTCAGATGATAAAGAATCTGCCTACAATGCAGGAGACGCCGGTTCAATCCCTGGGTTAGGAAGATCCCCTGGAGAAGGGCATGGCAACCCAGTCCAGTATTCTTGCCTGAAAAATCCCATGAACAGAGGAACCTGGCAGCCTGCAGTTCATGAGATCACAAAGAGTTGGACACGACTGAAGTGACTTAGCATGCATGCACACCATGTTCTTGGCACAAAAGACTCAAATTGTTAGGATGTTCATTATTCCCAAATTGATCTGTAGACTCAACACCATCCCAGAATCTCACCAGAAATCTCAGTTTTTAAAAAAATATAAGTTGACAAGCTGATTTTAAGATTTATTTGAAAATGCAGAGAACCTAGAACAGCTAAAGCCATTTTGAAGAAGAACAGAGTTGGAGGATTTATAATCCCTGATTTCAAGACATGCTGTAAAGCTACAGTAAGCCAAACTGTGATACTGAGGTTAAAGATGGACATACAAATCAAGTTACGAAATGGCTACAGATGCTACACTTGATCTTAGCCAAAAAGCTGAAAAGTAATTAGAATAGCTGTAACCACTTATGTGGTTGATTGATTTGACAGAGGGGCCAAAATTCAATGGGGAAAGAATAGTCTTCTCAGTGATACTAGAACAGTTGGATATTTGTACAAAAAATAAACATTAAAACTGAGAAACTTCTAAGAAAAGAGGAAAGATATTCATGCCCTTGGAGTAAGCAAAGATTTTGTTTGTTGGAAACCTATTCTAAGTGAAACCATCTCTTAGGAACACTGTTAAGAAGAAAAGGCAAGCTACTGAAGCTGCTGAAATTTGAAAAAGTTTCAAATATTTGCATAATATATCCTGAACAAAAGATTGTCTAGAATATATGAAAAACTTGCATAACTCAAAACTATTTTTAACAGTGGTCAAAAATACATACTGAACAAAAGATAATGGGAATGGTCAATAAGCACCTGAGAAGATACTCAACATCATTAGTCATCTGGAAAATGCAGATAAAAACCACAATGAGATAACACTTCACACTTACTAGATTTGCTAAAGTAAAAAACCCAGCAATACTAAGTGTTGGCAAGAATGTGGAACAATTAGAAACAGGAGTATAAAACTACAACCACTTTGAAAAATATTTTGGCAGATTTTTTAAAATTTAAAGATTTTCTTGCCAAGAGAAATGAAAAAATAGGTCCATACAAAGGTTTGTACATGTTCATAATAACTAGGATCTGGGCACAACCCAAATGCCCAGCAACAAGTAAACTGAGAAACAAATTGTGATTTATTTACACGAAAATACTATTCAGCAATTTTTAAAAGTAACTAATCTTATACAGTGGTCTGGGTGAATCTCAAAGTAAGATGTGCCAAAAAGCTAGACAAAATGTTGTATACAGTATAATTCCATTTATGTGAAATTCTGGAACAAATTTATTATGAAAGGAATCAGATCAGTGGTTGCCTGCAGCAGATGTGATGGAAGGTGAAAGAGGGCAGGAAAGTACTTTCTGGGGTGATGACATATTTTGTCTTAACTGGAGTGATAATAGCATAGAGGACGAGTTGGTTGGGTGGCCTCACTGACTCAATGGACATGAGTTTGAGCAAGCTCCAAGATATGGTTAAGAACAGGGAGTCCTGGCATGCTCCAACCCATGGCGTTGGAAAGAGTTGGACACAACTGAACAACTGAACAACAAGAAATAGCATTGAGGTATATGTTTGTCAAAATCATCGAGCTCTACAGTTAAAATGCATTATATTGTATGTAAGTTATACCTCAAATAGTTTTTTTAAATGAGATGTCACATCACCAGAAAGGCTAACATTAAACTCTTAAACTCTGCTTGTGAGAGAGTTAGTTGTTAAAACCACTTTGGAAGATTTTGGCATTATCCAGGGAAGTTATAGATACACATCCTTAGTTCAGTTCAGTTCAGTCGCTCAGTCATGTCCGACTCTTTGTGATCCCCTTGGACTGCAGCACGCCAGGCTTCCCTGTCCATCACCAACTCCTGGAGCTTGCTCAAACTCATGTCCATCGATTCAGTGATGCCATCCAACCATCTGATCCTCTGTCATCTCCTTCTTCTCCTGCCTTCAATCTTTCCCAGCATCAGGGTCTTTTCTGATGAGTCAGTTCTTCGCATCAGGTGGCCAAAGTATTGGAGCTTCAGTTTCAGCGTCAGTCCTTCCAATGAATATTCAGGACTGGTTTCCTTGAGGATTTGTTTTGATCTCCTTGCAGTCGGAGGGATTCAATAGTCTTTTCTAACACCACAGTCCAAAAGTATCAATTCTTCAGCACTCAGCTTTCTTTAGAGTCAGCAATTCTACTGAGATACCACCTTTTCTATTAGAGAAATATACATGTGTATGTATATCAAAAAGGCCATCTACAAGAATATTCATAACATTATTCTAATAACCAAAGGAAAGTGCCAGCATAAACAGTCCACCAACATTAATAATCAGGTTTTTGTTTGTTTGGTTTTTGCCACAGGATATCTTGTGGGATCTTAGTTGCCTGGCCAGGGGTTGAACTTGGGCCCCTGGAAGTGAAAGCACGAAGTTCTATCCACTGTCCACCAACGTTAAAGTGGATAAACTGTGTATTTCTTCAGTGGAGTGTTAGGCAGAGCAATGGAAATGAAGAAAATATTTAGAATTAGTTCAAACGAGTTAGAAACAATGCTTAGTAAGTCTCATAAAGATTATATGCTTCATGTTTCCAGTTAGATAAAATTGAAGAACTGGAAAAAATAAATTGTCCTTAGTGATCTGTACATATGTTGTAATTCTGAAAAGAAAAAAAAGTGATTACCATAAGAACCAGGATTTAAGGGTTGAAGTGTAAGTTAAGGTTGGGAAGGGGATAAGGAAGTGGTTTCCAGAATACTACAATATTTAATTCTTGATCTGAGTGTTGGTTATGTGAATATTTGTATTCACTTTGTTTAGTGACACTTTAGTAAATATATTTTTTATTAAAAATAGAAAAAAACCCCAACCCTTTGATTTATCAATATCTCCTGAGTACTATGTCAGTAATACTTTACTAGTTAATGATAGACATGCAAAGATGTCTAATATGGCATCTAAATTGCTCACTATTACCATAAAAAGGCATTAATATAATAAGGACCTTAATTTCTGTTCTTATGCCTTCATAGCCATGAAAGTAAACGTATAAAATTGAGGCACATAACCTCTCAGGAGGTTAAAGTATAATTGTAGTTATGTTTTTAACTGGACCTAATATTATTTATTGCTTTATTTTATACTCTTCATTTGGACTTGGACTAATTTGGAACATATAGTTCTTATTACCTTAAATATGGTAAATATTTATTATTTTTTCACATCTGTATTTTAGCTGCATCCTAACAGGAAATTTTAGTTTTGACACAGTGAAGTGCAAACTAAAGAATCCTAATCACTTCTTCATAGAACATTCTCCCATTCAGCTTCTTCAGGGAGGTAGTTTACATTGACAGAATGATTTTGCCTAGAATGAAAACCTCAGTAAATCAGAGAGCAAAAGACATGAGTAGACAATTCAAAAAATGAGAAAAAGAGCTCTGATGAATTTCTGCCATATTCTGGGCACAAGTAGGTACCTTACGTTGAATCTTCATGCTAATGCTGTAAGTAACGGATGTTTTGCTAATTTTCCATATGAATGAATGGAAATTCTGAAAAATCATAATTAGTAAGTCTGGATCTAGAATTAAAATGTTTCATTTCCAAGCTTATTTTTTTCTCATTATTCTAATGCTGCTACCCATGAAAAGAAAATAAACCTAATTTTAAAAATAAGGATAGGAACTTCCCTGGTGATCCAGTTTCTAAGACTCCAAGCTCCCAATGAAGGGGCATGGGCTCAATCCCTGGTCATGGAGCTGCATCCCACATGATGTGACAACAACAACAAAAGAACCTGCATGTCACAGCTAAAACCTGGAGCAGTCAATAAATTAAAAAAAAAAATTTTAAAGGATACATTTCCAACAATAAAACTATTTGTTATCAATTATCAATAAGTGAGTTATAAAGTATCACAAAATCTTAATGAAATTAGAATGATTTTTGTCTAAGTTGTATATTGTACATATCTAGATACTCGCAATCTAAGTAGTTGGTAATACCTCATTTTGTACAAATTCCTCTAAAGTTTTTTATTTCTCAATTTTATTTATCTGAATTCCAGCACCTGCTCATTTATTTTGTTTATATGAATGTACAAATTTATCCATTTGACTGATGGTTATTTAGGTTGTTTCCATTCTTTTTATCATTATAAACAGTGCTACAGTAAGCATTCTTATTCATGTTGCCTTTCACAGATATGGGATTTTTGTAGAGCATATATTCCAGTAGAGTGGAATTGTTGAGTTGGAAATTATGCTCATCTTCAAACTTACTATAAATTACCATTTGCTGCTGACTATATCAGTTTATATTCCTACATACTGTATGAGAATTCTCATTCTTCCTTTGGCTTATTGTCAGCTTGTATTATCCATTGTAACATTTTTGGCCCATTTTGATTGGTATAAAGTGATAGCTCAATAGAGTTTTTATATGTATTTCCTTTATTACAAATAAAATAATTAGTGAAACTTGTTTTTTGACATTTAGATTTTCTCTTCTGTGAAATACCTAGCCCTGTCTCTTTGGCCACTGTTTCTGTTTTAACCTTGGTTTATAGGCACTCATGACGTATTCTGGATAGTAATCATTTGTTGTATGTATTATACATATCCATTTGCCTGGGGTTTTTTGGTTTTTTTTTTTAGCTTTGTTTATGGTACCTTTTTTTTTTTAATAGTTTTTGTATCTTAAAAAATTCTTTCTTGCTTTCAAGATCTTAAAGATGTTCTATATTCTCCTTTAAATGTCTCTTTTTCTTTTCATGTTCAGTTCTCTAAATAGGAATTTGTTTTGTATACTGTATAAGGTAGACTTTGAAGGATATTCTGCTGGTCTCTGTGTTTGTCCCCACAGTCTCTTGAATTGAATAGGATTATAACAAATCTTGATGAATGTTAGAGCAGACCTTATTCTTAGAAACTCTTCTTAGCTGTTCTGGTTTCATTTCTCTTTCATGTTAATTTTAGTATCAGCTTCTTAAGTTCCACAGGTCAAGAGGGTTATATCTTTTTGGTATTTGATTGAAATTTCTTTGAATTTACAGATTAATTTATAAATAATTTATACTAATAAGGTATATTGCTCCATTTATTAATATTTAGATCTTCTATAGTAGTAAAGACACCTATTATTTCAGTAAGTCTTCTACACCTTTTGTTTAGATTTCATCCTAAGTGTCTTACACTTTTTGTTGTAATGTTAAGCGGTATCTTTTTTTTTAAGTGGTATCTTTTTTTAAATTACATTTTAAGTTGGTTGCTAGTATATAAGAACATAATTTATTTTTATCTGTTGATCTTAAATCTAGCAGCTTTACCGAACTCTCTTATTCTATAATTTATCTATAGATTAGAGGATTTTCTTTCTCAACAGTCTTACTGTGAAGAATAATAATTTTGTTTCTTCCTTTCCAATCCTTTTATCTTTTAATTCTCTTAACTTGCATATCTGTGCCAGCTAGCACTTTCTATTAACTTAAGTTGAATTTACCATAGATTTTGGTGAATAACTTTTATCAAATTAAGGAAGTTCCTTTCTACTCCTGGTACTGTGAAAGTTTTAGTTATGGTCTGAATTTTACCTGATGCTTTTTTCAGAGCAGTTATCTATAGAAATGATTGTACATTTATTCTCCTTAGTGTTTTAATGTGGTATATTTTGTTAATAGGTTTTTAAAATATTAAATGTAAATATTACTTGTTCAGTTAAACTGAGTTGATTTGTGAAAGGGAATGAAGGAAAAAATGCATGTATGTGTAGGTTTATAAAATGTTAGGGATAGAGAGAAAGATCCTTGCTCTTTGAAACTCATGCCTAATTCAGCTCTACTCACTGATTTTATCCCATATTATGTAAGAACTTTTCTTCACCTCAAATGCCTACATTGCTATAGGGAAGATGGTAGATAGTAAAATGATTAAAAGTGCAAACACTAAGGAAAATTAATAGAATGTTAAACAGGGTAATATTTGTTTAGTAGTTTCAGCTCTGTGAGATAAGATGAATTAATTGCGAGTGCTAGTATTATAATAATCCAGTGAAGAAAGTTTACCTGTAGGATTAAAGGAAAGACAAAATAAGCATGTTAATGACCATATATTTATTTTCCTTTATCCACTTAATTTTTTTAATTAACACAGAAGCAGTATATGTTTATTTGATATATTTCCTGCCAGCCTCATTTTAATGTGCAACAGTATTCTCACATTTTTATTTTTTATTTTTTCAGTATTCTCACATTTTTAATAGATGAATATAAGTATACAGTTTTTTAATGTATAAGATTTAAATAAGATACCCAGAATGCTGATACAGTCTTATCAGTCTCTTTTTTTAGTTAGCTTGAAATTGTAAAGGTATTTCTAAAGTTTATTTGGGTGGAAATATAAAACCAACATAACTATCCATCATTACGGACATGTAGTAGATCCAGGTAGTAAGATATCCTGCAATGTGAAAAGGAATGATAGAATTCCATATTAGTACATATAAGATCGATATCTAAGATACGTAATGAGAAAAAGAAATCAAAGTCCAGAATAGTGTTTCAAATGTTTTATCATTTGTGTTTTTTTTCATTAAGAGAGGAATATGATATATATACACTTAATTACCATGCACCCAAACTACAGAATAATATGAAGCCATTAAAAAGAAATTATTGACATGGAAAGATCTCTAAGACATTGTTATTTTTAAAATAATAATAAAACAATAAAACAAGTCATAAAACTTTTATTATCTGATCTCATGTTTTTAAAAGTTATATATTCATTTTTATCTCTAAGTGTATATTAAAAGAACAAGATATGGAAGTACAAAACCAACATAGCTATCTATTGTTAGGGACATGTAGTAGGTTCATGTCCATAATTAGTACATGTAGTAGTTAGGTATTAGCTACTAATAATGGTTACTTCTTAAGGATACTTGGAGACCAGAAGTCTTTACTGTTTATGTCTATGTTGTTTAAATTTTTTATGCTGAGACTTCATTCATATATTATTTCTGAAATAAAGGAAAATGTAATATGTGCTCACTATGAAAAAATAAAGATTTAAAGAAAAATAAAAAATATCCACAATAATCTCACTCTAACACATATATACGGAATTTAGATAGATGGTGGCGATAACCCTATATGCAAAACAGAAAAAGAGACACAGAAGTACAGAACAGACTTTTGAACTCTGGGGGAGAACGTGAGGGTGGGATGTTTTGAAAGAACAGCATGTATATTATCTATGGTGAAACAGACCACCAGCCCAGGTGGGATACATGAGTCAGGTGCTCGGGCCTGGTGCACTGGGAGGACCCTGAGGAGTCGGGTGGGGAGGGAGGTGGGAGGGGGGATCGGGATGGGGAATACGTGTAACTATATGGCTGATTCATGTCAATGTATGACAAAACCCACTGAAATGTTGTAAAGTGATTGGCCTCCAACTAATAAAATAATATTAAAAAAAATAATAATAATAATCTCACTACCTAACTACTTAAAGCCTTGTTAAATATCCTTCCCAGAGATGAGAGACATTTTGTGGAAGACATTTAAACCTAAACCAAAGAGAATAAGAGAAAGGGCACCACTGTGGGCATGTTTTTTAGGTTGGGAAATAATATGATAGCACGTTGACTCAGGTGGTAAAGAATCTGCCTGCAATGCAGGAGACCTGAGTTCAATCCCTGGGTTGGGGAGATCCCCTGGAGAAGGGGATGGCAACCTACTCCAGTATTCTTGCCTGGAGAATTCCATGGACAGAGGAGCCTGATGGGCTACAGTCCATGGGATCTCAAGGAGTTGGAAACTACTGAGAGACTAGTACTTTTCACTTTTCAGCCTATTGTCGTTTTGGTTTTACTTTTCACTGTACCCCCAGTATCTTTTAGCACATAATGGCAGCCCGTAAGTATTTCAGAAATGAATGGTGGTGATCTACTAATGATTGGTGAAGCCCTCTTCTAGTTCCAAAATCCAGGATTAAGAAGTCATCCTAGTTGGCTCCTTGAAGACTGCTGATTGTAGCTAGATAACATTGGGCAGATATTGTTACTACCTGTAGCTTGGATTAGCGCTAGTAGCGTTTATTACCATTGTCTTCTCAAATCTGTACAAGACAAGGAAAGCTCTCCTTAGAACAGATAAGCAATCTGGGGTGGCACAAAAGGCTTTATCTAAGAAATAATACCTAACCTTGTCTGAGGCACTCTGGCCTTCTTTGTCCCTTTATAGGCCTTGTCTCATAGCCAGAACACTGCTCTGTACATGTAGTAGGGAATGGAATGATTCAGTTACCCATGATGAAAGAGATTATAAAAACTGTAATTTTAGGTTTTTCTGTTGTTGTGCTTGTCTTGTAGTCAAGATGAAACTGGTTAATATTGGAAATATTTTTATATGTATTGATACATAGGTATATGTAAGAGGATAATTTTAACTCTATAATTAATTATCATGGAGCCTTCGATTGTGTTTTTTTAAGGAAACATTAATTTGTACCCTTTGTGTTTTTCTTCTTAGTTTCTGCCACTGCCTTCTACAAAGCACAACCTGTAATTCAGTTCATGTGTGAAGTTCTTGATATTCATAATATTGATGAGCAACCAAGACCTCTGACTGATTCTCATCGGGTAAAATTCACCAAAGAGATAAAAGGTGAGTTAATTAGCATTTGGAACAACTTAACTGTAAAATGCATGAATATAACAAACTTTCATGGAAATTTTTTAAGATTTAAATCTGCTCATGTAACATCACCAGTAAAAATATGGATTAATTTTAAAATGTTACATTAAAATCATTGCCATAACATCTTAGGTAGTGTTTCAATGAAAGAAATACCAAGTAATAGAATTAATACTAGCTAATTTTTTGTTGATACTTTCCCTTACTAGCTGAAGGCTTAAGAGGTACTCTCATAGGAAAATGCTCCTATGATACTGTTTAAAATAGGAAATAGTGTTATTCCCAAAACATTGACACTTCAGGACTGGGGCCATTCTTTGAACATATTCTAATATAATGACTTCTTTATTTTTCTGAAATGATAGCAGAATATTTTATTTCTTTGTAAATTTATAGATGTGGGGCTAGCCTGTTTCATGTGTTGTTCTAGAGTTGAAATTTAGTAATTTCATGTACATTATTTAGTTGACCATTGATCTTGCCTATTTTAGTTAGCAGCTAAAATTTATACAGTGGTATTACATCATGTATATATTTTACTAATATAAATTCATCTCTACATGGTCTTCCAAAGAGAAAAATTAAAAATTAATTTCAGTTATATTCTAAAATTTATATTTAGTATGTATTTATTCTTTATATAATTGTAGCTTTCTATGTAAATATATAGATTTATGTGCAGACCCATATACAATGGGTTTATCAGCAATTTAATTTAATTTAATATCAGTGTACTTTATTTATTAGCAGTTTAAGGGATTTTTCAAGAATAATTTTGATTATGTAAGATTCTTGCCTTATTCATCACTTTGGAACTTAGTCCTCATGTAAGATGTGACTCCACTGTATTTAGTTCTTTATTATTTAGGCACAAAGAGAAATATGATATCCTCTAATTAGAATGAATACTATAAATTCTGTTTATAATAAGTGTTACATCTTAAATAGTCAGAAATAATTATCTTGTTTAATTTTAAGGTTTTACCTATTTGTTACAGGTAATTTTCAGCTTGTGGTTTAAATGAAGCATTGAAGTTTGTTTTCTGAGCATCTTTCAGTCCCCCAAATCAGTTAGTATAGTTGAGTATATCCTGCTAGCTCTAGTAATCATTTATTCTGTGCCATTCAGTAACCAAGAGAGAGATAGTCATTGTAATAAAACATTTAAAGGAATTTCCCTCCTGCTTTGAAGATAAGCATCTATTTATCTCAAGTTTTTTGTCAGAATAAGGAAGTGTTATATATTCTTGCATTGCAGTCATACCATTGTCCTGTCATAATCTGTATTAACTGCACAGTTAGCTTTGTTGGAAGGTAGTGCATTACCCACCATTAATATGTGATCATCTAAATGCCATGGTTTCCAGTGGAGTTGCTGCTTAGTTACCACCTCTGATATCATGAAGTCACTTACATTATTTTGCGGTAACTATGCAATCAACTCATATCACCACTCTATCACAGAAAATACAAGATGTACAGAACAAGGATTCAACTGCTGCCCGAAGAGCATGGACTCGATCTTAACTTCAACTGCTCAGGGGGCCAAAGAAATGACTGAAAAAATGACTAGAAAGCATTATAAAGTTGATGTTATAGTGAAGGTAAAGCCAAGTTTATAGGTTAAATATTTGATTTATTAAAGCCAAAAACATTTTTCGGTTGGATGGAGGGTTTGGGGAGGGACCTGGGCAGAGAATTATCTAGTCCATTTTTTAAAAAATTTCACATCTTTGCTAACCCCTGAATTTGGATCTCACCCTTAGGCACCTATGACTATAGATTTGGGGTAGAAAAATATGAGTTAGATCTGACTGACAAACTGATGATTTTTTCCTCCATTCAAAGTCAAGAAGGCTTTTAAAAAAGAGAGAGAGAACTCTTTAAAGTACATCATGTATTCCTATCTCAGTAACACAAGAGAATCAAAGTTACACGTTCTATACTATATATATACTATATATTTGAATTTAATTTTTAGTCAGCATGAGAAATTTGATGAAAACTGTTTAATAATGGTACAAATTGTGGGATAATGAATACATTTCCTAGTACAATATTCATTTTGTTTCAGTTGAACTTTTTCCTAAACAATTAATAATAACTTTAGGGTGGTTTCTTTGTGCAATAATTCATTATAGCTAAATAGCAGAAATATTAGAGAAAGTTTATGGTAAAAGTACCATATGTGTGTAAGAGTATCAGTTTTATTTTTAATAAAAACTTATTTAGTAGTCTTGTAGAACCTTACTGATAATTTTTTTTAATTCAAAGGGAAGATTTGAAAACAAATTGCTAAGTGGTATAGATAACAGAAATTTGTTTTAAATTTTTTTATCATGTTTTCCCCCAGACAGTATTTTTACATCTTGTTTACTTCATATTGTTGGTATTTCCTTCTTGAAAGACCTTCTCTTGGTAATATTTTCTATTTTCCTTCGTAATATAGAATAATAAATGCTCTAATTGACCTAAAATTTTAGTTTTATAAAGATAGTTACTAACAAAAACTATATCTCACTGACTCAGTTAAGAGTGCTTCTCAAAAAACCTCATACCAATCTGGTATAGTGGCACTGTGTCCATTTAACTTCTTAATTTGTGCTGATATGTCATAAGAAAATATCGCTGTGATTGAGTTCTGTGTTTGGTTCCGCAGTTAGTAGATGGGAAAATAAGTTATACTGTATCAGGGTTTCTCAACCTTGGCACTATTGATATTTTGGGCTGGATAATTCTTTGTTGTGGTCGGGGATGGGAGGTAGTGCTGTTCTATGCATTGCAATGTAATTTAGCAGCATCCCTGGATCCACCCATTCCTAAATCTAGCATCCACCAGATGCCAATAGCACCCCTAGTTTTAACAATCAGGGAAGCCCCCAGAAATGTCTCCAGACATTACCAAATCTTCCCGGAGGTCAGAGTCACCTTGGGTTGAGAACATCTGCACTATGGGATACATAGATAAAAAGAAAAAAAATTAGAAATTTTCAGTCACAGTAGCTACATTTCATGTCCTTAGGAACATTACTAGTGATTTCAGTACAGGTGTAGAACTCGTATCATCTCAGAAAATCCTTTTGGACACCATTGCTTAGGAAAATTCATCCTACAGAATTTCAGCCAATGGTTTAAAAGCCCACAGCTTCGCCTTCTAAAGCAGACCTGGGATCCTCAAACCCCTAGGGTCCACAAATGGACTCATGGATCCAGTAACATCTAAATTCATATGTTACTAAGTGTATGTTGCATTTTTCTGAGAATTTATTGCTTTTGTTAGATTCTCAAAGGGGTCATTGATTCCATAAGAAGGTCTGGATTACTTGCTGTAGGAATTAGTTTGGTTGCATTTGATATTTTGCCCTGATTTCTAATGGTCAGTAGTGAAAGAACTGTATCACTATATTATCCTTTAACA
Organism: Muntiacus reevesi; assembly: GCF_963930625.1. Lineage (NCBI taxonomy): Eukaryota > Metazoa > Chordata > Mammalia > Artiodactyla > Cervidae > Muntiacus > Muntiacus reevesi. Next base: position 168,250,105 of record NC_089249.1, on the reverse strand, counting down.
AAATTGTCATTCCATGTCTATTAAAAGGGCCTGGGATTTTTTTTTCTTCCTGGTTTAAAAATCTCTGAAGGACTTTCTTCTTGAGCTTTATGAAATTATGATCTTCAGTCAGTATGTGATGCCTGGGGAGTTGAGATATCACATACTTTGAAGGTTACAGAATGTTTTGAGAGTTATCGTAACTCCTTTCCATTGGTCCTTCCCTCTCCCAGCATAAAAACCTGCACTATAAGCAGGGCTTTTTTTTATTAATGAAGAACTTTATCCCTTGATCTAAAGGCTTTGCAAATTTTATGCTATTTTTTAATAGCTTGATAGAATAGGGAAATGGTTTGGAGTTAGGTCTATCATGATTGTACCCATTATTAACTATGTTATATATATATATATATATATATAAAATCCTTTGTTAATCTTATCACCTCTTTCACAGATTTTCTCTCTGTTTAGAATTTTGAGTATAGTGGTGAACAGTCTTTTGAGTTATGAATATGTCACTTGTGACAGTTCTGTAACCTCAGTTTTTCTTGTTGGGAACAGGTCTGAAGGTTGAAGTGACTCATTGTGGAACAATGAGACGGAAATACCGTGTTTGTAATGTAACAAGAAGGCCTGCCAGTCATCAAACGTAAGAAAAGCTGGTGTTTGTCAGAACAGAGATGATGTGAGGCAGCTTACTCTAGTTGGTAGATTGGGAGTTTTGCTTGCTCCTAGTGGGATGAATTGTTAATGTGTAATTTTTTTTTTTTCCAGCTTTCCTTTACAGTTAGAAAATGGCCAAACTGTGGAGAGAACAGTAGCACAGTATTTCAGAGAAAAGTATACTCTTCAGCTGAAGTACCCACACCTTCCCTGTCTGCAAGTGGGGCAGGAACAGAAACATACCTACCTGCCACTAGAAGTAATGTGTTTAGGCTGCTTATTAATATTCTCTTATTCATCATTCTGTTAAGGTTTTTAATGACCTGTAACTTACTTCATACTCTCACATTTATTTTGAAGTTGACCTGTCTTTAAATTTTCTTATTTATTCTGAATTTTCAGTAATGAAATAATACGGGAAAAAATTCATCCACAGTCCTGCCCCTCTAAACATAACTGCTGTTAGCATTTTGGTACACTTCTTTTCAGTCTTTTTATCCAGTGTACATTTTACCTGATTATAATCATACTGTGAAGCAGTATTGTTTACTGCTTTTCTACTACTTGACATGATATTAAACAGAAGTGGCTTAATGGAGTAGATTTTAAATTTTAAGTTAAATTAAAATTAAAATGTCACATTTAATTGCACTCAATTTTAAGAAAGATATATATATCTAGTACAAAACTTTTTTCCATTTGTAGGTCTGTAATATTGTGGCAGGGCAACGATGTATCAAGAAGCTAACGGACAATCAAACTTCCACTATGATCAAAGCCACAGCAAGATCTGCACCAGATAGACAAGAGGAAATTAGCAGATTGGTTAGTACTTAACCCCAGAAATAGAAATTAAAAACATACTAGGGTGAGCTACTAAAGGAGAATGTCCACCGTATCAACTCATGTCTTATTATCATTTCATGGGCTGTCAGAATTAAAAGAGATTATGGAAGTATTCTAGTGGTAGTCTAGGGGTAGAACTTAGTGAGTTCTGTGAAGAAGGCTAGAGCCTTCTAATTTAACCCCAAACTCTTTAGTTAGATTCAGAACAGAGAATCTCAGAACTAATGTTTCAGTTTAGTGAACTGAACTTTTATCACCTCCCACCTAAAATAGGAAAGGAAAGTCAAGGTTTTATGACTAGCAATAGTGAGAAGCTTAACACACAAGGTAGGATTGCTTAGCCCCAGTATGAACACTGGTAACTGTATAGGATGAATAAGGAAGTGTAAGACAGCTCCACCTTACGGGCTCTCTAAGCTCTCCTTATTCTAAATGGGGAGAAAAGAGACATTAATACATGATAAAACTGAGGGAATTAGGGCAAAGTGAAAAATAAAGGCACCTGGATCTTATCTTGAAAGTTAGTTGCAAAAAAAAAAAAAAAAATTTTAATAAAAAAAAAAAAGAAAGTTAGTTGCTCACTTGTGTCCGACTTTTTGCTACCCCATGGACTGTAGCCCGCCAGGCTAGCACTTGGAATCTTAACAGCTCTAGGTTCAAAGTCTAACTTCTTTACTCACTTACTGTTACTATATTTATAATTATAGCATCCGGTAGGCTAGAACAGTGACAGAGTAGGAACTCTAAAATCAGAATGTACAGATTTCAGATTATATGTCACTTGCTTAGCTATATGGTTTTAGATCAATCATTTCACTTTACTAAGCTTTAGTTTTACCCTCCGTAAAATAAAAGTATAAAAGACTTATTTATAATTAAGGTTATTGCAAAAATTAATCATAAAACATTTCCCACCAAGCACATCACCAAGCAAGTCTTGATAAATAGTTGTTATTCTTTGTAATTTTACAGAAATGAATGCCATTTAAGCTTGAAGAAAAGAATCATTAGTGCATAATTTAGAAAACTTTTCCTGCTTATTGTGGGAGTATATATTTAGATTTATATAGTGTTTTTACTAGATTTTTACTCAAAGACTTGAACATTGCCCTCTTTGTAACCTTATTTGACCTTTACCCTGAGACTAAATAAATGTATTTTGAAAAACACATAATAGCACACTATAAGCATGAATTACACTTTTGAGATTATAATAAATTCTTTGCATATATTGGTATATTATGTAAAAATTATAATCTGCATCTCATTGTGGCTTTCTTGCCTGTCTCAAGTGTACCTCTTAAGTAATTTTTATCTTCTGCTATATATTTTATCAGAAAATATTCAAAATATTCAAGTAGATATAACTTGTTATCAGGAAAAAAAGCTTAGGATTATTGATATTTGCTATCAAGCTCTACATAAAATTTCAGTAGTATATGTCCAGATCCTCTGATTAGAAGTAATTAACCATTTTTAGGTCAGGTATTTCTCTTACAATCTCTTGACCACCCTCCCCAAAATGTATTAGGCTTAATCATATAAAATTACCATTTTCATGAGTCATAAATAGTTGAAATTTCTTATTATCCAACCTAATACATTTAAATATCCTATAAATGAACAGGAAGTTCACAGACTTCCTACTGTCCACTCATGGTCTGTAATTCCCAGGTTAAGAATCTGCTTTATAGTTTGGGTACTATTATCTAAACCTATTATAAAACATTGTTGACACAGTGAAGAAAAAAAATTAGAGGGTTCTAAAGGGAAATTAAAGGAATTTTGAAAGTAACTACAAACCTTTTCTCTTGTTAGGTAAGAAGTGCAAATTATGAAACAGATCCATTTGTTCAAGAGTTTCAATTTAAAGTTCGAGATGAAATGGCTCATGTGACCGGACGCGTTCTTCCAGCACCTATGCTCCAATACGGAGGCCGGGTAAAACCTCTTGATAATGTTTAAATTATAAACATACAGTTTCTGTGTTTGGAGAGAAGAACCTCCTAACTGAGTCTAGAATTTAGAAAGTATTTTTCATTCCAACAGTTTTTTTGTTTCAAGATGAGTGTCTTTGCTTGAACTTAGTAGAACTTTTTTCTGTGATAAAAATATAAAATGTTGATTTAGAAAAGCCTGTTCCAGCAATTCGAAATGCTTATTTTCAGCTCATTCAGATAAGTTATATATTAAATGCTTGTTCTTTTTTTCCTTATTATTTCTCTTTCTCTGTAGAACCGGACTGTAGCAACACCAAGCCACGGAGTATGGGACATGCGAGGGAAACAGTTCCACACAGGAGTTGAAATCAAAATGTGGGCTATAGCTTGTTTTGCCACACAGAGGCAGTGTAGAGAAGAAATACTGAAGTAAGGCTTGTTATTAGTTTCACTTTGGGACCATTTTGTGTTTAAATTTTGTATTTCAATTTTAAATTATTCAGCTAATATTCTAACCAACATTGCCTCAATATATATTTGGGCACATATATTTAATCAATGAACTTTTAAAAATGTTTCTTCTCAGTATTTGATGAAGATTCTGAATTTTTTGGTCATATCCAAGTCACTGATTCATTCTTATAGGCATTATAATAGACTAGCTTATATGGTACAGCAGGAGTACCACTGACTTTTGATGGCAAATAGGTTAGATTTAATTCCCAGGCATGTCACTTCCTGACTTTATTACCATGGAATATTATTTAATCTTAATATGCTTCAGTTTTTACCTTTTAAAAATAGAGACAATAGTACTTATTTACTGAATGAGAATTAAATAACATCCTTATTTCTCAATTTCTCTTTCCTTGAAAGATTCATTTAACTTCTTATTTTCACTTTCCAAAATTTGGCCTCCATCTCCACTACTTTTCATCTTCTCCAGATTCTTTCCCTCAACAATCTTCTGTTTAAGTTTAAAACAAATCTTCAAAAAAAAAAATCTTCATTTTACCTTGACACACTCTCAGGATTCCAGGCTTCCATTCATTCTCCTTCCTTGAAGTTTTAGTGCTCTATTAAAACTGATTCCTGGAATCAATTTCAAGCACAAAAGTATCTTTGTGCTTATCAACTCTAGTGGTCTATTCTCAATAGCTGAGAAGAGAAGAGAAGCTAAAGACAAAGGAGAAAAGCAAAAACATACCCATTTGAATGCAGAGTTCCAAAGAAGAGCAAGGAGAGATTAAAAAAAGCCTTCCTCAGTGATCAGTGCAAAGAAATAGAGGAAAACAATAGAATGGGATAGACTAGAGATCTCTTCAAGAAAATTAGAGATATCAAGGGAAAATGCAAAGGTGGGCACAATAAAGGACAGAAATAGTATGGACCTAACAGAAGCAGAAGATATTAAGAAGAGGTGGCAAGAATACACAGAAGAACTGTACATAAAAGATCTTCACGACCCAGATAATCATGATGGTGTGATCACTCACCTGGAGCCAGACATCCTGGAATGTGAAGTCAAGTGGGCTTTAGGAAGCATCACTACAAACAAAGCTAGTGGAGGTGATGGAATGCCAGTTAACCTATTTCAAATCCTAAAAGATGATGCTGTTAAAGTGCTACAGTATGCCAGCAAATTTGGAAAACCCAGCAGTGGCCACAGGACTGGAAAAGGTCAGTTTTCATTCCAATCCCAAAGAAAGGCAATGACAAAGAATGCTGAAACTACCACACAGTTGCACTCATCTCACACACTAGCAAAGGAATGCTCAAAATTCTCCAAGTGAGGCTTCAACAGTATGTGAACTGTGAACTTCCAGATGTTCAAGATGGATTTAGAAATGGCAGAGGAACCAGAGATCAAATTGCCAGCATCTGCTGGCTCATCAAAAAAGCAAGAGAGCTCCAGAAAAACATCTGCTTTATTGACTTTGCCAAAGACTTTAATTGTGTGGATCACAACAAACTCTGGAAAATTCTTTAAGAGATGGGAATACCAGACCACCTGACCTGCCTCCTGAGAAATATGTATGCAGGTCAAGAAGCAACAGTTAGAACCAGACATGGAATAACAGACTGGTTCCAAATCGGGAAATGAATACATCAAGGCTGTATACTGTTACCCTGCTCATTTAACTTATATGCAGAGTACATCATGCCAGATGCTGGGCTGGATGAAGCACAAACTGGAATCAAGATTGCCAGGAGAAATATCAATAACCTCAGATACGCAGATGACACCACCCTTATGCCAGAAAGCGAAGAAGAACTAAAGAGCCTCTTGATGAAAGTGAAAGAGGGGAGTGAAAAAGTTGGCTTAAAACTCAACCTTCAAAAAACTAAGATCATGGCATCTGGTCCCATCACTTCATGGGAAATAGATGGGAAAACAATGGAAACAGTGTCAGACTTTATTTTGGGGGGCTCCAAAATCACTGCAGATGGTGACTGCAGCCACGAAATTAAAACATGCTTGCTCCTTGGAAGGAAAATTATGACCAACCTAGATAGCATATTAAAAAGCAGAGGCATTACTTTGCCAACAAAGTTCCGTCTAGTCAAGGCTATGGTTTTCCCAATAGTCATGTATGAATGTGAGAGTTGGACTATAAAGAAAGCTGAGCACCGAAGAATTGATGCCTTTGAACTGTGGTGTTGGAGAAGACTCTTGAGAGTCCCTTGGACTGCAAGGAGATCCAACCAGTCCATCCTAAAGGAAATCAGTCCTGAATATTCATTGGAAGGACTGATGCTAAAGCTGAAGCTCCAGTACTTTGGCCACCTGATGGGAAGAACTGACTCATTTGAAAAGACCCTGATGCTGGGAAAGATTGAAGACAGGAGAAGGAGACGACAGAGGATGAGATGGTTGGATGGCATCACCGCCTCAATGGACATGAGTTTGAGTAAACTCTAGGAATTGATGATGGACCGTTCGGAAGCCTGGCATGCTGCAGTTCATGGGGTTGCAAAGAGTTGGACATGACTGAGTGACTGAACTGATTCTCAACCATTATTTTTTCAGAATTTGTGCAGCGTTAGATACAACTGACGGCCTTCCTGACAGTCTCTCCATTTTTGCCTTCCTGGTTTCTTTTTATCACTTTGGTTTTGTTTCTCCCCTGTCTCCTCTCCTTTGGAACACCAATCTTTGGGGCTTTGGCTCTCTCAAGGGCTTCTGCTGTCACTCTTGTTTGAGGAGTTGTGCTATGGTGAAAAGAGGACCAGCTCCACTTGTGATTAGCGCCATTCTAAAAATGTAGGCTTCTGATTAACAAAGAATAACATTTAAAGTTTTTTCATTTGCCTCTTTAAACCCTTGCTCCATGTTCATATATTTTGGACAAAGAAACTGAACACTGTATGCCCTCAAACTCTGTGTTGTTTTTTTCCATTTCCACTCATGCTGCCCTTTACTGAAGTGGCTCCATTCTATCTCTACTCTTCTAAATAATAGTCTTCTATGATCTGCGATGCTGGAAATAATCCATAGTAGTAAACATAGTAGTTTGTCAGTATCCTCTCCATTTGTACTTGTCACTGCCTGGGTAAAATAAAATTATAATATTTATGTAAAGTTCTTATCTCCTCTCTAGAATCTAATTTTCCTAAGAAAAATGATTATTATCTGATGTAAGTCTCCACTAACAGACCCTATATGCCTGTAATGAATAGTTCTTGAGTGATGTAGAGATCAGTTTACCCCAGAATCAATTCAGAATTTGTTTTGCCTCCTTCATGTGAAAAAAAATTTTTTTCTATTTAATTCTGTTCATGCATGTGTACATACTAAGCCATGTCCAACTCTTGTTGACTCTATGGACTATAGCTTGTCAGGCTCCTCTGTCCGTGGGATTCTCCAGGCAAGAATACTGGAGTAGGTTGCCATGCCTTTCTCCAGGGGAACTTCCCTATCCAGAGATCGAACCTGCATCTCTTAAATCTCCTGCATTGGCAGGCAGGTTCTTTACCACTAGTGCCACCTCTTTTTTATTAGCTCCAAATCTCTAAATGTATGTCTTAAGATTCACTTAGTATATTTTTCTTCTCCAAAGTTGTTATCCCCTGACTTTCAAGTAAAATGTCTGGAGCACAGTTAAGTACAGTGCTGCGATTATCTTTCTTGACCTCCAGAGACCAAAGAAAACACCTCCAATTGTTTTTCAAGCTTTGAGATATTTTCATTTTACATTTGTTATTCATGGCTTGATAGAAGTCTCATAATCATTGGGCTTACAGCTCTTGTTCAGGCTAACTGAAAATATTCAACTTCATACTTTCTTGAATTAGATACTAATAAGGAATAGGAGGAGGAGGGAATTCCTACAAACTTCATCTCTGTCCTGAGGGAATCAGAGTTTTTGAGCAAAGATCTTGCAGATCCTTTACTTAGGGATGTATTTGTTTTAAAAACAAGTAAAGTGATTGTTAAACCTCAACATTATTACTTATTTATCCTAGGGTAAGTGCAGAATTATTAAAGTGCTGTCTACCTCTTTTTTTCTTTTTTTCTAAATCTTTTCTGAGGACAGAATCTTTCCTGCTATCCTGGTTTCAAGTAGGCATTTATTGTAGAAAGAAATTCTGGACTAGGTCATAGTTCTGGGTCTTGCCACTTATCGAAGCCTTTGACCTTAATCTAATACTTAATGTCCCTGAAGCTATTTCCTGATCTGTAAAATGACAATAATACCTTACCCTACCACCTTCTTATGGATCTTATCAGGATCAAATTAGAAAGTGTATAATAGCTTAAATTTATCAAGCTTTTACACCAGGTCTTGGGCAGTGCACTAAGTGCTTTACATGGATGATCTCATTTAATCTTCACACCAACCCCGTATTGGAAGTAGTCATTTTACAGGTGAGAGAAATTGAAAACCTTCGCCTAAAATTCTATAGCTACTAAGCAAGAGAATTAGAACTGGAACCTGTCATGCTAATTCTAGAGTTGAGCTCTTAACCAGCACACTCTATTACTGATATCCTTTGTAAACTACAAAATGCCACATAACTGTACAATAGTATTCTTAGTTTGCAAAATAGGTCACTGACCAGTCGTTGGCCTTTACCATCACTGGTCTGGTGACCTCTTGCTATGTGGAGCACACAAATCTTTGCTTCATTTTCCATTCCCTTCCCAAACTTTCCATTACTACTTTTTAGGTATTGATAACTTGGCATAAGTTTTATTTTTAGTGATTTCTCCTTCCAGGGGTTTCACGGATCAGCTGCGGAAGATTTCCAAGGATGCAGGGATGCCCATCCAGGGCCAGCCTTGCTTCTGCAAATACGCGCAGGGGGCCGACAGTGTGGAACCCATGTTCCGGCATCTCAAGAACACCTACTCAGGGCTACAGCTCATTATCGTTATCCTGCCTGGGAAGACGCCAGTGTATGGTAAAGATACCGTATTAAGATTGCATTTTTCCTCAGGTACTCTCTATTCTTTTCGGGGACTTCCCTGGCGATCCAGTGGTTAAAACTTCATGCTCCCAAGGCAGGGGACATGGGTTTGATCCCTAGTCAGAGATCTAAGATCCTGCTTGCCAAAAAAAAAAATTCCTTTTAAAATTATACTAACACATATCCTAAAACTTTCAAACATAAAAATATATTTTATAACTATAGTCTTTAAAGCTATGTATTGTTACTATAAAAAGAGAAATCAGGAGAGCAAACTAAATAGTTCAAGACTCTATGAAAAAAATTTCAGGGAAGGAGGCATTAAAAAACAATAATTAAGAGAATTGTTTATTTAAAATGTCATTGAAATAACTTGAGTATCAGTATAATGTAATGTTAAAAGCACAGGCTCTGGAGTCAGACTCTGTTGCTTAATACCTAGGTATTGCCAGGTATGCTACTTTTGTGGTACTACCTGAATTACTTAACTACACGAAGCCTGGTTTTCCTCTTCTGTGAAATTGGGATACTATAAATATTTAATCCTTAGAAGGTAGTTGTAAGGGTTAAATAAATTTACATATGTAAACAGGGCTTCCCTGGTGGCTGAAATAGTATAAAGAATCTCCCTACAGTGCAGGAGACCCAGGTTCCATACCTGGGTCAGGAAGATCCCCTGGAGAAGTGAATGGCTACCCACTCTAGTATTTTTGCCTGGAGAATTCCATGGACAGAGGAGCCTGGTGGGCTGCACTCAATGGGATCACAAACACTTTTATGTAAACAGGTTTATGATAGCACCTGTGGTATAGTGAATGCTCAGTAAATGTTAGGTATTATTAGTATAAACAAGCTAAAGCTTATAAGAGTAATAAGTTAAAAATAAATCATTTAAACATGCAAAAACACAAAGTATAATTTTCAAATTACTGAATGGACTATAATCATTTAAGCTTAGGATAATAGAATTGACATAAGAAAATTTATTTGACTGCATAAAAATTAAATTTTCTGTATATCACAGATGTATAACTAAAATTAAAAGGAAACCATAGAACGTCAAAAATATTTGCAGCAAATGGAAACAACAAAAGGCTATAGTTTATTATTAAAGTATTTGTATAGATCTGTTATTGTAGTCAAAGGAAAAAATTTTTATATTCTCTTAGATTAATAAATGAAGAAAATAAACCAAAATTTCTCAAGAAAAAAACGGGTAAATATTTGAGAATATGTTGGTTTACACCAATAAAGAAATAAGGAAAAGTACAAATTGATAAAAGGACATTTTTATGCTACTAAATTAGCAAATGTATTTAAATACTATAATACCAAGTGATTGTGAGTATACAGTGAATCTAGTATTTAACATATTGCTGATGACAGTACAAACTGATAGTATCCTTTCATTGAAAGTATAAAAATGTGTTTTCAGTCACCGAGTAAGTATTTCTTATTCCAAAAATATGTTCAAAGGGAAGAATTCATAATATAGAAATACTCTGTGCACAAAATTTTCATAATGATATCTGTGACATTAAGAAACTAAGAACTTGTTTTAAATAGTAAGTTTCTGGTGGTGAAATATTATATAGTGATTAAAAATGATGGTTATAAAAGTCAAAAGATATATTTTAAGTTGTGATAAAATACAGAAAGTATTACCTTGTTTTGTGTCCCTGGATATGTTCCAGTGTCTCCTAGTTTATAGTCTATGGGAACTTGAATAGAATTTGTACCCTACTGTTGTGTGAAAATTGTATAAATCTTCATTGTCTTCAATTGGATCATCATGTTGGATCATGATGCTTTTCAGGTCTATTGTATCCTTTTACTTTTCTGTATATTCATTCTGTTAAATTTTGAGAGTTTGATATTGAAACTCCAATTAAAAATCTTAATTTACCTACCTAGAAACTAATTGTAATATAGTGGAACTATATGTAACTTTGTTCTGTATTTTCCAAGTCTCCTGTAAATGTGCTATCATAGTTCCATAATTTAAAAAATAAAAGAAAAAGGAAAAATATAGAAGGTGTTAAAGAGTTTGTAAATCAAGGAAAGAACAAATAACTGAAAAAGACAAAGGATATAAAAGAAATACAAATGGTCAGTTATCTATGAAAAGAGGCTGGGCCTCATTAGACATTAGAGAAAAGTGAATTAGAATAAATTATTTTCACCAACAATGATAGCCACTTTTGACAAAGATGTGGATAAGTATACCCTCTCATACACTGTTGCTGGATGAGAAAGTTGATATTATCATATCATAGCCTCCACACTGATGTTCTTGCCTGCATTCTCTTTAGTTCACTTTCAGTCTATTTTCTACACTACTTCACTCAGTGGATTCAGTGAGTGATTTTTCTAATAGGTTTTACTTTTTAGAACAGTTTTAGATTTACAGAAAAATTCAGCAGATAATATAGAAAGTTCCTATATACCTTCTTTCCCCTATACACAGCTTTCCCTGTTTTTAACATCTTATGTTAGAGTGGTACATTTAATGAACCAGTATTGATAAATTATTATTAACATATTATCCACAGTTTACATTAAAGTTTACTCTTTGTACAGGTCTGTGAGTTTTGACAAATGCATAATATCATTATCTACTATGACAGTATCAAAGAATAGTTTCACTACTCTAAAAGTCTCCTATGCTCTATTTTACTCATCTCTCCCTCAGTTTCCTCAAACCCTTGCCAATCACTGGTCTTTTTAAGTCTCTGTAGTTTTGCCTTTTCTAAAATGTTGTATAGTTAGAGTTACATGATATGTAACCTTTTCTGAACTGGCTTCTTTCAGTTAGCAATATTTAAGATTCTGTCTTGTCTTTTTGTGACTTGATAAGTCGTTTCCTTTTCATGTTGAATACTACATTGTGTGAGTACTACAGTTTGTTATACATTTACTTATTGGAGGATATCTTGATTTCTTAACAATCTTTGGCAATTATGAATAATGCAGCTGCAAACATTCACATGAGGTTTTTGTGTGGACAGAAGTTTCTAACTCAATTTAGTAAATAAGCAGGGGCACAGTTGCTTTATCAAATGATAAGACTGCCAAGGACAGAAATGGTAAAGACCTAACAGAGGCAAAAGAGGTGGCAAGAATACACAGAAGACCTATATAAAAAGGTCTTAGTGACCGGAATAAGCACAATGGTGTGATCACTCACCTAGAGCCAGACATCCTGGAATGTGAAGTAAAGTGGGCCTTAGGAGGCATTACTACCAACAAAGCTAGTTGAGGTGATGGAATTCCAGCTGGGCTATTTCAAATCCTAAAACATGATGCTGTTAAAGTACTGCACCCAGTATGTCAGCAAATTTGGAAAACCCAGCAGTGGCAACAGGACTGGAAAAGGTCAGTTTTCATCCCAGTCCCAAAGGAGGACAGTGTTAAAGAATGTTCACACTACCAGACAATTGTACTCACTTCCCACGCTAGTAAAGTTATGCTCAAAATCCTTCAAGCTAGATTTCAGCAGTACTTGAATCATGAACTTCCAGATATACAAGCTGGGTTTAGAAAAGGCAGAGGAACCAGAGATCAAATTGCCAACATTTCCTGGATCATAGAGAAAGCAAAGGAATTCTGGAAAAACATCTACTGCTGCTTCATTGACTATACCAAAGCCTTTGACTGTGTGGATCACAACAACCTGTGGAAAATTCTTAAGAAGATGGAAATACCAAACTGTCTTACCTGTCTCTTGAGAAACCTGTATTTGAGTCAAGAAACAGCAATTAGAGCCTTACATGTAACAACTGACTGACTGGCTCAAAATTGGGAAAGGAGTACAACAAGGCTATGTATTGTCACCCTGTTTATTTAACTTATATACAGAGTACATCGTGAAAAATGCTGGGCTGGATGAGTTACAAGCTGTAATCAAGATTGCCAAGAGAAATACCAACAACCTCAGATATGCAGATGATACCCTCTAATGGCAGAAAACAAAGAGGAACTAAATTGCCTCTTGATGAAGGTGAAAGAGGAGAGTGAAAAATCTGGCTTAAAACTCAACATTCAGAAAACTAAGATCATGGCATCCTGTCCCATCACTTCATGACAAATAGATGGGGAAAAGTGAAAGCAGTGACAGATTTTCTCTTCTTGGGCCCCAAAATCATTGCAGATGGCGATTGCAGCCATGAAATTAGAAGACACTTGGAAGGAAAGCTGTGACAAACCTAGACAGCTTATTAATAAAAGCAGAGCCATCATTGCCGATAAAGGTCCATGTAGACAAAGCTATGGTTTTTCCAGTAATCATGTACAGATGTGAGAGTTGAACCATAAAGAAGGGTGAGTGCCGAAGAATTGATGCCTTTGAACTGTGGTGTTGGAGAAGACTCTTGAGAGTCCCTTGGGCAACAAGGAGATCAAACCAGTCAATTAGGAAATCAGCCTTGAATATTCATCAGAAGGACTGATGCTGAAGCTGCAACTCCAATACTTTGGCTACCTGATACAAACAGCCAAATCACTGGGAAAGACCCTGATGCTGGGAAAGACTGAAGGCAAAGGAAGAGGGTGGCAGAAGTTGGATAGCATCACTGACTCATTAGACATGAACTTGGGCAAACTTCAGGAGGTAGTGAGGAACAGGGAGGCCTGATGTTACTGCAGTCCATAGGCTTGCAAAGGGTCAGACACGACTTAGTGACTGAACAATAAGACTGTCAAATTGTCTTCCAAAGTGACAGTACCATTTTATTTTCCCATCAACAATTAATGAGAGTGCCTATTCATTCAGCATTCAGTATCTGACAGTTTTCTGGATTTTAGCAATTCTAATAGGTATGTAGTAGTATCTTGTAATTTTACTTTGAAGTTTGTTAATAATACATACTTGAACACATTCAATTGTGCTCATTTCACATGCTAGCAAGGTAATGCTCAAAATCCTTCAAGCAAAGCTTCAACAGTATGTGAACTGAGAACTTCCTGATGTACAAGATGGATTTAGAAAAGGCAGAGGAACCAGGGATCAAATTGCCAACATCCGTTGGATCATAGAAAAAGCAAGGGAATTCCAGAGAAACAGCTACTCCTGCTTCATTGACTATGCAAAAGCCTTTGACCATGTGGATTACACCAAGCTGTAGAAAATTCTTCAAGAGATGGAAATACCAGACCACCTTACCTGTCTCCTGAGAAACCTGTATGCAGAACACAGAGAAACAGTTTGAACTTGGACATGGAACAATGGACTGCTTCCAAATTGGGAAAGGAGTATGTCAAGGCTGTATGTTGTCACCCTGCTTATTTAACCTATATGCAGAGTACCTATGCAGAATGCCGGGCTGGATGACTCACAAGCTGGAATCAAGATTTCTGGGAGAAGTATCAACAACCTCAGACACAACTTAGCAACTGAACAACAACAATAACACATATTATTGAGCACCAGGACTTCCCTGACAGACCATTGGTTAACATTTTGCACTTCTGCTGCAGGGGGTATGAGTTCAGTCCCTGGTCAGGGAACTAAGATACTGCACATGCGTGGCATGGCCAAAATATGTGTGTGTGAGCACCTTTTCATGTGCTTCTTTGCCATCTGTATATCTTTGATGAAATGTCTGTCCCAGTCTTCTCATTTTTTAATTGATATGTTTGTTCTCTTATTGTTTGGTTTTAAGAGCTCTTTGTATGTTTGGATACAAGTTCTTTATCAGATACCTACTTGGCAAATATTTTCTCCCAGGCTCTGGCTTGTCTTCTGTTAAGCGTGTCTTTCATAAAGCACAAGTTTTAAATTTTAATGAAGTCCAAATTTAAATAATGTCATCAATATATTCTTTCACATATCATTTTTGGTGTTATAGTCTAAGTTTTACTTTGTATAATCTTTTGGTAGTTTTATAGTTTTCTTTTTTACATATAGGTTTATAATCCATTTTTACTTAATTTTTGTGAAAGGTTATAAGGTCATATCTAGATTTTTTTTTTTTCACATGGATTCCAGTGGTTTCAGCACCATTTGTTGGAAAGATTATCTTTCTCCATTAAATTGTCTTTGCTGCTTTGTCAAAGATTGACTATATTTGTGTGAGTCTGTTTCTGGACTCTGTTTTGTTTCATCTGTCTGTGTGTCCATTCGTTTGCTAACACCTCATTGTCTTGATTAATTTAGCTTTGTGATAAATCTTGAAGTCAGGTAGTGTCAGTTCTCTGACTTTATTTTTCTTCTTCCCTGTTGTATTAGCTAATAAGTCTTTTGCCTCTCTATACACACTTTAGAATCAGTTTGTCAATAATCACAAAATAACTTGCTGAGACTTGCTGGGATTACATTGAGTCCGTAGATCAAATTGGGAAGAATTGACATCTTAGAATTGTTATCTTCTATCTTTGAACAAGGAATATCTCTTTGTTCCAAGCTTCTTTGATTTCTTTTATCAGAGTTTTATAGTTTTCCTCATTTAGATTTATATTGAAGTATATATTTTTTGTTTTGTTGTTAGTATAAATGGTATTGCACTTTTAATTTTAAATTTTAGTTTTTCATTTTTAGTACTTAGGAAAACAGTTGATTTTTTGTATATTCACTTTGTATCCTGTAACCTTGCTAAGTCACTTACTTGTTCCAAGAAGCTTTTGTCAATTTTGGGAGTTTTCTGCATAGACAGTCATGTTCTCTGTGAACAAAGGCAGTTTTATTTTTTCCTTCACAGTCTGTATGCTTTTACATCCTTTTCTTTGCGTTAGCTTGGACTTCCAGTATGATGTTCAATAGCAATGGTGAGATGAGACATCCTTACATTGTTCCTGACCTTAGTGGGGAAGCATCTAGTTTTTCTCAGCAATAAACATGAAAGCTATAAACCTTCTAGTTGTTTTTTTATGAAATTAAGGAAGTTCCCCTCTAATCCTAGTTTGCTGAGAGTTTGTATTATGAATGGATGATGGATTTTTTTCTACATGTTTTGATATGATCATATGATTTTTCTATTTTTTCTCTTAATATGACCAGTTTGTTTGTTCAGTCATTCAGTCATGTCTGAGTCTTTGGGACCCCTTGGATTGCAGCTTGCCAGACTCCCCTATCCTTCACCATCTCCTGGAGCTTGCTCAAACTCATGTCCATTGAGTTGGTGATGCCTTCCAACCATCTTGTCCTCTGTCGACTTCTCCTGCCTTCAGTCTTTTCCTAGCATCAGGGTCTTTTCCAATGAGTTGTCCCTTTGCCTCAGGTGGCCAAAGTATTGGAGCTTCAGCTTCATTCCTTCCAATGAATAGTCAGAGTTGATTTCCTTTAGGATTGACTGGTTGCATATAAATGGGATCAGTTACTTTAATTGATTTTCAAATGTTGAACCTGGCTGACCATAGGTTTAACCTTTGTGTGTTGGGACGACTCACAAATCCTGCTATCTGCTCAGTTTTTCTTCTGGTACATTCCATGTAACACTCCATGTAAAAGAGATCACAAACTGGATCTCTGCGTACTAGAGCAGACATTTCTGCTACTCCTTAGCTGTAATCATGAGGACACCCTGCTTTTCCATGACAGTAGGGTAATACCCCTGACACCATCCACCTACAATGTGGGAAACATTGGTTTCATCCCTGGGTTGAAAAGATCCCCTGAAGGAGGGCATAGCAACCCACTCCAGTATTCCTGGGAAACCCCATGGACAGAGGAGCCTGGCGGGCTACAGTCCATGGGATCACAAAGAATTGGACATGACTGAAACAACTGAGCATGCAGGCAACTTGTAGTTTGGGTCTTAGTTGTTGTTTTTTTTTAATCTTCTCCCTTTTTTCTCCCTTTTATGGTTTTAAATGAGCATTTTCTATTATTCTATTTTCTGTCTTCTTTTATGTGAATTATCCTTTTTTGAAACATGTTCGTGGTTTCCCTAAAATTTGCAGTATACATTTACTGGTAATCTAAGTTCGCTTTCAATAATTCTGTACCACTGCACAGATAGTGTATATACCTTGTAACAGAGTATCAGTATTCCCTATTTCTCCCTCCTGTCCCTTCCAATATTGCTGTCATTCCTTTCCATATAATACATTGTTGCTATTATTATTTTGAACAACTATCTGTTAGTTCAATTAAGAATAAGAGTGTAAAATATTTTATTTTTTATTTTTTCCTTCTCTGACCTTTTGTTGTATGTATAGGTCTGGACTTCCAACCTATATAATTTTCCTTCTCTCTAGAAAACATCTTTTATCATTTCTTTCAAGGCAGGTCTACTGTCAACAGATTCCCTTAGTTCTTCTTTGTCAGATTTCCTCTTTATAAAAAAAAATTTATTTATTTATTTTCAACCATGCTGGGTCTTCGTTGCTAGGTGGGCTCTTCTCTAGTTATGGCGAGCGGGAGCTACTCTCTAGTTGTGGCGTGCGGTCTTCTTCCTGCAGAGGCTTCTCTTGTTGCAGCGCGTGGGCGCTAGAGCAGGCTCGGTAGTTGTGGCGCACAGGCTTACTTGCTCTGCAGAACATAGGATCCTTCCAGACCAGGGATCAAACCCATGTCTCCTGCACTGGCAGGCAGATTCTTTACCACTGAGCCACCAGGAAAGCCCCCTTCACTTTAAAAATATATATATTTTCTTATGTTTACTTATGAATCAGTTTATCCACTCACATAGTCTCAACTGTTAAATTGTTCTGGAATTCTTATCTTTCAAAACCAGCACCTTCATAGCCTTCATCCTATTTGTTTTTCTCATAAAAAATCTCATCGATTTGCCACTTTCAGTTTAATATTTGTTTCTTGAGTGCTGCTGCCTGTATTTCAGCCTCTCCTGTAGCCCTCCCTCTTTTGCCAGAACCCTGGAATCTCTAGATTTGTCTCATGTTGGTACAGGTGACATGTTGGTGTAGG
The DNA here is from genome assembly GCF_963930625.1 of Muntiacus reevesi. Taxonomy (NCBI): domain Eukaryota; kingdom Metazoa; phylum Chordata; class Mammalia; order Artiodactyla; family Cervidae; genus Muntiacus; species Muntiacus reevesi. The sequence goes on along the minus strand of NC_089249.1, from coordinate 168,232,402 downwards.
TGATCCCTTCTGTCAGTCAGTCGCTTGGCGTCAGCTTTGGTTTTGGCCCTGCCATGCAGCATGTGGGCACTTAGTTCCCCTACCAGGGATGGAAGCGGTGCCCCCTGCACTGAGTCACTGGACCACCCAGAAAGGCCCTGGTGTCAAATTTTGATGGTAGTTTTCATTCTTTCTGATACACTGTTTTCATAGGATGTTCTTGAATTAACTATTTTTTAACAAGTTTTGGTGTGTATGCATGGTAAAATATACATAACATAAAATTTACCATTTTAACCATCTTAGAGTACACAGTTCAGTGGCGTAAAGTATATTCACAGCACTGTGCAACTATCACTACTGTTCATTTTCAGAACTTTTTCATCATCTCAAACAGAGTTCTGTACCCATTAAACAATAGCTCCCCATTCCCCTACCCACCAACCCCTGGTAGCTTCTATTCTACTTTCTGTCTCTGTGAATTTACCTATTCTAATAACTTGTGTAAATGGAGTTGTGCAATACTTATCCCTTTGTTCTTGGCTTATTTCACTTAGGGTAATGTCCTGGAGGTTTATCTATGTTGTAGTATGTATAAGAATTTTATTCCCCTTTTTTTGTGGTAAAATATATACAAAACATAAAATTTACCATTTTAACAAGTATACAGTTCAGTGACATTAAGTACATTCATGTTGTTGTGCAGCCATCACCACCATCCATCTCCAGAGCTTTTTCATCATCCCTAATTGAAACTCAGCCCTAACTCCCCATCTCTTCTTCCCAACCCCTAAAAACCTGTATTCTACTTTCTGATTATACGAATTTAACTATTCTAGTTACCACATATAAATGGATTATATAGTATTTGACCTTTTGTGATTGTTTATTTCATATAGTATAATGTCCCTCAGGTTAATCCGTGCTAGAGTATGTATCAGAATTTTCTTCCTTTTTAAAGCTGAATAATATTCCATTGCATGTATATCCACATTTTGTTTATCTATTCATCTATCAGTGAGCACTTGGATTACTTCCACCATAATGCTGCTTTGAACATGAGCATACAAGCTCTCTGTTCCAATCCTTCCTTTCCCTTCTTTTGGATCTATTCGCAGAAGTGAAATTGTTGGATTATATGGTAATTCTGTTTTAGTTTCTTGAGCATTTGCCTTACTGTTTTCCATGGAATCTGCACCATTTTACATTCCTATCAGCAATGGACAAGGTTTCAGTTTCTCCATATTCCTGCCAGTACTTGTCATTTATCTTAGCCATCCTGTTGGGTGTGGGGTAGTATCTCATTATGGTTTTGATTTGCATTCTTTAATGATTAGTGATGTGGGATATCTTTTCCTGTGTTTGTTGACCAATTATAGATCTTCTTTGGAGAAATGTCTGTTCAAATCCTTTGCTCATTTTTATTTGGATTGCTTGGGTGTTCTTCGTATTGAGTTACAGGAGTTAGTGTGTGTGGTTTTGTGTGTGTGTGTTGTGTTTTGTTTGTTTGTTCCTGGCCGCACTGCGCAGCTTGTGGGATCTTAGTTCCCCAACCAGGAACTGAGCCCTGGTCCTTGGCAGTGAGAGCTTGGAGTCCTAACCACTGGACTGCCATAGAATTCCCAGGAGTTAGTGTTTAATTGTTCCTGCAGTTAATGGCTTCATCAGTTTCTGCTTCTAATAAGCTGATCTTGACTGTGATTCATTGTATTCACCTGTTTTCGGGGGTGGCAGTTCACTTTGTTACCTCATTTCTCTGATGGATCTAAGACAAAGACAAATCATTGATTTTCAGTTTTGTTCAGCTTTTTCTGTTGTTGTGAGGATGGAAGTGATGACTTCTTATCTTTTATGTGTTAGTGCTATAGCCAGTGTCCAGAGTACTATTTTTAAAGTACAGATCTGATTTTACCACCTTCCCTATACCCCCACTTCACTAGTTTTTCATTGTGCGATTGATAAAATAGACATTTAAGATTATCTTCCAAGGGTTTGCATGTTCTAGTCCATGACTTCTTACCTCTTCAGAATTCATCTTCTTGCTTTATGCTTTTTTCCCTACAGGAACTCTTTGATTACCTCTTTCTTCTACCTGTATTGCTTCTCATAACTCTCTTCCACCCTTCACCAAGTAAACACACATTCCTTTTTAGTGGAGACCTCCCTTCCTTGGGGGAAGCTTTTCCTGACCTCCCTGACAAGGTCAAATTCTCTAACATTTATTGTCTTTTAGCACCTGTTACCACTCCTTTGTGTTATTTCACAGTTGTGATGTTAAATTTAAAATTATTTAACTAATGCCCATTTCTCTGACTAGACTGTAAATTCTATGAGGGCAAAAACAGTGTCTCTCTTGACTTAGCATTGTATCCCCAGAGCTTCACACAGTGCTAGCATGTATCAGATGACTCGATAAATATTTGTTAAATGAATTAATAAATATTTTTGGAGGGTGATTTTTCAGTATCTATAAAGATTCTACCTATAGAGATTTATCCTGAAGCTACAGTTATACAACCAAACAAAAGTAAATATACAAAGATGTTATTCATAATGTTCTTTGAAATAATAGAAATCTATTTGATATATTATTGATGAAATAATAGAAACCTATATTCAGTTCAAAAATATGTCATTGTGTAAATGGTTAGATTGGAAAAGGAAACAGGATAAAGAAAGGGGCAGGATAAAAGCCTTTATACTGTAACACCTCTAATTTCTAAATTAAACTTTGGAGCATAGGATTGAAAGCTATAAATATACTGTGATTATAACTGCATTAAAATAATACAGATGAGAATATTACTGGAAGAAAGTACAATTAAATATTAATAAGGGTTTATGTATGATGTTTTTCTCTGTGGTTTTTCAGTTGTGGTTATAGTATTTCCATGAAGACAAAAATATACTTTCTTAATATATGAAGATAACAATTGGAGGGACTTCCCTGCTGGCCCAGTGGTTAAGACTCTGAACTCCCAATGCAGGGGGCCCAGGTTTGATCCCTGGTCAGGAAACTGGATCCCACATGCTGCAACTAAGACCTGATGCAGTCAAATAAATGAATAAATAAATAAAAAAAAAAAAAAGAAAACAACTGGAAAAATCATCACTAAATGCTTAAGCTGATCTTCAAGGCAGTATACTTTATATTTTAGGACTATCTTTCGTATTTTATAATTGTCTATTTTAGAGCAGAATTTTCAGAAATCCTGGAAACAGTTAATTCAAAAGATCCAGTTTATTTTAATTGGCTAGACATCAGTTTAAAACATTTAAGACAGAAATTATATTACTAATTGCACTCTTGAATGCCCTCAAGACACCAGACATTTATAATGTCAAATAGGGCAATATAGGGAATTCCCTGGTGGTCCAGTGGTTAGGGTCACTTGGCTCTCATTACCAAGGTCGGGGTTCAGTCCCTGGTCGGGGAACTAAAATTGCACAAGCCAAGCTGCGTTGCCAAAAAAAGACAGTGTACTATAAATTTTAATTACATTGTTTTAGTATTGGTATAATTTGGGGTGTCCTGTAATACCGTGATATATTTCACAGGGGAAACATACAATGCAGCGTAATGGTCAGGAAAATTTGACCTTTTTTAACTAGAGGTGTTTGTATTTGTTTCCTAGCGGAGGTGAAACGTGTCGGAGATACACTTTTGGGTATGGCTACACAATGCGTTCAAGTCAAGAATGTAATAAAAACATCCCCTCAAACTCTCTCAAACCTGTGCCTGAAGATAAATGTTAAACTTGGAGGGATCAATAATATTCTTGTACCTCATCAAAGGTAAGATAAGCTAATCACCTAATAAGATATTCATTTTTTCCATTGGTTTTCACACCTTAATTTTTCTATGTATTGCCATACCTAAGACCTATGTAAGAGACAACTTTGATGATTCCTGCTGTGGGAGAGAAGTAGAAGTTTCAGCAAAAAGTAAAGAGTTTTGATTGGCAAAATTTAAGAGACTGCTTTATAAAAAATCCCATTTTCATTTAGTACGCAAAGTTCCTCAGCTCTCGCTAGAAAGTATTGAGAACTTTATTTTTCAGATGCATCCAGCTTGTAAAACTTTTTCATTGTTTGATAGTCACCTTCTTTTTTTGTTTTTGGCTGCGCTGGGTCTTGTCAGGTGGGCTTTCTCTAGTTGCATCGAAGGGGGGCTGCTCTTTGTTGTGATGCTTGGGCTTCTTGCGGTGGCTTCTCGTGCTGCGGAGCGCAGGCTGTGTGTGCCTGGGCTTCAGTAGTTGCAGCACGTGGGCTCCGTCGTTGCAGCTCCCAGGCGGTAGAGTGAAGGCTCGGTAGTTGTTGCACTTGGGCTTAGTTGCTCTGCGATATGTGGAATTTTCGAACCCATGTCCCCTGCTTTGGCAGGTGGATTCTTCTACAGTGCGCCACCAGGGAAGTCCAGTAGTCATCTTCAAGCTGGTGTCATGAGGCTACTCACCTAGAAAGTGAGGGAAGCCTTTCTTCCTCCTTCAGGAACTTCGGGTGGGGTTAGGGGAGAAGTGAAGTGAAGTGAAAGTTGCTCAGTCATGTCCGACTCTTTGCAACCCCATGGACTATACAGTCCATGGAATTCTTCAGACCAGAAGAGTGGGTAGCTGTTCCCTTCTCCAGGGGATCTTCCCAACTCAGGGATCCTCCCACATTGCAAGTGGATTCTTTACCAGCTGAGCCACCAGGGAAGCCCAGGGGTTAGGGGAGGGGACATGTCAATTAAGTAAATCAGATAAATAAGTCATGTCAACTGCTGGGGTCAGTGGGACAACAGATGTTACTGTTAACATCGCCACCTTGTCTAAGAGCTCTTAGGAAGGATGAGACATGATGACCTAGAAATAGGGTGCTGGGGAAGAGACATAATGTTATTTGGAGAATTAAACAATAGGTTTCCTTGTAATAGTTAAAGCAACTAGGGCTCTAAAATGTTAAATGTCTTGTTGACACAAAAGCTCTTTTTTTTCTGTTTTTCCATACTGCCTCTATTTCCCATCCCTATTAAATATAAATGATATTCATAAATAAGATGAATATAGAATGTTATCAAGCCCAAGAACTAAGAGAAATAGCCATTTGACTTTCAAGAATACAATTTTAAAATAAAATGAACCACTAGCCACTTTATGACTATTAAATATATGTTACTCAAATTTTATACTTTTGTTTAAGGGCAGGGAAGTAGTAGACTCCCTTAATCCCTTCTAGTGTGGTTTAATGATTCTTTATCTCCTTTCAAGATTACATTGGCTTAAAATGTAAGTAGATTAAAGAAAAGTCAAGTCAAGTCACTCAGTCGTGCATGACTCTTTGAGACCCCATGGACTATAGCCTATCAGGCTCCTCTGTCCATGGGATTTTCCAGGCAAGAGTACTGGAGTGGGTTGCCATTTCCTTCTCCAGGGGATCTTCCCTACCCAGGGATCGAACCTGGGTCTCCAGCATTGCAGATAGACGCTTTACCATCTGAACCACCAGGAAACCCAGATTAAAGAAAGGTTGATTTAAATTGATGGATTAATGTGAGGAAATTTTGTCATTTTATGCCTATTATGAAGAATGCTAGCAGCAACTGCCCTTTACAACCACCAGCACAGCTGCTTAAGGCAGAAATTGTCTAAAAAGGATCTTCTCTGTGCTGTGCCAACAACTTGCAGTTGTGCTGCCCTAGTGTGAAACAAATAAAAGCATAATGAAAAATTTATCTAACTCTTGTTAAAAATGTGTTTAAGACCTTCTGTGTTCCAGCAACCAGTGATCTTTTTGGGAGCAGATGTCACTCATCCGCCAGCTGGTGATGGGAAGAAGCCTTCTATTGCTGCTGTGAGTATTGGGCAGGTTTATCTTATCTCAAGTTTACTTGAAGATCAACATTTTGGTTTTAACTTTCTGAATTTTAATGACATTTTCTTTGGCATAAGCTTTTGTAAATATGTATAAAGTTTTAAAAATACATTTGTAAAAAAATAATAATAAAAAAATAAAAATACATTTGTGAAGTTTTACAGATATATGTATCTTTATGTAGATCTATCCAGAACCAACTTTCAAATGTTGTTTGGATTTTTTAAAAGAATGATTATTCTCTATTTCGGAGGCTGCAGTTTCCATATATATCTATTAGATCAAGTTTATTAATTGTATTACTCAACTCTTCCGTGTCCTACACAGAAATTTGTCTGTCTGGCCTCTCCATAATTGCATATTTTCAGTTACTTTTTATAATTCAAAGAGTTTATGTATTTCAGTCTTGTCTTTGTTACAGAAAGATGCATCACATACAAGTTTGGTGCATTGCTTTTTTTTTTTTTTTTCAGTATAAAATATCCTTCACCTTTGTCCAGATTAATACTTTGCACTTGAATTCTTTAACACTGCTCCTCTTAACATCTGCCTCTTCTATCTCTTGCCTACCTTTATTTATTTTTTAATTTTCATTTTTAGTTGTTCTGGGTCTTCGTTGTTGCAAAGGCTTTTCTCTAGTTGCAGTGAGTGGGGGCTACTCGCTAATTGCAATGCATGCTCTGCAACAGACAACAATATTAAGACACAGAAAGAAAAAATTAAGATAGCTATTCTCAAAACCAGTATTAACTTCTCCAGTGACCAGATACAAAGCATAAATACAACACAATAAGACTGAGTATAGAGTCAGGCCTTTTTATCTAGGGCATTGCAGTAAGAGAGGAAAAATTCTTTTAAAATTTAGGAAGCATAACAGTTCTTAAAGTGAAAGTGAAAGAAAGTGAAAGTCACTAGGTCATGTCTGACTCTTTACAATCCATGGAATTCTCCAGGCCAGAATACTGGAGCCGGTGGCTGTTCCCTTCTCCAGGGGATCTTCACCAACCCAGTGATTGAACCCAGGTCTCCCACATTGCCGATGAATTCTTTACCAGCTGAGCCACCAGGGAAGCCTGAGAATGCTGGAGTGGCTAGCCTACCCTTCTTCAGGGGATCTTCCCTACTGAGAATCGAACCAGGGTCTCCTGCATTGCATATGGATTCTTTACCAACTGAGCTATCAGGGAAGCCCCCCAAAAAGGATGCCAAAATCATCTGAGTATGACTTTTGGGGTGGTTTGCTAAACTGTAAGAGAAATCAGGTGTTTGAATGGTGGTGGTTTAGTTGCTAAATCGTGTCTGACTCTTGGAGACCCCATGGACTGTAGCCTGCCAGGCTTCTCTGTCCATGAAATTTTCTAGGCAAGAATACTGGAGTGGGTTGCCATTTCCTTCTCCAGGGGATCTTCCCCATCCAGGGATCGAACCTGGGTCTCCTGCATTGTAGGAGGATTCTTTACCAACTGAGCTACCAGGGAAGCACAGGTGTTTGAATGAATCGTCTTTTTTACTTTTCTTCTTCCTCTTCTTCTCTTTATATACATCTTTTTGTCTTTCTATCTTTACTAATATTTAGGTTTACCAGCAACATCTGTAAACTAGAATTAAATTGTTAAATGTAAAGTGCAGCCTACTTAGAGGAAAATAGTTTTCAACCCTAGACTGGGTCTTTTTTTCTGTTCTTCACTGGAATTGTCTGTTTTCATTACTTTCAAAATGAACAGTGATTGTTAAAGTTATAGTAAAATACACATTTAAATGAAGTCTAGGTACTTTTTTTCCAACTTTTTATGGTAAAATTCATATTCATACACTTTTGATTACCTTAATTTCTATTTTTTTCTTTACTTCTTCCAACCTAGGTTGTAGGTAGTATGGATGCTCACCCAAGCAGATACTGTGCCACCGTCAGAGTTCAGAGACCCCGACAGGAGATCATCCAGGACCTCGCCTCCATGGTCCGAGAACTTCTCATTCAGTTTTATAAGTCAACTCGGTTCAAGCCTACTCGTATCATCTTCTATCGGGATGGTGTTTCAGAGGGGCAGTTCAGGCAGGTTGGTTGCCTGGGATTCTCCCATACTGTGGTTACGTCAGGTACTGTATTTATAATGTAGTGTCTAGTTCTGAAGTTAGAAGCCTTAATTAAGTTGAAAGCTCCTACAGGCAAATTTTGACCCTTCTTTAGATTTTCCCTTTTAAAGTGTTTATTGCGGATGTGTAAGCCTTGATCGCTAAGACCACGCTCTGGTAGCAGTCAGGATGAAATAGAGAAGTATAGTTAGCTATAAGTTAATGAGTTAAGAAACTGAGTCTAAATCAGTATCTTACTTTGAAGTTTGTATAAAACAACTGACTCTATCAAATCTTCCCATTTCATATTCTCTAGGTATTATATTATGAACTCCTAGCAATTCGAGAAGCCTGCATCAGTTTGGAGAAAGACTATCAACCTGGAATAACCTACATTGTAGTTCAGAAGAGACACCACACTCGACTGTTTTGTGCTGATAGAACTGAAAGGGTAATCTTGCATCTGTTGGAACACTTTTTGTCTCAAGCAAAGGTTATATCGTGTGGTTCATAGAGCACTTAACAAAGGCTCTTTGCCAACAGCAGGATTTCTAACATATGGTAGTAGGTTACAACGAAACAGCTTGATTATGAGTATAGAAGCATCAAAACAGGATAATTTTTTTAACCTCCTAGAATTTCTAGGAGCACTCCAAATGTTCAGAATCCCACTGTATGTTTTTGTTGCTGTGAAGAACCTTAGAGTTGTTTTTTTTTTTAGAGTTTTAACATTATTCTTTTTATTCATATTTTCCCTCAATGTTCAGAAGAAAAAAGTTACATCCTAGTTTCAAAATCTCTTGTAAAAATTAATTTTACATATGAGGGACATTCTAGAGTGATTAGTGAAAATTTATGCAAGCTAACTTTCATTTCCAGTGCTTTGCCTCCATCTTTCAAACCTTAGAGCAGAGAAATCTGAGAATTGCAAGGGTTAGTGTCCTCTTGGGGAGGGGGATCGTTAGAAAAGACTGAGAAAGCGAGGAGTGTGTCTTGTCTTTGGTATATATTTTGATACCTGGTCTTTGATTGCAGTCATTGTATAACTTTGAGCAAATAACTTAAAATCTCTGTGCCTGTTTTTTTCTAAACAAATTTTGGATAGCATTAATATTTGCCTTATTTTGGGTTTTTGAAAGAATTTTTAAAAATTAAAACATGTTAATATACTTAGAATGGTGCTTGGCACATGCCGAGCATTCAGTGGAAGTTAACTAGTTGTAGGATGGTGGTGATGGTGGTTGTGATGGAGAAAGAGGGCATGATGACAGGCACTGTTCTGGTTCTTTTTTATAAGTTTAACTCATTTAGTCCTCACAAACAACACTATGAGGTACTTTATTATTATTATCCCCATTTTTCACAGGAGGAAACTGTGGCACATGGAGGTTAAATAACCTTCCAAGGTTACAAAGCTAGTAATGGGTAGAGCTGGGACTCAAATTAGGCAATCTTTTTAGGCAGTCTGGCTCCAGGGTGCTCTTAATACTGTCCTTTACCACATCTCTCCTAACAGTAATGGTAGTTTTATTTTGGCCTCCATGTTGTTCAAGTCCTTTGCCGCAAATTACTAGCTACATTTCTATACCTAGGAAACCAAAGCTTTCTTCAGAACTTGGATTAGGAAAATCTAAGTTAGATTTAAAGATTTCTTGCAACTGGTGTTTAATCGTGCCTTTCCTTCATTTATTTGCTTCTCTTTCACCTTTGCTTTCAGTACCTCCTAATCATAATAGATGAGAGATAATTATAAATGAGGAAATAGGCACAGCATTTATAATAGGAATTATAGATGAGGAAAGGAAAACACTGTGTCCTAGATTTCATGACTAGAAACTTGGTGGTGCTGTGATACAAACCCAGGCATTCTGCTGCCCCTGTAAATAGAGTAAAGCTTTTTATGTATGTATTAATTAGGAGATCTGTGTGTTAAGAATAGGCATAATTTAGTAAAATTATGAACTATTTCCTTTGTTTTGTGACTTGGTGAAGTCTAGCTGGCTGCCCCACAAGGCTGTAACTCAAGCCCCCACCTGGGTGGGGGGGGGTCCCTCACACAGCAGAAGGAATATCTGAGTCAGTAAGATAGTTTCTGATTTGTTAGCCTTATAAACCTCCACTTATAATTAATGATTTTAAACGTGTTAGGGATAAGGAGGTAGAGGTAAGTATATATATGCATTTTAAATTGTTTTGTTAGGAGCCTTTCATTATCAGGAATCTGTACCTGTTTCATTCACATCATGTATTAGAGACAATCATGGTGTCTGTTTCCTTCTAAGATGTTGAAACTGCTAATATGAAATAAAAGATACAGGGCCTTTGTAGTCATTTCCCTGTTTGACTGTCAGTTCTGGCCTTTACTGTTGCTACTGGGAAAGTTACTTTATATTCCTGAGCCATAGTTTGCCCCAAAATGGGAATAATGCTTAACTTGCAGGATTATCAGAATTAGAAATAACGTATGGAAAATCCTGACATATAAATAACTACCAAATGGTGACTCTATTGATGTTGTTGTCAGCATCCTTTCACTCTAAAAATATAGGGTTCCCTGAGAAAAATGCTAATTTTCATAAGAATTACACATTCAGAGAACCTGCTGTGCATGGATGTTATAATTGGAGCACTTAAAGTTACTTCCTAAAAAAATTTTTTAAGTCTTCAACCATATTGGGATCAACTACCAGCTAAGCATCCGTAGAGATGAATAAAACTTTGTTAATCAGCTCTCACTTTAGCAACTTTTAAGAATAGGAACTAGGACTAGAATAAGGTCTGCTCTTAATGCCTTCTCAAGTATTATTTCAAGCTGGAAGTAGTGAAGCATGGGATCAGCCTGTGTTTTTATATCTTTTTACGAGTGCCTTCAGATACATTCTTTACCTTTGTCTTGTTTGTTTAAATTTTGACCAAATGAATCTAGGTCGGAAGAAGTGGCAATATCCCAGCTGGAACAACGGTCGACACAGACATTACACACCCGTATGAGTTTGACTTTTACCTCTGTAGTCATGCTGGGATACAGGTAAGCCCAGACTTTGTGTGAAGTGATTCAGTTCAGGAGCTTCCATTCTTCTGCATCTCAGAAAAAGGAGAAAGAAATATTCTCTTTCGCACTTCAGATTGTTTCCATCTGAAGTTAGATGAAACTCTCAGTAACTAAATCGTATCCCCTTTTTCACATTAAGAAGGACTTATTTCTATGAAAATACCAGAATAAGAGTAGTTTAATAGAAGTCATCTCCCGGAACTGGGTCTTTAATTTAATGTAACCTGATTGTTCCTTTGATGTATTCTTTTTGATAATAATACATAATTTGATACATACATAATAATTTGATAATAATACAAAGTTTTCATAAAAAACTTTGATGTTTATTGGCAGATATTGAGCATGTGAGAGAGTTTAGTTGTAGAATTACAAACTTTTAAGTTTCAGTTAAATAACTTTTTAAGTCTTCTTATTTTCAGAAAATCTTTTTGTCAATTTGTTAGCTATACTTAGTAGCACATAAGCTGTAATTCAGTGCTTCTCAAACTGTTCAGCAACAGAGAGTGAATCCATATTCCCACGATGTCTGAGAGATTGTAGCCCTAAACTATGTTAGTTTACTTGCTATTAATTAAAATAGAAACTTCAGGAAGGTACACCTAACTGAATATCTTAAAGCTTTATATGTTCCACATACAATAACCCCAGTTTCACTCTTGGGGCTTTAAAATTATTGTCCCATTCATTTATATATGTCCTTATATCTGCTCCTCTTTACAATCAGTGTGCTACATTTTTTTTTTTTTAGTGGGGTACATTTTTATGGTGGGTGGTAACAGCCAAAAAAACAAAGTTAAAAGTGCCTTCTGAGCTAATATCTGTATCATTTGAGTACATATTTTAACCTTCTATTTCCCTCCATGTATCCGAACACTACTGCTGTAACTTCTTAATAAATATAACAAAGGGGAGAAAAAGATTCTCTGTTCATGTAAATTTTAGAAATGCTGATTTAAAAAGTGGGGGTTTTTTTTTTGTTTTGTTTTGTTTTTTTACTTTAGAACTTTTGGATGCTATTCACATGCAAATGGTTATTATGAATTTTCAAGACTGGAGTATATCTCCAATGTATTTAACCAGAAGCTTTAGGGACCAGTATTTTTGAGGGGACACCAAATTGAAAATTCACTCTAGTCAGCAAATAACCAGGAATATTTCACAGGGACCAAAGACCATTCTTTACATGTCTTCCCAGATTTATTAGAATTTCAAACTTCACTGAGATCAAAAAGAGGAGTCTTGGGACGTCCTTGGCAGTCCAGTGGTTAAGACTCCATGCTCCCACTGCAGTGGGCGCAGATCTGATCCCTGCTTGGGGAACTAAGGCCCCCCGTGCTGCAGAGCATGTCCACAAAGGAAAAGAATGTTCCCTCCATTTCCACGTTGTTGGGAGTTTTCATTATAAATGGATGGTGGATTTTGTCAAACGCTTTTTCTGCCTCTATTGAAATGATCATATGATTTTTATCCTTAATTTTGTTAATGTGGTCAAATCACATTGACTGATTTGCAGATATTGATCCATCCTCACAACCTAGAATAAATCTGGGCTTCCCTGGTGACTCAGACTATAAAAAAAAATCTGCCCACAATGTGGGAGACCTAGGTTCAATCCCTGGGTTGGAGAGATCCCCTAGAGAAGGGAACAGCTACCCACTCCAGTATTCTTGCCTGGAGAATTCTATGGACAGAGGATCCTGGCAGGCTAATAGGGTAGCAAAGAGTTGAACACAACTGAGTGACTTTCACTTTCAATCATGGTTTATGATCCTTTTAATGTATTGTTGAATTTTATTTGCTAATATTTTGTTGAGGATTTTTGTATCTGTGCTCATCAGGGATATTGACTTGTAATTCTTTTGTTGAGACATCCTTGTCTGGTTTTGGTAGAAGGGTGATGCTAGCTAACTCTGTAAAATGAGTTTAGAAGAGTTTCCTCCTCTTTTATTTTTTGGAATTTTGAGGAGGATTGGTGTTAATTCTTCCTTGAATGTTTAGTAAAATTGACCAGGAAAACTATCTGGTCCTGGACTTTAATTTGTTGGGAGATTTTTGATTACTAGTCATCAAAATCACTTTGATTCAATCACTAGTAATCAATCTGTTCAGATTTTCTATTTTCTGCTCCATCATGATTCTATTTCTAACCCATCCTCCATATTACTGCTGACATTATTGATACTTTATAAACCCCCAGTCTTTATCACACCTAAAATCTTTCCTAAACAAAGCTGTGCAGTGCTTTCCCTGCTGCCTACAGATAAAAGTTCAAATTCCTAAGCATATCATTCAGTCTCATTCCAGGTGTTCATTGCAATTTCATTCTCCCCCGCCCCGGCATGGCTTCATATTCTCTTCATCTTAGTCTCTTCATCTTAGTCGATTAGCTGTTCCCTAAATCTGCCATGGAGTTGTATGCCCCCTGTGTTTTGTTAAGGCTGTTCATTCTCTCTCGTGTCTGCTCAGCCCACCCACCCCCAAAAGGCCAAATATCCCTCATTCCCCTCTTGGTGAAGAACCTTCAGGGCTCACTCTCACAATTACTTCCTTTGGTTTTCTTATACAGGACCAAGTACCAGTAATACTGTAACCACTTATTGGTTCTGTAATTGTAGATGCTCTGTTTGCGTTACTCCTCTACTGAATTATGTTTTCCAAGAGAGGACGAACTTTTGGCTTTGCTTGCTTTGTTTTTCTTTGCAATTCGCAGTCTGTAGCATAGTAACTAACATATAGGTGCTCAGTTAAATGTTCTGGGTTTTAAAAAGCACATAACATACAATGTATCGTTGTAGCTATTTTTCAAGTGTATAGTTCTGTGGCATTAAGTAATTCACATCATTGTGGAGCCATACCACCTTCTATCTCTGGAACTTTTTCACTTTCCCAGACACTCTGTACTCATTAAATACTAACTCCCTGTAGCTCAGCTGGTAAAGAATCCACCTGCAATGTAGGACACCCATTTCCATTCCTGAGTTGGGAGCATCCACTGGAGAAGGGATAGGCTACCCACTCCAGTATTCTTGGGCTTCCCTGGTGGCTCAGCTGGTAAAGAATCCACCTGCAGTGTGGGAGACCTAGCTTCAGTCCCTGGGTTGGAAAAATCCCCTGGAGAAGAGAAAGGCTACCCACTCCATAGTGGAATTCTACTGGAGAATTCCATGGACTGTATGGTCCATGGGTCGCAAAGAGTCAGACACAACTGAGCAACTTTCACTTTCAGTTTTCCCCATTCCTACCTCCCTCCAACCCATGATGATCACCATTCTACTTTCTGTCTCCTGTGAATTTCACTGTTCCAGGTACCTCATATAAATGAATTGTACAATATTTGTACTTTTGTGACTAGTTTTAGAATAACATCATGAAGGTTTAAGGCTTCCCAGGTGACGCAGTGGTAAAGATTCGCCTACCAGTGCAGGAGACACAAGAGATGCGGGTTCAATCCCTGGATCAGGAAGATTCCCCTGGAGAAGGAAATGGCAACCCATTCCAATATTCTTGCCTGGAAAATCCCATGGACAGAGGAGTTTGGCGGGCTACAGTCATTGGGGTCACAAAGAGTGGGACATGACTGAGCATACACATACACACATGTTAAGAACATAAAGCTTTAGAAACAGAAAAGTTGACCTTTATCACTTAAATATAAAGGACTGTGCCTTGGAAACATCAGGTTTCATCCATGTTACAGTATGTGGCAGATTTTTCTTCCTTTTTCAGACTGAATAGTATTCCATTATCTATCTATCTATCTATCTATATATATATATATATACACACACACTAGCCTTTATTTTATTATTATTTTTAAAATTTATATATTTGTTACTTTTTATCTTTTTGGCCACACCATGCAGCATGTGGGATCTTAGTTCCCAGACCAGGGATTGAACCCGTGCCCCCTGCATTGGAAGCATGGAGCCTTAACCACTGGACCACCTGGGAAACCCCACACACTACCCTTTATTATACATTCAGCCATCAGTAGGTACTTGAATTGTGTCCACCTCCTAGCTATTGAGAGTGATGCTGCTTTGAACCCAGGTGTGCAAAGATCTGTCCGAGTCCCTGTTTTTACTTCTTTTGGATATATATCCAGAATCAGCTAAATGTGGTTTTTTTTCCCACTGGATTATTAAACTAGTATTTTGTTAATGTACAAAACTATGGTAAATATTTTTTTAGAAGTTTAGAAATCAGCAGACTATTCCATTGCCTCCTATAGGGTACCAGCCGACCTTCACACTATCATGTTTTATGGGATGATAACTGCTTTACTGCAGATGAACTTCAGCTGCTAACTTACCAGCTCTGCCACACTTACGTGCGCTGTACACGATCTGTTTCTATACCTGCACCAGCGTATTATGCTCACCTGGTGGCATTTAGAGCCAGATATCATCTCGTGGACAAAGAACATGACAGGTAATATAGAAGCGTAACAAGCACAGATTCTCACCCAAATCCAAATATGCTCTGTGTGTTAGGTTTTTCTTGGGAAATGTCTTTTAAGTGTTTATGTGTAAGTGAGCATATATGTGCCTCTCTGTTTGCCATAAAGTACTGCCACTTAGGATTAACATTCCACAGGCCATTAAAAGAGTCAATGAGTCAAATAAAAAGCACTGCTAGAACTAATTGTCCAAGGTGAGGTTTCCTTTTAAGATGTGCAGTCTAGGCTTATTAGTAATAGTGTGATGTAGTGATTTTGTTGCTTTACCACATTAATTCAGGGGAGAGATTATTGGCAATAAAAATGATATATTCAGACAAAATTGTAGGATGTCTTGGATTTGCTTCTAAATAATCCTGGGGAGGTGAGAAAAGTAAAACAGAATTGGCCTTGAGTTCATAATTATTGAAACTAGATGACAGACATGTCAGAGTTCATTACACTGGCCTCTTTTTAATTTTTAAAAATTTTCTACAAATAATATTCTTCAGAATTATTACATCAGAATAGGGTTTGGTTTTGTGCTCATTGCCACTTTTCTTACAGTGCTGAAGGAAGTCACGTTTCAGGACAGAGCAATGGACGAGATCCACAAGCTCTTGCCAAGGCTGTACAGATTCACCAAGATACCTTACGCACAATGTACTTTGCTTAAAAAGTCTAAGAATATTCTCTGAGAGGAAGAACTGGAAAATGAATCGACATACAACTTACGTTTCCAGTGGAGTCAGCTGGGTGAGGATGCCTCCAGCCATACAGAAACCAACACTGTTTGGGGGCCAGGGTCTGATCTTTATGTTGATACAGGAAGATTGTTTACTTCATCAAGGAACACAGCACCATTATGCAATATGAAACCAGCCAACTGCTTTTTTGTGCGGTCTCCTGTAGGAAGTATCGCGGTTGTTTTGTTTTCACTTTCTTGTAGTCTAACCCTTTTAATGCCTTTACCTCAAGTTGCTTGGCAGCACAACTCTTTGCAAAAAAAAAAAAGTAAAGAAAAAGTAAATGATTTTTTTTTAAAAACTACACCTATATGAATAATCAAAGTGATTGTTCACAATGATGTGTGCAAAAAAATTAATGTGCATTCATGTATTCTTGTAAAAGTTATCTGTATATTTTACATATATACATGCATACTGCATATGCATATATATCTGGATCTACACTGATAGTAGATATATATGTATCTCTGTATATATTTTATAGTTCATTCCATCGGGGAACCGTCTTTCCCTTTTATTATTCTCCCACCGCCACTTTCATTTTTCTCTCTACCTCCCTTGCCTTTATCACCTACATTTTTTTCCCCTGATGCTACCAGTGACATTCAAATATTCATGTATCTGGTTCATTTGAATATGAAGCATGGCAAACTAGATTTTTATTTTGCACACCCTACTCCTATCTCTTGTCTCATACACAATTTTGAGTCCTCAACTCTTGGTATTGCTTTCCTAAGAAACACAATTATTTTATATATACATACATATATAAAATATGGTTTTGTGAGAGTGAATGTCTGCCCCCTCCAGCCCTCAACTTACATTTGCCATTTGTGCAATGTGTACATAAGCAGTAGCACCAAAACTATTCTTTTCCTTTAGTGAATTTGTTAAAGCTGCTATTTAAAAAAAAAAAACAAAAAACTTGTCAAAAGTTGTAACTCTCTCTATAAGTGATGCTACTATTCTAAAGTCTTCTGTTTCTATGTGTTATACATGGAACTCCCTTAAAGGTTTTATAAAGGGTAAATGTTTTACATGATTGAAATCGTGTAGGGTTGAGGTCTCTGAAATTGTGTAGAGAGAAGGGGTTGTTGAGGTTTCTTTTAATTTTTTTGCTAGTTTACTTGCTGCCTCTCATACCTTAATGTGATTTTCATATATATATTTTTATATATATGTGTTGTATATATAAACATATATGTATGTGTTTTGAAGTATAGCTTCCTTTTCTTTTATATTTATTAGAATAGTGCTTTAATAATTATAGAATTGTATTGGCAACATCTTTTATAGAAATATAATCATGTTTATTTTAAGACCTGACAATTTATTTTGCTCTCCTTTAGTGCAATAAGCAGTTTTAAAAGAAAGCTGTGTCTGTTTCACATCTTTACCACAAATTGTGGGAGAAACAGGCACCTCCATAATTTTAAAAGGGCAAAGTAATATAGCCTTAATTTCAGAAGGAAAGTTTTATAATTTTCAAGTTTAAAGCATGTCTTATAAAAATCATTATGAAAATGAAGGAAGTTAAATTTCCTAAATGAGTCTTGACCTTGAATATTAGAAATAAAGTTGAAGAACTTTGATTTAATTAATGACAATGACTAGCTTAAGATATAGAAGACATGTAAATTTTTGAAAATAGCTCGTGTTTATTGAAGAATCATACTGGTGAGGTGCCAGTTTTCATTTACTAAAATGAGTCAGGAAAATATAAAATGATATTTTTAAAACTTTATTTGCTAATTCATCACTAGTGTAACTTTCCTTTTAAAATTAGGGAGATGGTGACAAAGGAAGTTAGGACTTTGATCATTAGAAATAAGTTAAATCACTGAAATGTTGAAAAACTTTTTTGCAGAACTTTTGTTTTATTAACTTCACTTTAAGATATTAAAAAATACTATAAAGCTGTCAAAACCGAGTTTATCAGTAACCTTGGATTCAAGGGAGCTTTGCACTTTGTAACTCATGAAAATTGCATTTAAATTTTTTTTGCACTGGTTCAGAGTGTAGATATTACAGATTGTTTCCAGTGGGCATTGTTGTTAACCTTTCAGAATTCCATCTGCACATGAAGACAAATGGATTAGCTCTTTAGTTTCTCTCTTACCTATTATCCACATAATGCCAATTTACTGTATTTTGAGCCTAAAATCTGAGCCCATGTCCTCCAACAGGTATGAAATCTTTTGTCCCCCTGCCAGAAAACTAAGAAAGTACTGTATTTTGTATGTTTATTATATTGAAGTTGCTGAGATGCAATTTACAACACTGTTTCAAAGCTCTTTACATAAGGTAATGTTTGTGTAGTATATACATTTTTCTCCCAACCATCTCTCCTCCTCCAAAAAATGTCTATAAAGGTTGTGTTTTTTTTTACATTGAAATTTCACTGAATATAATCCAGAACATAGAAAGGAGAAGGAAATAGCATATCTTAGATGGTAAACACCTGATGGCGTATGTTTGCTCAGTATGAGTAAAACATCTTCCTTTATCAGTGGGAGTTTCACAGAGTCATGTGGGAGACTTTAGGGCCTAGGGAAGAACTGTAGATAATTTTCCCCTGTTTACCTGCTTTAACTAATTTCAGTCACCTAATCTCACATGTGCTAAAGTAAAGCCCACAATTTAAATCTATCTAGAAGGACTTTTACAGAGGAAAAAAAATTTTTTTAACATAAAGCTTTACCTTTGAAATGAGTTCTTTATAGGGTGCTCTTAGAGTTTCAACATTGCTAGTTTAAAGTTGGTTAACTTGAAAGAATATGTATAGTATATTTCTATTTTGCTTACTAACAAATTGGTGTATCAAACTTAATTATAAGAAACTTTGTGCTTAGAATTTTAAGATAAAAGACTAAATGGCACATATTTTTTGAAATTTGTTTTAATTGTTATTGTACTTCTGGTGTAGAATCACTGATCTTTTTTATTTAAAAAAAGAAGAAGAAAAAGGTTGTTTTGAGTTTAAATGGTCATGAAACTCAACAGTGACCTTTCTGTTCCTGCCCTTGCTCACTAAGTATACAGTGAATGCTAAATTTCTCTCTGCTGTTTTCTGTGATATATGAGTGACTTTAACATGTCAGTCCCAGCAACTGGTGTTAATAGATCTTCATGTGAAGAAGAATTGGGAGCTTAATGTATATTCTGGATGGCAAATATGTAAAGTGCAGATACATGTTTTATATTACAGTATCAAGTTAATGGCATTGAGGACCATGCATTTATAATACTGTAGCTGCTATATTTATTTAATGAAGTAGAGTCTGACAGTTACTGCACTAAACAGTAAGGAGATGAGCAGGATTCAAGGCTAGTGTTAAACTTTTTTTTTTCCTAAATAAGATTTAAGAACATGAAATATCAAGATAACAAAGGGTGCTGCCAATTTAGGTTCAATTTAATGTCAGGATACTCTTTCTTTGTTTTAGAAATGTGGATTTTTACTTTAGGAGTTTTGGAAAAGGGTACCTCAGCCTCCTTAGTACTGGTTTTTGGCTTATTTTCACAGACGTACAGATGCCCTTTATTTTTTTCTTAATGTTTACCTTTTAACACATTTCTCAGAAAAAGTATTTGTCTATGAAAATCTTCCTGGTTATAACCTATTAATTTATTTATCTTCCTTGAAGAGAGTCTAGGTGGGATTCTAGTAGGAGTATACTGGGTGTTTTAGAAGGCACTTGATAAAGATTCATCTCTTCCTTCTAGCATGGAGACTCCTAGCCTTCTAAACACCTACACTAGTTTTCCAAACTATAATAGGTTCTCTAATGACCCACCACTGCCTAAAGTTTACTTATATATTCTTTTTTTTTTTTTTTTTTTTTTTTTTTTTGTGTTTTTATTTTACTTATATATTCTTTAATGGATTTTAGTATGACAGACCTCATGACAGACTTAGTCATGACAGACTTAAGCTATGTCTAGGAAAATAAAAGCTGCGTTGCCGTTCCTTAGAAATGATTGGCAGAGGATCTCAATGTTTAAGGAAAAGGTGAACACTCAGAATGCCAGTAATAAATCTGAAGGATCTATTTCTGATGAATTATAGACTAGGAATTAGAGACTTACCCAAGAAACTTTGTGGGTGTTTGAGTCAGAGGCCAACATGAATTTACCATAGGTAGTGATTTTTATGAAATTCATGAAGCTAGCCACTTGGATTCAGCTAGAATATTTTGTAGTCTTGCTATTAAAACTTGATAGTGATGTTTTTCCAAGAGGCTTAACTGATAGGTCTGCGAAAATTTTATTCAGTATCATTAAACCTGGTTTAAATATTTATTTTAACTCATCCTCTTAGCTGTTTTTCTATTGAATACTTTTTAAAGACAAGTTGCCGCTATCAGTAACTCGCTACTTAAATTATCTTTTATGAGCTATCGGTCAAGCTGTAAAAAGATGCCATTGGACTGGTATCTTTATTTTGGCTTTTTTAATCCTTTTCATTCTTTTTGAGAATTCATCTTAAAGCTTCAATAATAATACTTGGGAGACTTTATACCAAGTGAGACCTTTGTGAGTGGCAGTATAACTCTGACTCTAGAGTCTGTTTGTATTTTCCTTTTCTCTCATTTGATCACATAATGCACTTTGTGATTCTATAGGAGGCAAAAAACAAGCAAAGAATAATGTGTAAAATCAATACATAGATGGAAAAGTGAGAATTTTCTCCAAAAAAATCATTAAAAAAATTACTACTTATACTGAGAACATTTTTGATCAGTGGCAATACCAGAAATGATACTGTGATTAGTGAAACCTAAGCTGACTCACAAGAAGAAAAATTCAGTCTCTCTCTCTCTCTCTCTCTCTCTCTCTCTCTCTCTCTCTATATATATATATATATAGCCTCAAAGGGGAAAATATTTTTTACTTTTTCCTGCTTTTAAAAGTGGTACATTTCAGTTTATAGTTTTCCATGTTGATCAAAATAATTTCTTTTAACTTAGATACAGTGGTCAGAGCTTGTGCTAATATTGTCTACTACTAGTTGAATTTTATTTTTCTTTACCCATCAAAGATAGTGCTCTATATTTTTACATTGTTGTAAGAATATTTTGCTCTTGAAGTATGGAAACTAAAGATTAATTTGAATTAATGATAGAAGGTTAATAAATTTCATATGGAGGGTTGAGATTTACCAATGAGAAGCCCTCTTGAAGTATCAGGTAGCCCACAGAATGACAAAATTAAGATGCTATTGAATCATCCATCCAGCCATTGGTCTCCCTTCCTTTTTGAAATCAATATCTGAGGTAACCAAGCTCTAATGTTATATCTATGTTAGGGTATCATTAAAGCAAAGATGTTCTTCAGGGTAGATGCTGAATTAAATTTTTAAATCATTTTTTTAAAGCAAGGCGGTTCTTAGAAAGTGCCTTTTCAGAAGATGGTGCTGTAGACTTTTATTTTTCAAATAGCATGAGGCTAAAAATTTAAAAGATAAATTATTTTAGAACTCCAAGAGTATGACCGTTTCATATAAATAATGTTATTTGTTGTCCTGAATCTGGTCCAAGGGAACCAAATAAAGCTTTTATTCAGTAAAGTATCTAAGTAAATGCTCACCAAATGTATTTTGTAGGTTTAAAAACACAGTTTTTAACAAAATTAACCCTTTCAGTTCTCAGCTGTGTTGAAGGTAATCTATATGGCACATAAAACAGAAAGTTTGCTTAACTTTTTAGCAAGGGTACGAGTATAGTAGTAAACCCCCAAAGTCAGTGGTAATTTGCCAGAAATTATGTCATAGGCTACCTTCTCCCCCTCCAGCATATTGACCCTTTTGTAAATATCTATTGGTGGCCTTTTCTAATTACTCTTTATTAAAGAAGACTGCATATAAAGATAGAGCCAACTCACCAAGGAAACAGGAAAAGTAAAATGATTATTTCTCTATCTTTAGGGAAATTTTTTCTCTTTCAGGCAGCAAGATATATTCTAAATGTCTCCCTCTTTTTTTCTAGCATAGATGAAAAATGATGACAGTGCATCTATACGATTGGTTAATTAGAAATAGAACATGTAAAAATTAGGCTTTGGAGGAAATAAGTAAAAGGAAGGCTAATAGCAGAATTATCCCTACTGGTTGGAAATTTAGTAGTCTATCAGAAAGCAGTCTTCCCCTGAACTAGAAGGAGTAAGCAGCAGTAAATGATCACGGACCAGTTCTTGCTTGTGAACGTGGTGAGCACTCTTCCAGAACAGAATAGACTTAAAAAACAGACAAAAGAACTCCACACCTCAGTAACCTTGTATGCTGCATTATGTAATAATGATAGTGAAATTGTATTGATTGTTTGGAGTGTACTATGTCTGTCTGCAATATACATGCACATTAAACTTTTTCATTTTTTATAATGTCATAATAGCAATTATGGGTTTATTTTTTTAATATTAATTTTTCTATTGTGATGTTTGTATTTATTGACAATTTGTGCGCAACTTTTATATTTTGCTTAGATAATTGGTTTTAAGGTATTTTATTTTTATAGATGTTTCTAGCTTTTCCTCTTTCTTTGTAATATCAGTGAAGATAAGATGGAATGTTAACATACCAATCAAACTACTAATTCCATAAACTCTAGAGTTTGGATTTTTACCAATAAACCATTAACACTATTTTCTAACTTAGAATATTTAATGTTGTTTATATAGTGGGCATTAAAAAAGACAGTCTTTAGACAGATTTCTAAATGTGGAGGGGAAGTGGAACTTTCTTTATAAGTTAGATTTCCTTTCCTTAAGTAGCAAACTAACAGACTGGATTGATTTCACCTGATCTGCAGATTGGGGCCAGCTTGTTACAGTTGTTTTTCTAACTTCAGCTACAGTTGAAACTGCTTAAATGGTTACATCATTCAGCATTAGGATTATGATACCATTTTTTTAGACCTGGAAAACAAATAGCAAATGATCCAGAAGTCAGTGATTTGAAATGGGGTGTCCCCTCCCCTGCCATAATTACATTATATGGAAAATTTGCTACCCTGATCTTTTTCCTACTGCACTTTTAAAATTGTTTTGACCCTATCATAAAGTTGTTTCTTCTTCTTCAAGAAGAAACAGAGTTTAAGTAGCTAAACCTAAGATAAAGTCTGATTAATACTGCATTTCAACTAGTTAAACATTTAAGTAATAATTATGAATTTGAACTAATTGGAGGACAGTTAAAAGTATCATTATACAATATTAATTTCAAGTATAATATAGTCACTTTAGTTTCCTAGTGAATCAGTTCAGTTCAGTCACTCAGTCATGTCCAACTCTTTGTGACCCCATGGATGAAGAGATCAAGATTATTTGTTTTGACATTAACTTTTTATAAAGGTACATGAAAAAAGTGAATTCTCTTAAACAGGTAAAACATTTCCATTGTATTTTTACACAGTGAATTTCCTTGGTAAGTCATTTTTTTTCTGTAAGAGATCAAAAGATAAACTTGATCCCATCCTCTGAGCTTTAAATTCTAAATTATCAGGGTTTAATGTATGACATTTTGCCATACTATATTCTTTCACTGAGAGGGGTAAATGAGAAAGTTTCAAGTAATTATAATCAGAAAAATGTTATTTTTATATTATGTGAAACAATAATTTTAAATGAATCAGCATGTGATTTCATATAGATGTTAGTTATATCACTTTCCCCCACATTTTTGCCAGTTTCAGTGGGTTTTTAAATATTCATAATACACTAAGCTACTTTCTTTACCCTGATATCAAGTAGTAATTGAAGGCTGGTATTCTGATTATAGGAATTTGTTGATACTAAAAACTAAATATGTTTTGAGCAATCAGATATCTTTTTGTTGCAAGTATATGCTCCCCTCTTAAGGATATTTATTGTGGTCATAATGTTAATAGTTTTATTCATTATGCTTCAACACTGCCCCAGGTTGGCAGGCATATAATTCTTGTAGGCCAATATTTTTAAGGCAGCTTTGAGTAGAAGTCCTCCTTTGTTTTCTTTTTTTCCTTCCAAAAGCTCTTAGGAACCTGACATATAGAGCTTATTTCGCTCTTTATGGTAGGCTCCATAAATCAGGGTACCTAGAATCAGTGCTGAATTACCATGCTGAAGTACTGGGTGACGTGTTCAAGCTCACAGTCACCTCTTAGAGCTGTCATGAATAGTCTTATGTGAGTAGGAAACAGATAGGAATATTGGTCATTAGAACTTTGCTTTTTTGTGTGATGTTTTATTTCTAAAAATTGATTATATGCAAATCTACAATGTTATGTTTTAAGTTTAAGATGCTGTGCCAGAGACTAGAGAAGGAGATTACTCTGGTATTTAATGCCTAAAACTTTCCAGCTTTATTTACTTCATGGCTTTAGTTGGAAGGACAAACAAAATCCTTTAATTTGGCCCTTTATTTTTAGAACCAAAGAAGGAAGAACTTTTCTACAAAAAATGTTGCAGGTGTGATAGGAGATCTTTGTGAAGAAATGGGCTAGTGGGTTTGTAAGAGTATGTAGCAAGGGGGGATATGAGGAAAAGGAAAAGGTTTCTTTGCTGGAATCCTTTTGGACAGAAACCTTAAATTGTTTGATACTTGTCTAGTTCTCATAGCCACATTGTAAAAGAGGAACTCTTGTTATTTGAACCTAAGAAAGTGTCTCTGTAAACTAAATGTATTTTATGTTGTTTGTTGTCCCAGATCTAAAGGTACATCTATCTTCATTATAGACGTTGATTCTGAATTGTAATTTTAAAATGAAGTATTTTTCTTAAATAGAGCCACGGCACTGCTATCAAAAAGCTTCTCCAGCTTTTCCCTTTATATAGAAAATGCAAAACAGAACCGTCCCAGACAAGATAGTCTTTCCTGTAAAAACAAAGTATTTTTTGATAAAAAATTTGGGGAAAACACTGGTAGGCTGTGATGAAGAGGGAATTTTGCCTAACATAGACAGTCCAGCCAGGTGGGTACAGTTTGATCCCAGGGAGTTTAACAAGAGGAACCTTTGGTAGCAGGTAAACGTTTGGTTTTGGTAGCAACAGGCTTGGATCTCTGGTGGTGATTAACGGCGAATACCTCCCTGTTTCACAGAAAGGGAATGATCTCACACTGTTGATGATGATCCTGCACGTGCTGTTTTTCTAATTCAGAAATCAGGTCTAGCAAGCACTAACCAAAATCTAATACTTTGTCCCCGTAAGATTCTTAAAAAGTTTTCCAGGAGCTCTCTCATTTCTTAGCCCAGAGTACAACCCTTCTCCTCTTTAAAAAAGAAAGAATAAGGATTTAGAGGCAGTTTATATAGAATTCTACTTTGAGTAAATGTCTTTAAAATAATTTGGAAAGCAAGATCACATGCCACAAGTTATGGCTTGATTGAGAGAGACTCTGAATACTATTTTCGTGTTTGGGTTCTAAAGTTTTTTCTTTGACATACCATTCTTTGATTTACTTGAGTGCCATCATTCTGTTTTGGGATGTTGTCAGTGTTTTATGCCATGTATGAATCGTGCAGTTCTTCTCTCTCCTCCCCCTTACACACACACACAAACACACACACACTATTCAAAGGGGGAGGGATAAAAGAAAAAAGATAATAAGAATCATTAGAATGTAACTTTAGTTAATAATGATAGAGAGAAATCTTAACTTGGTTAAATGAGAATTAAGATTGAAAGTGTTAGTGCTGCAGCTATTCTCTCTATCCATAAAGGTTTTTGCTACCTGTAGAGTGATAATGTGTACAGAATATGTATCTGAAATAGGCTGTTATAGCAAAGTAATAGAGAAAATTATTCTTGAAAGTAACATTTCAGTTTTTTGCAACAGTGATGCCCATATTCTTAAGGAAAATTAATGTAGCTTCTGGTTTTAATGAATCAGACTCTGATTTAAACATCAGGAGATTTGTAACTGATTCTGACATGTCATCTTAAATATATAAAAATTATATTAAATGAATACTTAAGACTATTATGTCCTCTTAATTTGCATATTATTTCAGACCTTAGTTCTGTAGATATATCTCTCACCTATATGCCTCTTAGTGTGTGCAGAGTTCCATATTAAAATTTTTTTAATTCATTTTGTAGTCAAATCTGAACTATAAAGGAGAAAGCAAAATAAATTTCAAATACCAGAACTTTTAGAAGATCACAACTGGAAAAAGATGGTTGAGAACCTGTTGCCTTTGAGGGTAGTGAAAGTGTTCGTCACTCAGTCGGGTCCGACTCTGCACCCCCATGGACTGTAGCCCACCAGCCTCCTCTGTCCATGGAATTCTCCAGCTGAGAATACTGGAGTGGGTAACCGTTCCCTTCCCCAGGGAATCTTAAAGGCCTCTGAAACTTGTGCTAAGACTTGGAGTTTAGTCAGCTCTACCACTAATTTGCTCTGTGTCCTTAAGGCATTTCCCTTAATCTCTTTGTGCCTAGGTTCTTGTAAAATGGTATTGATAATACCTGCCCTCACCTCCCTCACAACGTAGTTCTAAAAATAGGATGATGTTTGCGACAGTGCTTGAGTTCTCGAAAAGAAAAGCGATTCAGAGGTTCAAGATGAAAGAATATTGTTGTATGAAGTGTTCATTTCCAGTTTGCCCCTAAGAAAGTATCTTTAGTTACCACCCTGGATAATTTTACCAAACAAAGGTAAGAGAAACTGAGGCTTTATCATGGTATGGTGTTCGCCTCCAAACGTATCCTGTTCCCTTTCTCCCCTGCTAACTGTCGCACAGGTTGAATTTTTCTTTATGATCATTTTTGGGAAAAGCGCAACTCCAAAAACCAGACTCCTTATAGTGGTGCTATGGCAGCTGTGATTGTATTTTGAGTTAGTTAATGTGATGAAACCATCAGATAATCAAAAATTAACTAACTTTGCCTTTTGCCTTCAGGCATTTTTGCTGTGGATTGGCATCAGAGGCTGTTGTACAAACCAGATAGTTATCCATTTGTTATCCCTTTGTTTCTTGAAGGTTTTTTTGTACCTTTTTTTGGAGTAGGGGGTTAGGTTTTAAGAAGGAAAGTGTGCTGCTTTCACTTAACACTTCACAGAGTTGACCTTGCTTTCCAATCACCATGTACCTGTAAAAAATCATATTAAAAGGGTTTTTTCTTCATTTAAGTTAAGTTCTAGTATCTGCCGGTGATTTTAGGCAGCCTGTTGGTGCCTGACCCAGTTATCTTTATGGATTGTGGGCAGAACCTTACATTTTTACAGACTTGCCCACTTTCCTGGGGGGAAGGGGCTCCTGTTTCTAGGAAAAAAACAAAGGGCATATCACCACAGGTTGTATAAGCAATTCCTTTGCTTGTTTGTTTTGTTAAGAAATAAAGGATGCATTTGAGGTACACAGGGTATGAATGCATTCAACATTTATTTTCTGTCTCTAGAGATGCTGATCTCCCCTTCCTGCAGGCAGTTTGAGCTTTTAGCTCATCACTAACATGGGTGATATCTGCCTTAGTTTTATAGGATAATAAAAATCACAAGTACTGAAAAGTTGGGGAGGTTCATGCTTGGAAAATGAACAAAAAAAATCCGCCTTGCTGGGTGAGATGGCTGAGAACATTGGATATTTCAGGAATACTTTTCAACAGTTTTTGCTATAATGTGTAGCTTTAATATCTGTCTTCAGTTATAGACCCATGAAAGTATTGCTGTATCTTGTGAATAAAGATCATTCTTGTGGACTCTATGGATGCATTCACAGGCCGTGGGAAGCAGTGGTGTGTGTGTGTCCGTGTGTGTGTAAATATTCTATGTTTATAACACTGTGTATTACATAAGTTTATATAGAAAAAATGTGTTTCTTTAATGTTTTGGGGGACTAAAATTGTAATATAACCATTCCAGTGTAATCCGACCAGTCACTCTAGAGAACATTTATACTACACACAGATACACACCCCTAAAGCGTGGCTAACTGCTCCCACTTTAGATAATTGCTGCTTTTTTTAAAACCCAAAATAATGGAGGAAGAAATAGCACTCTTTTTAAAGGGGCTTTTCTGAAAAGTAAAATGTAAATATAGGACATGTGGGGAGGGTGGGGCCACCTGCAGATGTCCTGCAGATGGACAAATAGCCTTTTAAATTTTACTTTTTAACCATCTTAACCGTGTGTGCCTATTTGTACTGCAGATGTGAAATATTTGGGGGGGTTAATATCAGTATGTTTTGAAACTGAATTATTACATAAAATCAGAGTAACCTCTTTCTCCATCCTCCTTTTCCACACTGACTATTCTTGCCAAATATTTCTACCGAAACCAAGTTTCAGCATGGTAAAACGATGGACACTCAAACCTCCTTCTTCATCTTCCCTAATCCTGTCTTACGCCCAGTCCGGCCTTATATTTTTTTGTTGGCTTTTCATAAGTAAGAACAATTTACTGTAGTTTAGAGACTGCAGAATTTCAAAATGTTTATAAGCCTTCCTTTGTTAATGTTCGGTTACACAGTCACATTAGTTAAAACAGTGGAGTCAGTGGAGTGAGTCTGAGTTCGTAATATGCTGTAAGATAAAATCTTGACTGATATTAAACTTGACGGCTGCATTTTATTAAGAGGAAATTGGATTATATGGTGGGTGGGAGCTAATCTATGATATATATGTAATCACTGTATAATTAGAAACACCAAATGTTGAGTCCTATCACTGTGTACTTGGGGGCCAGGCTTTGGATATGGTTGTCATTTTAATTCCTTGAAGACTGTATGTCATTAAGACGAGCAGAAGGCAAATAAAGTTTTTAAACAAAAATGCTTTGGGGGGGTATTTAAATTATGATCCCCCCCAAAAATCTTTACTACAAAAAACCTTAAGGTTGAGATTGAGACGCTTCAAGCCGCTTTTTAAGCAGTTCAGTCACTTACAATATTTTATGTTAAAGAAATTGTCATAATTCTTTCTGAGCCAAACTGTCACTAAAGTGTCCTGTGACAGAACCACTCCTCTTTTTTCTGCCATTCTGTGTATTGGAAGAGTTCTATGTTGTATTTGTTTTTAATCCTTGATTTTAAAATATTAATGGTTTTAGTGTTGCTTAGCATCAGTTTGAAGTGTAACTTTCACTAATAACTGCAATAAAAAGAAAAGCTTTGCTCCAAACTTTCTGTTGGCGTGTGTTCATCATTACTGCACTTCATACTTGGGAGTTAGTTGTGAAAGAGTAAAAAGAATTTAGGCTTTAAGGATCATAAAGTCCTGGATTCTAGACAAGTTCTTTGATGCTTCTAAATAATAGTAGGGCTGTTGGGATATTCAATGAGTTAATAGTTGGAAAGTACTTAGTAGTGCTGGGCATGCAGGTGGAACTCAGGGTTTAAAGAGGTTCTCCCTGGGGACTTTCCCAATGGTCCGGTGGCTAAGACTGTGCTTCCACTGCAAGGGGCACTCAGGTTTGATCCCTGGTCAGGGAAGTTATGCATGTCAAAAAAAAAGAAAAAACAACTCTTATGGGTTTGGGGCTCCATAGTGGGGAAATAAAGTGATGTAAAATACAATTAAAAAACTTTCTCCCCCATCTAAATAAGACATTGAGTCTCTTAGACTCTCCTTCCTTTACTTAAATAACAGACACTGGGTGGGGTGGAAAGAGGAGTAAGTAAGAAGTCAGGCTTGCAAACTGCCAAACGGTGAAAGAACTCAAGAATAGGTAGGAAAAACAGAAACAGAAATGAATTGGAGAAATCTTCACAGGCCCAGAAGTGGATACACAGCCCAGGTGTGATATGCAAGACAACACTGGACTAAAATTTTGAAAAACAGCTCTCAACAGTCACGACTGCATGACCTCAGCTATATTACTTCTGATTTCATAATTGAAGTTAATAGACTAAACTCAGAGGTCTCAAGTTGGCCACCAGTTTCAGTCTGCAAATAATTTTTGTTCGGTGTTGAAAACATTTTTATTGGTTGCTAACATTTAAAAGCTGGTGATGAAGAGAGAAGCCTGGTGTGCTGTAGTCTATGGGGTCGCAGAGTCAGACACAACTGAGCGACTGAACTGACTGAACGTTTAAAAAATCAGAAGATCTCATAAAAATCCCTTCATCAGTTTCACTATTGCTTCAGAGCCCCTTCACAGCTGCCACGAGGGGAAGCTGAGGAGTGGCTGACGCCTTTGGATGGAGCGGACTCCACAGCCCCCATCGCTCTTTGCCCAGGCTGCATGGGGCAAATGTTTGACTCAAAAGAACCCTAGCAGGACCTGAGGCCTCCAACCAAGCAGGAATCCCTGTAAGAATGAGCTCCTTACCTAGAAGGAACTCATTACTTTGAAGGATTCCAACCTAAATACTAACGATTTGTCCCTTCTTTATCTGTTTACCCTATTTATGTTCTCCAGAACATCAGAGAATTCAGTCTGATGCCATCTTGCTATTATGTATCCTGCACCCCAGGCTTCCCCCACCTCCATGTCCCCAGACTCTGTGCAACCCTAACAGTACAGTTTGTGTTCTTGAAGGATCTTGTTACTGATGCTGAAGAGGCACTGGTTATCTTAACTAGCATGCTGATGGGCTGAATTTTTTTAACTATATGTGTTAGCTGTTAAGTTTGACAAATAGAAGAGAATCACTCTAATGTCAGTCTTGCCCCATAACCACTGATACAAGTTCAGAAAACATCAATAACTATACCCAGATTCATACACTTAAATGGGGGAAATATGTGTAACAGTGATGCTAAGGCATGCTCTGATAAGTCAAGCTGTAGTAAACATAGTTAAAAAGTGAAAATGTAGTCACGCAGTTGTGTCCAACTCTTTGCGACCTCATGGACTGTAGCCCTCCAGACTCCTCTGTCCATGGAATTCTCCAGGCAAGAATACTGGAGTGGGTAGCCGTTCCCTTCTCCAGGGGATCTTCCTGACCCAGGGTTTGAACCCGAGTCTCCTGCCTTGCAGGCAGATGCAGATTCTTTATCATCCGAGCCACCAGAGAAGCCTGGTAGCATACACAATTGTACCAGAAAATCATGATGGTTATCTCGGCAGACAGTAATCAACCAATTGCTCTGACTGATTAATAAGACACGCTGAACTGGACGCAGAACAAGTCACCAATTCTATTACAATCCAGCTGTTTGAAACTTTCTTCAGAGAAAAGAGTGCTCAGAGCACTACAGTAAGACATACAGAAGTGAAGTGGTCGTCTAAGGAAAATTCCAAGGTGGTTTTTTTCATTTTTGGAAGGGGGCAGTACATCTTGAACTCTTAAGTTCTCATAGTTTCCATGTTTCAGTCCTTTGCTCATTTGACAAATTCTTTGGCTGCTGAGACTTGCACAGCTTGCAGCTGCTTTAAGGAAATTAATTAGATTGACCTGTCAGTGCCAAGAGAGGACAGGATCATTTTTACAATGTTTGATAAAATATTTCTATCATAAAGGACTGGAATCTTTAGTTTTTATCTGTTGAAAAAAAGATGGCTATTTTCCTACCTTGTCACTTTTGTTACTTCTATGATTTCTACAATCTATAAAGATCTTTGCAATGCCTTTGTAGAGCAGCGCTTTTCTTATACTATTCTCCATTAAAATATTTTCCTTTAAGAATAATCCTTGGGTTCACTTATTTAAAAAGAAAAGCAGACATATTCATGGCTTATGAATTATGAAACTTTATATGATTTATTCTCAGCTGAAACAAATTAATAGACTTTTTTGCTAACTGACCTCAGAAACAGCCCAGTTCAAAGGTACTTGCAACTGCTAACTGTACAGTATTACTCTTTACTGCAACATAAAGTACTCTTTACTGGTAGATGGAATTTGCACATTATGTTGCAAAAACTAAAAACCAAAAACATCAGAATAGTGTTGATGCTTTACTAAACAGGATTTCAGTCATAACCGTTATTTGGATGGTTTTCATTTGTTTTTTGTGTTTTTGTTTTGTTTTGTTTTTTGCTGTACTGGGTCTCTGTTGCTGCATAGGCTTTTCTCTAGTTGCATTGCAAGAGCTTCTCATTGAGGAGGCTTCTCGTATTGTGGCACACAGGGTCCAGGGTGTGTGGGCTTCAATAGTTGTAGCACATAGGTTCAGTAGTTGTGGTTCCCTGGCTCTAGAGAACAGGGACTTAGCTGCTATGTGGCATGTGGGCTCTTCCCAGACCAGGGGTCAAACCCACGTCTCCTGCATTGCAGGCAGGTTCTTTCCCATCTGAGCCACCAGGGAAGCCCCACTTGTAATATTTTTATACAAATGTAAAATTAAGGTTGCCGAACCGTTTTATTAGTTTAACTTTTCTAATTTATTTTTGTCCTCTTACAAAGATTTTAGGCTATAAAATTTGCCATTTGTGGTATTCTCTTGAATAGTACTTTTTACTGTATTGGAAGATGTGTTTTAAATCTTTAATTAAAAAGTATCACTAGTATCTATGTTAAGACCGTTTAAAGGAGCGACAGCGCGACTCTCTGGTGGCCGAGTGTCCTCTGTGGTGCCTGAGAGGGACAGGCTCTGCTCCTCCAAACACCAGTGGTCAGACCCAGGCATATCTCAGTGTTTCTCCAGGACTGACCACCTCTAGGATGGTGTGTGGGATACAGGCTGTTCACCTAACACGCAGCCACCATTCTGGATTCAAGGTTGCAACTCTCCACTGGACTGGTGAGAGGGTTGTCAGCGCTTTGCCCCTAGGCCTACTTCCAGCAGCATATTTGAGTCCTTGCTCTGGGATGGGCTGGTTTCACCCTCCCTCTTCACAGTCACTGGGGCATTGGACTAGTTGTGACTATGTTCCAGCGGAGGCATCACAGGAAGCTGCCACTGCAGGCTTTTGGGCCCTCAACTTTCACATTTGCAGGGCTTTGTCATTTCAACCATCATGGTGTGGGCATCTATAAAGTCATGGCTATGCTATGGAACCCCTGACCTTTTAGACTTAATACCTTGAGAACTGATTGTACACCTCCTGCCTCTGCTCTGTCATGCTCTTCAGTTCAACAATAAGAAGGCAATAACAGATAAAAGTCCATTAGTGAGACAAATCTCCTCTGAATCACCTGATTTTTTTTCAACCTGGTTATTTTGTAACTTTTAAAAATGTATTATTTATTTATTGGCAGCACTGGGTCTTTGTTGCTGTGATCAGGCTTTCTCTAGTTACATTGCATGAGCGTCTGATTTCAGTGGCTTCTCTTGTGGAGTGTGGGCTCAGTAGTGGCACATGGGCTTAGTTACTCCGTGGCATGTGGGATCTACCCGAACCAGGGGTTGAACCAGTGTCCCATGCTTTGGCAGGCAGATTATTAACCACTGGACCAAAACCTGGTGATTTTTTTTTTAAGTGTCTCTTTTTTACAGAAAAATGTATTTATTTGGCCACATTGGGTCTTAGTTGCAGAACATAGAATCTTCGTTGCCTCATGCGGAATCTGTTGTGGTGCGTGGACTCTCTAGTTACAGCACATGGGCTCAGCAATCGTGGTGTGTGGGCTCAGTTGCCTGAGGCCTGTAGGATCTTAGTTCCCCAATCAGGGATTGAACCCATATCCCCTGCGTTGCAAGGTGAATTCTTTACCACTGGACCATCACAGAGGTCTTCCTGCTTGTTTTTAGACTATAATCTTTGAAGAAAGATTTGAGGGGAATTGTAACCAAGAAATGGTCTGTACGCTGGGGAGTTATTGGGGTATCTCTCAGCTTCTCATAAGACTCACAGTATAACTAAAGGTTACATATGAGCCTTTGCCTTTTAATTTATCAAACTTTTAAAGGGAATTCAGCTTTATTACTCTCAGTATCTGATCAGCCTTCAATACTTGTCCTAGGATGGTAGAGAAACAGAAAGACGGTTAATTCAAGAGTAAAGACTTCCTCCAACTAATAAAAATAAATGGAAGAAAAAGTAAAAAATAATAATAAAATTTTAAAAAAAAAGAGTAAAGACTTTGCAAAAGTTAGGCAGTGTTTAGTTTTTGCAAACTTCCCAGCCCTGTTCAGTTGATACTAGTTACTGATAGTTACATGTCCAAGGGAAATTTTAAAATTAGAAATGCTGATATTTCACATTACTGATTTCTAAATCCTAGGAAGAAGAGCCTGGAGATTTTCTGAATACTCTGAATATATAGAAGTTTCATGTAGGGAGAAGGTCCCTTTAGATATGTTTCAAATTGTTACAGATGATAAACCAAGACTTAATCCTCAAATGTGTTTACTTGCCCTAAAATAATCTGTCCCCCAATATAAAATTATAAGTAGTAAGTTGTTGTTCCCTCACTGTAGGAATCTCTAATGTGAAGATGAATTCGATGATGATAGTCTTTTTTTTTAATATTTATTTATTTATTTATATCACTGAACCAGTCTTATTCAAGGCAGACATGACTTGGTAGTTGCCGGTAGCATGTGGGGTCTTAGTTCCCCAGTCAGGGATTGAACCTGCATAGCTCCCATTGCAAGGCAGGTTCTTAACCACTGGACCACCAGGGAAGTACCCCAATAAAGTCTTTTTTAAAAAAATTGCTGTATAATAAAAATATATTGTACTCCAAAAAAAGACCCTTTTGGTATTAGTTTGAAAATCTGCAGAAATCTTCTCATGTAACTAAATTGTTGTTGCTTGAAAAACATTTTCACAAAGTTCTAACTTTTCTAAAATAGAAATTTCCAGAGGGATGATGAGAGTTTAATAGTAACATACAACTTTGCTGTCATTTGCCAAGATTAATAAACTATTTAGGACTTAACTTTGATTATCTATATAAAATAGAAAAACGGTAAACAGTTAAACAGTGGGGGAGGGGGATCTCCAAATTTGTACTTTGTTTTTCCACTTAAAAGGGTAAAAAGGCTGAAATAGAACCACTTTTAAGATGTTACATTTTACATTTTCTGCATATTGGAAATAACCTGATATTTTAGCATGCCTCCAAACAGAAAAGGATGAATAAAATCATCATTCATCCTCTGAATTGTCTTTATTTTTCCCTTAGATTTAAATTTAATCGAAAACAACCTCACATCAAGACTAAAATAGGAACTACTATTTTGTTAGAAATTGTCCTCTTGAAAGAAAAATGAAAATAATTTATCTGAACCCTTTCCAGTTAAAAAGTAATTAATAATCATGGAGAAATAATCCAGTATTTCATTAGTTTGTAATATCTACAGCCATCAAGAAGGACAATAACGTATTTCAGTAGGAAAGACTTGGGAGATGGAGAACCAAGTAATCTGCCTCTAGACACTGGAAGTGCACTCTGAAGAAAGATAAGGGAGAAGGGAATGGCAACCCACTCCGGTATTCTTGCCTGGAGAATCCCATAGACAGAGGAGGCTGGCGGGCTACAGTCCATGGGGTTCCAAGAGTCAGACGCCACTTAGCGACTAAACCACCAGAGAAAGACTACCCTCAATTTGACAGCAAGTGACAACTGTCCTTAAGATTTATTTTTTCTCCCCCTATAGAAAAAGAAAACACTTGGGAAATGAAAATAATAAATGTTCTATTCAAATGTATAAATATATTTTGTGTTTTTTCTTTCAGTCTATTTTTCTATACATGCAGAGGGATAGCTATAGCATTTATATATGTGGGATATATTGTTATTGCTTTGTAACCTTTTTCAGTTAATATGTTTTCATGTAATTAGAACTAGGAAGATCTTTAAACTTTTTTAACTTTGATATTAGAATATAACTGATTAACAATATGTGATAGTTTCAGGCAGACAGCAAAGGGATCCAGCCATACACATCCATGTATCTATGTCCCCCAAATGCCCCTCCCAGCCAGGCTGCCACATGACATTGAGCAGAGCTCCCTGGGCCCTACAGAAGGTCCTTACTGAAAACTAGAAAAGCCTTTTTAATGCCTACGTGATCATATTCTATGCTATGGTTAAACATTGTTTATCCAGACTCCCATGATCAGCCTTTAACTTGTTGCCAATTTTTTGCTATTATAAATTAATGTTGTGATTAAAAAAAGAAAGATAAGGCTCAGGGAACAACACACTAAGTAAGCTGTGCAAATACACACCTCCAAGGCAGGTAATACAAGTATAACTTCAGTAACTAGATGTGGGGATGGATACCTTATCAAGATATTTTTCATATTAGAATAAGATCAGCTGACAAAGTATTAATTGAGGGACTTTTAAACATGGTCCTCTTTTGAGAAAAAGTATACACTCTGAGGGTCTTAGTCATTGGAATTCACTAAGTAAGGTAATATATGACATTTACTGGGAGGAGAAAATTGAGAAGAATAGAGAAGATACATACCATAACAGATTTTGAGGAAAAAAAAAAAAAAACACAGCTTGTTATGACCAAGCACCAAGTACATCTCAATCACTTAAAGAAGTTATGAGTTCATAGTCTTCCGCTTCATGTTTTTGTCTCCACATTAAAAAAAAAAGTTTCTTGCTTCCTTGTTTAACATCTCTAGGATCCTTTTTAATTCATGAGAATTCTGTATGGATAGAAACGATCCTTAAGTCTGAAGAGAGAAAGCAGCCAACTGAAGAAGATGACAACTAGACACACAGCAGTCACGGACATGATCTTCCTCCTCACAATGTTCGTACGAGAGGTGGCAGCTGTGTTTAAGAGCACCATTCCCAGGGCGAGGCACATATAAAACAGAGAAATGATGGACATTTCTGCTACATACTGAAAGATATACATGTCATGAATATAATGTGTCTGTCCTGTGTGAGTTCTGCTTTCAGCAAACGGGGCTCCTCGTATGTGAATCCACATTCCACCAGATAACATCAAGATCACAAAACAGAGAGCTAAAACTGCCCAAAAATTTTTGCTAAAAATAAATGTCCTATTCAATTTCAATACATATACAAGTCCACCGATGAGAGTCAATGATATCCCTAACTTAAAGGGATAGTGACAATGTATAGGCTGTCTGGTTCTGAAATTGACCATCCATCTCCCAGTTCTCTCATCTACCCATGTGAATATGTGGTGCACAGAGATGTCCCTTACTTGGAAATTATAAATGTCATCTGCTGTGAATTTACTTTTAGCAGGAAGATGGAGGACAACTGGACCTACCTTCACCTGGAGCGTTTCAAAGACCTCAGGGCTTTCAACAAAATCCAGCATAGCAAAAAATACCTTGCTGCTGAATTCACTGGAGAATCGCCAGGAACCTGCCAAGATCTGAAATTCTTCAACAGCAAGTTTGCATGGTTCACATGATCTAAACCTCTGGAGAGCAGTAAACATTGCAATAACAGAATAGTTCCTTGGCTTTTCTAATACAAAATGGTTGAACGTGGTAGTATTCATCCTCATCACTCTCTCTTAGTCCAGTCCATCAGCTGTCTGACCTTTTCTTCTAACACCTTCTTTCCCTGGTCAGGATGTGCCGAAGCCTCAGGAGTCATGAGCATCAAAGGCCACCACAGTCAGAGATACGCGCCAAAGCCACCACCATTCTCCCATATTTGTTTACTTCTTCGGGTTACGTTTCCAAATATCTATGCCAAGATCCGATCATTTTTTCTAACAATTATTTTGTCCAGGGGTTTATATTTTTCTGTCTTCATTAATCCTAGTATAAAGAGCTATATCACAAATTTCCGTCAGGCTTATGAGCCATGTATTAGAGTGTAGAAAATATTCTGTGGAAAAAAAATTTTGTGATTAAAGAAGTCTTGGAAATGTCTCCAACCTCAGTCTCTCTGCAGAGTTCCAGACTCACATTTCCGTCTGCTAGACTGCCGTACCGGATCCACGACAATCACCTCAAACTACTCAAAAACCAACCTCATCATCCCCTTGCCTAACAAGCCCTGGGTTCTCTAACCTCTCTTCTCTCCGTGACGCGGTTCCCCACCAGCCGCACCCCGGTCACTCACTGCTGTTTTAAAACTGAGGTTGGGCTCCTCTCTCATCCTCCATCTATCACACCTGAACTTAGCCTCTGGAGCAGACGGCCTGAGTTTGGACCGGGCTCTACCACTTAGTCATGTGACCCTGGGCACAGGGTTCCTCACTTCTCTGAACCTGTTTCCTCGCCCGTAAGACGGCGGTGGTCAGAGCACCCACCTCCTAGGATCCAGCTCTCCGAAGAGTAGCTGGCCGGCAAGCTGAGGCTGGCATCCCTGCCACCCTGGGGACCCAGACCTGGGGACCAAACTTTCCATCCTCGCCAGACTCTAGCTGCTGGCGAAAATGGGGGTAATGCCTGCCTCACCTATTAGTTATGTACATTAACGATCAACATTTTCCAGCGTCTAAAACGGTACTGGCACGGTTGAATTTTTTTCCCCCTTCTCCTTTTTAAAGAAATGGTTGAATTGTGAGCATTGCTACTTCCAAAACCTCAGTGACCTCTCCCAGGGACGTGCTCTCTCCAAATACGATGATCATTCCTTTTATGACGTCAAGCAGATGATGAAATTGTTGGGAAAGGTAGCATCAAAAGAACGTGTGTAAACAGTGTTAAAAATATACACATTCTGGAAGGATACCTACTGGGGAGTGAACCTGAGGATGACTTTGGTACTTTTTTTTTTTTTTTTTTTGCCACGTTGGTGGGTGACCTTTATCAAAATAAAAATGGTTAACCTGTCAATGAAGTGAGCGCCGTATCCTGACGCCCTCCCCCTCCTCGCTGTACCTCCCGCAGCACCAGCCCAGCCGCCCGCCCTTTCCTACCCGGAAGGCCTCTGGGCCCCAAAGCCGCAGTCGCCGCCCGGCAGTGGCCAAGCTAAACAGGCGGGCGGAGCCGAACGGCGCGCGGTTGCCTAGCAACCGGGGTGCCTAGCAACCGGGGGCGCTTAACAGAGGAGCTGGCCAAGGGAGGCGGAAGTGCGAGCGGGGAAGGAGGTGAGGGGGCCAGGGGACCGGGCTGGCGGGGGCGGGGTGCTCACGCCCAGGGCCGAACTCCCTCCCGCTCCTTTCTTCGTGCCGGGGTAGTAATACAAACTAAAGATGACTATCCTGGAAAAGGACGGGAGGGGTTGGGACGGGAACCACACAGAGCCCGGCTCCTCCCAGTGGGGATCCCTCACTGGCCCCCTCTCCTCCTCCTCCTCCAGTAGAGGGCGGAGAGAGGGAACGTGACGGCCAGGTGGGGAGGGGACCAGCGCCCCAACCCCCAATTCCCTAGGGCCAACTTGTAGCTCCCGGCGAAATGAGCCTGTCTTTTCCAGACGGAGAACAGGGCTCCTTCTCTTCGATCCCTCAGGATCTTGTCCCAAAGCTAGAGCAGGGAAAGAAAAGAAAATCCACAGGACTTGGTTGCTGCAAGTAGGGGTGGAAATTGGATTAGGTCTATTTTTCCTGCTACCCAGGGCTTCCCTGGGCTTCCCCGGGTGGCTCAGACGGTAAAGAATCCGCCCGCAGTGCAGGAGACCCGGGTTTGGCGCCTGGGTGGGGAAGATCCCCTGGAGCGGGAATGGCTACCCACTCCAGTACTCTTGTCTGGAGAATTCCATGGACGGAACATCCTGGCGGGCTACAGTCCATGGGGTCGCAAAGAGTCGGACATGACTGAGCGACTAACACTAGGGCTTCCCTGGTGGTTCAGCGGTAAAGAATCAGCCTTCCAGTGCAGGAGAGGCAAGTTCAATTCCTGGGTCAGGAAGATCCCCTGGAGAAGGAAATGGCAACCCACTCCAGTATTCTTGCCTGGGAAACCCCACGGACAGAGGGCTAGAGTCCATGGGGTTGCAAAGAGTTGGACCAGACTTAGCGACTAAATAGCAACAATTCCTGCTAAACAACAAGGATTCCTGCTACCCACCCACTCTGCCAGCCCTACTAAGCACTTGGTCTAACATACACACCCAGAGGGACCCCATTATCCCC
The DNA here is from genome assembly GCF_963930625.1 of Muntiacus reevesi. Classification (NCBI taxonomy): domain Eukaryota; kingdom Metazoa; phylum Chordata; class Mammalia; order Artiodactyla; family Cervidae; genus Muntiacus; species Muntiacus reevesi. The sequence continues at coordinate 168,192,470 of NC_089249.1, read as the reverse complement.
TTTCACCTGCTTCAGGGTGAAGGTGCCCCAGTAAGGTAATTATGCCACAGTTTGTGTCTGTGGATGGATGGGTGGGAGGAAACTTAGTTAATGCCTCAAACAAAGTTGAATGTAGGGAGAGCTGTTCCCAAGCAGGCTTCCAAAAGGAGGGGAATTGAAGCAGAATGGACAGGAGCGTGTCCTTTAGAGGGGCTGCCGTCCAGGAGAGGCTCTCCTGAGTGGTCTCCTGCCGCCTTGCTTGTCCCCTCCTGCAGAGCTAGGTGTCCTGGAACTGGCCCGGGGGCCTGACCCCCCAGCACCCGCGCCATGGCCACGCTGAGCGTCAAGCCCAGCCCTCGCTTCCGGTTGCCGGACTGGCAAGCCAACAGCTACTTGTTGTCCACCAACGCCGAGCGCCAGCGAGATGCCTCACACCAGATCCGCCAGGAGGCCCGGGTCCTCCGCAACGAGACCAACAACCAGGTTGGGGCTCCGGGGCCCAGCTGGGTGGCAAAGGGGTAGCTCCCAGCCCCCGACAGCCTCTTTATCTGTGTCTGTCTCTTCCAGACCATTTGGGATGAGCATGATAATAGGACGCGGCTGGCAGAGAGGATCGACACTGTCAACCGATGGAAGGAGATGCTGGACAAGTGTCTGACGGATTTAGATGCTGAGATCGACGCCCTGGCACAGGCAGGGAGCCAGGGCAGGGTGCCAGGAGACCCTGCTCTAGGACGACCTCCTCTCCTTCCCCTTTCGGGTCTGGGTATTTGGTGGCTTGTCCATCTGAGTCACTCACTGGCCCCTTGGCTAAAGCGGCGATGAGAGCTGCTTCCCAGCGGGATGGCCCCACCAGTCCCCCGTGCCCCCTCTCTTCTAGATGAAAGAGTCAGCGGAGCAAAACCTGCAGGCCAAGAACCTGCCTCTGGATGTGGCCATTGAATGCCTGACCCTGCGGGAGAGTCGGCGGGACATTGATGTGGTGAAGGACCCCGTGGAGGAGGAGCTACATAAAGAGGTGGAGGTCATTGAGGCCACCAAGAAGGCCTTGCAACAGAAGATCAGCCAGGCCTTTGAGAAGCTCTTGTAAGAGAAAGACACGGCATTCTCATGTTCCCCTGCCCTGGGAGGCTGTTTTCAACTCAGAACCTGTGTATCATGGGTAACTAGTCGCTGGTTCTCAGGCTGCCTTCTGCCCCTGCTGTGCCCATGACAGAAACCACGCACTCCCTGATCGTAGCACTTTTTGCACCACCTGGACATGGTTTCAGAATACTTCTTGTGACACTGCTCTCGGCAGCTGTTATCTATTGACTGGAAACATGAGGGATGAGTCCATTTACCATCATCCATGACTTTCTGGGCCCGTGAGCCATGTGGGTGTAGCTATTTGAGTGTGCCCTGTGGGTGTGTACAAGCATTTGGGTGCCCTAATTTTGTCTGTAGGGGGATCATCCAGCTGTGCCTGTCTTTATCTCAACTGCAGCAGCAGCTCCTCTGTCACCTCAGCTTTCCCATCCCTCCCTGTCCCTTCAGTACCAGGGTGGGGGGCTGTGTTCCGGGGCTGCCTTGGAGGGATGGTTCACTGGTCCAGTCTCTTCCGCCCCCCAGCCTCCTGCAGGAGGCCCGACAGCAGCTCAACTCTGACCATCGTGGCAAAATGGAGACCCTGGACATCGACAGAGGCTGCCTCTCTCTCAACCTCACGTCCCCGAACATCTCTCTGAAGATCAATCCCACACGTGTCCCAAGCAGGTAAGAAGGACGTTTCACTCCCTCTCCCTTCCTCCCCGCAGAGGCCACGCTCTTACCATTTCCTGCCGCCTGCAGCTCCACCACACTCCAGCAGTGGGATGACTTCAGTCGGTTCAACAAGGACCGGGGAGAGGCTGAGATGAAAAGGGCCATCGAGCTGAGAGAGGCCATTGCCCTCACTATTGCCGAGGTGAGCCCCCCATCACCACCTCGATCCTCCGTGGCTAAGAGCTGGCCCCAGCGGGCACTCACAAAGACACGTCTTTCGGTCCCTGTCTCATGGCACCCCTCCCCACACCTGAGCGACAGCCTCAGGTGGCCAGAGCGTATTCCCTGCCTCCTTCCTGTCCTCAGACCAACAATGAACTGGAAGCCCAGAGGGTTGCCACGGAATTCGCCTTCAGGAAGCGGCTGAGGGAGATGGAGAAACAGTACAGTGAGCTCAAGTGGCAAGAGAAGAATGTGAGCCTTCTCCACGTGGTCTCCTGGGGCACGGACTTCCGGCCGTGAGATGAGCCCTGCCAGGAAGCCCTGGACTGGGTGACCAGGTGGAGACGGGGCGCTCTGTCCCCGCAGACCTTGGAGGAGATTGCCGAGCTGCAGCAGGACATCCGGCACCTGGAGGAGGACCTGCGCAGAAAGTTACAGAACCTGAAGCTGTGCCACACCCGGCTAGAGGCCAGGACCTACCGGCCCAACGTGGAACTCTGCAGGGACCAGGTTCGAGGGCAGCCCGGAGGGGCACCGGCCTCCTGCTAAGGTTTCTCGGGATGGCTCACTCCCTGGTGGAGCAGGGGTGCTGGCGTACCGCAACCCCCCTCACCCCCAGGCCCGGGGGCAGGAGTCTAGTATGGCTGACCTGGGACTCCCCACCTGCCCCTCTGCCTCCAGGCACAGTACGGCCTCACCGACGAGGTTCACCAGTTAGAGGCAACCATTGCCGCCCTGAAGCAGAAGCTGGCGCAGGCACAGTAGGTCTGGGGAGCGGGCAGGAGGGGCGGGGAGATACCGCCCACCATTGGGGCCCCTGGCTGCCTGCCGGCTTCCCTGCTGGCTTCCTGGCTCAAGGCTGCTGAGCTCAGTCAGCCCTGAGTTCTCAGCCTCACGCTGGGGGCAGTGGGCTGTTAATCCCTGCTCCCCAGGGACGCTCTGGATGCCCTGTACAAGCATCTGGCCCAGCTGCAGGCTGACATCGCCTGCAAGGCCAACTCCATGCTGTTGGACACCAAGTGCATGGACACCCGTCGGAAGCTGACCGTGCCTGCCGAGAAGTTTGTGCCCGAGGTGGACACCTTCACCCGCACCACAAACCGCACCCTGAGTCCACTCAAAACCTGCCAGCTGGAGCTGGCCTAGGCAGGGGGCTGAGGGAGGAGAGGAAGGCTGGTTGAAAATGGAAGGGGATGGGGGGAGCGGAGAGAACGAATCTAATAAAGGTCGGGGTTCTCAGTCCAGAGGGTTCTCTGCTCCCCCTGCACGTAGCCAGCGGGGGAGAGGGCTCTTGACCCTCCTGTGCGTGGAGGAGCAAAGATGGGAAACACCATCTCTAAAGCCAGCACCCTTGGACTCCAGCGGTGTGACCTCTAACCAGCTCTGCCCCCCTCCATACCTAGAGGATGCCCAGAATGGGGCTAGGGTGACGGGGAGGGCTTGGAGGTGGGTACCCAGGCCTGAGTAAGGGCCACCAGCAGACAGCTGGCTGACCATGTGGAGGAGGGGGGGCAGTGACCCAAAGGTCTGGCTCAGTGCCCAGCTCTCCAGGACCCTTCAGTGGCCGACCAGCTGGCTGTGACACCCTTTACAACTCCCCTTTACAACTCCGGGGAAAAGTGAAAGTGTCAGTTGCTCAGCCGTGTCTGACTCTTTGCAAACGCATGAATTGTAGCCCACCAGGCTCCTCAGTTAAGTTGTTCCCAGAAAGCACCTTTTCTGGAGAAGGGAATGGCAATCCACTCCAGTACTCTTGCCTGGAGAATCCCTTGGACAGAGGAGCCTGGCAGGCTACAGTTCATGGGGTCGCAAAGATTCGGACACGACTGAGCGACTAACACACACACACACACACACACACACACACACACACTCCTCTGTCCATGGAATTCTCCAGGCAAGGCCTTGCACGACTGAGCGACACACACACACACACACACACACTCCTCTGTCCATGGAATTCTCCAGGCAAGGCCTGGCACGACTGAGCCACACACACACACACACACACACACACACACACACCACGACTGAGCGACACACACACACAAACACACACTCCTCTGTCCATGGAATTCTCCAGGCAAGGCCTTGCACGACTGAGCGACACACACACACACACACACACTCCTCTGTCCATGGAATTCTCCAGGCAAGGCCTGGCACGACTGAGACACACACACACACACACACACACACACACACTCCTCTGCACGACTGAGCGACACACACACACACACACACTCCTCTGTCCATGGAATTCTCCAGGCAAGGCCTTGCACGACTGAGCCACACACACACACACACACACACACACTCCTCTGTCCATGGAATTCTCCAGGCAAGGCCTTGCACGACTGAGCGACACACACACACACACACACACACACTCCTCTGTCCATGGAATTCTCCAGGCAAGGCCTGGCACGACTGAGCCACACACACACACACACACACACACACACACACACACTCCTCTGCACGACTGAGTGACACACACACACACACACTCCTCTGTCCATGGAATTCTCCAGGCAAGGCCTGGCACGACTGAGCCACACACACACACACACACACACACACACACTCCTCTGCACGACTGAGCGACACACACACACACACACCACGACTGAGCCACACACACACACACACACACACACACACACACACACACACTCCTCTGTCCATGGAATTCTCCAGGCAAGGCCTGGCACGACTGAGCGACACACACACACACACACACACACACACACTCCTCTGCACGACTGAGCGACACACACACACACACACACAGACACTCCTCTGTCCATGGAATTCTCCTGGCACGACTGAGCGACACACACACACACACACACACTCCTCTGCACGACTGAGCGACACACACACACACACACACACACTCCTCTGCACGACTGAGCGACACACACACACACACACTCCTTTGCACGACTGAGACACACACACACACATACACACACACACACACACACACTCCTTTGCACGACTGAGACACACACACACACACACACACACACACTCTCCTCTGTCCATGGAATTCTCCAGGCAAGAATACTGGCGTGGGTTACCATTTCCTTCTCCAGGGGATCTTCCCGATCAGATGGTAAAGAATGCAGGTGGGTTCTTTACGATCTGAGGCAGCAGGGAAGCCCTTACAAGTCGGGGAAATGCGCGCTAAAGACAGACTGCTACCAGTAAAACAGAGGCCGGGCCCTATCTGACCAGGGCTGCGGGACCGCCCCCTGGTCTCCCGCGGGGGGCGACGCGACTCCGGGCCGCGGGGCGGCGCTGTGGGGCCGGGCAGGCCGCGCAGTGGGGGCGCGCGCCCGCGGCGCCGGAAGTGGCGGCGAGTCCGTGCGGATGGCGGCGGCGGCGGCAGCAGCTATGACGGCGGCGGGCTGCGGCGGGGCTGGGGCGGCTCGCTCCCTCTCCCGCTTCCGAGGCTGCCTGGCGGGCGCACTGCTCGGGGACTGCGTGGGCGCCGTCTACGAGGCGCGCGACACCGTCGACCTGACGTCAGTCCTGCGTCAGGTCCAGGATTTGGAGCCGGACCCCGGCTCGCCCGGGAGCGCGCGGACAGGTGGGCGGGGCCGGGCGCCGCGGGCTTCGGGGGCTCGGCGAGGGACTCGGGCGGGGAGGGGACCGCGGCCGGAGGGGCCCCATCTGCACGACGCGGGGATACCTCGGACTCAACGTGTCCAGGATCCGAGCCCCGTGTTCACATATCTCGCCCCGAACGTTCGCCGCCTCGGGGCGCTGCTACACAGTCCTCTCAGCCGTGCACTCCACGCCTAGATTGCGCCTACTCCAGTGCTTAACACCTCCGCCAGCTTCACCCGTTTTACCGTAGTGTCTCGGAACATTGCGCCCCCAGTCCGTCTCCACGCAGCTGGAGTGCACCTCTGAGAACAGATCTTATGGAGGCCTCCCCGCGCCTGAATCTCTGCAGTAGTTGTCCACACTCCTTAACGTACCCTACTTAGCTTGCCCTCGCCTGCGGTTCCGGTTGCATCTTACAGCGCCCTTGGCATGGCTTTCTGCGCTGCGCTTCCTGGCACTTCGTGCCTCCTCTAGCACCTTTGCATGCACTACCGTCCCTTTGCCGGTAAAGCTCTGTTCCCTCAGCCTCTCCCCTGTGCAGTCAACTCACTCAGAACTCAGTGCAGTGTCACGGCTGAGGACGGTTTTTCTGGGAGATCACGTAGAATAGTAAGAAAAAGGAGCCACAGCCAGAAACCTGGAGAAAGAAAAGGAGCTAGAGAAGGAAAAAGTTTATTGGAGGAGAAGCAGGGGAGGTGTGTAACAATAAAACTCAGCAATTTCAAGATGAAGACACTGGTTACTGATGTAAGGCTGCAGAGAGGTTAAGCAAGGGGAAGTCTAGATTTAGGAAAGCATTGTCAGTAGAAGATTAAACCCTGGAAGTTTTATTTCAGTGGGTTTAGGAGGGAATGGAAAAGGAGTCCTCAAGACTTGGTCCCTCTCCTGATTCAGATCTGCGTTCTTTTGGGTGGGCTTCAGTCTGGCAGACCCTTCCCATGGGGTAGCCCTCAGCAGTTCCTAGTTCAGCGTCTCCAGCAGAGGAAGTTTCTCTTTGCAGAAGCCCCAGCAGAAGTCTCTGATGGTCTCACTGGCCTGGCTTAGGTCACCCGTTCATCCCTGAACCAGGACACGGGATGTGCTTTTGGCTGGGCTAGAGGTGGCATTGGCTCCATCTCCTATCATCTGGGCTGGGAGTAGGAGAGGAGTGGTTCCCTGGGGGGAAACTGGGTGCCAGGGACCAGTTGAATGGAGACCGGGTTCTGCTGCGTCACAGAGGGAGAGGTTGAGGAGACAAAGGAAAGGCAAGGTGCCCCCGGAACTACGCTGTGGGTAGACTGCAGAAGAGACTCAGTCCCTCTGAGGGGAGACTAGAGAGTGTGGCTGCAGGTAGGAGCCTGTAGGCCTCTCCTGATGGTAAAGTAGAGAGTGGGGGCCTCCTGAGAGTGAACGGGAAAGAGAGGGCAAGGTTGGGGTTTGGGATACACAGAGTAGGGTGGGGCTGGGGGCTGAGGACAGGTGTCAGATGTGAGGAATAAGAAGGGGTTCATTAGGAAGTGTGCTTTGCTCTCTACAGCTGTGTCTTCTTCAGATAAATGCAAGTCCTTGTCCCTAGCTGGCTTATAGCCTGAGAAGCTACCAAAACCAGTGACGTGTGTTCCAAGTGCCAGGGCAGAAGACCCGGGCACCTAGAGGAAGGAGAGGAGGCGGGTGGAGGGAGATAAGCAGCCCTAGCTGGGAAAGACGTGACCCAGGCTCCAGGACTGGTTCTGAGGAAGTGGAGGGGAACAGCGGGATATAAGATGGGTAAGGAAGGAAAGGCTTCAGATGGCCGTGGCAGTGAATTTGGACCTCATCCTGAAGGCGAGAGCCAGCCATCTGAGCAGGAGAGTGTGATGAGGAAAGGGATGCTCTACTCTTAGGAAGAATTTTCTGGCGGCACATATAGGCCAGGTTGGAGGGTAGGGAAGACCCGGGAGATGGCAAATCAGCAGGACATGTGACCATCTCAGATTATGGAACTGCTGAAAATCCCAGGGGTGAGAGCCCAGGAAACCGGATGGGAGTGAGAGGCTGACTGGAGGCCGTCTGGGAGTAGTAGATAAAAGCACGAGCAGCAGGCCGAACCGCCACCCTCGAGGCTGCAGCTCCATCTCTGTCCCCCGCCCTGTCCCTGCAGAGGCACTGTGCTACACAGACGACACCGCCATGGCCAGGGCGCTGGTGCAGTCCCTGCTGGCCAAGGAGGCCTTCGACGAGGTGGACATGGCTCACAGGTGAGGGCGGCGGTCCCAGGGTGAGGCCAGTCAGGTGGGCGGCGTTACCGCACCCCTCGCCCAGCGCAGCGATGTCCATGCATGCCAGGACACCCTCCCCCAGACCCCGCGGCCGGACACCGCCTGTTGGGCCGCTGCGGCTTCCCAAACTAGAGGTGACAGCTCCAGGACTCCTCTGTTCCCAGACCAGCCAGGTTTCTTCTCTCCCGGCCATGGCAGGCATCTCTTAAATTGTGATCCTGTGGCCTTCTCGCCCCTAGGTTTGCTCAAGAGTACAAGAAGGACCCTGACCGGGGTTACGGTGCTGGAGTGATCACTGTCTTCAGGAAGCTCCTAAGCCCCAAATGCCGGGATGTCTTTGAGCCTGCCCGCGCCCAGTTTAATGGCAAAGGTTCCTACGGCAACGGGGGTGCCATGCGGGTGGCTGGCATCTCCCTAGCCTATAGCAGCGTCCAGGATGTGCAGAAGGTATAGTCCGGGCAGGTTGGCTCCTGGGCCCTCTCATCCCTCCCTCCTCCGCCTCCTGGGTGCCGTGACCAGAGGTCTTCGCCTCCCTTGCCTCTGCCCTAGTTTGCCCGGCTCTCGGCTCAGCTGACACACGCCTCCTCCCTGGGTTACAACGGTGCCATCCTGCAGGCCCTGGCTGTGCACCTAGCCTTGCAGGGTGAGTCGTCCAGCGAGCACTTCCTCCAACGGCTCCTGGGCCACATGGAAGAGCTGGAGAGTGATGCCCAGGCCGTGCTGGATGCCCGGGAGTGAGTAGGCGGGCTGGGGGCGCGTGTCTTGTGCATGTGTATGCTGGTGGGATGACATTGCCTCAAGCGGAAACCTTCTTTTTTAAAATACGTATTTATTAAATATGTATTACTACTTATTTAATACATGTCACTACTTATTTAATACATATTTAATGAATACAGATGTTTCTATTAAGTATTAACTTAATATTAAGTATTATTAATTTGAATATTAATGTTAATAATATTATATGCGCCAGGTCTTAGTGGCGGCATGAGGGATCTTCGATCTTCCTCGCAGCATGCGGGATCTTTAGTTGCAGCACCTGAACTCTTAGTTAACGGCATGTGGGATCTAGTCCCCTGACCAAGGATTGAACCCATGCCCCCTGCATTGGGAGTGCGGAATCTTAGCCACTGGACCACCTGGGAAGTCTTTGAAACCTTCCTTCTTTAATTGCAGCTCCTAAGGAGGGGTGGGAGGAGCCCTTTGCCTGGGCTGTGCTTCAGGGCTCTCTGGGTCCCAGAGAACGAACCAGCTGCCCTCCCCCCCCCAGTCCTTCCCGCTTCTTGCCCTGGCATCTGTGCCTGGGTGTCAGCCTGACCACATCCCTGCCCAGCCCTCCCCATCCTGCCGGCTCTCCCCTGCTGGCTCCGACCTCCCTGCAACCTCGCCCCCATCCACAGGTTGGGCATGGAGGAGCATCCGTACTCCAGCCGACTGAAGAAGATTGGGGAGCTTCTCGACCAGGACTCAGTGACCAGAGAGGAGGTGGTGTCCCAGCTAGGTGGGTAGCCCCCTGCCCCCGACCCGTCACCCTTCAGGGTTAGTCCTGGGCTCGTGGATGGGATGGGAGGGGTGCCTGGAGTCACTCCTGCCACCAATACACTCTTGCTGGGGCTGCCGTAACAGGAGCACCATACTCTGGAGGGTCCTTGGCAGGCTGTGGGCACAGCACCTTCTTCTCTAGGGCAACAGTACCCTCACCCTGCAACATCCAGAAACGGCAGCTGGCTGCTGGTTGTTTTTACGGCTAATGGTGATAACTGATGTTTATTCATGCAGCGTTTTACTGTGTTTGGGGCAGTGTGCAGAGTGCTTTATCTCTAGGATTTCATTCCACCCTCACACCAGCCCTGCTCAAGTTCCTAACTTATTCCCTCTCTGCACATGGAGCTAAAACCAAGATACAGGAAGCGCACAGTCAATAGGTGGGCAAGCCGAGATTTAAACCCGGGCTGTGACTTAATTCCAGCCTAGCTTGAGGCCGAGAGGGTTGACTTGTGACAAGTGGCAGGAAACTTGGGGACGCCATGGGGCCCAGGAGTAGGGGTCAAGTTCCCATATTGTGGCCTCCCCACAGGGAATGGCATTGCCGCCTTTGAGTCTGTGCCCACCGCCATCTACTGCTTCCTGCGCTGCATGGATCCCGACCCCGAGATCCCCTCTGCCTTCAACAGCCTCCAAAGGACTCTCATCTATTCCATCTCGCTCGGTGGGGACACGGACACCATTGCCACCATGGCCGGGGCCATCGCCGGCGCCTACTATGGCATGGAACAGGTGCCCGAGAGCTGGCAGCAAAGCTGTGAAGGCTACGAGGAGACTGACGTCCTGGCCCAGAGCCTGCACCGGGTCTTCCAGAAGCATCTGTGAGGGCCTCAGTGGCTAAGGCCCCGGCACATGCAGCAGGACCAGCTACAACTCGCATTGGAAACCCTGGGCGTCCTCAGGCTCGGCTCCCTGCTTCAGTCTTCCTGCCGCGTGGGCAGAGTGCACCTTGGGGCCAGAGTCTATTCTGGGGAGGGACGGGTGCCTTCTGTTGCTGGGTTCCTGCCTTCTGCAGAGCCTCAGTGCTCCTGGCTCCTCAGTCAGACATGAGGGACCAGGGCAGGTTTTATTTTGAAGCAGTATTTGTGGCGTTTTCCTTGATTATCTAGGACATGGGATTTGGGGAGGTGGAAATGATCTGCAGCATCATTTCTCCTTGTTGGGATTTAGCCAGTTTGCCAGAAGCCTGTCTTTGGGCCCTGAGTGCCCAGTTTATACGGATCAGGAGGTGGGCATGTGGATCTAGCCAACTGAGATGCACACCCGGCCCTTGGCCATCGTGGATCCTGTGAACAGCTTCCAGAGAGAATCACAGAGCAATAAACAGTTCTTGGTAAGTCCCACCACTGTTTCTTGTGTTTCTCCTCCACAGTGAATGACTTCTTCCCCTTACCTTGACCTTTTGTGCCTAGCACTTCTCTGAGCCTCACTCCTAGGAGCCAGGGACCCACCTGCTGGGTGGTGGAGGCAAATTCCTCCAGTTGTCCAGCCAAGAAGAGAGCAGGCATAGTTTGGTGCTTTCTCAGAGTGGCCCAGGCAGTGGGCAGGAAGAAGTCAGATATTCCTAGAGAACCTGACTTAATAGGTTGCTCCCCAGATAGGACCCAGGTGCCGCTGGCCAGGAACCAGAACCCTGTAGGACGGTGTAAAGGAAACTTTGGGTCCCCAGATTGCTGACCTTTAGGTAAGGGGGGGCCTTACTCTGCATCTTGGGCCTCCGTCAAGGGCCTTGGCCTGCCGGGAAGGTCTACACGCCATCCATTTTAAAGAAAGGAAAATGGAAATGAAGAGGGCACCTCACCTTAAACTTCAGGGCTTTTCCAACCTCGGTGGAGATCTGTGCCCAGCCCTGCAGCTAGCCTGAGGTTTCAGGATTGTTGGGCAGGCCTGCTTTCAGTCAGGACAGGGGCCCTCCAGGCCGGGGAAAACCCCAGAACTTTTCAGGGCCTTGACTGGCCTCAGGTCTGCAGTCCAGATCCCCAGCGTGTGGCAGGCTGTGGGGCAGGTGCTTTCTCCTAGGACCGCTCCCCAAGCCCTGCCTTCTGCCTTGGGCCTGGCACCAGCCCCGCCCACAGGAGCAGCGATCCCTGATTTCATTCATCATGTGTATCAGATGTTGAAACTTGGCCCTTGGGATCCTGAGCCAGCGGTCATGCTCCACTACCCCTGAGCGCTTGCAGGAATGTTCCAGGGAAGCTTGACCCATCTCCCCCAGCTCCAGCACTGCCTTAATTTGGTTTCTTTTTTTTTTTTTTTTTCCATTTATTTTTATTAGTTGGAGGCTAATTACTTTACAATATTGTAGTGGTTTTTGCCATACATTGACATGAATCAGCCATGGATTTACATGTATTCCCCATCCTGATCCCCCCTCCCACTTCCCTCCCCACCCCAGTTTGGTTTCCTAAAATGCCTCCTGGCATTTACTTGGTGCAGAGCCCAGGCAGCTTTGGAGAATTGAGCATTTCTGATGTGGTGGTAGAACCCCTGGCTGGGGAAGAATGCATGCTCTTTGAGAAGGTGCAGAACAAGAGTCCCAGAGAGTTCCCTGGGTGCTTTATGAAATCAAAGAGGCTCAAGACACCTCTGCATCAAGGCCAGTTTCAGCACAGTGCTGTTTATACAACAGGCTTTATTGAGATTGTGTCAATACAGTCAATACCATTGTTTTTCTTTTCAAAAAGAACTCCCATTTTCTTTTAGATTCCCAAGTGCATTTTTCCCGAATCTCCTGTGACACAGGGCACATAATAGGTATGTAGGGAACTAAGCTTCCTATACCAGGTTAGAAATGAAATTACTAACGGAAAACATTTAAACCTTAATCTTTAAAAAAAAAAAAAGGAATCAGAATACAAAAATGCACAAGGTAATGTAGTTTTCATTGTTAAAACCCGACATAGTTTATCAAAGCTAATCAGTTAAGTGGACACCTGGAACTAAAGTCCCATAAAGTTTTTGGAAACACTACCCACCTCTCCCCAAAGGCTTCAGGAATGGCACTTAGCAGAAACTCAGTTCTGTGAAACAGCTCCTTTTGTTTTTTGGCTCCCCGTACCCTCCTCAGGGCCCTGGACTTTACTGGGAGCTGGTGCATTTCCACCCATCAGAACCCTTCCTAACAGGTCAAATGGCAGTGGCTTTGACTCAATAAGGATGCTGAGCAGGTGGCCCCCACGAGGTATGATTTAAGACTTAGTTCCCATGGAGCTGATGGATAAGAAACCCACCAGGAACCCTAGCCCAGCCTGCTCTTGAAGTGCCACTTGGGTAGATTTGGGTTTTCTTTTCACCTTTTGAAAGTTAAAACGAGCGGTCAAAGGGTCTGCTTGATTTGGAGAAGTTGTGGCTGGGGAGGAGGCCAGCCCAGAGGCCGGAAGGAGCCACAGCATAACAAGTCAGAAGTCGGTGATCGATCTCCTTCCTCAACACGGCCAGGCAGGGTGAGAGCCAGAGCTGCATCCACGCTGGGTCCTCATCTCAGCGATATCCACTCAGCTTGAACTAGGGGCCAAGGGGAGGGAAGGAGGTCTTGCGTGTTTCCTGCAGTGGGGCGCTCGGATTGGGGAAAATGGCAGTAACGTCCAACTCATCCCAAAGGGGCCTGTTGGCACCCTTTTTCTCAGGGCCTCAGCCTCCTGGGCCCTGAGGAAATTGGAACCAGAGAGTGGAAGGAGAGGAGGACCCTGCAGATTAACCCCTGGAGTCAACGCACACCCACATCTGGCTCTTCCTAAGGAGAAGCAGCCGGGTGCCTTCATCCGCAAGCTTGTGTGAACCTTGTTCTGCGGGTGAACGGGAAGCTCTCAGCCGTGGGGCTACTGGGGGTGGGCTGGCAAGCACCCCTTATGATTTTGTCTGAGTAAAGCGGCTCTCCCTCAGCAGGTGAAAGGAGACACAGGGAGGAATGCTCATGCTCGCTGATTGCCAGCCCTGCCTCGTGCCACCTGTGGGCACCCCAGGGGCCTGGGCGGCTGCCCTCACACTAAACAAAGTAAAAAATAGTGGGGGCAGCCTTGGGGATGGAGATGAACGTGAAGAACGGCCATCCTGCTCCAGGCCCACACCCCTACCCCTCACACACCACCGTTCTCCGTGGCTGCGGCCTGAGCAGTGAGTGGGGGTCAGCACTGCCCAGGAGCCAGCAGGAGCAGTCACGCACCCGTACCCACCAGGGACAGGCCTGCAGTCACAGCCCCACCGCTAGGGTTGCAGTCCTGACAGGTGTCCACACTGGCCACCACCACGGTCCCCCTCCTCCCCCTTCCCCTGGAGAGAAACAAAAACTCTTCGGGAGATCCATCTTCTTAAGCTGGAGGTCCCAGGGCCTCTGGAAGAGCCCCAGCCAAGAACTGAGGGAGGCCACGCCCCATCCCTTGAGCAGGTGCCCTCTGGGGACCAGCAGGCTGGGCAGGGCTGGGGAGTATGTCTCCCCAGGGGAATGGAGGGGGCCGCCCAGCCTCCTCTCACCGCTGACCCACTGAGAAGCAGCCTCCTTCACCGCCCGGCAGAGCCCAGGACTCACAAGGGGGCAGGGGTCTCCACCAGCCGGGCGGAGCGTCCTGGGGCCCTGCCAGGGTGCCAGGCAGGGCAGGATGGGGGCACAACCCCCGCCACCGCACAGACACGTGGGGGAGAGGAACTCAGGCCAGCTTCTTCCAGAAAGAAACCTCAGCCTGCGTGGGGAGAATCCCAGTCAGCCTCCCCAGGCCGAGGCCGCGGCCGCCTCTGTGCCCGCCTCTGTTCCAGTCTTTGGTTTTTTCTTTAAATGGAGGTTCTTGGTAAGTGAGAAGGTCTCTCTACCACTAAAGAGGAGGAGGCCAGGGCAGCGCGGGTTATGTGGGACACAGCAAGAATCCCGAGAAGGAAGAGTGGATGTACTCGGTGGAGTAGAGGCCGTTGGCCTGGTCCGAGGGCATCTGCACCCAGACCTGGTCGTTGGGCCGCAGCTGCAGCACAGCGCCGCCGGACGCCTGGTCCAGGTAGCCCTTCTTGTACTCGTCGTAGGTGTACGTGGCTGGCACGTTGTTCTTGTAGAGGGCCACCCACACGTTGGTGCCCTTGACGTGCACGTGGTAGGCGAAGTAGTAGACCCCGCCCACGGGGCAGGTGAAGATGCCCGTGGCCGGGTTGTAGCCACTGTGGCCGTTGTAGAGAGTCCGGTCAAACTTGACGGGCATGCCCGACGCGGGGAAGGGCGAGGTGAGCACAGCGGTGAAGGCGGGCGTGGCATGGGCCGACAGCTCCCCCAGCCCCAGCTGTGGCTTCACTCCCTTGCCCAGCACGGCTCCCTCCACGCCACCGTTGGGCAGGTGCAAGCCGGCGATGCCAGTCTCGTCGAAGGCCCCCGGGGCTCCCGGGGGGCCGGGGGGGCCAGGAGGCCCAGGAGGGCCCGTGAGTCCTGGGGAACCTGGGACCCCAGGAGGCCCTGTCGGCCCAGCCACACCAGGTTCCCCCACTTTCCCCTCTCCAGGGGGCCCCGGGAGGCCTGGCTCACCCTTCAGGCCTGGCAGACCCTGGGGCCCAATAGGGCCAGCCGGACCCTGGAGTCCTGGGATTCCTGAAGGGCCCCTCAGGCCGGGCTGTCCAGGGAGCCCCAAGTCACCCTTCTGCCCCAGGGCTCCTGCCACCCCTGGTCCTCCAGGGCGGCCCGTGAAACCTGGCTCACCTTTGGGCCCAGTCGGTCCAGGAGGTCCATGAGCCCCTGGAAGCCCCCTCTCTCCTGGGAGCCCAGGTTTCCCAGCTAGACCACTAGGCCCTTGGTCACCCCGAATGCCAGGCACTCCTGGGGGTCCTATAGGCCCTGTCTCCCCCTTAGGCCCAGGGACTCCACGTCTGCCAGGGAGCCCTGCAGACCCCGGAAGTCCAGGGGGCCCCCCAAGGCCCTGTGGGCCCTGTTCCCCTGGCTCCCCATCCTCACCTGGCTCGCCCCTGTCCCCCAAGAGCCCTGGGACCCCAGCTGGACCCCTGTCCCCCTTGGGACCTGGCAGGCCTGGCATCCCATAACCAGTGGGGCCTATCAGGCCGGGGAGGCCCCGGGTCCCTGGCTCCCCTTTGGCTCCTGGTGGGCCCTGTGGCCCTGGCAACCCTGCTAACCCCGGTGCCCCCACACCATCCACCCCAGGGGGCCCCTTTGGGCCCAGAGCCCCAGGCTCCCCCCTGGGTCCTGGCACCCCAGGAGGTCCAGTGTCACCCTTATCTCCAGGGGCCCCAGGAAGCCCATCCAAACCCGGTTTGCCTAAACCAGCTGGGCCAGGGAGACCCGGGGGCCCTGGGGCACCCCCCTGCCCCGGGGCTCCAGGTAGCCCTGGCTGGCCCACTCCATTTTCACCCTTGAGGCCTCGATCACCTGGGGGCCCAGGCTCTCCCTGGGGCCCTGGCTCCCCCCCAAATCCTGGGGGCCCCGGCACCCCCTGAGGGCCTGGTTTTCCAGGGACAGCGATGCCTGAGGGCCCAGGGAGGCCAGGGGGCCCTGGGGGCCCCCGGAGGCCCTGGTCCCCTCGTATCCCTGGCTCCCCCCGAAGCCCCGGCTGCCCTGGCGGTCCAATCTTGCCCGGGAGCCCCGGGGGACCAGCCTTGCCCATCCGGGAGAAGCCAGGGGGCCCGGCGGGGCCAGGTTGCCCGTGGAGCCCAGGTTTTCCGGTGCCTGGTTTTCCTGGGAAGCCAGGAGGGCCGGGGGGGCCCCGTGGCCCAGGCTTGCCAGGGGGTCCAGGCTCTCCTTTCAGATCCATCGGCAAGAGTGGTAGAGGCATTTCTGAGAGAGAAGAAGAGAAAAGGCAGTCAGGGGCCTGGACAGGGGGGCCAGGGGACCCATCTTCCCACTCCCTACCCAGCACGGGGGTGCAACTTGAGAAGTTAGGGTTCTGTACCTGCTCATGAAGACCACCCTGGGCCTCCCTCCCTACTCTCAGGAAAGATGCAATTTAGGGGTGGTCTTGTGGCCATCTCGGGAGATGCAGGGTATCCACAGCCAGGGCTCCTAGTTCCCAACCTACCCAGGCTGGGCCTCCCTTCCCCAGGAGCCTCTCATCCTTGCGGAGCTGCGGTGGGATGGCCACCAGGTGGCACCAGCAGCCCTCCTTAGAGCCAATCGGCGCCAGCCCCGTCCTACTTGCCCACAAACCTTCCCGCCCCTCCCCTACCTAAAGACCACCTCCGCCAGCCAGCTCCACCCACTTCCGGGCCCTCTTAGGTGGGAGGCCCTGGACCCGCATTAAGAAGCAAGTGGAGATGGGAAGGTCTTTGGTGGGATGGACGGGCTGTGGCTGACAGGGGCCTGGGAGGAGCCGGTGGAGGTCAGGAGACAGGGAGTGGGGGGTCAGGACGGGCCGAGGAGGGGCGGGGCGAGGCGATGCTCACCCAGGTACTGGCCCTTGCCCTCGCGGAACGGCGGCCCAACGGGTCCTTTGTGCATGGGCTGCACGTACTGCACCGGCGGGTACCCCGCTGCCCCGGCGGCCCCACCGCTGGCAGCCGCCCTCGGCCCGCACCCCAGCAGCAGCAACAGGAGCAGCAGAGGCGGCGGCAGCGAAGACAGGGGCGTCAAAACCCCCCGCATGGCGTCCGCGGGCGTGCTGCGGGGAGGAAAGAGAGAGGCCATCAAGCCAGCTCATGGGTGGTTTGGCACCAGGCCCAGGAGCTCACAAAAAGATGAAAATTTAGTTATTATTCACAAGCAATTCTCAAAGTCTCAGAGTCTGCAGAAGTTACTACTAAACCTCTCCTAACCCTGCCCCTGGCTCTCTGTACAGGCAGGGGTGGGGGTGAGGTTCCTGGACAACAGCCTCCCAAACCATTCACTTGGCAGCCAGATGCCCTTCCAGAGCACCTCTAACCTTGGCACAGCCCTGCCAGATACTGTTTGATGATTACACACCCACTACCACGTGCTGGACTGGCTCTCTGCCAGGCTTGAGGCTAAGCTCTCCGGCATGGGAGCTCACTTAATCCTCCCAGCACTTTAACGAGGTATTGTTATTGTCATCTGCATTTTCCAGATGACAAAACTAAAGCAAAGGTCTCTAGGAAGCGGCACTGGGATTTGCCTAAGGTCTGTCTGACCTCACATTAAGTCCAGGCCTTTCTGGGGTTCCCCACCATCTTCTGGATCAAGTCCTTTGTGGGAATTCCCTGGCTATCCAGTGGTTAGGACTCAAGGCTCTCACAGCCAGTGGCCCAGGTTCGATCCCTGGTTGGGGAACTAAGATCCCGCAAGCCTCGAGGCCATTAGTTAATTACATCTATATGTATGACTTCCCATATATGTATGGGCTTCCCTTGTAGCTCAGCTGATAAAGAATCTGCCCGCAATGCTGGAGACCTGGGTTCAATCCCTGGGTTGGGAAGATTCCCTGGAGAAGGGAAAGGCTATCCACTCCAGTGTTCTGTCCTGGAGAATTCCATGGACTATATAGTTCATGGTGTTGCAGAGTCGGACACGACTGAGTGACTTTCACTTCACATGCATATGTATGACTGAGTCCCCTCGCTATTCACCCGAAACTATCACATTTTGTTGATTAGCTATACCCCAATACTTCCCAGGTGGCTTCCCAGGTGGCGCTAGTGGTAAAGAACCTGCCTGCCAATGCAGGAGAGATACGAGACACAGGTTCTATCCCTGGGTCGGGAAGATCCCCTGGAGGAGGGCATGGCAACCCACTCCAACATTCTTGCCGGGAGAATCCCATGGACAGAGGAGCCTGGTGGGCTACGTACGGTCCATGGGGTCGCAAAGACTCGGACACAACTGAAGAGACTTACATGCATACCCCGGAACAAAATAAAAAGTTTTAAAAAATTATAAGTTAAACAATAATTTTTGTAAAAGTCCTTGGTTCCCAACTTGATGTTCTAATCATCTAATCAGTATCTGTGTCTCCAACTCTACCATCTACCTCCCCTTTCTCTGCCTCTCCTCTCCCCCATACATTTGCCCCAGTCAGCAGGCAGCCTCACGCTTCCCGGCCTTTGCACCAGTTGTCTCTCTGCCTGCAGAGTTCTTCCCCTCACTAACTCACCCTTCAAGACCCAGGGAAGCTGTCACTCCTTCCTCTATAGAGTTAACCCCTCCCTCCTGTGTCCTGACCTACACCTGTCTCAGCATTTAGCTCAGCTCTGAGAACAAGGACTGGGTTAGGAAGAAAAACAGGCTCCAGATTTAGGTAGCTAGCCTAAATCCTCCATTCACCAGGTAGCGGAGCCTGAGCAAGAGGTGTCCACGCTGTGAACTCAGTTTTCTCATCTGTAAAATGCAATAACATGTCCACACTAAAACGTGTACATGAATGTTCATATTGGCATTATTCACAACAGCCACAAAGTAGAAACAACAGATGTACATCAACTGATGAAGGGATAGTATGGAATATTCAGGCTATGGAATATGACTTGGCAATAAAAACAAGTGAAGTACTGATAAATGGCGCAATACAGATGAATCTTGAAAACATCACCAAGTGAAGAAGCCAGGCACAAAATCATATAATTCTATTTGTAGGATGTGTTTGGAATAGGTAAATCTATAGAGACAGAAAGTAGTTAGATGAGTGGTTGCCTAGGGCTGGGGCAAGTGGACTTGGGGAGTGATTGTTAATAGGTACAGGGTTTCTACCGGACCCCTGGTGGCTCAGACGGTAAAGAATTTGCCTGGAATGCAGAAGTCCCAGGTTCCATCCCTGGGTCAGAAAGATCCCCTGGAGAAGC
Organism: Muntiacus reevesi; assembly: GCF_963930625.1. Classification (NCBI taxonomy): domain Eukaryota; kingdom Metazoa; phylum Chordata; class Mammalia; order Artiodactyla; family Cervidae; genus Muntiacus; species Muntiacus reevesi. The sequence continues at coordinate 168,173,418 of NC_089249.1, read as the reverse complement.
GAATGGCTATGCATTCCAGTATTCTTGCCTGGAGAATTCCATGGACAGAGGAGCCTGGCAGGCAATAGTCCATGGGGTGGCAAAGAGTCGGACATGACTGGGTGAATAACACACACACAGGGTTTCTATTAGGGGTGATGAAAATGTTCTAAATTGATTGTGATGACGGTTGCATAATTCTGTGAGTGCCTTAAAAAACTGTGGATTCTTACACTTTAAATAAGCCAATTGCATGCTATATGAACTGTATCTCAATTAAGTTCTTTCTTAAAAACTAGGCTAGGACTTCCCTGATGTCCAGTGGGTGAGATAATGTGCTTCCACTGCAGGGGGCACAGGTTTGATCCCTGATCAAGGAAGTTCTGCATGCTGCAAGGTGTGGCAAAAAATAATAATGATTAATTAAAAAGCTAGGCTAGGAAATTCCCTGTTGGTCCAATGGTTAGGACTCTGAGTTTCCAGTGCTGGGGGTTCAGTTTTGATCCCTGTTTGGGGTACTAAGATCTCACAAGCCTGGAGATGTGATCAAAAAAATAAAAAGAATTTTCTTTACAAACTAGGCTAACAACCTGCTTCTCAGGATTGCTGTGATAAGCAGAGATATCTTGGTACCCCAGGGCGGGTACCCATCAATATCTGCATAGGGGACTAGCCTGACATTTCATACACTCCAGGGAGGTCCCACTTGCCCTGGCATCCCTGCTCTGGGCTCCCCTCACCCCACCCAGGGGCTCTCCAGACCTGTTTGTGGCTGCAGGAAGGTGTGGCAGTGGGCTGTGCACATCCAGGGTTGCACCTGGGACTGAGTCTGGAGCTGCAGTGCAGTATTCTTCCAAACTCAGTATCGGGTGGGCTTTGCAGGAATGAACGTGGGGCTCTGGGGCAGGATGGTGAAGCTGCCAACCCAGCTCTGCCATCAACCTCCCTGTAACCTTGGGCAGGTCTTCAGCCTCCCTGAGCCCTGCCACCTGCCACCTAAGGGCTCCCTGGGTTCACATCACTAACCCTCTCAACGACCCCCGACCAGCTCATACAATTACTGTCCCCTATTTTATAGACATAGAAACTGAAGCTTAGATTAAGAATCTTGCCCAGAACACCTGCCCTCAACACAGGCCACCTGCTCTGTCTGCACCGTGACTGGTGCTAGGGCTCCTACTGTAGGCCTGGCCCTCAGATAACTGCTGCGGCCAGGCACTGCCCCGAAGTTTGACTTTCTATCCACATTCAGCCCTGCAAGGCTCAGCAGCCCTGTTTCACAGGTGAGGAAACCGGAGTGCAGTCAGAGCCTAAACCCAGGCAGTCTGACTCTTAAGCCCCAGCCGCTAACCAGCGTACCATGAGGCCTCTCGAGAGTGGGATAAAGACCCTCCTGAGCTGGAGGAATAGGGGATCCTCATACATCACAGAGCCAGAATGTTCTGCCTGGAAGGGGAGCAGGGGGTAAGGCAGAGGGGCAGACCTTGCAGCAGGAAGCAGGAGGAGGGGAGTGAGCAGTTCTGGCCTGAGTGGGCTGGTGGCCGAAATCATGGCACCCCCACAGGAGGACCCAAGACAGCCCTGCCTCCCGGGAGGACTTCCTGTAGGTCATACGGTAAAGAATCTGCCTGCAATGCAGGAGACCTGGGTTCGATCCCTGGGTCAGGAAGATCCCCTGGAGAAGGGAATGGCAACCCACTCCAGTATTCTTGCCTGGGAAATCCCATGGACAGAGGAGCCTGGGGAGCTAGAGTCCACGGGGTCGCAAAGAGTCAGACACGACGGAGCGAGCCTTGGTCCTCTTCCCCTGCTGTGTGAGGCCGCAGGGAGGCGGGGGCTGATGGAGGCTCCGCTGGGAGGGCGTCTGGGATGGGGAGAACTGTAGAGGGGCTCGGGGCACCAGAGGGAGAGTCCCCCCAGTCCAGGCAGGGCCCCCTGACAGCTCCCCACCTCTCCTCCTTGACAAGGCGGGTCTCCAGGAAGCATCCCCGCCCGACGCCCCCGTGAACTTGCCCCATCCTGGCACCTCCAGCTCCATGGAGGTGGGGCGGGACCCGGGCAGGTGTTTCCTCTGGAGGGAGGCGTGTCTGAGGGAGGATGACAGCTCACGCCTCCGCTGCGGCGCCGCCTAAGTGCTGCGTCACAGGGCGCGGTTGATGTAATTCCCACCCGATCCCCGGGAACGAGGAGCTATGGCGCCTCCTCTTCCTATAGACGAGGAGTCCGCGGCCGGAGACGAGCAGGACTGAGGCGCCGCCCCCTGGCAGCCAGGGTCAGAGCGGAAGTCTGTTAAGAACCTGAGCTCTTAACCGCTGGGACAGGCTGCCTCCAGGGAGAACGTGCCAGGGAGCGCAAGCTAGACAGAGAGGCAAGCAGGCTGAGAAAGGGAAGCGCTCTTCCAACTCCAAGCTGCCTGTGGGTTTGAGGAGGGAAAACTTACTCCAGCTCTCAGGGGGGAGGCGGCCATACCAGTCCAGGTTGGGGGTGGAGGCGGGGTGGGGGTGGGGGGCGGGGAGAGAGGGGCTGGGAGTGGAAGTGTGCCCATCACAGGAGAAGGGGGCTGCAAAAAGAACGGGTGGCCCTGGCCTGGTGCCACATAGCTGCCCAGGTGGGAGGGTCTGCCCCCCCCCCCCCCCATGCCAGCCACCAGCAGAGCGGAGGGCGCCTGGGCGCCCGTGCCTCCTGTTCACTGGCATCCCGTTCCCGCCCCCCCACCCCCGGCTCCCCCGCCGCAGGCTCCCCAGGCTCTCTGGCCGCTGCGCGCGTTCGTTCCTTCGGTTCCCCCTGCTGTTTGCCCACCTCCTACTCTTACTCATTCTTAGACGTCCGGGAAGCCCATTGGATGCCTCCCCTGGGCTCCACTGACGCCTGTGGGTCCCCCGCACAGCTCCGTTTCCCTCTTTGCCTTTTCTATTCTCTCCCCGCCCTCCCCTCCATGCCCAGCACAGGACTTGGCTGGCACAGTGATAAATGTGTGATGAACTCAATTTGCTGTCAGGTTTAAAGATCACACGAATAACTCACTCAGACCTTGCACAGATAAGTGTCACACGGCCCTGGAAGCCCCCTCCTCAGCCTCTCAGAGGGGCTTATGTGTCAGCTAGAAAGGGAACAGGTGGGACATTCACGTGGCCTCAGTCAAGAAACTTCAGCTAAGAGCTGCCCGCTTGGGGAACAGAGGCGCACAGGGAGGAACAGCCGATCCACTCGCTTGCTCGCTCCTGGTCTCTGCTCACGGAACTGGTTGGCGAGAGCCCTGAGGCTCAAGCCTGGCTCTGCCGTGTGACCTTGAGCAGCCCGTCACCCTCTCTGGTGACCTCAGGAAGGAAGGCAGGAGCCGAGGCAACCGGGAAGGGGCTGGGCGGACAAGGGCGGGAGGTGGGATGCATAAGAAGACGCTGATTCAGGGGATGGAGCGGTGGCGGCAGCAGGGTAGACGCGGTGTTTGGACAGCTGCAAGTCCTTAACGGGGATTTCCCCCCTTTTCAACAAATCCCCGTAAAACAGCATTTTGTCCAAGTCAGCGTTTTGTGGCAGCCTGGGCCTCCGGGGGCGGCAGAAAAGGTTGGCTGCGAGCGGGTAGCGCTCCAGGGTCCTTCAGAACAATGGCGGGGGGGGGGAATGGACCCCAGCAGGAAGAAGAAGCGGCGTGAATACAGACCCCTCTCTCCCTGGACAGGGCTTCAGGAGCAGAAGGGCCTCAGCAATAAGTGACCCCTCCCACCAGTCCCCTCTCCAAGGGTCCTGTCCCAGGGATGATCGGCAGGAGGGGAGGGGGCAGGTGATCCTGTGGAATTTAAGGGCCTGCCCTCTCCCCACCCCATTGCACACGTGAGCTCTCAGAGGGCGCGATGCAAAGGGGGGCCTGGGCGCGGGGCGCAGGTTCCCGGCGGAGCGTGCAGGGGTGTGGCCAGTGCGGCCCGGCCGACCCCCGCCTCCCCCCGCCCCGGGTGGGTGGATGGAGCGCGGCTCTGCGCAGGCTCCTGCTGCTCCAAGCCCCCCACCCCAGAAGGGCGGCTGCAGCTGAGGGAGCCGCGGGGAGCTCAGGCAGCCCCGGGGCCTGGCCAAACCACAGGTATGTTATGAGACGCTTCCTGTTGTGGAGACATTTCTGCGGGATCGGCTGCCCCGCTTGCTCCCCCGGTGCCTCCTGCCTCCCCACCCGCTCGGCCGCGCTCTGCTCTCTCCCTGGGTCTCTGGCCCTGACCCGTCTCTCTCGGTCTCTCTTTCTCTCTCTCTAAGCCCAGTCTCTGCCACTTCAACAGGTGAGCAGCATTACTGCCGCTCTCCCTATGAGGAGTCCAGCCCTGGGCCGGGTGGGGGGGCCCTAAGGCCCTTTACATTCTGACTGCCCCTGAACTGTGATTCCAGCAGAGCTCCTTTCCAGCTGTGTGATCTCAGGCAAGTAACTTAACCTCTCTGAACCTCAGTGGCTTCATTTGTGAAAGGGTTAACTGACATGGTCTGAGCCATCGGCCCCTTAATGCTGCCCTGTTCTGTTACCCTGATGGCCAGAAAGTCCTGCCTTCAGTGTAACCTTAATGACTCTTGCTGCAAAGCAACATCACCGCCAACCCTTGGAGACCTCAGGTGACTTGCTGCCAAAGACCAGGACCTTGTGAAGTTCCCTAAAAGTCAATTATCTGGCCTTCTAGACCTTTTCTCTGACCGCTCCTGAGATGCTGCTGACTAGGGGTCACACAGCCTGCTCAGAACAAGGACGGAGTTATGGATCTTGGAAAGAAGCAGAGAAACTGCCCTCCTCACCCACTGGGCATGATGCCCACCCCCCCCTGCCTGGTGACGCCACACTTCTCCAGGGTTCCTGAGCTCCCCATCCCCCACCTCTCTCCCAGCTTGCAGAGATTGGGATCCCTTTCCCATCCCCCTTTCCTGAGTCTCAGATGAAAGGGGTCCTGTCTCCCACTCAAGGGCCCCCCCCCCCGCCCCTCCACACCTCTTCCTCGGGGCTTGGGGGAGGGTGCTCACTGTGGATGCCTCCCCCAGTCCCAGCCTCTGCATCCCAGTCTATACAGGCCTCACCCCCGCCCCTGGCCAGCCTCATTTTTCTCCAGCCCTTCTCAGCCAAACTTCTTGAAAGAACTCTCTCTACCCCTCACCCCCTCACCTCGTGTGTTTCCTTCTCACCAGCACTGCCTCCCGCCTTGTGACCCTGCTTTCCTCCTTCCTGGAAAGGCTCCTCCTCAGATTCTTCTCTGCTCCTTCCCTCTGCCCACTTTGCAGACCCAGGTTTGCCCCAAGGAGCTGGCTCAGACCTCTTCTCTTCTCTCGGGATGTTTCTCCTGCAGTTTCCAACTCTCCCCAGCTCCCACAGTTCCAATCCCAGCACCAGGGACTCCCATGTCTGTTTCCAGCTACCACTCCCCTGAGCCCCAGACTCTTGAGTTCGACTATGAGCCAAGCATTTTCTCCTGGCTGTCCCTCAGACACCTCCACCCAAACTGCTGTCATTATCTTCTTCCCTATTACGTGCTTCTCCCCCACTCCCTGGTGCCCAGGCCAGAAATCAGGACATCACTCCTGCCACTTCTGACCCTTCCTTCCTTCCACGGAATCTCTCTAGCCTATACACTGCCTTAGCACAGGTGGGAAAGGCCGCCCCTCCATCCAGCCAACTCGAGCTTTCCTCGTTGACGTTCCCCGGTGTCCCTGAACAGCAACCGACCTGCACAACTATGCATGAGAGCCCTGTTCCTTTGCCCTCAAACCCCCAGTCCAATCTTGCGGACTCTGTCTCCTCTATTTCTATCACTTCTGTTCCTTCCCCTCCTCCCCCATTCTCTCTGTCCTAATACAGACCTTGTGCTCTCCCAACACACAGCCCAGAGCCTGGCACAAACCAGCCATTCAATAAAGGGTTGTTAAATTGCCAGATCCTCACCTGGATTATCATAACTGTTCTCTCCCACCCGTCAACCTCAGCTTCTCTGTTTTCCTCAGAACATCCTATAGATACTCCAACAGTGCTTCTCAAACTTTAGCGTGCATCACATGATTTTAAAAACACAGGCTCCTAGCCCATACCCTCAGGGATCCTGATTCAGTAAGTGTGGGGCAGGGCCCAGCATCTGCAGTTCTAACAACCTCCCAGGAGACACTGATGCTGCCTATATGTGAACCACACTTTGGCACAGCTCTGCCATGGCTGTCCCCACTCTGGATTCTCCAATGACTCCCTAGTACCAACATGTAAAATCCCATGCTATTCTGCAGCTCACATAGCTTATTGGAGAAGGTATATAGTCGTCCCTCTGCATCCACGGGTGATTGGTTCCAAGACCCCCCGTGGATACCAAAAATCTATGAATGCTTGAGTCTTTTATATAAAATGGTGTGGTGGGACTCCCCTGGTGGTCCAGTGGCTAAGACTGATCTCTCAATGCTGGGGCCCTGGGCTTGATCCCTGGTTGGGGAACTAGATCCCACATGCCACAACTAAGACACTGAGCAGCCAAATAAATAAAAATAAATATTTTTTAAAATAGGTGTGGTATCAAAAAAAATGGTGTGGTATCTGCATATAACCTATGCACATCCTCACATATACTTTAAACCATTTATAATACCGAATACAATGTAAATGCTATATAAGTAGTTGCTGGGATACAAGGTAAACTTAAATTTTGCTTTTTGGAAATTTTGGGAATTGGTTTTCAAGTATTTTTGATTCACAGTTGGCCGAATTTGAGGATGGACGTGGAACGTGCGGATACAGAGGGCTGACTGTACTTTAGATTCAGTGGTAATTTGGAGAAAGAAAGCAAAGAGGATGGCGAGATCATAGTTAGGCTGGCAGACCCCTGAGATCGCAGCTGGTGGGGAGACACACTCCAGATCTAAGGGTCATGTGTGTAAGGAGGAGGGTGGGAACCAGCTTGTTGTGGGAACCATGTGGGTGATTGACATGCCCACACAGACCCTTCTGCCGCGTCTGTCTCTGACCCCAGATCCTCACCGGCCTGTGTATCTGAGACGTCTCCTGGGAGGTCTCTCTCCTGTCTCGGTGTCACCATCCCATTTGCCCACCCCGTTTCTCTTCCTCTGCTCTCTTGTGCCTTATACTTAGGTTCTCAGAGTTCCTGAAATCTCAGCTGCTGGTCCCTTGATGGGAGCCTCCAGAAGGCCAGCATTTGTGGCCTCAATGCTAACGTCAGGTCTGGGGCTGACCTCCCTACATGATCCCTGAGCAGCCCCACAAGTTCTGGGTGGAGACTTGTGGGGTCCAGTCCCCATGACCTCACTGCCCTGCGGGTCACTGAGACTCTGAGCCTCTCAAATTTAAATATGCAAGCATGAGGACTGTTTCGAAGCAGAAGAGCTACCTGGAATCTGAGAGCTGGGGGACGGAGCAAGGCGGCTACGCTGGGACAGGGCTTCCTGGAGAATACCTTATGGTCCAGACTGATGGCAGGACAGGAGTGCCGCCCTCTGCCCACCTTGTCTACACAACCGAGTTTCAGTTCCACCAAGAGTCCCAACACCCGTCACCCCTGCAGGTGAAGAAGACCTTGGACCACAGGGAACCTCAACCTGCAAAACAGCACTGGAAGGAGGTTTTAAGAACAGAGTTCAACATGCCCACAGAGGCAAGAGATGGTGGAATATTCCAAATTGACTGGGCAAAGAAGACCGAGGGGCTTCTAGGATGTGTAATATCTAAGAGGCAGAGAACCTGTGGGTCTGAAACTTGAGAGGGAGCGATACAGGCTGGAGATTAAAATAGTGCTTCATTGGTGGCATTGCTGCAGCCTGGATGAGGGCCATGGGCTCACCCTTAGGGAAACCACCCATGTTTAGGGGTGAGAGGAGAACCAGCATCCTGAATCCAGACACCCCAAACTTCTTGATGTTTCCCTGTACCCACTGCCCACCTTTGCCTGCACAATCCTGTTTGCCTGAATTGCCCATTCTTTCTTCCTCCAGGTGGTGGTAGTTTTGGTCACTGTCATGTCGGACTCTTGCAACCCCACGGACTGTAGCCTGCCAGGCTCTTCTGTCCATGGGATTTCCCAAGCAACAATACTGGAGTGGGTTACCATTTCCTTCCTCCAGGCAAACATGTTATTCCTCATTTGAGACCCAGTTAAATGCCTCCTCCTCCAAGCAGTCTTCCCTGCCTCCCTCAGGCAGAAAAGCTCCTCCTCCAGGGCCTGTCTTCCCTGACACCCATCTCATCCTTAGCTGGGGCTCAGCACATAGTAGGTGCTCAGTACAGTCTGCAGCCTGGGTGCTCCAGTTCCTAGCCTCTGACAACTCCACCTCCAACCTCCTGCCAGCCTGCAAGATGGCTTCTCATAGGGTCCTTTTTCCTTGGTGGCTCTTCCAGAGTCCTTCTCAGCTCTGGACTGGAGGGGGCTTGGGCTGACCTCCCTCCCTGAAGGCGACTAGGTCCACTTCCCGGGCCACCAATCTCTGCTCTTCTCTGAGGCTAGCCAGCCCACCACTACCCTGGGGAGGGGCATCTTGGGGGTAACAGAATGTCCAGGGAGGTAGGAACAGCCAGGTGGGGGCAAATGAACCAGAAGAAGCCCGGCAGCAGACAGGAGCCAGGGCAGCCTTGTATCCTCAGGCAGGTGGCCAGGGGGCTGGCCCTTCCTCGCCAGGGGCTCAGGCCTCAGCTGGTGCCATTGCTCACTTCCCAGAAGAGGCCTTGAACTTTTGAGCAAGACCGAACATTGGAGGGCCACCAGACACAGAAACCCCCAGGCCCTAGGCTGAGCCCCGCCTTCTCAGCCGCCTGTCCCTCCCCCCACCCCGCCTTCTGGTTCACATTTGCAGCCTTTTCCGGAGCGCCACCCGCCGCCCGCTGCCTCCGCACGCCTGCCAAGATTCCTGGGCCTTCGCGGCTTCCCTGCGCGGTGGCGGCAGCTTCGGGCAGGAGACGCTGGGCTGGGCAGGGAGGGGGCCCGGCGGGAGCACGGCCAGGCCACTGCACCCAGGCAGGCCAAGCAAACACGGCCGCGCCAAGGAGCTGGGGCGAAATAGTTCACAAATGAGAAAAAGCTGCTTCCGAGTTGGGCCGGAGGGAGCTGAGGTCACCTGCAAGAGGGGCTGCCCGCTACGACACCCTGAGGCGGGGAGGGGCTTCCACGGCAGCTGGGGGAACGAGGGCAGACGCCTGCAAGCACAGGCCTCATGCAGCCTGGGGTGCTGGAGAACCCCTGCCCCCAAATCTAGCTTACCTTTCAGGTCGGAGGGGCCTCTGAAGGTCCCAGCAGAGACAAGGGCTGAGAATTGAAAGAGGGAAACTGAGGAAGATGCCAGGAGCTGGGGAAGCCTCCTGCCCTAACTCACAGCCACACTAGGGACTGCCCTGGGCTTTTTGCCAGGAGCCCCTGCTGGAACACTGGCCCCCAACCTCAGTCTCTTCTCAGGGAGCCAAGATGTGTGCTCCCCCACCGACTTCATTCATTCCATGCACACTCGGCAATGCCCACAGGGGACCTGGCCCTGAGTTGCTGCGACTCTTCCTGTCCTAGGGCCCAGGCTGAGAAAGCCCCTTCTGTGTGCCAGGATCCAGGCTGAAGAAGTCCCTACACTCTGCCAGACCCTAGGCTGGGGTGGTCCCTACTATAGACTCCGGTTCCACCTGGGGAAGCTCCTACTGGGTATGGAACCCAAGGCTAGGCCATGGCTCCTGGCTCAGCGCCCTGCCCTGCCCTGAACTAGCCGGAGGCATCGGACAGGTGGCCATCACACAGTTGACCAAGGTCTCTGGGTCATGGGAGTACACAACTGAGAATACTGCCCTTGAGTTTCCCTAGACGACTTCATGTAGGAAGGGGCTGGATCCTGAAGGGTGAGTAGGAGTCTGACAGGCAGGCAAAGTAAGAAAAGGAATTTCAGGCAGTAGTAGGAAGCTGCTTGGCAGATACCGGGAAGGTCCAGAAGCGCCATGAGGTTGAGAGGATGAGCAGGAGCTGAGAGGGCCGGGCCAATTTGGTGAAGAGCCTTAAATGCTATGCTTGCGTTTCTCTGTGAGGCAATGGGGAGCCATGGATGGTTGTTGAGCAGGGCACATGATGTGGTTACAGCCCTCGATGGCCAGGTCCCCACTTCTGGCTCAATCAACCATGATGCCTGACGATCGTAAGCCCTAGTCCAGGTCACACAGCAGAACTGGGGCCGTAGTCCAAGCCCAGACATGAATCCCGGGTGGATGGGGAGGGGATGCCTAGCCAGCCCACCTGGCAGGGAGGCCTGCCGGCCGCGTCACTCTCTCCCCCAGCTGCTTGCGCGCCTCTGCCTGCTCCCATGGAAACTCTGACATCCCAGTCCTCTCCCCGCACAAGCAGCCAGCTGCCGGAGCCAGCGGCTCCTAGGCCCTCTCTCCAGCTCAGCTGAGCCCTGCCCCCATCCGTGCCACTCTGACACCGTGACCCCAGAGCTGGGTCATGAGGCTGCTCTCTCTGAGGGCCCAGCCTGGCTGACGGAGCATGGGTGGGAGGTTCTCACTGCCCAACTTGACCCTGGCTTCTCTGCCCCAGTCCCCCATCCTCACCATGCGGCTCAGGAAGAGGAAGTGACTTATTTTGGATCCGGGCTTTTGAAAGATGAACATAGATTTAACTGGGTGGTGGTGGGGAAAGGTAATTAGTCCAGGCTAAAGTAGCAGCCTGTGTGAGGGTATGGAGGCATGAACGTTGTGAATATAATTAAATAAATGAACTAACTAATCATAGCTGACACTTATTATGTACCTACTATGTGTCAGGGACTCTTCTGGCTCTCCTCAGACCAACCCAATGAAGTATATGTTCTTTGTCTTTCCTTTTTACAGAGTGGGAAACCAAGGGACAGAGAGCTTAAGTAATTGGCCAAAGGTCACACAGCTCATGATGGGTAGAGCCGAGGCTGTTGGTGCCAAAGCTTGGGCTCCTAACCTCTCTAAATACAGATGGTTTGAGATGAGAAGAACTGGCTGATGTCAGCCTGAGAAATGCCTTGAATATCAGAATCAAAGACCCTGATACTGGGAAAGATTGAAGGCAAAAGTAGAAGAGGTGGCAGAGGATGAGAAGGTTAGACAGCATCACCGACGACATGAATTTAAGCAAGCTCTGCAGATAGTGAAGGACATGGGGTCGCAGAGTCAGACACGACTTAGCAACTGAACAACAGCATCAGCCTCAGGACCCCAAGCGCAGCTTAAAGCTGGTTCTCCAAGCCCTTCACACGTTAGCCCTTAATAATAATGGTCTCTAGAAATCCCAAGTATAAGGAATTCCCTGTCAGTCCAGTGGTTAGGACTCTGTGCTTCCATTGCTGTGCCATGGGTTCGATTCACAGTAAGGGAACTAAGACCCATGAAATGCACAGTGTGGCCAAAAAATAAAAAGCAACAAATAAAAATCCCAAGCACACTTTATGCACCAGACACTAGACGTGTTCCAGGCATTTATAACCATGCTCTCCCGTAACCCTGTAAGGCGGGAATTGCTATCGCTTTTTTGAGGAGGAGGGTTGAGGCCCAGAGAGGTGACATCCATTCTCCACGGTGAAGCACCAGGACTAGGATCTGAACCTCGGGGCTTGCCAGCCCTCAGGTGGCCAAACCCCGGTTCCCTTGGGCTTCCTGGAGACTGCCGCCACGGTAATGCTCCCCACTCCTCCTCCACCCCCGTCTGTGCTGCCTCGACCCAGATGGCAAGAGAGACCAGCAGGGCTGGTGACAGAGTGGGCCGCTCCTAGCCCGGGCCTCAGGAGCCCACTCCAACTGACCAAGGCTCCTTCAGTCCTACTAAATAGGAAAGTGGGGCAGGTTGGTGTGCCAGGGCAGGGCCTGAGCCCACTTCAATGGGACTCTGTTCTTAACCTGCACTCTCAGCTGCCTTCCCTAATCTCCTGAGGCCCTCCCCTGGCGACGTCGCCTCCTTGCACAGTGCCTGCCTCCAGCTAAATCCCAGACCAGAGGTGGGTGGGACAGTCTGCACCCCCTTGTCCCCCACCATCTTCTGAGAGCTCAGGCTCCCTAAGGACACTGGCCAGGGCCCCAGGCCCGCTTCCCCATCCCAATTTTCCAAACAGAGGTGCGGATTGATGTCCAGGAGGCGAAGAGTCGACTCCTCCCAGAGCGGGGCTCATGGGAGAAGTATCTGTTTTCTGAGCCCTTACTGGGAGCTGGCCCTCCACTGAGAGTCCTGCTTAAAAAATCATGACAGGGTATGAACCGCTCTGGAGCCCAGCTGCTCACATTCCTCTCTCAGCCCTGCCTCTTACTAGCAGTGACCTCATTCATTTGTGCCTCAGCTTCTTCGTCAATAACATGGGAGCAACTCCTACTTGACAGAGCGCTGGAGAAGATGAAGGGCATTCATTTCACGTAGCCGACTTCCAGCAATGCTGGGCATAAGGGAACATTCAATATAGGTTTGCTATTATCATCGTCTTCATCATAAGGGAACATTCATTAAATGTTTGCTATTATCATTGTCTTCATTGCCATGACTGGCCTCCCCCAAAGCCCTGGTGAGATTAAATTATAAACCCTATTTTACAGATGAAGAACCAGAGGCTAGAGACAAGTCACTCGCCCAGGTCTGCCATCCAGCCCGTGGTGAATGATGCCAGAATTGGGACCCGAGCCCAGTGAGTTCACAGATGATGACAGCCTCGCGGCTCCCTGGAGCTGAGGGCCAGTGTGCATGCAGGCGTGCGTGTGTTGGGTTTGGGCCGGGAGGTGGGGGGGTCCTCCACATCCCCTCAGCCCCTCCTGCCTGACCCCCAGGGGCTCCTCTGCCCAAGCCCCTGCCGCCGCTGCAGGAGGGGGCTGTGCATTCCTGGCTAAGCAGCCGGATTTGCTGTGCTCCGGGAACTATGAAAAGAATGTTTGCCACGAGCTGAGCCGTGGTCGCCTGTCAGAGGGAGCGTGGCCTGGAGGGCCCACGCAGAGCTGTGTGGCGGCCAGCAGCCGCCGCAGTGGGAGGGAAGCAGGCTAGACGGGAGACAGCTTCTGGTTAGCGATGGCAGTGGACGCTGCAGGGGGGTGGCGACTGAAGAGTCGGCCTCCTGGGGCCGTTTGGGGAAGAGAAAGGACCCCTCCCCACACACGAGTGACACTGCTCCTCATCACAGGCTCCAAGGAGATCCGAGGAGGCATTACTGGCCCATCTCATGGATGGGCTCATGGAGACCCAGGGGGAAGCTCACTGCCGTGGCAGAATTGAGACCCGAGGTCCGCACCCCATCCTCCCAGAAACCACCCTCCCTCACAGGGCCCACCAGGCCCACAACGCATCCTGAGATACCAGAAAACACCATGCCAGCCCTCACTGTCCTAGCCGCGCTTCCGGCCTGGCCTTCTCATGATTACTGCTTCCCACGTTTCCTGTCCCTCAAAAAAGTACCTTGTGTATGACAGTGCCTAGCACACAGTGGATCGATGAGAAACAATTAAGTTTCCATTCCCTTCCCCCACAAACCGAGCCCTGGAGAGGGCGGTAACCTAGGAGGTCAGCGGGGGAAGAACATGAGCTGTACATCCTTATGAACCTGGGAATGAATCCCAGCTTGACACTCCAAAGGGGGATGCTTGGCCAGGTTACGGGCCTCTCTGAGCCCTCCACTTCTCCCTCTGTCAAATGGGCTACCGACCTTTGCCTTGCAGCAGTGTAATAAGGACTAAAGGAGATATGCAAACACAGGTCCTGGCGCATAGTGGCTGCCCAGTAAACTCTTATTGTTACTCTCCCCCAAGGGGACAGAAAGAATTGAAGTTAGAGAACCTCTGATGACAAGGTTCCCTCCATCCCAGGTTCTGGATGGCCCCTGTGAGGGGAGCACAGCCTCCAGCAGGAAGCGAAGCCTGAGTCCAGGGTCCCATCCATCCTCAGGGCTCAATTCCACCACTGGCTGCTGTGTGACCCTCGGCGAGTTCCTCTCTGAGTTTCTGTAATCCCGTCCAGGAGATGAGCCAGCAATGCTGGCAAGGCTCTCTTCAGGAGGCAGTAACACGCTGCCACCCGCTTCTTCTGCCCTCTAAGAGCCAAGAATCTCAGCCTGCATGGGGACAGTCACCTCTCAGTTCAGAACTTTCCAAGAATCTGAATGGAAGTAGGGCCAGGCCCTCCCCCGTCCCTTCCCAGGATCCAACCAGAGGGGTGTAACAGACTCTGATCAGAAGTCTGGGTGAAAGTTCTTGGCTCTGCACCCTGATCATGTGTGACCTGGGACTACTCCTCCCCTCTCTGTAGGCAAAAGGACCCTGGAAATCAGCATTAGCATTCCCATTTTATAGATGAGGAAACTGAGGCACAGAAATGGGAAGACCCTTACTCAGAGTCATGTGGAAAGTAACCCCAATCTGAGTCCTAAGATCGGCTTTTCCCCTCACTGCACATGCTGCTTTCACTTAAGACCCGCTGTCCACATCCCACCACCCTGGAAATGCCCACAGAACACAGCAGGCCTAAAATGCCCTTTCGGGGACCATGACTTCCCTAGCTGATGTCTGGGCACACATGTCCACACATATGGCCTCAAACACCCACCTAGGCTTCTAAACATACATACTCAGGTCTCACAGACACTAACTAGCCCCCAGACTCATGGCTATACTCAACAGTCAGGCCCCTGCACCTAAGCATACCAGACCCTGGAGTTCAAACCCACATCTCCCCTTGATCTGCCTCCTCTGGGGCCAAACCACAGTCACTCAGGGCACGATTCCTGGCCCACCCTCTCCTCACCCCCACAGTCAAGCATCACTGAGGCCTGTCCAGTCTCTCTCCTTATTCCTCTCCATCTATAGCTTCCTCTTATCCCCATGGCAACCACTCACCTCAGCCTCCATCATCTTCCTCCTCAAACTCTTGTCCAGCCTCCTAAGTGGCCTCCTTGCCCCCCACAGCAACCAGAGTGATCCCCAACTTGCACCACTCTGCAGCTCACACCCTTTCTCTGAACAAGGTCCTAGGAAATCTGACCTCAAAGTAGTTGTCAGTCCGTCCATCTCACTCCCCACCAAGTGAGCTGTGAGCCCTGAGCCGGCAACTACTCACCACCCCCAGAGAGAACTCTGCAGCTTGCCACCTCCACACCTTCGCACATGCTGTCCCTTCTGACTGGAATGTCCTCATTTACCCTTTCCTCCCCCTGCACCTGTCAAAGTTCTCATTCTCCCTGAAAACCTCAGCTAGAGTCACCTCTTCGCTGCCTCTCCTGACGGCCCCTCCACACACACGTTGGCTTACAAGGTGCCTCCCCCACGTACCCCAGTGGGCACCCTGAGACGCAGCTGCACCCCATATGAGAGGCTGCTGCGCCTCTGTAAATGCCTCAGGCCACAGATGGGACTGGTTCATCTGAGGCCCCACTCTCCTACAAGGGGAGCCCCATGCCTGCCACTGGGGGGCTGGAGCGGGCTGGGGGACCAGTAGGGCAACCAGCCTTCAGTCTGGCTCAGACCCGGAGCAGAGGAGGAGGTGGGGTGCTCAGACTGACATCCCTCTTGGCTATCTGCCTGCCCCCTTCTTGTGGAAACTCATTTTCACTGTGACAGACAGAGTGAAACTGGAGAGGGAGACCCTACTGAGAGAGTGTGTCTGCGTCTGTGTGCGCGCACACGCGCGTGTGCTGTGCCGTCTGAGTGCGTCTGGCTGGGCCATGTGGGGCCTGCCATGCGTCTGCAGGAGTCCGTGTGGGTGTGCGTGTGTGCATGCGTGCACACGCCCTGTCTGTTGTTTCAGCATCTGTCGTGGGGTATGTTTCAGCAGAGACGTTCTGGTGTGTGATTGTGTGTGACTGTCAATGGGAGGGACTGTAGCCATGCAGCTGTGCGTGGCTCTGTGAGTATGTCTGTAGAGTGTCCTCATGATTGTTGTGGGGTGACTGAGTGTCCGAGGGCCTATCTGCGTTCACCAGCCCAGGAGGCCAGTGGGGACAGCTGTGCGCTGACCAAGGCCACCAACTCCCCGCGCAGAGCTGCTGCCCTCGGCATCTCCTCTTCTGGGATCTACAGTGGGCTCCCCATCTGCTCAGGGCAGTGAGCGTCAGTCCCCTGAGGGGAACCCCAGACTGCCTAGCCCTCCAGCGCCCCCAGGTCGTCCAGACACCCAAGGCGGCTCCCTGGGAGGCTGCCTTCACGAAGGGCGCTCCAAGGAGCGGGTGAACCCTACCACCAGAGAAGGGCACGGACCTTAGCAAGAGCCGCTGACGCAGACAGGAGGGAGGGCTTCCGGGGGGCCAGGGTGCCCTGAGGGAGGTCAGTGGTATTTCTGGGTCAAAAGCCTAGCACGTTCTCACACACACCGAGGCCCTCACGTAAGCACACACTTACACACACACACGAATGACATACCGGCAGACACGCGCTGTCCCCCTCACACCCCACAAAGGCACACACCGACAGGCTCACACACGCACACACACAACAAGCAAACTCCAAGGGTCTGCCCGTCAAAGCTCGTAACTCCCAGGCTCCTCTGGCTGAGCAGCGTCTCCCCGCGCATCCCCCCAACCCCAGGGGAAGCCCATGGTCGCTATGTCTCCAGCCCCAGGACAGACACTGGGGAGGCAGTGCTGGGGCCCCCAGATCCCAGCTCCTCTGAGTCAGGCACCAGCCCCCCTCACCCCTCTGCAGGTCTCAAACCCGAGCTGCGGCAGGGTGCTGAGCCTCTGGCAGAGACAGCCCTCAAAACCCCAGTCTCGGGTTTGGGGGATGCTGTTAGGACACCCCGAATAGGAGGGATTGGGGGCAGAAGCAGGAAAACAAAAAACAAAAAACGGGAAACCGGGAGGTGGCCAGCTAGCTAGAACCAGCAGGGAGATGGGGAGAGGAGAGCCTGGGGTCTACAAGGGGTGGGGGGTGGTCCTAAGGCCCCTGCTCTCTCCTGACCCTGCGATGGAAGCGTTGTCATCCCATTTCGCAGGTGGGAAGAGAGACTCCCGGAGGTGAAATGACTGCTCCGAGCCACATGGCCAGGGATTCCACCCGGGGCCTGTCTGAAGCTGGAGCCCCCGCTTCTGGGAAGGAAGGGAGGAGGGGCTCCCTCGCGCCCGCGCCGACCCCCGGCCCGAGTCCCCCAGCCTGTCCTCACCCCGGAGTCCTAGGCGCCGGCCCGGGTGTCCCCGACAGTCTCCGGAGAAGCGCAGGCCGGGTCTTGCCCTCGGAGCCCCCAAGCCCCGCAGCCGCGCCGCCTCCTCCCGGTTACCTGCAGGGGCGGCCGCCGGGCGCCGCTCCTGGCCCTCGAGGGCGGCCCGGGGCGCGCGGGCTCCAGGCAGGGGCGTCGTCGGGGTCCGCGCCGGCGGGGCTCCGCGTCGCTCTGCCGGCCGCCCCTCGCGGCTGCCGGAGTGGGCGGGCGGCGGGAGGGGCGCGGCGGGGCGGGGCCTCCACCCTCCTCTTTCCACAGCCGCCGCCAAGGCCCGCACCCCGCCCGGCCGAGCGCGCGCCCAGCCGGGCCTCGACAGCCGCCTCCCTCCCGGACCCACCCGGAAGCCCCCACCCCACGACACCCCGGGCAGCGCGGCGCCCATGCACCCTCATGCAACGCACCTTGTGCCAGCGTCTGCGGCCCCCTGCCCTCTGGGGCCACCCGTCGAGGGGGGACCCAGACCCAGATCTGGCGCCGAGGAGGGCATGGTGTGCTCAGCGCGGGGAAGGAGCAACACCGAGATTGTTTAGTCGCTCAGTCTTGTCCCACTCTTTGCGACCCCAGGGACTGGCGCCCACCAGGCTCCTCTGTCCATGGCAAGAGAGCTGTCGCGGTCTCTGTGCCACCTGGGAAGCCCAGCACAGGGATGGTGGGCCATACGTGAGCAGTTGTCGGAAGGCTTCCTGGCAGTGGTGACCTAGCCTGAGGGGCAGGACTTAGGGGGGTGGCGGGAGGAGGGGAGCTGGTGACCTGCTCATTATGGGTTTAGGGAAGTGAGCCTGTGTGCGCGCACAGAGGCCCGCAGTAGAATCTTGTAGGACATGCAGAAGCCGGTTAGACTTCACGTCAAGGAAATGGGGAGCCACTGAAGGCTCTGGAGCAGTGCAGTGAGGTGGTCAGAGTTGTGCTTTAGAAAGAGTCCCCTGACTTCTCTGCGGAGGAAAACAGAGGCAGGGACGCTGGAGGAGGCTACCATTCAGGAACTAAGATCCCACATGCCCAGCATTCAGCTCCCCAAAACCAAACCATGAAACAACAGTAAGAGGACCCAAGGAGGTGGAATAAGCAGGATTTGGAGCTGGGGGCAAAGGACCTAGACCTAGAAATGAGGACAGAGTCTAGGTTTCTGGTTGGGCAGTGGGGGCTGCTGGTTTGGAAGGAGGATGGCCGGATGCACTTCCTTGCACATCCCTCTGGGTTTCCATGTATCCAGCAGAGTTCTGAGCTAGAGGTTAGGAGCCCGTGGTATGCAGATGGTAACTGAGGCCAGGGGAGTGATGCTCAGGGAAGAAGTGCTCAGGCCAGGACCGTTAACATTATGAGGACATGCAGGGGGAAGAGAGGTCTGCAATGGAGGCCTAGAAGGTAGGACTGGGAGTTGGGGGGGGGGGGGGGGAGGAACCAAGAGAGCAGTGACTCAGAAGGCAAAGGCAGGGTGTTTCTAGAAGGCCAGGGAGGCCCAGGGTCAGATGTC
The DNA here is from genome assembly GCF_963930625.1 of Muntiacus reevesi. NCBI lineage: Eukaryota > Metazoa > Chordata > Mammalia > Artiodactyla > Cervidae > Muntiacus > Muntiacus reevesi. Next base: position 168,154,854 of record NC_089249.1, on the reverse strand, counting down.
ACAGTCCTTTGGGACTGGCAGGGGATGGTGGTTGGGTTTGAAGAAACAGGAGTCAGGCAGCAGAGGCCAAAGGAGTAGTCATTGGGGAGGAAGTAGAGGCAGCGAGTGCAGTGAGGAGTTTTAAAAGGCATGTTGGGGTGAGGGGGTGTGTATGTCTGTCTGTCTGGTCTAAGTAGGAAAGACCATCCACAGGTCCAGAAAAGGAGCAGGAAGGGCCTACGGCTGTCTGTCTCTAGGTCTGGGCCCACCTCCATGGCCCCCTCCTTCTCCCACCGCCTGCCCTCCAAGGGCCTCCCACTTTGCTGTCCCCCTGCCAAGGTACACACCAGTCCCGCCACTCCTAGACGGGCCTCTCACCCTCACCCACCTCCAGAGTCTGGGCCCACTCCTCTCCTAGCCCTCAGAGTGGGGCGGGGTTGCAAGGGGTCTTTGGGCCTGGCCTCCTGGCCTGAGCCAGCCCAGAGGGACCGCAGGGGAGCCAGGCTAGAGCGCTGCCCAAGGGGAGGGCCAGGTCGTCAGGGAACCTAAGAGGACTCTGGCTGGGGTGGAGAGCTGCGGCCCTTCCCCAAGCTGGTGTGAAAACCAGCCCCTTGGTGGGGATCACATGGGCCTGGCTGGTCAGGGAGCGGGTGGGAGCTAAGCGGCAGGGACTCTGGAGTCAGGCTGCCTGGGTTCAAGTCCAAGAGCCACCACTCATCAAATGCATGTTTTGAGCAAGTTGCCTAACCTCTGAAGCCTCAGTTTCCTCATCTGAAAAGCTCTCATAGGCTTGTTGTGAGGATTAAATTCATTAATCCACCTACAGTCTTTAGCTCTGAGGGTGAGCTGTTCTGGGGTGGGTGGGGGGAGGCAGTTCAGTGATGGGGGTGCTGGTGAAGCAAGCAGTCAAGGTACCTCTTGTGCTGGGGAAGGGGTTCCCACGGGCTGCACGCACACAGTTGCTGCAATACACACTTAGTCCCCCACGTGATCCTGTCCCTGGTTCTCCTGACTCACCCCTTAAACTTTCCTGAGCCCCCCGCCAGTCTGGTTCTCTGTGCCTTGTACATCCCCAGCCTCTCTCTTCTCCCCACCCTGAAGGCTCTGCAGGAAGAGAGGGCTCCAGCTCCCGCGCCTTTCGGCCGGCCCTGGGAGGCCAAGTCTGGCCCTGTCCTGTTGTTCTGTGGTCCCTGGTCTTCACCGGACCCTTAAGGTGGGCCTCCCCAAAGTAAGACTGAGACAGTCTTGCCACGACCCTCCATAGCCGCCTGCTGTTCTACCAGCTTTTGGCCCAGCAAACTTCAAGGCAGGAAATGAGTGTCTGTGTGCCGTAGGTTGCAGACTTTCCTGCCAAGGCTCACCTCTGGGCTAAGCCAGGCCAGGCTCCCAGCCGGTTCTCCATCCCACCTGCCAGGGGCTTCCAACCTTGGTCTGCGGTGCCTAGATACCAGTGGGTCAGCTCTGCCTGTGGTTGCCTGCTGTGTGGCCTTGGACAAGTTGCTGCCCGTCTCTGGACTTCATTTTCCTTAGCCACAAGAATCCGAGGCCAGAACGGATTCAAGGACTGTTCTAGGCCTGAGTTGGGGTAGGAAATGTGATGGTTGGTTAAAATGAACCAGACAAGGCACGTAACCTGCTTAGCACAGCCCTGGCAGAGCCGATGCTGGCCTCCCCAGCCCTCTTCAGAGCACGAGCTGAGGAGTCACGCAGACCTGGATTGGCATCGCAGTTCTGCCTCTTTGTGACTCTTTGTGACTCAAGTGACCTCATTTCTTCAAACCTCAAACTCCTCCTCTTTAAAATGGGGATAATGATAGTCCCTAATGACAACAACTAACCCTTGCGGGGCTCTTACTCCATACCAGACACTGTTCCAAGCACTTCTCATGGATTAGCTCGTTGAATCCTCACACCAATCTTTTGAGATGGATAAGAGTATTGTCCCCAGTTTGTAGGTGGGAAAGCAGAGGCACAGACGGGTTACCTGACTCACCCATGGTCACATGGCTAGGAAGTGGGTGAGCTGGGACGTGACTCTAAGCAGGCTGGCTCCCCAGTCTCTCCTTTTTCCCACCGTGCTATCAGGCCTCTTAGAAACAGTGAATATAAAAGGCTTAACCCAAGCCTGGCACATAGTAATGACTTAATTAATGTTAGCAATTGTTATTACTGTCACCGTGATTCTACCATTCCTTCTAGATTTCTGTCTTGATAAGTCAGTAAGAAAACTCTCTGGGCTCCAACCACTCTAGGTTGGAGCCTGGGGAGGGCCTGAATGGAATCTTCCTCTTGCCACCCCTTCCATCTGCCAGGCAAACTGAGGGGAGAGAGAGAAAGGTTCGCACCGATGTGTGACTTGGGGTGTGCAAGTCGTCCGGGGAGGGGGTGGGTATTGGTAACTGTCCCTACTCTCCCAGGGCCTTGGTGATTCTGCACACCCTCATGCCCACACCACTCCCTAGGGGACTGGACTCTTGGTTCTACAATTCCTGGGAAGCCCTGCCCTCTCTTGAGTCCTTCTTCTTTCTTTTTTTTTTCCTTCTTTCTTTTCAGCCACCAGAGGCCTCTCTTACAGAACTAGGGTAATGAAGACCCCTCCTGCAGCCCCCACCATTCTCCTCACTTGCACCCCCGGGGACTTCTCAGCCCCATCCTCAAAAATCCCAGTAATGCTGTGGAAATTGAAGTTACCTTAAATATTCTAATCTTATAACAATTTTGATTCAATCAACATCTAAATGTGACCACATGTGCCCAGACCACCCAGAGGCCTGGTTGGTGGTTTGGGGTGGGGCTAAGTTCCTAGACGGATGGAGGGCAAGAGGGCTGCTCTCAGGAATGGCCTGGCTCAGGAGGGGCTCCCTGGGGGAGAGGTCTGCAGGTCACTGAGCCCCTTCCTGGCCTGCTGACACTGAGCAATCCTCAGGCAGCCCGGGAAGCACAGGCCTGGGCAGAGTCTCCTTATACTCCCTCCCAGCTGGGCTGGGGGTGGGCTGGGGGCTGGATGGGATGCTCAAAGGCAAGGGGAGGCCAGGGCTGGCCTCATGGGCCTGCAGCTCAGAAGGGCTTAGTTTAAGGCTCTTTTGGGTCATCTTTTCTGAACCAGAGGCTCTGCATTTTCGTTTTGCGCTGAGCTCACACTGCCCACCCACCCTCTCTCTATGGGCCCTCCTTACTCCATTCTTACACTTAGTCAACAATGAATAAAAATTTATTGAGTACCTGCTTTGTGCTGAAAATAATGCTAGACACTTGGGGATACAGCCATGAACAACAGAGGCATGGCCCTGATTTTGCAAAATTACCATCTGCAGACACTCATGAATCCACACACAGCAATTCTGTTAGATAATTCCCCCAAATATCATGTTCATCATAACTGCCAATTAGGGAACACTCAGCCTAAGCCAGGAAACACACATACTTCATTTTGTTTTATCCTCAAAACAGTCAGCAAGGGAGGCATTATTATTCCCGTTTTCCAGATGAAAAAACTGAGGCTCAGAATTCCAATTCTTTGTCCAGAGTCATATAACCAATAAGTTGCAGAGCTGGGGCTCACCCTTGGCTCTACGTTTTCAACCTGTCCTCCCCATCGCCATACATGCCTTCAGCTGCTTCCCCATGGATAAAAGCTCCAGCCCTCAACTCGGGGCTACATTTTCATTAAATGAAAGAATTCACATAACAGACACACTCCTCAAGGAACACAGGCAAACAGTCACCCAGTGAAATACAAAAACACACATATGCAACCCAGAATATACTGGAGAAGAGCTTGGTGTCCAATACTGGGCTGTTTTGGTTGAAGTCCTGAATCTACTATGTATTAGCTGTGTATCTCGGTTTTCTTATCTGCAAAATGGGAATAGTGATAGGAGTATTGTGAGTGCTCAAGGAGAGATGCATGTGAAGTGCTTAGACCAGCACTGGCAGAGTCACTCTGCGATAAATATTAGCTGTTGCTATGAATAACATTGGTCTGCACTTACTCACACGCTGTCATGCTCAGCACGCCATCTTCCCAGCCCTCCTCCAGCCTGGCTCGGTCCTCGATGCCCCCATGACTGATGGCCCAGGCCTCCAGAGCCAGGAGGGACAAGCAGCTGTTTCTCTCAGTATCTCCCAGGACTACACTGTGTGGTGGGGGGTGAGAGTACTGCTCCTCACCTGTTTCGGGTCCATCAGAGAAGGCTTCCTGGAAGAGGCCTCGAGCTCACAGGCTAAGTGAGCCAGGTTGAGTCAGGAGGGCTACCCTGCGCTTTGACTCCCTCCCTTATTCCTTACAGCACCCACCCCCTCAACTCTGCTGCAGCGCCCTCTCTCCACCCCCTTCCCCGCAGTAGAAACTTTCCTCTCCTTCTGCCAGAAGCGCAAATCGCCCCCAGGAATGCGTTGCATCCCACAGCTCCCCTGGCAGCGGCCAGCGGCCGTCCTGGGGTCAGACCTGGCCCTACATCAAAGGCTGGGGATTGGTAAAAGCGAGGCTCCTCGCCGCTGCCACCCTCCCCTCCCTCCCACCGGCCCTCTGACTTCCAGGGGCCAACACACGGTATCACTTAAGCCCCAGGAGAACGGAGGACGCCTTTCCTGCACCACCGCCCCCCAGCAGCCACAATGAACTGCTTGTCGGGAGACTGTTTTAATTTTACTTAATGCTGTTTCTGCTCCTGGGCTTCTGTGGCCACCTCCTTCTCAGGCCTGGATGCCCAGGACAAATGTAGGGGCAGCCGATCTGCCAGAGAAAGGGGTACCCTGAATCTGGAAATGTCACTGGTTGGGGGCTGGGGCAGGGACAGGACCCTCTTACATCAGGGGAAGAGGGCTAGTACTCTGGTCTCCACTCAGGAAGTGAGGGAGCTGGTTAGACAAGGGCTCAGGGCTAACGCGTCCAACTCAGGAGGTGGGAAGCCTCATACGCACGAGTATAAGAGTACGGGGTGTGAATGGAAGCCAGAGACTTCTTTGCCAATGTGCTTTCTCCAACGCCCTGGGCAGCCCGGGAAGCTTTGTTTTCAAATGGTTGTGACTAAAGAAAGGGGGCACTTTCACGCTCTGACCAGCTTCTGAGATTTGCTCCATCAGGTGCATCTTCTGGCAAATTCTGAAAACCAAGGATCTCATGGTTACTCTCTGGAATGTTACAGTGGTGATCTGCTGACCCCTGGTGGCCAAAGGTTGCAGACAAGGCCTTTCCTTAGTGCTCTGCGCAGCCAGCACAAGCCCCAAAGCCACCAGCATGGCCTCCTCCAGCCACCCAGGCTCTTTGGGAACCCCACCTGGTAGCCAGCCATTCCCATATAGCCAGGCAGCCCTGCCCCTTCTCACCGGGAGGGTGTGCCAGTACGTCATGAATGGGGAATGGCCTAGCCTGGGGGTTGTGGGGTGGGGGTGGTCCACCCTCAGCCACAGTAAAGGAAAGAGGTATGTAATCTACAGCTAATTAATTTCAGGGGTGGGGGGAGCAGCTGTTGGGTTAGCTGGGCCTTGTATGGTTGGCTCATCTGGGGAGAGAATGAGGTGATGTTCTGAATAGCTCATGGTCCTCAGCCCCTGAGTGCACACCACACAACTGTGGAGTTGTAACTGGGAGAACTTACTAAGGGGACTTTGTTTCCACAGCTTGCCAACCCTGTAATGCTGCCCAAGTTAAATTCTGGGAAAGGAAGTATCCAAAACCTCACATCATACAAACAGCTGCTGGAAAGTAGGCTGTGGTACTGGGACGAGAGGAAGGGCGAGGGCCCCCCTGGAGAAGGAAGGGGTGGTGCATCACACTTTTCTTGGCAGGTCCAGACACCACACGCTTCCCACATCTGGGCCCCAGCATTCACTCCATCAGTCGCGCGCTCATTCACTCACACTCTGGTGTGACTGCACCCAACCCCATGCTGGGTGCTGAGGATGCAGTTGACCAAAATGGGGCCCCATTTGCACTGGGGCCCCAAACTGTTATGTCTCTGGAGGGGGAGGTAAAGAGGCTTGGAGAAGGGGATCCTAGAAGAAGCATCAGTTCCGTTCAGTCGCTCAGTCATGTCCAACAGCACACCAGGCCTCCCTGTCCATCATCAACTCCTGGAGCTTGCTGAAACTCATGTCCATGAGTCAGTGATCTCATCCTCTGTCGTCCCCTTCTCCTCCCATCTTCAATCTTTTGCAGCATCAGGGTCTTTTCTAATGTGTCAGTTCTTCACATGAGGTGGCCAAAGTATTGGAGCTTCAGCTTTAGCATCAGTCCTTCCAGTGAATATTCAGGACCGATTTCCTTTAGGATTGATTGATCTCCTTGCAGTCCACAGGACTCTCAAGGGTCTTCTCCAGCACCACAGTTCAAAAGCATCAATTCTTGGGCGCTCAGCCTTCTTTATGGGTGCCAGAAGTAATCCTTCCTCCTTATCAGCAACTTAACCCAGCTGGAGGAGGCAGGTTGGGTGTTCTAGTGCCCCAAAACTTTATGACTAGACACACTTTAAGCACAATGCTCCCCTCATCTCAGACTTATCCACTAACCTTGGGGAAGGTCTGGGGCTCTGTTTCACCCCAACAACCTGAGTATCTGGACCTCAAGGCCTGAGGCTGTCCCCAAGAAGAGTGCTACCAAATATGGCCTGATGACCTCTGATCCCTCCATTTAAAAGTTACCCTAAGCTCTGTGAGGCTGAGAGGGATCTGCAGGCCTGCTCCCCCACCATCCCAGTGTGAACCAGGCATCATGGTTAAGAATGTGGGCTATGGGGACTTCCCTGGTGGTCCAGTGGTTGAGGATCCGCCTTCCACTGCAGGGGGCACAGGTTCTAATCCCTGCTTGGGGAACTAGATCCCATGTACCACAACTAAGACCCAGTGCAGAAAAAAAGACATGGGCTTATGGAGTCTGGCTGGGGCTTTGAACCCTAGCTTCTCCACTTACTAGCCGTATGACCTTGGGCAACTTGTGGCCTCCTCCTAAAAATGGTATTACTGTGAATTAGACAATGCATACAAAGTGTTCAGTGCAGAGATGAACACTGGGTGTCAGGTGTGCACACTTTAAGCACTCATTAAATGGCACCCTAACAAGGTTTACATGGTCTTTCTAGCCAAATCCTCCAACATGGTGGCCAAGAGCCCAGGATAGTCCATTTTAGGAACATCTGAGATACTGGTCTGCTTCTAGATTTTGCTATAGACAGTGGACTCAACAATGACTCTGAAGGAGCCTCATTTGCTCCCAGGCTTCCCAGACTCTCTGGTCCATGGGGAGAAGTATTTCTGGATTAGATAAAATCAAGGTAGGGCATAGGACTCAGCAGGTCTCCACACCCCATTGTAACAAAATTCCCAGGGCCGAGCAGAAAGAAAACAGGACATGATTGGGATTTCACTCAAGAATGTGTCTTTATTGAAGAATTTGTAAGAAAAAAAGATGGACCCTCTGTAAAAAGAGGAGATGTTGCCTCCAAACAGCAGGGAGGAATGAGACCTGGGTGCTTTCCCAGAAGTCAGCGTTTCTGGCATGACTGGCTCCCCTTTCCTGGCAAGCACTGGAGTGTATCCCACTCCAGCCAGCAAATCCGACCTGCCCCTCCCATCTTCTCCTCCCTGTCCAGTGAGTCCTGGACTCCCTACAGTCCTTCACCAATGACTTTCTGAAGACCCAGGTATAGGTGTGTGAGGTTTGCCTCTTAATGGGGTCAGAGTGCGTTCTGCTTTGGAAAATTCAAACAGGAATGTAAAATGGTTTGAGCTCCTCTAGTCCAACCAAGGATGACTACATCCAGCCCCTTTGAAGGGAAAGGGAGCAGAGAATTTCCCTCCTGAATGCGCACACTTGTAGGTAAACGGACTATATCACAGTCTGCTCTTTATTAACACGAAGAGAATGGACACAAGGTTAGAAGAATATATAACATCCATCAAAGAGTCACTGAATTCTCGAAGGCAGAAGGAGCACTGAGGCTTTCTGATTCCAACAAGTGCTCCTGCTGGCTACCCTGAAGTCCTGGGGGTGGTCATTCCTCTCCAGCTGGGAGGTTGTCCTCAATCCGCCTGATGAACCTCATCCGGATTTCTGTCACACCATCTCCTTTCAGAGTGTCCTGGACAAATTTGGCTTCCACAGCCATCTGGACCTGGGAGACAGTGTGAAAGTGAAGGGGCACCTGCCTAGCCACAGCCTCTGTGAAATCACTGGGGATGCAGCTATAACTGCCTCACCTAGAGCAGCCTAAACAAGGGGGCTGGTTTTCACAAGGACAAGGCTGCTAGTCCTTGTGCAAAAGACAGTGGCCCCGACTCAACAGGAGAGACTTAGCAAAGAACACTTGCAAATTAAACTGTCACCAGATAAGCCAATCTGGGAATGGATGCTCCTGGGCTTTGGGGGCTGACAGCACCACCTCCCAGCCTAAGCAATGAGGATCAACACCACATAGAGATCTCTAACTTGGATCCTATGCTTGGCAGCATCACCATCTCCAGCAGCAAAGTACCGGGTGAGTTCTAAACCCTTCTTTTCACTCTCGTTCATTCATCTAAACATTTATTAAGACCCTACTACCTTTCAGGTGTCTCAGAAGGTAAAGAGCTGCACTCACCATCTCCAAGGCTCCTCGCAACACCCCACACAAGAGATTGGAATAAATAAGGGTTGAGTGGTTATCAGGAAGTTCCACGAAGTCCACCAAGGGATTATTTTCCAAAATGAGGGAGAATTCGTCACCAGCTGGGCTCCAATTGGTGATGCTTGGAGTGATGCCCAAGTACATCTTGAATGCCACCTGTCAGGAGACACACAATGGCACTATGGGACAAGCAGGAGGGGCTGTGCATCAGGGAAGGTGATGTGATGGGACCGGCAAGGGGACTTAAGTGGCTCTGGAAAAAAACTGGGGCCTCTGCAAGACACTGAAGCTTCACATATTCAGGGCAAAGAAGGAAAAGCAACTGTGCACAACTCCACACCCCTCTCCTTCCAGTGGGGCTTTAATCCACAGGGATGCTCCCAACCATTCTTCCCTTTTTCATAATCTGTACTATTCTTAAACCACCAGGAAGGCTTCTTTGGCCCAGAGAGCTGCCTAGCAATTCTTCTGGAATACTAAGGGCTTCTCTAAGGGAGAGGGTGGTAAGCAGTGTCTTCCAATGACAATTCTTCAGCATGGCCCGGTGGTCCAGGACAATGACCTTAGCGATGACATCTGCAGTTTCCCGAAAGTCATGGCACCTCCCGACGTTTGACCGTGCCAAGAAATCTTCAATCAGTCGGACTCCAATGTTATACCCCCTGGGAAAGAAATGAGGTAACTGACTATATTATGGGGTCTGAATGTCTTATGTTTGAATGTAATGCTGTGGTGGTAAAAGGAAAATGAGGACAATTCCCAAACCTCCCAATCAATAAGCAGAGGAAACTGCACCCGAAGTGCTGGCTATGACAGAGGACCCTGTTCTGGGCTCTAAGGGACCACGCAGATTCGGCTGCTCACGACTCCCATTCCCGTCTCTCCCACAGAGGAGCTCACTCACATTTTGTCCAGCTGTTTATTCACATCTTCATCATTTTCATAGTCCTTGCAGAGCTGGGTAACTAGAGCCCCATAGGTCAGGGTGAAGAGCTCAGAGCTCTAAAAGAGATTGAAAAGGCAGTCAGGAGCAAGCCACACAGAAGGGAAAGTTTGGTGAGAGTCTAGATCAGCCTCAATGCAACTGGAAGAATTCAAAGGAAGGTTACTGGTGTCCGGTGGGAAAAAGCATCATCCTCTGTGCAATAGCCAAAGAGTCTGGCGCCCTAGGGTCAATGTGACAGGGCTGCAACCAGACCCACTAGAAAATGGGCTGGGAAAGGTGCCTCATCCATTGAGCAGTCACCCTTCCAACACACCAAGGTGATGCCCGCTGACCCAGGACCCCACCACAGCTGCCAAGCCTACCTGCACTCCTGAGGCCCCTCCAGGAGCAGCAGAGGACTCAGTGGGGAGGAATGAAGTGCCAGATGAAGTCCACTGCACTAGCGATGACCCCTCTAAGTCACCAACGGGAAAAAATAATGTTCCTCTTGACACAGCTAAAGTGTTTGCAGGGAAGGGGTAACTGAAGGAAATACGATCTTTTCTGTGCCTGGAACACAATATTGACCTGGACTGGCTTCTACTACAACCACAGTTAGAATCACAGAATCTCTTTCTCAGATAAAGAATCCTGTCACCTACCTACCAAAAAACAGAGAGATGGGAAGGTGAAAGGAACAGCAAATACCAAGACTACAGAATAAAAGCAGCAGGTTGGAGCAAAGGCATTATCAAAGTTAAACAAAGTGAGAAACGTGTTAACATCTGGGTCAAGGTACTTACATAGAAATAAGGCTGAAAATCAAGTGCCACCCTACCAGTCCCTTCTGAATGGAGGCTTGTCAGACTTGCAGCAGAGCACCTTCCTGTCTGCAAGTCTTCTGGGGAAGAAAGTATAACTAAAGTCAAAGCCCAGACTCCCAGGACCCATTGTTCCTCAGCTCATCCTCATGGCCTGGTGATGAGGTCACTGCAAGAATAGTAATGCGAATGCCTTTTGCTTACATACTGCATTCTATTTTTCCTTAATCTCAGTTTCCACTCTACACTAACTCTGTAAAGCATAAAGGGCAGGAACTAATCTTGTTTTAGAGATGAGGAAACTGAGCCTCAGAATGGTTCAGTAATTTGTCCAAGGACAGCTAATTATTGACAAAAGTAATTGGGGGGACAGAAACCAGAAGTTTCTAAGCCACTGTTCATTCTGTTCACTGTTCCCCACAACTGCAGTATTAATCACCTCCCCCCCCCCCAAAAAAAAGATAGCTGTACTATGGAGTCAAAGAGAGTCAGCTGCTGAATAAGTAAGCTCTCTGAATTCAACTAAAACAGATCAGGGTATCTCCAAGATCAGGGTATAGTACCAAATATGGCAGTTAAAGGGAAGCTATTAAGGAGAAGAATGATTTTTAGTAAAGTTAAGGGTTTGGCATTAGAGTGGCCTGAGCATGAATGGATGGAGACAGTCCAGCAGTAACCAGTCCATAGAGTTGGCGCCACTGCATTAAATCAGGAGAGCTTTCCTTGCATTATTAATGAGTCCTTGGATGGAGAATCCAAGAGCCTTGCCCACCATGATGCCAAGTAACATACATATCACGATGTTATTAAGCACTTTACACATGCAGCAATCCCCAATTTATCAATAAGAAAAATCAAAGTCCTAAACAGATCTGTCGGTGCTCACAGAATCGATAAGCCTAGAATCTGGGAATGGAATTTCTGACCCAGACTCTCCATACCCTCTCTTAATTTCTAAGTTTATCTCCACTCAATTATGAATCAAGCCTACGTGGAATATTTCATGACATAAATAGTGCAAGATAACTTAAAAAGTCTTCAGACTTTAAAAACAGGAATAAGCCATAGTGTAGGAAAAAATCATTCATTCAAGGTTTACTATGTACCAGGGACTATCTAAGAGGAGGGAAACAAGCAATAAACTGAATAAATAAACAGTATGCCAATGGTGTAAGTGCTACAGAGGAAAATGAGCATAAAAGATTAGTGAATATTTATGCTCACCTATATGCGTATGGGGAGGTGTCAATTTTAGATAGGGTAGTTAGAAAAGGCCTCATTAGGTGGCCTAGTGGGTAAGACTGTGCTCCTAATGCAGGGGGTCCGGGTTCCATCCCTGGTCAGGGAACTAGATCCCACATGCCCCAACTAAAGATCCCAAGTGCTGCAACTAAAACCCAGCACAGTCAAATAAATAAATAACAAATATTAAAAAAAGAAGAAAAAGAAAAGGCCTCATTAAGGTGTTATTTGTACAAAGACATGAAGGTAATAAGGGAAAGCCATGAAGATATGTAGGTGAAAAAACTTGAGGCAGCAAGTGTAAGGCCCTGAGGTGGGAGTATATCTGCTGTGTGTGACACAGCGAGGAGACCAGTGTGACTAGAGATGAGTAAACCCGAGAGCAAACAGAAGAGGAACTCAGAGCAGTAACAGGAGGCTGCAGAGTCTGAAGATCCTTCCAACTTAAGGTTCCATGGTACCACAAAGGTCATATAATTCAACCAGCCCCATTTCTTCACTGAACATAAGCACATTCTGCCTCCCAACAGAAACATCAATCTCTTCTGCAAAACTTCTACTTTCAGACTGCTCTAATTATGTTTAATAATAATGATCATTAACATTTATAAAACTTTCAGTGTCTTCACAGACAGTTCCTTACTGATCTTCACAACAACCATGAGAGGTTAGCAAAACAAACACTATTTATCCCCATTTTACAGGTGATAGGTTAAGTGACTGAGACTCACTCTTTTTAGAGCTGAGCACTGTCCTGTAGAAAGTTATGAAGTCATCCTGAGTCACTGCTTAACCTCCCTGAACATCAGCGTTCCCCAGCTGTACAATGGTGACATTATCTGCCCTTCAGGGTTATCGATGAGATAATGTGTGTAGGTGCCTGCTGCATAGCACCCACTCAAGAAGTAGGTACTGTAGGACTTCCCTGGCCGTCCAGTGGTTAAGATCCCACACTTCCACTGCAGGGGGGATGGATTCCTTCCCACATACAGCCAAAAAAAAAAAAAAAAAAGCAGATATTGTTATTTTTGTTCTTAAACTGCTTCTCTGTGGCGTGGTGCCAGCACCCTGAACTAGATTCAAAGAGGGAGATTCTGAATCACTATAAAGAACTTTAAAACAATTAGTAAGGCATATAGAAGGATACAGGGTTTATAGTCAGAAGACCTGATTCTAAGTGTAGACTTGTCACTGGCTGAAACACTTTAGTTAAGTCACTTCACTTCGCTGAACTTCAATCTTTTCCAACAAAAAAAATAACAGTGAAATCTGTCATGCCAGTACAGGGTTGATGGAAGGGGAGGGTCTAATGAGATAATGGACTTAAAGATGCTTCACAGACCAAGAAATCACACGAGTGATTCATGTTGGCAAAGTCAAGTACTTCAGGCACCCTGTGCAGAGTAAGTTAAGCCAAACCCTATACTCAGGTAAGCTATTGCACTTGACGGTTTTCAGGCAGCTTTGTAGTCAGTGTACTAAACAAAACATCAAAACTCCTTAGGGGGCTAACCTTTGGAGCTAAAGCTCCAAGATACTTATTAAGAGTCATACTTACTATTTTTGTCAACACAAATAATCCAGTGTGACTACCCCGCAAGATGCTAAGGAAGGAAGCTCAGTAACAGGACTGAGTTCCCCCCTCTTTGTCACTCTCCAGCCTCCTGTCACAGAGATTCTGAGGGCGGCTACTCAAGTAGTAACTCGCCTGAGCTCTGGAGAATACAGTCTCAACACAAAAAAAGGGCAGGCCTAAACACACAAAGGTTAATATCTTTACTAATAAGACTGACTGTGTGGTGACCATTTTGTAGTAGAGCGTTAGATTGGTGCAAACGTTAATTGTGGTTTTACACTGTTGAAATTCGCCGTTTGACACTGGAATACATTCTTAAATAAATATGGTTATGTTATACATCCTCTTAATGCGCATTTCTCGATTTATGATTTTTTGATAATGACACTACTTGCTGTTTATTTTATATTTATTTTAGACTAGGGAAATGATGTTACACGAAAAGCAAATTCGAGCGATTTTCTTATTCGAGTTCAAAATGGGTCATTAAGCAGCAGAGACAACTCGTAACAACAAAAATGCATTTGACCCAGGAACTGCTAGTAAATGTACAGTGCAGTGGTGGTTCAAGAAGTTTCGCAAAGGAGACAAGAGCCTTGAAGATGAGGAGCGCCGTGGCCGGCCATCGGAAGTTGACAAGCATACAAACAACAGTGATCAACTGAGAAGATCATCAAAGCTCACCCTTCATAACTACACAAGGAGCTGCCAAAGAACTCAATGTCAGTCATTCTCCAGTCCAGCATTCGAAGCAAACTGGAAGGGTGAAAAAGTTCCAAAAGTGGGTGTCTCATGAACAGACGGAAAATAAAAAAAAATCGTCATTTTGAAGTGTCATCTTCTCTCACTCTATGCACAGATTGTGATATGTGATGAAAAGTGGATTTTATGTGACAACCAGTAGCAGCCAGCTCAGTGACTGGACCAAAAAGTTACAAAGCACTTCCCAAAGCCAAAACTGCACCAAAAAAAGGTCATAGTCACTGTTTGGTGGTCTGCTGCCTGTCTGATCCACTACAGCTTTCTGAATCTTGGTGAAACCATTATATCTGAGAAGTATGCTCAGCAAATCGATGATATGCACTGAAAACTGCAACGCCTGCAGCCGGCACTGGTCAACAGAAAGGGCCCGATTCTGCTCCAAGACAACGCCCGACCACATGTCACACAAACAGCGCTTCAAAAGTTGAACGAATTGGGCAACAAAGTTTTGCCTCATCCACCACATTCACCTGACCTCGTTCAACTGACGACCACTTCTTCAAGCATCTCAACAACTTTTGGCAGGGAAAATGCTTCCACAACCAGCGGCAGGCAGAAAATGCTTTCCAAGAGTTTGTTGAATTCCAAATCACAGATTTTTACGCTATAGGAATGAACACGCTTATTTCTTGTTGGCAAAAATGTGTTGATTGTACAACCGAAAAATGTGTTGATTCCTATTTTGATTAATAAAGATGTGTTTGAGCCTAGTTACAATGATTTAAAATTCACAGTCCAAAACCGCAGTCCAAACAAAAAATTATGTTTGCACCAACCTAATAACATCGAATCACCATGTGCACATGGAACTAACACAGTGTTGTAGATAAACTATACTTTAATTTAAAAAGAAAAAGGATGCTGGGACTTCCCTGGTGGTCCAGTGCTTAGGACTCCATGCTTCCACTGCAGGGGGCATGGGTTCAATACCTGGTAGGGGAACTGAGATTCCTCAAGCTGCTTGGTGTGGCCAGAAATAAATAAATAAAGACAGTGAAACTGATGTTTATAGCAATGAAGACACTTGCCCAAGGTCACACAAGCAAGCAGTGAAGCCAGGGCTCAATCCCAGACACTTCTATGCTCCTGGCATTGTATATTTTTTGACCTCTCTCATAGAGGACTGCTTCTCAGGGTCAGGGACTAGGACTTCAACTCTGCATTTCCCACAATGCTTTGCATAGAACTGGGACCCAGAAAAGTTTGCTAGACAAATGGGTTGTTTCTGTTTGCCCAGATTAAAAGCAGAGATCTAATTACTTGGTCATATTAACCACTTAAGTTTTGGAAAGGTTAACGGAACACAGCAATTAGCAGAAACTGGGCTGACTGGGAAGTGGACTGCTAGAAGGAGAGGCTCGCCCGGCAGACAGGCAAGGAGAGCACGTCAAAACCAGGTGGCTACACAGAGGATCACGTGACAAGCCTCAGCTGGGTACCAATAGGAACTGAATGACAGGATGCACCAAACCTTCATGTCACTCATTCAATACAGACCGCCTAGTGCCAAGCATCATTTTAGGTGCTGGGAGTACAGCAGTTAACAAATCAACCCTTGCTCTCGTAGAGTTACATTCTCATGGGGCGACTATAAATAAACAAGTAAATACCTAATTTATAATGAAGTATTTTAAATGAAATAGACAGTGCTTGAAGAGAAACAGAGTAAGAGGATTGAGAACTAGTTAGGTGGTCAGGGAAGCCCTTTATGAGGAGGTGACCTCTGTGTACCTGTAAATGAGGTGAGGAGAGGCTAGACACTCTCTGGGGGAAAGGTTCCAAGCAGAGACCACAGCAGTAGCAAAACTCGAAGCAGCGAGTGCACTGATACCAGTCCCTAATTCCCTCAATTCCCCAAAACCAAGTGAATACTGAGGGTTGCGGGGTGGGGGCTGAAGCTTCCTGCTGAAACTGTGTTAAAAGTTTCAATGTTGGTTTCAAGTTTTAAGAAAAGATAAGGAAAAGAGCTAGATATGAAAACTAAACGGGAAGACTTTTCTATCTGCTCATAGAGGAAAATAAACATTGATCACGTCCCCTGCATTTTACACTGTTATCTCACTTAATCCTAGGAAGGCATTATTTCCCCATTGTATAGATGAGTAAACTGAGGACCAATCAGGATTCCAACAAACATCCATGCGTTTTACAACACATCAGGGGTCACCAGCCTCTGGGATCTAAGGCCTGAGGATCCGAGGTGGAGCTGATGTAGGAACAGAAATAAAGTGCACAATAAGTAACGCGCTTGAACCATCCCCAAATCACCCCCATGCCTAATGGAAAACTGGCCTCCATGAAACTGGTTCTTAGCTCCAAAAAGGTTGGGGACCACTACCCTGCATGACACTATTGCCTAGCAAAACACTCTTCTTCCTTTTTCTTATTTCCTCCAAAACAGGAATTTTAACCTATGATTCACAGAGTATTTTCCAGGGGCCCACAAGTTCCCCCTAAATGTAAGTAAATGTCTGTTTATGTCTGTCTATTTACTATTCCTGGGGAGAAGATCCACAGCTATTATCAACTTTTCAAAAGAGATCCGACAGAGAAAAAGTACAGTACTACTCTGGAGTAACAGGGCCTCCTGCTGCCCATATCTGGTGGCCGTTCCTGGCGTGAGATGCAAAGGTGTAATGGAAGTTTAGTCATCTTCTGTAGAGTTGAGTGTCAACAAAAGGCCGCAGGTCTGCCCTGCATGCGACCTTCAATAACTCAGTTCGTAAATCGGAAAATAAAGACAAATGGGCAATTCTAGAGGAAGTAAGAAGATGCCAAAGAAAAGAAACACCTGTCAAGAAATCCCCTTAGTTTGGAGAAAAACATCATCCATCTTACTTTCCAGGCCCAGCCCCCATTGGCAGCCAAACTTTCTAGGATAGATGGTGTCCCACTATTTCCAGGACAAGAAGGGAGCCTGTCCCCCCCTTCACCAGAGGGGGACCACTTACTTACTTACTTACTTACTCTGGCCCACCCCTTACTCTCTTGCTTTCCGGCTAAACGAGTACCTGAGTATCTCACAATGCCCAGGGCAGAGTGTGGGAGACATTACAGTCCCGCAGTCTGAAGCATTACCTTTGAAGTCAGAGAGACATGGGTTCAAATCCTAACTCGTCTTAACTGTAAACAGGGGCAAGTTATGCAACCTCTGAGTTTTAAAACGGCGATAATATTATCCACCTGACAAGAGTTACTTTGCGGATTAAATGAGATAATAGACGTGAAGTGCTTGGCCCAGTGCCTAACACAGTAAGACAGCCACAGTGGGAGCTACTATTGTCGCCGTCGTTGTTGGTCTCGTACTCAATCGCACTCAGGTGGCGGGGAAAGAGGTCTCCGAGCTTCTCCAGCGGCCCTCCAACCTGCTCCGCACCCGGGACGCTCCCAGAGCTAATCCCCGCTCTCCACCGGTCACCAATGAGCCCCTTCCTTCCCTCCAGCGGAACCACTCCCTCCCAGGGCTGGCAGAAGGCGCCTTTCCAGTTGAGACTTGCACCCCGCGCTGGGCCCCTTCCCCAGAACACCTCCATTCCGCCCCACCCGCCGAGGTCACACGCTCCGGTTACCATTTTTTTGCTCTCGGTGCCACGGTTCGCCTGCCTCGACATGATGCCGGCCGCCTTAACCTGCCTCGCCACAGACCCACTCGGCAACCCCTCCCGACACTGTTCGACCCAGCTAGCTGCCCCCTCAGCGTTAAGGATTGACCGGCCCGACTCACCGCGCCTGCGCAGCTGGCCGCGAGGCACCACGGGACTCGTAGTCCGGCAAACGAGGGTAATTCCCGCCAATAAAGGCCGGACCACAGCACCCAACAGCCCCACTGGCAACACCGCCCCTTTAGTGCAGCCCGACTACAACTCCCAGAATGCTCTGCTCACAGAGGACTCTTGGAACATGGCTCCCTATCGCCTGGTTTATGGCCGCTGGGTGGCGTCCGCAGCTTGCAGTCCCTGTATCATCTACACAGATTTTTCCCATCCTGCCTAACCCTCACTCTGTGACGCTCCGTAAATTCCTCCCGCCAGGGATGGTCTTGGAAAGTCCCTCTTTCAAACTAGCTTCTTCCGCTGTTGCTGCAATTCAGAGCCAGAAGCTCCGAGGATGTCCCAGAAAACTGGCCATGCATGGCTATTACACAGAGCTGGCTTCTTCTTTACAAAAATATTTGATGGCCACCTACTATGTGACAAGCATTTCACCAGTAACTTTCTCTTCGAACCGTCATCTGTCTCCAAACCCCAAAGGCAGCCAGCACCTGCATCCTACTATTGTGGCCTCCCAATGAAATACCCAGTCTGATAAAGTTCAGGTCAATTTCTCCCTCTCTCTCCCCTAGAACAAGACTGTTCCCAGAAAAGAAAGATCACTGGCGTTGGTAGCAGCCAGTTCTGGATTTTAATCCTAGCTTTGCCATTTTAGGCAAATGGCTGGCTCTCTCAGTTGTTGTGAAGATCGGTGAGACATGTATGCAGAGCACTTGGCACGAAGTAAACGTGCATTCCCTTCCTTTCAGCCGCTCTCTGAAAACACAGCCCAGCAAACAGGCCCCAGAAATACCAGGGGAATGAGCTGGCCACACCCTCACCCATCACCAAGGGGAAGTCCTACAGTCCCTGACCATAGTTCTTTGGTTTCAGCTCCAACCATCCCTGCCTGGCTAGTCAGTTCTGAAAGGACTGTGCTATGAGTCCCTGAGCCCCATCTACTCACTTAGGCCTGGTAGCCTG
The DNA here is from genome assembly GCF_963930625.1 of Muntiacus reevesi. Classification (NCBI taxonomy): domain Eukaryota; kingdom Metazoa; phylum Chordata; class Mammalia; order Artiodactyla; family Cervidae; genus Muntiacus; species Muntiacus reevesi. Next base: position 168,136,213 of record NC_089249.1, on the reverse strand, counting down.
ACTCTGGCAGCTGCATTCTAGCCCCTAGTCTTCACCATGACAACCAGCCCGCCCAGACTTGAGCCATCCTGGCTGGGGAAGGCTAGGGGGGGCCCAAGCTGCTTAGCCTGAAAACCAGTCCCCAAGATTCCCCCAGTCTGTCCCTCTCGGTGCAGAACCAATGATTATACTCTTCTCCCTGTGGCACAGACATGCCGGGGCCTCCCTAGAGGCAGTGACCTTTGACTCTTTGTCCTGTGTCTCAGTGCCTGGGCTGAGGGCTCTGGGAAGGAACATGAGGGTCAGTTGGGGGTGGGGATGAGGGAGCAGGGGTGGGCTAGCGCTCAAAGGCCAGCAAAGTTAGAGAAGAACCTCCTGCATTCCCAGGAGAGAGGACAGCTGAGGTGAAAGCTGCAGTTGGCTGGCCTGTCTGTTGGTCTGGGCTCCTCCCTGCCGGCTGCCCTTGGCTGCCCACAGAAACCTGAGTCACAGTCACAGCCAGCCGCTCGGCCCCACCCAGCCTGCTGTCAGGCCAGGCGGGTCTGGAGAGATCGAAGGCGGAGCCTCTCCCTGCCTATCTTACAGCCTCTTGAGATTCTTCCCCTCTCTGCCTGTGATTCCTCCTTTTGGCTTCTTTTTCTTTGGGACTCCTCCTCTGAGAGTCACCAGTCCTGAATCAAGGGTGGGGGCGGGGTGCATCTCAGGCTAATCTTTTAGAGATCTAAAATCAGGAGATCTTTTAGAGATCTCCTGGCTCCTTAGTGACTTCTTCAAGGGCTCTCACTCCCAACTCCCAGTCCCTCTCCATCACCTCTTGGGGGCCAGGGCATTTAAGAACAGCGGCGTCCCCCTTGCCAGCCTCACCCCAGCTCCTTATCCCAGGAAAATAATGCAGCAGGGATAGTCCCCATCCCTAGCAGAGCACTGGAAGCTCCCCTCCAAGAACCCAAAAGGTTGAACCTATTTAATCCCGAATCTGAGTTCCTCTGCCCACCAATCCCTCTCTGTTACTTCCCCTCTGCAAGATCTGGAGGGAAGCTGTATTGCAGATGGTGTCAACACTGCCCTTTGAGGACATTCCCCACCGCTAGCCCCAGGGAGTGAGCCCTGGAGGTTGCAGTTCCGAGCAGAGTGGTTTGGGTTAAAGACCCCTTCTTGCTGTCGTGCCTTGGGGGTAGGGTGGGTGTGAGAATCTGATGTCTGGTCTCTCAAACTGCACCCACCATGAGGCCCCTCCTACTTCCTACTAGTGTAGGAGTGGAGACAGCCTCCAGGGCCTTGGTCCCAATTCATAGCTCTTTGTCAAATCACCCAGGGATTTCCTTCACCTCTTGGACAGATCCACTTTGGACCCTCCCGCACCTAACCTAGGAGGTTGTAAATGCTCTTGCTCCTGCTCTCCCCCTAGTGGGATCAGGAAGGGGGATCAGTCAGTGACCTGACTCCTAGTCTCAGCTCAGCCTCTTGGTGAGACTGACAGCTCATTCAAGCCTGCTTCCGTGAAGGGGGAGGGGACTGCCCTGGGCGGTAGGGGAGGAACTTGGGAGACCACAAAGTTCCTCGGCCCCTCACTGAAGAAGGCAGGGCATTCTCAGTCGCCAGTGATGTTGGAAGTGCCCTGCTTGCTCCTTCTCTGGGATGTCTAATACTTGGGGGGCTGCATGGAGCACTTTCACCCAGCCCCAAACTCAGAGATACCCACTGTAAATCCCATCAGTTGCCAGGGCCTGGGATGCAACAAGGATCCTGGTCAGTTAGGGGGTAAATGGAGAGGAGTCCACTCCACCTGTCTCTTCCGACTGCATCAATCACAGGACATCAGTGCTCTTAGGACTTGCTGTGGACCCACCAAGTGTGTAGGAAGCCTCCTAGGGCTGACCAGGAGAACTGACCATCAAGTTGCCTAACGACTAGCATCTTGCCAGGAAGTTCAGGTGCCTCCACCCTCAGTCCAGGGAAGGGTTCCTCAACCTCAGTACCATTGACATTCTGGGCCTGATGACTCTGTTCAGGAGGTACTCTTATGCATTGCAAGATGTTAAACAACATCCTGGTGTCTAAGTACTAGATGCCAGTAGCATCCCTAGTTGTGACAACCACAAATGCCTCTAAACATTGCCAAATGTCCCCTGGGGTGGAAAACTGCCTCTGGTTGAGAACCACTGGAGTAGGCTAATACCATACACTGACTCTTTGCAGGGCACTCCTCAGAGTTAATCCTAGATGATTAGACACAATGGAAGACTTCCAGTTCCAAAGCATTGCTCACCCTTCTTCTGAAGAACCTTCGACAGCTCCCCAGTATCTACATTATGTACTTCATGTTGCCAGCTGGCATTCAAACCTCATGTAGGCCATCTCTGGCCTACCTCTTCATCTTCAGTTACTGTTTCCCCCTCTACTATTCTTGAGCTCCAGGTAATGAAGGTATCTCACAATTCCCACCTATGTATGTCTTTGTCCCTACTGTACTTTCAAGACTGTGGGTACAGAACCCAGGTGGCTCTCCCATATTGGGTTCTGTTCATGAATTCTCAGTCTAATCACTGCCTGGCTCAGTGTGGGCCTGGTCAACTCTAGAAGATGCAGGTCCAGAGGTCTCTGACCTCACAAAAGACTCTACCTGAACTCTACCATCCACATGGTCCCCTCACCCTGCAGATAGGATGACTGACAACAAAGATGGGGCTCTGCTCCTCATCCTAATCTGCTTTTACTTCTGAATGCCCGTCATCATACTTATTTATTAAGCACTTCCTATGTGCCAGGCTCAGTGCTAAGCATTTCATCCATGTTGCATTATTTAACCTTTACAGCATACCCATGATATCTCATGGTATTATTATTTTCCTAATTTTTTAAGTGACCAAACTGGGTTTCAGAAAAGGTAAGACAGTAGCTTAAGGTTACTAGCTCTAGTTGTAGGTCTTCTAGCATCATCCTTTTCTAATGTTTTTGGACTGGGGAAGGCCCTCCTTGGCCCTGGAAGAGAGTTCAGGCCTTCAGCTACTCACTTCTCCCAGGACTGTTTGCTTCCAGGTTGCCTGAGACCCAGATGCTTTTGTTCCCCACCTTCTCCCCTTAAATGACTGCTTTCTGGGAGTTCACTGGTTTAGTCCAGTGGTAGAGTTAGCCTGCCAGTGCAGGGGACACGGGTTCAATCCCTGGTCTGTGAAGATTCCACATGCCGTGGGGCAACAAAGTCCATGTATCACAACTCCTGAGCCCCCGCTCTAAAGCCCAAGCTCCAAATCAAGAGAAGGCACTGCAATGAGAAGCCCATGCACTGCAATGAATAGTCCCCACTTGCTGCAACTAGAGAAAGCCCACCCACAGCAACCAAGACCCAGTGCAGCCAAAAATAAACAAAATAAAAATAAAAAATAAGTGACTGCTTTCTGGAGTTGCTCAAAGAAGACACTGGCAGGAAAGGTGGGCAGGACGACAACAGATCACTGGGCCTAATCTCTGTGCAATGGAGAACTAGACAACTGACCTTCTGGAGGTCAGGACAAAGGGCAGGGATGGGGTGCGCAGGGCCCAGCTGCGCCTGCTCCTTCCGCCCCATCAGTCCCTGCAGCAGCAGCATCGATCCACCTTCCCAGCAAGCTCCCCCCTCTCTGCCCAGGCTGGGCCTGACTTGGCTTGAGGCCCACCTCAGCTGGCAGTAACAAGGGGATTGGGGGATCTACTTCCCCGGGCTGGGAAGCAGAACTACTTGGGGGAGGGGGGTCAGAAGGAACTCCCTCCCTCCTTGGGCAGAACACAGGGGAGAAAACCCTTCCCGGGTAGATGAGGGGGTCATCCGATGGGCCTAGGGGAGGTTTAGGGCCAGGACCACCCAGTTCGGAGCCGGAGCCGGGAGAGACCCGGAGCAGATTAGAGACCTGGGTAAGGCGGTGGTGCAGGCCTGTAATTACTCCCGGAGGAGCAGGGAAGACACAGCCCGAACCGGAGGAGGATGGAGGAAGGGCCGCAGCAATGCTCCCAGGCCGGGTCTCTCCCCACCCCAGCCTTCACCAGGGGAGAGACAGCATAGCCCTTTTAGGGATCTCCTTGTGACCCTCCCAGGCTCCCGACGTCCCTCGGGCGGATTTTGTTTGAGGTGGGTTTGGGAAAGACTGCCGATGTGAAGCTGCCGCCAAGGCCCCGGACCCGAGCTCGCAGGCTCCAGGGTGGGACTGGGGGCTCCCATCCCAGCTCCCCCCGCTCCCCCCAGTCCTAGCGGCGCGTGAGTCACCCGAGCGCTCCCTACAAAGTCGCCTCGCGCTGCGGCGCGTACCAACGCGCGGCCGCAGGGGGAGGCAGCTCGACGGGCGTCCTCCGGGAGCCGTAGCATCCCCTCCGCCGCGGCGGCAGGAGAGCCGTCCTCCGGCTCCAGGCCCCGGGCCCCAGGGCGGGGGCGCGGCGGGCGGGGCGGGAGCGCGGTCCCCGGGCGCTGCGGGGGTGGCCCTCCCCGCGTCGCACTTGGTACGCGCCAGCCGCGAGGCCAGGCCCAGCCCGGGCGGTACAATAGGGTTGGGCAGTGGCCGCGACTGGGCCGGCGCCGGGCAGGCAGAAGGGTCGAGGCCGGAGCCGACAGACACTGGGCGGCCGGCGACTGCGAGCCAGCAGGCTACTAGCCGAGCCAGCCTCGACCTTCGCCGGAGCTCCCTCAGCCTTCGAATCGTCGCCCGCCGGGCCGGGCCGGGCGTGATGCGCCGCGGGACCCCTACCCTGGCCGCTGGCCGCCGCCGCCGTCGCCGCTGAGACCCCGAAGACCCACCCCCCACCCCCAGTGACGCCGCAGCCATGGAGAGCGGCTCACGTTCGGAGCCGGGTACGGGCGCAGCCCCAGGTATGCCAGAGGCGAGATGAGAGAAGGGGATCGGGGGGCCTCGGAAAGGGCGAGGATGAAGCCGGCCCGCGCGGCGGGGACCCCTCCCCCGCCGCGCCCTCTGACCACTTGGAAGTTTAAAAATAAAGGCTGCAGCGGCGTCGGCGGCTCTGGGCCACCGGCGCATCTTCTGACAGCTACCCCTCCCCCACCCCGGGCCCCGGGACGTCCTGGGCGCCGGGATCCCCGGGGGCCCCGATGTAGAGTTGATGGTGACCCCTCCGCCCCAACCCAGTGCCACCTCGGCTGCCTGGACCCTACCGTCCTCCCCGACCCACCCCAGGCCTCCTCTGCTGAGCTGGGGCGTTTGTCCCCCTCCCATTCCCGGTGGGCACGTGTGACCCCAGCCTGAACGAGTGTGTCGGGGGTTCAGATTCTCAGGCCTGAAGCCTTGCATACCGAAGCCTAGGCCCTGGCGCCCCCCGCCTCCCCACGCCCAGGCCCTGGCCCAAACCTCGCCCCCACCCCATCCCTCCAGCTGCCGCGCAAAGGGCCTGTTGCTGCTGCCGGCCGGCCGGGAGAGGAGGGAGGGGAGGGGGAGGTCTCTAGCGGCGGCTGCCAAGTAACCCGCCGGATAAAGGCAGGGGGAGGGGGAGGCAGCATTGTTTGGGCAGAGGGCGGGAGCTGGGGAGTGGGCCGATTCCCTTGCAGCCTGGCCTGCTCTGGAGCCCACCCAGTTTGATCTGGGGAGGAAGGGGACAGAAGTATCTATCTCAGGGCCTGAGTGTTTCCCAGAGAATGGGGTGAAGACTTGAGGTCGACACTCCAGGGACCTGCCACATCATTCCTCACCCTGAGGCTTCTGATACCCCCCACCTTACACACACACACACACCGTCCCTCCCTCTCTGTTTCTCTCTTCAGGCCCCTGACCATCAAAGCTCTCTCCCCCCCTCACTCCACCAACCACCACAGTGCCCAGGACTTCTGCAAATCCCATTCGGATCTGGGAGCAGCTGATGAGGGGGTGGGGACAGGTTTCTGGTTGGGCCTGGGGTTGGAGGGAGGGATTTCTCTTTCTCTTTCTTCCTGGAAAGGGAAGGAGGAGCATGATTACTGAGGACCCAAGCTCTCTTCCCACTGACTCAGGGGAGGTGGCCCCAACCCCACACCTCCATAGAGTCCTAGAGCCTAATCCCCGTCACCTCCCTGCCCCCTGGGGTGTGGGCCCAGGATGAAACCGTGTCTGTGGGTGCAGAGAGCCTGGGACAAGGTGGAGCCGCTTGGTTGTGGGTGGGCTCCACCCCATGCCCTCATGGGTGCTTGGAGGGGACCCTGTGGGTGTGGGAGCTGGAGGATGCAGGGGGGAGGCCAGCAGACCAGTGTGGTTCAGGAGGTCTGTAGGCTGTGCCAGAACAATGGCACTTCGGTCTGTCTTGGCTCTGCTGAGCCTGAGAGGGGACACCCAGAGAGGCCTCGCCCATGTCCATTCCATCTGCTTCCTGGCCCTCTGCAGCTGAGGGTCTCTGGCACCGGTGTGTATGTCAGGGCCTGAGTGGTGGTGATTACTAGGCCAGAGATGAGGGCTGAAGTGAGTGGCTGGTTTATAAGCAGGGCACCTGAATGGGATATCTGGATTGAATGTGAGGGCACAGGTGGGATGCTTGGCTGTGCTGGGGGGACCTGACTGGGTCCTGAACACCAAGTCCTGAGTTGAAAAGGCTTCTACACACAGGGATGACCTAGATGGAGTTACATGAGAACGGGGGTCAGGATGGTGGCTGGTCTGTACCAGTTGAAGTTAAAGGTGACAAGGGCCCCGTGAGTCAGGAGCCTTCAGGGAGTAAAGGTGATCCCCACTGCGTGTGCCCTGTGAGAGTCTGAGGAATGGGTCTGAGACACGGAATACATATGACGTGATCCCTGCCCTCTCTGAGTTCTCTTTGCACTGAACAGGAGGCAGCATGGAGTAGGGGACAGGTGTGGCCTGCAGCAAGTGACCTACCCTCTCCAGACAGAGTTCATACCCCTGGAAAATGGAGTGTTATCAGCCTTGTGGGGTTAATGTTAGAGACCATGTACCTAAAGGAACCTGGCACATGGATGCCCGCAATACAGTGTTATTACCATTACTGTGGTTATGCTCATCGGAACTGGTGCCAGCAGGGAGGTACGAAATATGGGGAAAGTAGGGGCAGGAGTGGGGATTTAGTTTGCTTGAGAGTATAGACTCCAGAATCAGTTTAAGTCCCCCCTTCATAACTTACTACTAAACTTTCTCATCTGTAAAATGACAATAATGCTGAAAATGATCTCATAGAGACATTGGGATCATTAAATTAGAGAAATGCATAAGACACTTAGGAGAGGCCCTGGTAAATAGTTAATGCTCAGTAAACGCTATTCATTTTTGTTGTTATTATTTTTAATTCCTTTGGAGACCTGAGGAGGAGATGTGATTAATTAGAACTTCAGGAGGTAAATGTAGGCCAGAGAGCAAGGCAGAGATGAGTTCTAGACAGACATGAGCTGGGGTGTATCTGGGGAACAGAGGGCCCCATACTTGAAGTGGAGCATTTGGAAACAGGAGAGAGCCCCAGGGGGTGGGTGCAGCCATCCCGCACACCTATATTGATGCCTGCCCTGTGCCAGCTCAATCCTGGCTGTACAGATGACAGGGAAGTGAATCCCAGTCACCACCCTCGGGGAGCTCCCGGTGATGCAGTGGTTGGTGGAATCTGCTTGTGGAAGACTTCACAGAGGAGGTGTTTGAGGTGGACCTGAATTGATGAGAAGAAGATGGGCTGCCTCTGCACCTCTCCACATATAGCAGCCAGACTGGCTGGCAGCTCCCACTGATAGCTTCTGTCCCTCCTGGGGCTGGTGGGCCCAGTAATGAGGCCTTAATGAGCCCCTAATGTGCAGTCACGCATATGCAAATAAGGAAGAAGGGGCACCAGGCCAGTTCACTCCCCCTCCTCCAGGGATGGGCATCAGCTGGTGGCCAGGCAGAGCTGAGGGAGTGGGGAAGGAGCTGAAAGCAGGGCCCAGCCTGGGCACTTGAGAGCCATCAGGGCAGTTCTCAGGGCTGGCCAAGGTTGGGAGTTTGGCCACAAGCAGCTGGGAACCATGTCCTTGGGTCTCCACTGGGCCTTGGGGGCCAGTGAAGCAGCCAGCAAGCCAGGCTCAGATAATGCAGCTTTGTTGGCGGTGGCAGCTCTGCCTGGCACTCCGGGGCACAGCCTTCCGTGTGTCCTTCATCACCTCTCAGCTGCAGCTTCCCCCCGAGGGAAGCAGAGAGGGTGGGAGACGCTAGAGAACCTGGGATCTAGCGCGTGTGTGCTCAGTCGTGTCCTACTCCTTGTGACCCCAAGGGCTGTGGCCTGCCAGGCTCCTCTGTCCATGGAATTTTCCAGGCAAGAATACTGGAGTAGGTTGCCATTCCTGCTCCTTACCAATGACAAGAGGAAATAGACCCCCCTGGTGATCCCACTGATCTCCTGCTCTTATTTATCAAGGACCTTCTGTGTACCAGGCATAGTACTTAGCATGTCCTGGGCATTGTCTCATTTGATTCTCAAAACCATCCAGAATGGACTAGTATTAACCTCATTTTATTTATTTTTTCAAATTTTCTTTTTTATTTTTGGCTGCATCATGCAGTATGTTGGATTTTAGTTCCCCAAACAGGAATTGAACCTGTACCTCCGGACCCCCCTGCAGTGGAAGCACCGAGTCTTAACCACCGGACCACCAGGGAAGTCCCACATCCTCATTTTATAGATGAGGCTCAGAGGGGGAAGTAACTTGCTTAAAGTCACACAGCTAGGTGCTGGCGGAGGAAGGATTTGAACCCAGATCTGTCCAACTCTAAAGCCTGTACACCAAATCTCTATGCTGAGTTAATCATGGCCAAGCCAACTGGTGATAGAGTCGAACTTCACTTTCCTCGCAGTGACTGGTCTTCTCTGGGCATCGTGGTCTTAGGGACCCTGTAATCTTTTCTCTGGGAAGCAGTAGAACAGCAGGGCCCTGGGTCCCCTATCCATCCTGCCAGGTTGGAATCTGAGCAAGTCAGACCAGAAGGAGGCCCTGGACTTGGGCAGTGGTGACAGTTCAGCCAGCGGGCCATCCTCAGGCCTTGGCTTAAGGCCGGGCCTCTGCCCTCAGCTCCTAGGCCCCAGCGTGGGCAGCCCTGCTGGGGCTGAGGGAGGGCCGGGCTGCGGGATGGGGTCATTTCCTGCCGCCTAAAATAACAGGAAGTGGGTGCTCCTGATTGGAGGCTGGGAACAATGGCCGCCAACCGGGCCAGAGAGCTCCTCAGGTCTGCAGTCTGCGACGGGATCCCAGCTTTATCACCCACAGAGGCCCCCGGCCTGGCCCCAGCGCCCTGCAGCGCAGGGCCTGAGGCCCAGGCTCCAGGGCTGCTGGCGCAGGGTGCCCCTCTGCGGGCTCCCTCCCTCTCAGAGCTGGCTCAGCTGTGTCCCGGCCGGGAGTGGTGCTGCCCCCTAAGGGTCCCCTCCGTCCCAGCCTCCCCATCAGACATCTCCTGGGGCTTGTCCTTCCTGCCCTCCCATCCTCCCAGGAGAGGAAACCCAGGAGGCCGCCCCCTTTGGGTCACAGAGTGAAGGCACAGACTGTCACCCTGAGTTGAGTTCCAAACCCAGCTTTGCTACTCACCAGCTGTGGGACTTAATCTCTTGGAGTCTATTTCCTCATTTGTCAAATAAGGTAATAATATCAAGCCCATAGGATGGTGGTGAAGGTGAAAAGGACTGAGGTGTTTGCCTGACGCAGCATTAGTTGCTGCTGCTGTTGACTGGGCTTTCCCTGGGCCCGGGTAAGGAGTGCCTAGAGGGGCAGGGCCGGAGTGAGCTGGATGACGCTCGCTGTGACAGGGTGTCTCTGAGCGCTGTATGCACCTCGGAAGTTTCATCTGTGTTCTCAAAGGGGTGCTTGACTCCGTGAGTGTGTGTGCGGATGTGCGTATGGATTTCTGAATCCCAGCAGTAGGTCAGTTTTCCATATGTAACAGGAGAGAGAGAGAGAAAGGAGTGTCTTGTCCCTCGCCATTGTGTGGGCTCTGTCCACATTGTCTGGGTGTCTCCCGCTGGCTCTCTGCAATGTGTACTGTCTGTCTGTGTGTGTGTGTGTCTTGACCCCTCTGTCGGCCTCCCTGTCTTCATTTGTCTGCTCTAGTGCGGCCGCCTAAGGAGCTGCCATGGGAGCCTGAAGGGCTCTCGCTAGAGGTGCTGACCTCTGCCGTCTGGGCACCACCTCCCCTGGGCACTCCCTTGCTCTGCCTCCTGGAGGAGGGCCATTCACCCCCGTCCTTGCTCAGGTGCCCCAGTTCTTGACTCCTGGTGGCCAGCCTGGGCAGGAGCCTGCCTTCCCTGCATTCCTGCCCTCTGAGCTCATTGCCCGCCGGCCCCACCTGCACCCTTCATCTTCAGGGGGGAAACCCACTGAATCACTTCCTACTTCGGGGAGTAGGCAGGAGCCTTGGGGAGGGGTTATGTGACACCCACCAGAAACAGTGTGACATAAGGGTTTTGTCATCAGACAGCCTTGGGCCCAGTCCTACTTCTGACACTGACGTGAGCAGTCACTTAACCTGCCTGAGTAAGTGTTCTTACCTACGGAACGGGCCTTCCATAGCACTTTCCCTTGGGGGCTATAACAAGAACTAGAGGAGATAAGGGAGATTGCCTGGTTTACTGTAGGGCTTCAGCAAGTTAGTTTTGTTTCCCTTCCTGGATTTAGGAGCTGGCTGGGCACACACACAACTCTGATATGGTAGAGACATTTAGAGTTAGAGAGGCTAGATGTTGGAACAGCTAGGGGTTTTACTGTTTTATCCATCCATCCACCCATTCGTTCATCCATCCATCCATTCCTCCATCCATCCATCCATCCATTCATGCATGTGTTCATTAAGCAGACACAGAATTCCTTCTCTGCTGGATAGATCCTGTATAAGGCTCTGGGCTGCAAAAAGGATCCTCTCCACCAGCCCTCACAGGGACAGCAGGCAGAGTAAAAGGGCAGACTGAGTTATGGGTATTGTGAGAGGAGTTTTGGCCCAGGAGCAGTTGTTGGGGTGGGAGGAGGGAGGGATGAGAGGCAAGGACTGCTAGCACCCAGATGGTGGGGTAGGGAGTAAGCACCCTGAGACACGTGACCGCCCTCCGAGACCCTTGGCCCTGATCTCTCTGCAGCTCCTCTTGGGTTTTTGGAGAAAACTAGGCTAACCGATCCTGCAACTGGCTCCTGCACCTTTGCCTTGCCAACACTCTTTGTGCCAAGAAATGAATGCAAACTATCTGTCGTTTATCTAGTTCTTAACAGATACTTCTGGTCAATATCAATATCTCAAAATAAAACCTCACAGTTTGACACAGACCAAAATAAAGTGAGGTGGCTGAAGGATCGCATTTAATGATTAAAAATGGGAATAATCAGATATTGGTTTAACCGTGCCTAGATAATTAACCAAGGAATTCATTTGGCTTAACATAATTTGTTCCAAATAACACAGTCCTGATGACATTTCATCAGGGTTGGCGTAATTCTCAGGAAAGTATTTGTATTCAGGGTCAGTAATCCGCCAGATCAGAAGAAGAGTTCCAAACATGCTATTTACCTCCTGAGAGGTTTTTCCTGTTGAATTGTTGGAATCCACACTCATTATTACTTTTATTAACTTCTCCCTGAGTACCTTAGTCCAGGAAGCTGCCCAAATTGAGATGGAATTGTTTTGCCTCCCTTCAAGTGTTTATCCCTTTGCAATGCATTGCCACACGGATCTGCTCACTATTAGGGCGAAAATCTCCTTCTCTGTGCATGTGCTTTAGGCGAGGGTGGCTTCCTAATACAGCGATTTATTCTTAAATAGCAGCATTTCACGACTGTCTCCACGTACTGGGCACTGTGGTAGCTGCTGTGGCAAGCTACAGTGACAAGCAGAGAAGATGCAACCCAGCCCTTAGGGGGAGGACAATAACAAAACAACCAAACAAGGAAGTTTAAAATTGTAACAGTCACAGTGCTCCAAATAAGAGGCATGAAGCCGTGACTACATATAATGAAAGAATTTATCCTGTTCAGAGAGGCCCAGGAAAGCTTCCCCAAGGAAATGATGCCTCAGCAAAGATCTGAAGGGTGAATGAGAGTTAAGTAAGACAAGAGAGAGGGGGAAGAGCTTGTGCAAAGGCCCTGGGGCAAAGGGAGTGTTCAAGGCTACCAGAATTAAAAGGTCAGTGTGGCTGGCGTATAGACAGCAAGTAGGGAGCAGAGGGGGGGCCTCAAGAGGTGTGGGAGAGGGAGGCAGGGACTTCAGACTATGTTGGACTTGCATCCTGGGCTCAAGAATCTTGTGTTTCTCTTCAGACCAATGAGAAGTTACTGGGGAGTTCAAATAGGGGAGAGACCATGACCAGATTTGCATTTGAAAACAATTACTTTGGCTACACTGTGAAGAGCAGAGCTGGAAAGGGTGTGGGTAGGATGATGACGGGAGTTTGCAGTCATCCAGGGAAGAGAGGTGCTGATGGTATCTGCCAGGGAGGTGTTCATTGATATATTCATTCAACAAATAGCTGGGGAGCCACCTCCGTGCCAAGCTCTGTTGCTGTTAGAGACGGAAGAGCTAAACAAAGTACAGACGAAAATGTGTGCCCTTGTGGAGATTACCTTCTGGAGGTGGGAGACAGTGTTAAAGTGGTGCTATTGCTTACTGAGAAAAACAGAGTTGGAAGGAAAAAGAATAACCGCTGGAGGACTTCCTGGTGGTCCAGTAGCTGAGACTCTGTGCTCTCAATGCAGGGGACCAGGGTTTGACCCCTGGTTGGGAAACAAGATCCCACATGTCACAACTAAGACCTGATGCAGCCAAATAAAATATATATAAAATCAAAATTTAAAATATATGATATATATATGTATGGAAACTGGAATGGCTGGGTTGCCGTTGACTGAGATAAGGAAAACGGGAAGAGGAGCAGGGTTTTGGAGAGAAAGATCAGGAGTTCAGTTTGGGATGTTAAATTTGGGGCATCAGTAAGACATCCAGGGGTGTCAGGGAGGCAGCTGCATGTTGGGGGTGGAGAAAATTTTTTTGAAAAAGAATTCAGTTGGAAAGGAGAGGGAAACTTCACCTACAGTTTGTAGTTTTAAAGAGGGGATCAGGGAAGGCTTGACCGAGAAATGACCCTTGGGTGAAGACCTGAAGGGGGTGAGGGAGTAAGACATGCAGGATTCGGGGGCAGAGAGTTCTGGCCAAGGAAACAGTGAGCGCAGCGCCCGGAGGCAGGAGACGGGGAGGAGAAGATGAGGCCCAGAGGTAATGGGCCGCAGAGCAGGGATCCTGAAGGGCCTTGAAGGCCATCAGTTGCCTTTGGTTTTTCCTCCCTTGAAGTGTGGGGCATCTTTGGAGGATCTTGTCAGTTCTCCAACCAGGAACTGAACCCAGGCCACGGCAGTCAAATCCTGGAATTCCAACTACTAGGCAACCAGGGAACTCTCAATCTGACTGATTCTTTTTTTTTTTAATTGGAGGCTAATTACAATATTGTGGTGTTTTTTGCCATACACTGACATGAATCAGCCATGGGTATACATGTGTCCCCCCCTGCCCTGTCCTGAATCCCCCTCCCCCAACTCATTCTTGAACAGAATCATTCTGCTGCTTTGGTGAGAAAAGACCCAAGGGGAACAGAGGATGGCAGTGCGGAGTCTTTCATGAGAGATGATAGAAGATGATAGAAATGGACCAAGATGACAGAAATGGAGCTAGAAGTGACTGGATTCAGAATATACCGGGCATGTGGAGCCAAAAAGATTTACTGAGGCATTAGATGTGAGGCATGAGACAAGAAAAGATCCTAAAATGACTCTGAAGACTTTGGGCCTGAGAAACTGGAAGGGCTGGGTTGCCAGAGAAAAGGAGGAGCAGGGTCTGGCAAGGTAAGATCAGGAGCTGAGTTTGGGATGTTAAATTTGGGACCTCAGGAAGACATCCAGGGGTGTCAGGTAGGGAGTTGCATGAGTGAAACCAGCACTCAAGGGAGAGGTCTGGCTGGAGATACAAATTTGGTTGTCATCAGCAGAGCGATGGTATTTAAAGCCATGAGTCTGGATGAGGTCATCAAGGGAGTATGTGCAGACTGACGGGAGACGAGGTCTTCACTGGGCCCTGGGGCGCTCCAGGGCTGAGAGGTTAGGAAGTTTAGGAGGGACTGGCAAAGAAGCCTGAGAAGTCACAGCCAGCAAGGGGAAGGAAAACCAGGCGAGTGTGTTGTCTTCAGGGCCAAGGGAAGGAAGAGCACCGAGGGCTCAACCGTGTCAGATGCGGCTGAGAGGTTAGTAGGGTGAGGCCCAGGAAGTTGCTGACTCAGCAATGTGGATGTCACTGGTGTCCTTGAGAAGAGCGGTGTCATGGAGCAGTGGGGGTGAAGGCCTGCCCCAGTGGGCTCTTGTGGCAGAGATGGGGAGAAGTAGACCAGTTCTTCCAGGGTGCTGTTGGCTGAGCTCCTGCCAGGTACCAGAGGTGATGTGCCTACTCACCATAGCTCCCAACACCACAGGCCCCACACTGGGAAAACTGGAGCTCAGACCTGCCTGACTGAAGCTGGACACCTTCTGCCCTGCCGCATCTGAGCGCCAGATGCGGGCCCTTCCAGGCCTCATCCCTCCACTTCCTCCCAGACTCCGCTTCACACGGCAGGTCTAATCAGAAGCAAGCTCACTGTCTTGCCTGCTGGGTGTGATTTGCCTTGGTGCAGACAAACACCTGCCTACCAGTTTTCCTTGCAACACCTGTAGCTTGCACAGGTGCCAGGAGAATGGCAATAAACAGGCCTCACCCTCAGCCTTCAAGCTTTGTGCTTACGTACCTAGGCCCTTTGACCCCAGACAGTCCTGGGTTCAAATCCTGCCTCTGCCACGTACTATTTCTATGACCCTGAATGAATCATTTAGTGGGGTAAGCATTGATGGTCTCTTCTGTTCAATGAGGGTAAGGCTCTCTCAGAGTTCATATGGAGATGCAGGACGGGGCTACAACGTGCCCGGCTCAGCTCTCGGCGTGTAGGAAGCGTTCACTGAAAGACTGCCACTAGCTTCCTTGCCCACCGGAACTGGGGAGGGGTTTTCAGGTGGTCGGGAAGTAGACTAGCAGTGACCAGGCAGCCTTTTGGAGCTGGTGTGGGGAGGGACTGGCAGAGCGGGAAGGACCGCTGGGGAGACAGGGCCTTGGCTGGGGCTCTTGCCTGGAACCCAGGAATCTAGAAGGGCAGGAATGAGGGGAAAATAGTGTGAGCCTCAGACGGTGTCATTGTGTAACATGTGTTACCTCACACTGCCTTTATGCAGAGGCCGGAGGGGGTGGGGGTTAGAGCAGGGACACCGGTGACCAACACTGGTTCAAGTCCCGACTCCTCCTCTTCCCAGCTGAGTGGCCTCAGACTTCACTTAACTTCTTTTCGCTTTACTCTCCTCCTCTATCTCAAAGAAATATTTACAGTGCCGCCTTTAGAAGTATTGTCATAAGAATTTAAACTAATGTGTGTAAAATACTCTCCCCATAGGAAGCTCTCAAGAAATATATGCCGGTTAGTGGTTACTGTTGCTACTAACGCTCATCACAGGCCTACTGTCTGCATTTTACAGAGGAGGAACTATGGTACACAGAGGGCCTCTAACTAGTCCAAGGTCACACAGTCACTGGGGAGGCCAGATAGTTAAATAGTCTGCCTTCGTCAGAGCCCACTGGACACCCGTCTCCCTGAAGACGGTCCCCAGAGTTCCAAAGTTGACTCCTTAGGAGTGTCCTCTCTCTGTTCACAAGTTGTCACCCACAGGGAGGGGGAATTGATCACCTCCTGAGAGGACCACCGTTCCTAGAGCAAAAGGCCCCGCGTGATGGAGGCACCTGGTGAGAGCGAAAAATGCTCCTTTCGATTGACCTTTCCATGGGCTGTGGCCCTGATCCCTCAGCCCAGGCAGCGTGTGTGTTCCCCATCTGTCCCCTCAAGCTCCCTAGACAGCAGCAGTCGATGGCACCAACGTGCCAACGTGCTGTTTGGCAGCTTCATAAGACAAACAGGAAGAGAGGGGGAAGTATTGTGTCCTGGTCCGTGAACTGTTCCAGGCACTTCACTGACATCCCTACCAGCTTGGGCTTTTATAGTCCCCATTTTACAGATATGAAAACTGAGGCTTAGAGAGGTTGAGTGGCTTACCCTAGGTTACCAACGCCCTTTCTTCCTATCTTGGGGTGGTGAAGTCAGAATCGGGCCCTCAGTTGGCTGACCCCCAAGTCCGTCCTTCAGTTGCTCACACATGTGTGCATGAACGTGTATACATCAAATCATGTGGCTTCCTTCCTTGGCACTTTGGTGTCTTTTACAAGGACCCTGAAATATTAACGTCCTACAAGAAGAAATCTGAGGGTGGCTGGGAAAGAAAACAAATGGTGAAATGGATGTAGCCAGTTGCCTACCCTGTTGGAGGCCCCAGCTGGGCATCCCACTGTGCCCGTGCTTATATCTTTCCTCCCGGCCAGTCCCAGGCACACCCTGAGCACTGGGTGTTGGGATGGGTCCTGTGACCCCAAGGGAAAGCAGAAAGGTGAGGAAGGTAGACGTGGAGACCAACCTTTACTTGTGGCCCACTAATTACCCTCAACTTCTCAGTTTTACCAATACACCCTGCTCCCTCTGCCCCTTTGCAAATGTTCTTCTCTTTGCCAGAACCCTCTCTGCTTTGGTTTGCTAACTCCAGCTCATCCTAGACCTCAGCTTGGCTCTTACTTCTGCAGGAGGCCCCCTCAGTATAGGTTAGCCATCTCTGCGTTGCTACTCCAGACATAGTACTTATTCTATACTGTAATTGCCTCTCTGTCTGTCTGTCTGCCCTGCCAGAGTGTGGGCTCTGCAGACGCAGGGACTGTGGCCATTTTCTCACCATTATATCATTAGTGTCTGGAACAGGGCCTGGCACATAGAAGGAACTTGATTAACACGTACGAATAAATGAATATCAACTGGACAAGGGAAAGAGCTACATGTTGAACTGATGGTAACAGATGTTCTGTCTCACTTTCTCTCCCCTCTTGTGTTTTACTTCCAGTTATGGCAGCCAGGACCCCTCCAGAGCCAAGACCCTCTCCAGAAGGTGACCCCTCCCCACCGCCGCCACCACCACCGATGTCAACCCTGGTACCCGACACTCCCCCAGACACGCCTCCCGCCATGAAGAACACCACTAGCCCCAAGCAGCTTCCACTGGAACCAGAGAGCCCCTCGGAGCTGGTAGGGCCTAGGCCAGCCCCCCAGCAGGAAGAGTCCCCTTCCTCAGAAGTGAAGACCAGGGGACCCACCCCACCAGCCACGGGCCCACGGGATGCCAGGCCTCCTCGAAGGAGCAGCCAGCCATCCCCGCCAGCAGCACCCGCCTCCGACAGCCCTCCCACCAAGCAAGGTATGTGTGATGTCCCTCATCCCGGGCCCAGTCCCAGCCCTGGGTGATGCCCCCAGAGGGAGTCTCCTGGGCCCCGGAGGAGATGGAAAAGGCATGCGACTGAGGCCTGGGGGCAGGGCCCTGAGGCTGACTCCCCTTTGAGGGGAACCTCGTGACCGAAGTCTCTCCTTATTCCTTTTGTTAAGACGTAAAGAAGGCAGGAGAGAGACACAAGCTGGCAAAGGAGCGGCGGGAAGAGCGGGCCAAGTACCTGGGTAAGTGCGTGAGAGCTCCCCTTCAGCCTCACCGCCATGGACATCCTGTTAGCAGCACTAACCCTTCGGGAACCTCTGTTATGTGCACTGTGCTAAGAGCAGTCCGTTTATCTCCCTCAACCCTGTACCCATTTTGAGGATGGGGAGACAGAGGCTCGGAAAGATGAAACCCTTTGCCTAAGCCACACAGCTAGGCGGAGGAGCTGAGATTCAGACCCAGAAGCCTCATCTCACCCCATGCTCTTAATCACAATACGTCAGCAGGCCCCAAAGTTAGACAGGGACCTGGCCCTAAAGAGCTCACTTCTCGGGTGTCCAGAGACCACGACGCTAGTGGTGGGTGGTGGGGGGAACAGGCCTCCCGCCGGGGAAGCCCTCATTCTGAGGCCTCAGCCCACCTTTAGCATGCCCTCCAACTTGAGGGGGAAGTCTCAGAGCACAGGCACCTCCCCACCAGGCAGGCAGGGGGAAAGACCCACCCCGGGCCGGAGGAATAGGCAAGGCCACTCGGAGCAGACACTTGGGGGCCAGGATGTTCACACCCCTGGGGTTCCTTTCCCCCGCTGCAGCAGCCAAGAAGGCGGTGTGGCTGGAGAAGGAGGAGAAGGCCAAGGCACTGCGGGAGAAGCAACTCCAGGAGCGCCGGCGGCGGCTGGAGGAGCAGCGGCTCAAAGCCGAGCAGCGCCGGGCTGCCCTGGAAGAGCGGCAGCGGCAGAAGCTGGAGAAGAACAAGGTGCGTTTGTGCTGGGTTCTGGCCAGGCACGCGTGGCTCTGTGTGCACACATCTGCATGCAGGCTCGGTGTGTTCACATGTCTGTGTTCACACGTGCAGTCGGGTCCCGTGGGGCCTACATCTCAGCATCTGTGCAGGCACGTTTGGTTCTGTACGTGCCAGCCGTGTGCTGTCATTACATGTGTGTGTGCGTGCCCCAGATGGGTGTGTGTAGGTGTGCAGAGATGTGTCTGTGTGAGTGCGCCAAGTGAACTCCTAGTGAGGCGAACCCTGGCTTGAGCACTATGAAGAGATGAAGGGAAAGGGGGCCTGGCTCTGGTCCAGTCCTCAGGCCAAACGCAAACCCAGCTCCAGGGTCAGAACCCTCAGTGCCAGGGGCCCACCTGGGAGACCCGGGCAGGGGGAGTCCCACCCCGTCCTCAGAGAGACAGCTCATAGGCTCAGGAAATGAGTCAAGAACACTGAAAAGCTCCCCAAGAACAAGTTGAAAGGGATCTGTTGCAAACTGTCTTTAGTCACAGCGAGGCCTCAGTAGCCTTGGTTACCCGCCATGAGTCAGGGAAACCTGCTAGGGGTGGGGGCGGCAATGTCCTGGGAGAGAGCCTTTCTCCCAGGTAGGAGGCAAGCTGCTGAGCCCAGACCTCTCCCCCCCGGTCCCCTCCCTACCAGGAGCGCTATGAGGCAGCCATCCAGCGGTCAGTGAAGAAGACGTGGGCTGAAATCCGGCAGCAGCGCTGGTCCTGGGCAGGGGCCCTGCACCACAGCTCCCCAGGACGTAAGACCAGTGAGTGGGCTGGAGGGGCTGCGGGGCGGGAGGGGGAGGCTGGGGCCTGAGAAGTGGGGGAAGGGAGCAGCTTCCGCGCCGGGAGCTGGCAGCTCCCCGCAGCAGGTATGCCTTGCTTCATGTGCCTTGTGTCTTCTGGAATGATCTGTAAACCCAAGTCTGTAGAACCAAGTCCTGTCCAAGGACTTCCACTATCAAGTCAGAGGTGGGTGCTCTTCATTCGGTTTGCTCTTTTTAGATTAGCCTTCTTTGCTCCTGTCAATTACTATTAGTTGATTGATACAGAAAAGAGCACTTTAATACCTTGCAGACACTGGATATTTAAAGAAAACTATCACCCCAATGTACCTGTCATGGAAGGTAGATTTTTGTCTCTGAGTTTTCTTTACGTAGGGCTATCATGGATTTTGGTCTGACATTTTGCTGGCATGTATGTACTGCTGTGTTTGGATGTCTTTATGTAATGGCAAGATTCGGTATTTCTCACTGTACATCTTTCGGTGTATATGCTCATGGATCTGTGCATTGCGCGTCTTAGTACGTGTTTGCCTTGATGTGTGAGTTGCCTCATATACCTCACTGTGGACTCCCAAGTCAGACAGAATTGGGTCTGGATTCCCAGCTCCGGCCCTTGCGGTGTGACCTCTGACTTCCTGCTCTCTCACTTTCTTTATCTGTAAAATGGGGATAACAGTACCACTTGCCTCCGAGGTTGTAGGTAGATGTTTGGGAGGATCAAGTGTGGTAACATGTGTGTGGTGCCCAGCACAGTGCCTGGTACATGGTAAGCACCCAACAAATATTACAAATAAGATTAAGTTGCTTTGATGTGTTGGTGCCCGTCTGCATCTGGGTCTGAGCCTTTTTCTGTGGCTGTTTGTGTCTCTGTGTCTGTGCATGTCTGCACTATCGGGTGCATGCACAAGTACCTGTCACTCTATATGCCCGTGCGTGCATGTCTTTGTCTTTGTGTGTCCCTGTGAATATGTGAATTTGTGTGCGCGCCTTTGACCATGGGTCCTTCTGTTTAGGAGCATCTGTATTTGCTGCAGGACCATGGGTGTTGTAGCCAGAGTGCCTTGGCTGGGCAGTGTCAGCAAGTGCCAATGCTGGGTGGTTGTGGGGGAGGGGCTGCAGCACCCAGCCCTAGGGAGTGACTTCCTGGCCAGGAAGGCTGTAGCGTCTCCAGTTTTATTCCATCTCCTTCCTCTGTTCCTTTTCCGTCAGCTCCCCAATCCAGGTTGTCTCTGGTCACCTACCCATCCCCGCCTCCAGAGCCAAGTCCGCCTCCTCCTCCCCTCCCTAGCCTGCCCACTCCTCCCTCTCCCACCCTGCCCGCGGAGCACCCTGCATGGAAGGCCTCAGTGCCCCCCCTGGCTCCCGTCCGGCCCGGCCCTAATGCCGTGTCTTTTCCCCTCCAGGTGGGAGCAGGTGCTCCGTGTCGGCAGTAAACCTGCCCAAACACGTGGACTCTATAATCAACAAGCGGCTCTCAAAGTCCTCTGCCACGCTCTGGAACTCCCCCAGTAGAAGTAAGAGAAGGCCCAGCCCTCGTTCCTCCAGAGCTCCTTGTACTCCCCTCCTGGTAGCCTCTTCCAGAGCTCTGCAAAAACCTCAGGTCCCAGGAGCCCTCACACACCCCAGGTCTCCACCCCACTCGACCCCGCTTGGGGTTGTGCACCCCTCGGGGGAGCAAGCATTTGGATCTGTGTCCTGAGAACAGAGGTGCCCACAGGGGAGAACAGAGGGCCCCACAGGGGAGAACAGAGGGCAGTGACCCAGCAGGCAGAGAGCCTGGCTAGAGCCTCAAGAGCAGGTGGGGATGAGAGTGGGGGTGGAGGGTGGGAATGGGCCGGCAGCCTCATCTCCAACCACAGCCAGCTGGCCTAGGCCAGCCTCAGGCAGGTGGCCTTGCCTGGGAGTAGCCGACGAGCCTGGGTGCTGTGTGTGCAGGAGCCCTCTTATTCTGCCTCCACCGTGGAGGGCCCACGCAGCCCTGCCCTCTCTGCCTTCAGAGCCCCAGCCATGGCCTTGACTGGTTCCAGACTCGTGGCCACCCAGGGTAGCGCAGCCCCTGCGTTCCCACCATGCCCTGATGTCACAAGTGAAGGGGCCATGGTAGGAGTTATTTATAAGTTTCTCCAGCTTTTATTTGGTTGCTCTGTTGCCCAGCAACGAAATCAGCTGCTGTTACCAACCCCACCTGACTGAAGCTTAAAAATAACCCAGCAGCTGAGGGGACAGAGCAGGGTGGCCCGGGGCAGCCAGGCCCCCTAGCAGCCTCTCCCTGGCATGGGAGACACAAAAGCTGGGCCTCTTCTCAGTCAGAGGAGCACAAGGGCCCTGACTGTCCCAAATCCCGTGGGGGGCGGAGAGGGGGGGCTGCGGGCAATGCCTCCCTAGGCCAGCACTCTGAGGGCAGGAGGAGCAGAGCCCTATAATGGGACATAGAAGTTGGCAACTGGGTACATCACAAACCTTGGCTGTCTCCTCTCTATAATCATAGTTCAGTGCCCTTTCACCTGGGGAGAGAGGTAGGAGGGACCTCTCTAGCCCTGCAGGAGGTTGCCATGGGAAGCGTCTTGTTGCCCGGGTCTGCGGTGGGGGTCAGACCCCAGGGCGGACAAGTGTACCCTCCATGACTAGGGGGAGAGTCAGACTCCTTGGGCTCGCGTGGGGATGTGCCTGGCCGGACGTTCCGGATGCCTCTGCTTGCCCACTCTAGCCCTGCAGTAAGTAACCTGCTTCTCCCGGCACTCTCCCCCTAGATCGCAGCCTGCAACTAAGCCCGTGGGAGAGCAGCATCGTGGACCGTCTGATGACGCCCACCCTCTCCTTCCTGGCACGGAGTCGCAGTGCGGTCACACTGCCCCGAAACGGCCGGGACCAGGGTAGGGGCCGCGGCCCTGGGAGAGCCCCCTCGAGGGGCGGGGCAGGGGCCAGCCACGCCAGTGGACCGCGCCCCGACCGCAGTCATCCCTCCGCAGCCGTGCCCCTGTGCCCGCGCTCAGCCTCCGCCAGTCCGCTGACGCCGTGCAGCGCCCCCCGAAGCGGGCACCGCTGCGCCCCCGCCGGGGAGCGCGGGGATCGCCGCAAGGCCAGCGCCGGGGGCAGCCCCGCCCCGGCTCGCCTCCGGCCCGAGGCCTCGCCGGTGAGTGGCTGGCGGCGCAGGTGGGGACCCGGCTCCTGTGCTGGGGCGCTCGGGCGCCTCTGACCTCTGTTTCCCCTCTCCCTGCTCTCCTTAACCCTCCTCCCCAGGTGCAGAAAAAGGAGAAGAAGGACAAGGAGCGGGAAAACGAGAAGGAGAAGAGTGCCCTGGCCCGGGAGCGCAGCCTCAAGAAGCGCCAGTCGCTGCCTGCTTCTCTGCGCCCGCGCCTCTCCCCTGGCAACGCAGAGCACAGGTGGGCCCGACAATGGGGCAAGGCCTGCTACGGCCAGGCCAGCTAGCCAGCCATTCATTCATAAATATGTGTCATGCATATTTGACAGCCATTCATTCATAAATACGTGTTGCTCTAGAGGAGCCTGGCAGGCTACAGTCCATGGGGTCGCAAGAATCCCAAACGACTTAGCGACTAAACAACAACCCACCTCTAGAAAGAAAGCTCCTTGAGAGCAGAATTTTTTATTTTTCTGGAGTGTTTTGATCACTGAAGTACCCTTACACATAGAACCAGTGCCTGGTAAGCACTCAAGAAATACATGCTGGACAAAGGGATGGTCTTGCCAGGTACTGTGTTCTGGGTGCCGAGCACACTTCCCTGAGCCAAACCAGGCCTCCTTCTTGCTCTTAGTAATCTTACTGGCTCTTGGGGAAACAAACAGGAGTCAAAGAATCACAAATGAATATGTAATTACAAACTGGGATATATACACTAAATTATGTTTGTGTGAGAGCACATGAGGTGGGGGTGCTGACCAAACCTGGGAGGACACTTCCCCAGGAAAGTGACATGCTCAAAGAGTGTGTGTGTGTGTGTTTGTGTGTGTGTGTGTGTGTGTGTGTGTGTGGACACTTCCCCAGGAAAGTGACATGCTCAAAGAGTGTGTGTGTGTGTGTGTGTGTGTGTGTGTGTGTGTGTGTGAGAGAGGACACTTCCTCAGGAAAGTGACATGCTCAAGGAGTGTGTGTGTGTGTGTGTGTGAGGACACTTCCCCAGGAAAGTGACATGCTCAAGGAGTGTGTGTGTGTGTGTGTGAGGACACTTCCCCAGGAAAGTGACATGCTCAAGGAGTGTGTGTGTGCGTGTGTGTGTGTGAGGACACTTCCCCAGGAAAGTGACATGCTCAAAGAGTGTGTGTGTGTGTGTGTGTGTGTGTGTGTGTGTGAGGACACTTCCCCAGGAAAGTGACATGCTCAAGGAGATGTGTGTGTGTGTGTGTGTGTGTGTGAGGACACTTCCCCAGGAAAGTGACATGCTCAAGGAGTGTGTGTGTGCGTGTGTGTGTGTGAGGACACTTCCCCAGGAAAGTGACATGCTCAAAGAGTGTGTGTGTGTGTGTGTGTGTGAGGACACTTCCCCAGGAAAGTGACATGCTCAAAGAGTGTGTGTGTGTGTGTGTGTGTGTGAGGACACTTCCCCAGGAAAGTGACATGCTCAAGGAGTGTGTGTGTGTGTGTGTGTGTGTGTGTGTGTGTGAGGACACTTCCCCAGGAAAGTGACATGCTCAAGGAGTGTGTGTGTGTGTGTGTGTGTGTGTGTGTGAGGACACTTCCCCAGGAAAGTGACATGCTCAAGGAGTGTGTGTGTGTGTGTGTGTGTGTGTGTGTGTGTGTGTGTGTGAGGACACTTCCCCAGGAAAGTGACATGCTCAAGGAGTGTGTGTGTGCATGTGTGTGTGTGAGGACACTTCCCCAGGAAAGTGACATGCTCAAAGAGTGTGTGTGTGTGTGTGTGTGTGTGTGTGTGTGTGTGAGGACACTTCCCCAGGAAAGTGACATGCTCAAAGAGTGTGTGTGTGTGTGTGTGTGAGGACACTTCCCCAGGAAAGTGACATGCTCAAAGAGTGTGTGTGTGTGTGTGTGAGGACACTTCCCCAGGAAAGTGACATGCTCAAGGAGTGTGTGTGTGTGTGTGTGTGTGTGTGTGTGAGGACACTTCCCCAGGAAAGTGACATGCTCAAAGAGTGTGTGTGTGTGTGTGTGTGTGTGTGTGTGTGTGAGGACACTTCCCCAGGAAAGTGACATGCTCAAGGAGTGTGTGTGTGTGTGTGTGTGTGTGTGTGTGTGAGGACACTTCCCCAGGAAAGTGACATGCTCAAGGAGTGTGTGTGTGTGTGTGTGTGTGTGTGTGTGTGAGGACACTTCCCCAGGAAAGTGACATGCTCAAAGAGTGTGTGTGTGTGTGTGTGTGTGTGTGTGTGGACACTCTGTGCCCTCGAGGTCTAACTCTTCTTTTTCCTCTCAGTCCCAAATCCAAGGCCCGGCCATCCTCTCCCTCCACAACCTGGCACAGGCCTGCCTCCCCCTGCCTCAGCCCAGGGCCAGGTCATGCTCTGCCCCCAAAACCACCATCCCCCCGAGGCACCACTGCATCACCCAAGGGGCGAGTTCGGAGGAAGGACGAGGCAAAGGAGAGCCCCAGTGTGGTGGGGCCTGAGGACAAGACCCAGAGCAAGGGCAAGGCCAGTGACGAGAGGGAGCCTGCAGCCCTGGCCTCACCGGCCCCCTCGCCTGTGCCCTCACCCACCCCAGCCCAGCCCCAGAAAGAGCAGTCCACAGAGATCCCTGCAGGTGGGCAGGGAGAGAAGAGGCCAAAAGGTGGGCAGGGCAGAGAAGCCAGCTTTGCCTGTGAGTGGGAGGTGGTCAGCGGTGCGGGCTGCCAGAGACGCCTGGGGGAGTGGATGTAGGGAAGAGGAGGTGCCTGCCAGAGACCAGGACCTCAGTGCTCTGAGTCGGTGGCAGAGGCTGGGTGGGTGGGCCGCCGGGGTCGCCCTGAGGTCCAGCAAGCCACAGGGGTATGGAGGTGGGGGGGATGGGAAGTGATGGAGGGGTCTGGGCTGGTCGGTGCATGCTGACTCCTGGTTCCGGATCCCGCTCCAGAGACAGCCGTCCTGACCTCACCCCCAGCCCCTGCTCCCCCGGTGACTCCTAGCAAACCCATGGCTGGCACCACGGACCGAGAAGAGGCCACTCGGCTCCTGGCTGAGAAGCGGCGCCAGGCCCGGGAGCAGCGGGAGCGGGAGGAACAGGAGCGGAGGCTGCAGGCCGAAAGGGACAAGTGAGCACGCCCTCGGGGACGGAGGAGGCCTTTACGGGGCTGGAGAAAAAGCCGGGCATGAGCCTGAGTCTCCTGTGTCCCCCAGGCGAATGCGAGAAGAGCAGCTGGCTCGGGAGGCCGAGGCCCGGGCGGAACGGGAGGCGGAGGCCCGGAGACGCGAGGAGCAGGAGGCTCGGGAGAAGGCGCAGGCCGAGCAGGAGGAGCAGGAGCGGCTGCAGAAGCAGGTGCCCCCGCGGGCCGGGCGCGGGCGCCTCCTGGTGGCGGGTCGGGGGCCGGCTGGAAGGGACCGCCGGAGGCCGGCCGCCTAAGGCTCCCGGGGCCGGGGGGGTCTTTGGCAGAAAGAGGAGGCCGAAGCTCGGTCCAGAGAAGAAGCGGAGCGGCAGCGTCTGGAGCGGGAAAAGCACTTCCAGCGGGAGGAGCAGGAGCGGCAAGAGCGCAGAAAGGTACTGCGAGCGGCTGGCCGAGTCGTGAGTGGGAACAGCTCCCGGCTCGGTCCGCACTTCTTTAGAGGGGCTAGTGGGGCTGGGAGGGGGCGCTGCCTAGGTTGCAGAGGGTTAGGTCGAGAGGGAGTGGGGGCGAGATCAGCTTCCTGGCCTGGAAAGAACTGGTGTGAGCTTGAAGGGCCCCGAGACTCCAGGAACAGGGCTAGCTGGTGGGAGGTCGAGGATTAGGACCGGGCTTGGGCCTAACCGGCGTGGGGCTTTTTTCCGAACAGCGCCTGGAGGAGATCATGAAGAGAACTCGGAAGTCAGAAGCTGCTGAAACCAAGGTCAGGATGCCCCCATGAGCGGTTTTGGGAGTGGAGGTCCGGTGAGGAAGGAAGGGAGGTCGCGGAAAGGCATTCAGGGTGGAGGAGCGAGGCTGTCCAGGATCTGGGCAGGGGGGTGGAGAGAAGAATTCAGCGGCCCAGTTGGGTGGGGCCAGGGATCCCCTTGAGCCTGACTGCTCTTCCTCTTCAAAGCAGAAGCAGGACAGAAAGGAGGCGACGGCCAACAACTCCAGCCCAGGTAAAGGCCTGTTCCCCTCCTCTCCAGCCCCAGCCCTCAGCCTCCCCCCCACCCCTAACTGATGGCCATTCCTTCCCAGGGATAGACCCTGTGAAAACTGTGGAGGTTCGGCCCTCGGAGCTGCAGAAAGAGGAGCTGGCCCCCCAGGAGCCTCAGTGGAGGTACCAGCTCCCAAGCGCAGGGCCCAGGAGCAGGGAGGCAGGGTCAGGCTGGAAACCGTGGGGTGCCTGG
The DNA here is from genome assembly GCF_963930625.1 of Muntiacus reevesi. Classification (NCBI taxonomy): domain Eukaryota; kingdom Metazoa; phylum Chordata; class Mammalia; order Artiodactyla; family Cervidae; genus Muntiacus; species Muntiacus reevesi. Next base: position 168,109,708 of record NC_089249.1, on the reverse strand, counting down.
GCTGTCCTGCCACGGGAGCGGGCTGAGCGTTGGCCTCTGCATCCACAGCCTGCCAAACAAGGAGTCGCCAGGGTCCCTGGTGAATGGGCTGCAGCCTCTGCCAGCACACCAGGAGAACGGCTTCTCACCTAAGGGACCCTCTGGGGACAAGAGTCTGGGCCGGACGCCAGAGGCTCTCCTGCCCTTCGCAGAGGCAGAAGCCTTCCTCAAGAAAGCTGTGGTGCAGCCCCCGCAGGTCACAGGTAGGGATCCCTTTCTCTGGGACCTGCATCTCTAGCTCCCAGCAGCCTTCCCTGGCCTCCTCCGCCCAGCTCCATCAGAGGCCCTCTTGAGCTCTACCGAGAAGACCTCTGACCTGGCTCTGGGCTTGGAGCCTGGTTTGCCCTGACTGTTTTCCCTCCTGCTTTTTTCCCCAGAAGTCCTGTAAGGGGTTGCCTCGGATCCAGGCACAGCTATTCGGGCCCCTCTGCATCATCTGCCAGGGTGTCTGGAAGAGGAGACAGAACAAAGCCGGAAGTGGCCTGGGCCCCTGGGGGTTGGGTCCTCTGTTATTTTTAACCTGCACCTTATAGACTGATGTCTCTTTGGCTGGAGCCAGACCCTGCCCCTCAGTGCATTCGTGTGCTCACACGCGCGGACACCCCCACACACACACATACACTCACAGCCTCTCTGGCTTCCTCCCATGGGGAAGAGCCACCTGTAGTATTTGCCTTGGTTTGGTGGGGTACAGTGGATGTGAATACTGTAAATAGCTTGTGCTCAGACCCCTCGGTGTGGAGGGGGGCGGGTGCAGGAGGCAGACCCTCCCAAGACTCCCTGGGGAGAGCTTCCTCCCTCTATTTAACTGTAACTGAGGGGGAACCCAGGTCTGGGGATGGGGGGCACCTTGGGCCACAGGATATTGGTTGCTTTAGGGGTACCCGTGCCCCCTGCCCTCGCCTGGAATCAGTGTTACTGCATCTGATCAAATTTCTCCAGAAATAAAGTGAGAATAATTCTGCCAGTCCCGTCTGTCCTTAGGGCTGCCGCTGGGGTTGGGAGCAGGCGTCCTCCTGAGTTCTGAGAAGAACTTGAGGACCCAGTGGCCTGCAGATATCCAGCCCTACCTGGTAACCAGTCCCCGAGGTCCTGCTGGCGGCCTTCCATTTTGTCTTTCATTCATTCATTAGCAAAAATGGTTACATCTGCTCTGTGCTAGGCAGTGAGCTCTATGCCAGGGATGCAAGGAGGAAGAAAAGACATGGGTCTCTGTTCTCTTGGAGTCGACAGCCTAGCAGTGAGCATCAGAGACACAGGAGCCCTCTCAACATCAATTCCCATTGTCCCTTCCTCATTCCAGAGTCCTGATTTTGTGCAGGTGGCAGTCTTCCTCCTGGATCCCACTATGTACTTCAGCAGAGGTGGCTCCTAAGCCCAGGGGTGCATCGGGATTGTAATCGATGGTCCAAGCCTCCTTGCGAGTGATTGGTTTAGGTAGGTTTAGGTATCTGCTGTAGTCAGCAGATACAAAGAAAACCCTCCCTCATTTTTTTTTTTCCTCCCTCACTTTGAAAGAAAAATACCAGGTGGGAGCCAGCCTCTAAGGTGACCTCCCAGCATCTCCCACCCCCTAGTGTTCACACCCTATGTAGTCCCTTCTCGTGTAGAACCAGGGCTGGGCTGAGTGATGATAGAATACAGTGGCAGTGGTGGGTGTGTCATGACTGAGATTAGGTCTTAAAGGACACTGCAGCTTCTGACTCAGTTGCTCTCTCACTCTGGAGGAAGACAGCAAGCACTGCATTAGAAACAGTCTTATGGAGAGGCCCACCTATGGAGGCATCAAAGCCTCCTGCCAACAGCCACATGAATCAACTTGGGAGTGGATCCTCCAGCTGCAGCTAAGCCTTCAGGGGACTTCCGCCTTGGTCAATAGCTTGACAATAACCTCATGAGAGACCTTCTGCCAGAACCACCAGCGAAGCCTCTCCAGTTAAAATGTCACTTTAAACTGTCAAGTTCTATGACAACTTGTTACACAGCAGTAGTTAAGTGAGACACATCAAGGAGGAGAAAACCCTGTTGGTATGTCCTACTGTGAGGCCTGGGATTGCTGTATCCATCCTGCTAACCTGAGGATGAAGACATCAAGGGGGCAGAGCAGCGAGACGGGGAACACGGAGGTCCTTGAGAACACCACTGAATTGACCCACCTCAAAACTGGTCCTACCACTGGACAACTTCCCTTGTTGTTTAAGCCAGTGGAGTTGGGTTTTCTGTCACGCTGGTCAAAAGCTTCTAACCCATCTAGGGACATAGATGATAAATATATAAATGCATTTCTGAGTGAGCTAGGATGAAGGAAATGAACTGGATGGAAAGCTCATCACAGCAAGACCTACTCAGAGAAAGTGTCCTCCAAAGATGCAGCATTTCAACTTGACCTGAAGGATGAGAAGGAGCCAGCCATGTGAAACAGAGCAAGAAGAGTTGCAGGGGGAGGCCTCAGTATGTGAGAAGCCCCAGAGGAGTGAGAGCAGGACCAGTGCTGCCGAGGGCCCTGAACTGTGGCAAGAGCCGGCCAGAGGTGGAGAGGTGGGCAGGGCCGAGTCACAGGTGTCCAGGATCAGGTGCGCAGGGAAGGTGCGAACAGTCTCCAGGCCCTCTCCCCATCTAGCTCCTCTGACACCCCTCCCAGCCCCCAACTCATATGCATACCGAGGCAGAGATGCCATTTCCCTGAAGGCAGTACCCTCTGAATACTGCGGCTGGAGAATCACTTATTCATTTATTCATTCAATCAGTCGTGGAGCACCAGCTAAGCACCAGAGGGATATGATGGTAAGCAAAACCAGACTTGGAAGCTCTTGGAGCTTCCTGGTGGGAAAGACAGGTATGAACCAAATAACCACACAAATGGAAACATAAAATGTGGCTAAGTGCTCTGAAGATGGACTATCTGAGTAATAAGAGCACCTAACAGGAGGATCTAGGTTGAAGTATATATGAAGGATATATGAGATATCCTTGAATAAATGGTGTTTAATCTGAAATTAATGATGGCTGGTAGATGTTGACTGGGTGAAGTCAGAAATGGAAAAAGAGGAGACAGAACATTTTCTAGACAAGGGAAAAAGCAAGTGCAAAGGCCTTGTACAGAAAGGAGATATGTTTCAGCATCTGGAGGAGTGTAAGCAGATCTGAAGGAGTTTTACTCATCACTGGAGTCCTCAATGTCTGGTACCATAGGAACTCAATATTTGTTTAAGGAAGGGCTGTTGATAGAGATTATCATACTGAGTGAAACAAGTCAAACAGGGAAGCACAAATATATCACTTATATGTGGAATCTAAAAAAAAAAAAATACGATCCAAAAGAACTTATTTACAAAACAAAAACAGACTTACAGACATAGAAAACAAACTTATGGATACCAAAGAGAAAGAAGGGGGATGGGATAAATTAGAGGAGTTTGGGGTTAATAGATACAAACTCTTATCTATAGAGAACCAACAAGGGCCTACTGTATAGCACAAGGAACTACATTCAATACCTTTTTAACTTTTTTTTTTTTTTTTACCTTTTTAACTTTTAATAAACTATAATGGAAGAGAATCTAACAAAGAATATATATATATATATATACACACGCACATATATAAAATAAATTGGCTACACAGCAGAAACTAACACAACCTTGTAAATCAACTGTGTTTCAATTTAAAAAAAAGAGAGGAGGAGGCGGCACTTGGTACAAAGTGAGCCAGACCATGTGGGGCCTTGTAAGGCTGCGTCAGAGTCTGGGTTTTATTCCAAGGGCCATGGGAAGACACTGAAGGCTATTAAATGGGGTGGGAAAGGTGACATGGTCAGACTGGCATTTTTATTAGAACTCTCTGGCTGTTGGGTGGGAAACCAGTAGGGACTTGACTGTAGGGACTTGACCAGTTAAGAAGTGATTACCAAGATCCAGACAGAAGATGATAGAGGCTTAAGCTCAGGAGACAGAGATGGAAAGAAGGTGTTATTTAGTCTCTAAGTCACTCTTGTGATGCTTGCGATGCCATGGACAGCAGCCCACCTGTCTCCTCTGTCTATAGGATTTCCCAGGCAAGAATTCTGGGTTAAAAAAAAAAAAAAAAAGAATTCTGGGTTGCCATTTCCTTCTCCAGGGGATCTTCCCAACCCTGGGATCAAACCAGCATCTCCTACATTACAGGCAGATTCCTTACCACTGAGCCACCTGGGAAACTCTTGGAAAGAAGTGGGCCACATGAATTATTTATTCAAGAAACACTGAATACCTACTATGTGCCAGGCGCAGAGGTGCTGGAGATTTTCAAGCACGCAGAAACTGACATGGTCCTTATGCTCATGGAGCTTACAGTCTAGTGGAAGAAACAGACGTTAGTTAAATAATACTTACCAAATGGACAGTTACAACTATGACAGATACAGGAAGGGGAAGCATGTGGGGCTAGGAGAGTGAGTAATGAGGGACCTGCCCCCATCACAGAGGTCGAGGAGGATGTCCTTGAGAAAGCAATGCTGGAGTGGAGATCTGAGGGAGTAGGAGTTAACAGGACAGAAGGGTGGGATTCACTCCAGGCAGAGAAAACAGCAGGTGCAAAGGGCCTGTGATGCCCATGGCCAGTGCATTTGAAACAGAATAAGGAGGAGGGTGGGACCAGAGAAGGAGGAAGGACCAGACCATGCAGGACTTTATGGGCCATGCTAATAAGAGTTTGGTCTTTATTGCAAGAGCCACCAAGAAGCTGTTGAGAGATTTCAGCAGGTAGGTGAGACGATCAGAATGAGGATTTGAAAGGATTATCAGATGGGACTTCCTTGGCCATCCAGTGGTTAAGACTCCACACATCCACTGCAGGAGCCATAGGTTCCATCCCTGGCTGGAGATGAACTAAGATCCCTGCAAGACTCGCTGCCAAAAATAAAAAATTATCAGAGCTACTACCTGGGGGATGGGGGGGGATAGTGCAGACACACAGCAACGATTCTGATGCGATGCGATGGCCACTTGATACAGTGAGTGGGGGGCGGGGAACCCAGAGGTAGAGAGGAGTGAAAAATGGGGTACGAAAGAGGAAAGTGCCAAGGATGACTCCTAAGTGTTCTGAGTCAAATAACCATATGAGTGTTGCTACCATTCACTTAGGGAGGGAACCCTGGAAGAGAGCCAGGTTTAGGGGGACAGATTGAGTTCCACCTGGAGGTCGGTGGTGAATAACAATTTCTTGTAGGGACTGGAGCTCAGGGAATGGGTCTGATCCCATAGGATGGGAGGAAGGGGCCAGCAGGTCAGGAGGGCAGTTCTAGGAGGGTGCAGGGTCCAGGCTCCTAGGACCTGGGGGAAGGGCGCGGGGGAGAGCGTTGCTTTGCAAGAACTGGCGGGCTGCAGAGACGCCGGCCTCCCAGTCTATTTCCCGGTTTCCTGCCGGAGCTTTAGGAATGTCCGGTCTGCTCTTAAGCAAGACTGAGGGGAGCGGAGGCGGGGACAGAATGCCTGTGCTCAGGAAAGCCCTTCCTTTCTCCAGCTCTGCTCCTTTCGCAACAGGACCAGACCAGGCAGGACCAGAGGAGGCAATAAATGCCCTTCCCTCGTCCTCGCTCCCTCCCAGCCACTGCTCCAGGGCTTCGGCCCTCTTATAACCGCCCAACTCTTCGTCCGCCTTCTTCACCAGCTCCGCGCGCCTATGCGGGTGAGGCTCTCAGAGGAGCAGTCCCTCCACCCCGCAGCCTGGGCCCGGCTACTCCATGAACGGGCATCTTGCTCCCCCTTGTGGTGACATCGGCACATTGGCGCGCTAGGTCAGCTCGGAGCTGCCGGGGTCAGAGGCAGGGCCGTGGCCGGGGTCCTGGCCGAGGGGTCAGGAAGTGTGTGTCCAGTTCTGGCCAGTGACTCACCCTATAACTGTGTGCTCTTCCCCTGACCTCTATGTGCTCCGCTTTCCTTGCCTGCAAATTAGGGTTAGTGATCTGGGTGAGGCTTTCCTTGGTTAACACATAGAGTAAAAGAGTTCTGTTAGTTTCAAGAACCCCTCTCCCTAACTTGAGGGGCCTTGACATCCGGTGGGGGCTCAACAACACCTCCTGTGTGCTACCAGCCCCCTTCCCTAAACCACTCCATTTCAGGACAGTCACATTAGACATACTCCCATTGGACTTCCCTGGTGCCTCAGAGCGTAAAGCCTCTGCCTACAATGCGGGGGACCTGGGTTCAACCCCTGGGTCGGGAACATCTCCTGGAGAAGGAAATGGCACCCCACTCCAGTATTCTTGCCTGGAAAATCCCATGGGCGGAGGTATCTGGTAGGCTACAGTCCACGGTGTCGCAAAGAGTCAGACACACAGAGCGACTTCACTTTCACTTTCACGTGGCCAGAATATGGTGATGCATGGGGCCAGGTCTGTACTGTCAGGGCGCTCAGTTTGGAAAGACCAGGCACATGGGATGGGAATACAAAGGAGAAATATTTGATCCAGATCTCAGGGGCGGCTACTTGTAGGGGCTTGAGAATCTCCTTTTTTTTTTTTTTTTAAAGATTTTATTTATTTTTCATTTGGCTGTACTGTGTCTTTGTTGTGGCAGGCGGGAGTTGCCTGCGAGGCGTTCCCTACATTGAAAGGCAGATTCTTAACCACTGGACCACCAAGGAAGTCCCTGAGAAGCTTCTTTAAGTTAAGGATTGAGAACTTTATGCCTCCAAAGGACAGCCGCTAGCACTCAGCTCTGATCCACAGTGGCTGGGTGGAATTGGATCCCAGCATTGCTGGCAATGGCCAGCAAGGGTAGAGTGATGGTTGGGGTCTGCCCCTGGTGTGAGTAATAAAGGTGGAGAATTAAAGAATCATAATAGTAAGAATAACTAAAAATCGGCCTGCTTTTTAAGATCACCATTCATTTTAAACAACATCAGTTAAAAAATGCTTCTCCCTGAAAAAAAAAGTATTGGTCTAATTTCTTTGATCTTCCCAGGTGGCACTAGTGGTAAAGAACCCACCTGCCAATGCAGGAAACGTAAGAGACTCGAGTTTGATCCCTGGGTCAGGAAGATCCCCTGGAGAAGGGCACAGTAACCCATTCTGGTATTTGGGCATGGAAAATCCCATGGCCAGAGGAGCCTGACGGGCTGCTATCCACAGGGTCGCAAAAGAGTCAGACATAATTAAGCGACTAAACAGTAACAACAATGATTAGTGATATTAAGCATAATTTTTATGTGCTTATGGGCCATTTTTATATCTTCTTTGGAAAAATAACTATTCAAGTCTTTTGCCCATTTATTAATTGGGTTGTTTGTTTACTGTTGTTGAGTTTTAGGAGTTCTTTATATAGTGTGGATATAAATTACTTTTCAGATATGTGATTCACAACTAATCTCTTCCATTCAGTAGGTTGCCTTTTCACTCTGCCGATAGCCCAAAAGTATCTAATTTTGATGAAGCCCAGTTTATCTATGTTTTTCTTTCGTTGCCCTTTCTTTTGATGTCGTAACCAAGAAATCACTGCCAAATCCAATATCATAAAGCTTTGCAAGCCCTATGTTTCCTTGTAAAATTTTATAGTTTTAGCTCTTATATTTAGGGCTGTGATTCATTTCAAGTTGGTTTTTGTAGGGTAATCAGTTTTAAAAAATTAAAACAGTAGAATTTCAGAGACAACTTACCCTAAGAGTGAGATCCAGACCCTGGAGACTTGAGGTGCTAGTATTCCTGAGGGTTGACTGTCTGTCCTTCTCACAGTTCTAAAGTTGTTCTCCTCCTCTGCTGGGGCTTAACCCTCTGTGTAGGTGAGAGGTCGTGTGGTCCAGTGAAGAGCACAGATCCTGGGGCTGGACTTCTGAAGTTCCAGCCTGGCTCTGTCACTTAGAGTTCTGTAATCTTGGTGACAGCACTGAACCTTTCCCCCTTCACCTGTAAAATGGCAAGAGTGAAGGCACATACCTCACACGGTTGTTGTAAGGAATCAATAAAGTGATGTATATAAGGACTTAGAGGGAATTTCCTGGCCGTCCAGTCGTTAGGACTCTGCACCTTCACTGCTGTGGGCCTCGGTTCTGTCCCTGGTTGGGGAACTAAGATCCCACACGCTGCATGGCGCAGCCAAAAAAGAAGAAGAAAACTTAGAAAAGTGTCTAACACTTGATGAGAACTAGATAACATTTTTATTGTTAACTTTATGCGGATGACTGCCAAATAAGAATCTGCAGGCCAGCCCTTTATCCTGAGGTTGACAACCTACATGAGTATCTGCCGGACATCTTAACTTAGACGTCTTTTGGGCACCTCCAATTCAAGTCCAAATCTGGACTTAGAAATATCACCAGAGAACATCACAGGGTCCACCAATGTCTCAAGCCAGGTGCCTGGGAAATCACTCCTCCTGCCGCCTCACCTCTGCAATGTCTCCTACTCCCTCCCTGGTGCCCCAACGCCGGTTCCGGCTGCTGTCATTTCTGCCATCCTAGAAAGAGCAGCAAGGTCTTCTCCTCTAATCTAGTTTATCCAGAACAGCCATGCGACTTCCCTGACGATCCAATGGTTAAGACTCTGCGCTTCCACTGTACAGGGCAAGGGTTCGATCCCCAGTCCGGGAACCAAGATTCTGCATGCTCTGTGGAGTGACTTCCTGAGTGCTGCTCATCTGGGAGCTCTCATACCCTTCTTCTCTTCTCTGTGCACCCCAAACCCTGGGTTTGTGACTCCTCTCGATGTCTCAGGGCCTTTGCATGAACTGTGCACGGAGCCTGGGACACTCTCCCCCGCCTGCCCTTCTCCCCACCCCTCCGTAGTTGGCTGATGACGGTTCAGTTCTTAAATGTGTCTTCTTCCAGGAGGCCTTCTTTGACCCCAGAGCTCTGGACCTACCCTTGCATAGCAGATGCTTTATCGTAACAATTTGTCTATTAAATGCTCCTTGGCCAGAACCTGAGTCACAGCAGCAGGGACCTTCCAGCCTACCTGCCGTGTCCTTTGTAGCCCGCGGTGCCTGGCACCCCATAGATGTCATCTGTGTGCAACAAGTGTCTGATGGAGAAACAGGGCCAAGAGCCAGCTGGGGCAGTGAGGGAGACTACTAGGAGGGCCGTGTTTCTGTGGCTGAGTGTCAAACTGGCAGGGACACTTGCCAAGTGTCCCAGAACCTGGGCAAGAATCAGGCAGCAAGTGCCCTGTATCTTGATTAGCTGGGAAATTTGTTCTTTGAAACCACTGCAGGGCTTGAAGTTGGGAGGTAAGGGACTTCCCTGGCGGTCCGGTGGTTTAGCATCCGCCTTGTAATGCCAGGGACAACAGTTCAATCTCTGGCCCAAGAAGATTCCACTGGCTGGGGCAATTAAACTACTGAGCCACAACTACTGGGACCGCATGCCTAGAGCCGGGGCCCTACAGCAAAGGAAGCCACCGCAATGGGAAGCCTGCACACAGTGAAGAGTAGCCCCTGCATCTCTGCCACTAGAGGAAGCCTGCTTGCAGCAACAAAGACCTTCAGTCAACATGACAAGGCTCAGTCAAGAGTAATTAATCAGTTAAGTCAGAAGGGAACATGATTGGAGGTGAAAGACCAGCCGGGCAGAATTGGAATCTAGGTGGGCCAGGAAGACAGTATGAACAGGAAGACAGTTATGAGGCTGTGGTGCTAAGATGTCTCTAGAAGGACACACACAGAACTGGAGAAGGAAAGTGGGTGTTGAGAGGCAGGGCAGAAGAGACATGATCTTTTGTCCCTGTGGAATTTTAAAGCAGATGACTATATCACTTGGTCAAAAAAATCATCTTATTTATTTATTTATTTGGCCACACTGAGGGAAAGTTCGCCAAAGATTATTTTAAAGAGCAGATGGATGGATTTCCCTGGTGTTCCAGTGGCTAAGACTTTGTGCTCCTAATGCAAGGGGGCCTGGGTTTGATCCCTGGTCGGGGAACTAGATCTTGCATGCCACAACTGAGTCCCAGCGCAACCAAATAAATTAATTAAAGTAAATATTAAAAAAAAAAAAGTGGATGAGGAACTTCCCTGGTGGTCCAGTGGTTAAGATAAGAATCTGCCTTCCAAAAAAAAAAAAAAAAAAGAATCTGCCTTCCAATGCAGTGGATGTGTGTTCTAGGCTGGCTGGGGAACTAAAATCCCACACATCTCAAGGCAACTAAGCCTTCATGACACAACTACTGAGCCCTCACACAGCATCAAAAATCCTGTGTGTGGCCACTGAAAAATTAAAAAAAAAAAGAGTGGATGAAAGGCATATATTGCAATTACCTATGCAGTGCATAGAGTCTATAACATTTGTGTGGGTTTTTTTTTTTTTTTTTTGTATTATAAACTAATGCTGACTCTTTAAAGAAAATGAGAAGATACATAAAACTAGGAATAATTAAAAAAAATAGAATCCCCAAAGTTCCCTCTACCCAAATGTGAGCAGTGATAGGAACACTCCCTGTTTCTCCACCTGAAGCAGCTGGCAGATCAGCTGGGTAAGGACCGGAGCGGGAGGTTTGTTTTCCTGTGAGGCTACTGGATTTAAGAAATCAAAATACAGGACCCCTGTTAAAGTAAGAATATCAGGTAAACAAGGAATGATTTTTTAGAAGTATGTTTAAATATGACATAGAATATTCTTACATTTAAAAAGTCTTTTTTGTTACCTAAATTCAGATTAACCTGGGCATCCTCTATTTTATGTGGCAACCCTAATGCATGCGTGCTAAATCACTTCGGTCATGTCCGACTCTCTGCAGCCCTGTGGACCCTAGCCCACCAGGCTCCTCCGTCCATGGGATTCTCCAGGCAAGAGTACTGGAGTGGGCTGCCGTGCCCTCCTCCAGGGCATCTTCCCGACCAAGGATCAAACTTAATTCTCCTGCCTTGGCAGGCAGGTTCTTTACCACTAGCCCCACTCGGGAAGCCCAGCAAATCTATACCCTGGTCTTTCTCTTCCCTCTGCCCATACTGCTAGTCCTTTCCCCATTTTTATTTTAAGCCTTCATTTGAATACTTCTTACTTTAAAAGTCACTCCAATTTATTTAAAAAATGGTCATAGAGTTTTCTGCTGTATCCATGTCCTACATAGCCCTGCTGGCCAGCACACGGCAGCCTAGGCCCCCAGGGTCTGCCGGGGGCGGAGGGGGAGTGAGAGGGGCAGGGCTCGAAGTCCTGGCACCAGGCCCTGGGTCCTGGTAATCGAGCCTGGGTGTTTAGCAGGGGCTCCAAGCACCGGGTACCATGTCCTGGCCCTGAACTCTGGGATCTGGGAGCTGGAAACGACCAGGGCAGAGGCCACCAGTGCCTGGCCACTTGGCAGAAGTTACTGGGCTCGGTGGCTGTCCTGAGCCTGGTGTCACTTACTGCCCCCAGTGGGAGGGGTTGCCTGGTTCCCCGTTGTTTTGTAACAGCTGCTGGACTAGGCCAGAGGGGAAATTTAAGGAGCTGAGGGGGTGGGGAGGAAGGGATCAGTAGGTTGGGCAAGGCCCCTTGGACAGACTGACTTAGGTCCCAGGCTCCGGGGGGTGGGGGTGGAGGGACAGCAGGTTGGCGCGCCAGGCCTCAGGGAGGCAGGCAGTAAGGTCCTGGGGGCAAAGCCAAGATGGGTGGTGGAAAGAGTGATACCCTTTAGACCCCCTGTCTTTTTAGCCTCTGGTTCCCTGACCTCCTGGCCTGGCTCCCAGGCCGCGGCAACTGGAGTGATGAGTGTGGGCTGAGGGAGCACCGATGCCAAAGGCTTGTCTCATGACTCAGACCGCAAGATCCAGCCAGAGCAGATGGCACGGCTGAGAGTGAGACAAGGAGACCAAGAGATAAACAGAGATAAACAGGGACATCACTAGAGAGAGACCAGAGAGACAGGACAGGACGCAGACTGAGGGACTGAACGGCCACACGCAGAAGCGGGTGCTGCGGGGGACGGAGGGGTCAGTAGCTGCCAGGCCAGCGAGCCTTTCCTCTGTCTCTTCCTAGGCCCTGCCTGTCTGAGTTTCTCCCCCACTGTGTCTCCCGCCCCAGACTTTCTCAGTCTCAGCACTGCTGGTGTTTGAGGCAGAACATTCTCGGACGCGGGACTGGGGGGTGGCTGTCCCGTGTGCTGTAGGATGTTTAGCAGCATCCCTGGCCTCTGCCCGCCGAAGGCCAGTAAGCACCCTTCCCCTGGAAGTGTGACGACCCAAATGTCCCTGGGCACAGCCAACCTCCCCTGGGGAGGAACTGCCCCCGACGAGCTTCCCTGCTCCCACGTAGATCATGTGCTTGAGAGGCAATCCCTGGCTCCTGGCTCGTTCTAGTTCTCCCGTGCAGAACCAGCCCTGGTGCACCCCCACTGCGCCCTGCTTAGCTTCAAAGCCAGGGACACTGGAGAGTTGCTGAGACTGAAAAGGGGTCTGAAGGTCTGCTGAAGCAGCGGTGAACGAGGTCACTGCCCTCATGGCGTTTCTGGTCTTATTCCATCCAGAAGGCACCACACGGGTGTTCTGGGGTGCCCTAGGGGGTGCCTTGTGAGTGGGGGTACACTCTTGCTTCAAAAGGAGGAGGGAAAGATGAGTCCCCAAGAGTGTCAGGACTAGGTATTTGGGGTTTTGTTTTGTTTGTTTGTTTTAATTTATTTGGCTGCAGTATTTAGTTGTGGCATGCAGGATCTTCCATCTTCACTGCAGCGCTCAAACTCTTAGTTCAGCATGTGGGATCTAGTTCCTAGACCAGGGATCAAACCTGGGACCCTGCAGTGAGAGTGCAAAGTGTTAGCCGCTGGACCACCAGGAAAGTCCTAGGGACTAGGTATATGCAGCAAGTACTCACTTTACCCACAGTGCTCAGATGTCAGACATGTATATTTATTTATTTCTCTAAATCACGTTATCTGCTCCAAACCCCCTGCCTGCTAAGCTGGCGGGAAACTCATTCACAGTCATGTTTGGGGAATCCTCTACCCAGTGGTGTGCTGGTAAAACGATTTCAAATGGCTTTAGGGAAAGGTTGGGGTGGGGTGGGGTTGTGTGGTTTTAAGGAAAAATTTGTAGCATTTGCCAATTTCCATGGGGTAAATATTCCCACTACAGCTGACTTCTTGCTGCCAACCTGACATCACTGAAGGAGTTACTGGGAAGAAGCTAGCAGCGGTGCACCATTATGTAGCATTTCTACCATGTAGAAGTTAATAACTCCAAGAACATGTGCAATAGCAAAATGTAGTAAAATAATTAGGCAGTGACAAGCTTTGAGTGCTATTGCTTTTGAATACATGTCATTTAATTTAAGTTTATGTTATTTATAATGCCGCCACCCCCCTGAAGCACAGCATTTAATTCCTGTGTTTTTCCAGTCTAGAACATTTCAGGGCAGGACTGTTTGATCTCCAATCAACTTCAATTTATCTTCATGGACCAGCTTGGCTTAGCCACTGTGATCTTTTGCTGTGACTCCCAAGCCAGCACTCCTAGTACACCCATCCCCTCTCCAGCAAATAGAAACTCTGCAGACCAATCAGAGGTCCTGGGAGATCAGAGTGGGAGTGATGCAAAGTTCCTCTTACTCAAGAAAAGACAACAGTCAAGGCCAAGACACCCAGAGCCCTGCTCACTTTCTCAGGCTTGGGAAAACCTTCAAACCTTTTCTGAAGGGCTCATTTCCTCCCCTCCCCACTCTGGAGCCTGGGAGCCCCATGCTCTGGAATAACCCAGCTTCCTGTCTGCTAGAGTCTTGCCTTGTAAACAAAAGTCCTGGCGGGGTGCGGAGGGGATGTCTTTTGATGCCTGGCAACCTTTGACAGCCTCAGTCCCCACCCTCCAGCCAGAGAAGAGGAAACTCACCCCCAGCAAGGAGTTATTCTGTTGTTCAATAGCTAAATCGGTCCAACTCTTTAAGACCTCATGGACTGCAAGGAGACCAAAACGCAAATTGTTGACTTCAGTGTGTTTTTCTGCTGCCTAGTCTGAGCACGGCGATGGGGACAAACCCCTAAGGTACTGAACTAAACAAAAGGAAGAGTATAGGCCCTGAAAGGAGAGATTATAGATAGACTGAGACTTCTGGACCTACCTGGAGGGACTTAAACCACTGTGGGGGTAAATCATCTCCCTTCCTGGCTGCCCCACCGACCACTCAGAGCTGATTTTCCTCCTCCCAGGTTCACAAGACTTCTTCTCATGGTTCTCTGCCACCTCAGGATGAAATCATAGCAACAACCGACTTCCTGAACCTTGTAATGTAAGGTAAATGAAGTGAAAGTCGCTCAGCCATGTCCAACTCTTTGCGACCCCGTGGACTATACAGTCCATGGAATTCCCCAGGCCAGAATACTGGAGTGGGTAGCCTTTCCCTTCTCCAGGGGATCTTTCCAACTCAGGAATCGAACCGAGGTCTCCTGCATTGCAGGTAGATTCTTTACCAGCTGAGTCACCAGGGAAGCCCTTGTAAGGTAAGAGTTGTTCTACTTTACAGATGAGAAAACTGAGGCCCAGAGAGGGAAAGTCACCTGCCTGAAAGAACAGAGCTAAGGAAGTAGTCAGGGCTGGAATATAAACTTAGATCGAAAGCCTGTACTCTGCACTGTGTGACCCCATCTCTTATCCCCACCTAACCCTTATCTCCTTCCACGGCATCCTGCACAAAACAACCTTCACCCATTCCCATACAGGAGCCAGGGAAAGGAGAGCAAGCACAAATTTATTTATTATTTCTGGCTGCTCCCTGGCTTGTGAGATCTTAGTTCCCCTACCAGGTGTTGAACCTCAGCCCCTGGCAATGAACCTCTGGACCACCAGGAAATTCCCCAAGCACGAATTTATTGATGAATTGCAAGACAACACCCTTGTGTTTGTTATTGCTGACCAGACAGACCAGGGGCTATTTTAAGCTAGTTTTACTGAACTTTTTCTCCCTAAGCAAGATGAAGAGTTTCTCAGTCTCAACACTATTGATATTCTGGGCAGGAATATCAAGAATTACCTTGTTTTCAGGGGCTGTCTTGTGCATTATAGGATGTTTAACAGCATCCCTGGCCTCTACTCACCATATGTCAGTTGTACCACTCCCCAGCCACCTCCACCCTCCCCCCAGGCTGTGACAACAAGTGTATCCAGTCATTGCTAAATGTTCACTTGGGGACAAAATCCACTACCCCCTCAACCCCCAGTTAAGAACCACTGAGTTAGACAAAAGATAAAACAGCAGCTGTTTCAAAAAAGCAGGTCTTAGAAATAAAAGGGGGCTTTTCCCAGTGGCTCAGTGGTAAAGAACCTGTCTGTATTGTAGGAGCTGCAGGAGATGCAGGTTTGATTCAAGGGTCAGGAAGATCCCCTGTAGGAGAGCATGGAGGCCCACTCCATTATTCTTGCCTGGAGAATCCCGTGGACAGAGGAGCCTGGCAGGCCACAGTCCACAGGGTCGCAGAGAGTCTGACATGACTAAAGCGACTGAGCATAAACACTCTGAAATAAATAAAATAAAATGTTCCAGGGGAGGAGGACTAAGCCCCTCTTCTGAAGTAGCTTAGGGGAGATAAATCACTGAGGTTTAGGCTTCTGCTTCTGATGCAAGAGGGGACTGGAGAGGCAGCTTCTAAGGTCTGAGTCCTAGTCAGGAGCCAGGCCTGCAGTGATCCTCAGAGGCCTGACTCTGACTTTCCTGGGAATAACTGGCTTTGCCGGCACCTGCTTCTGTCAAATCAGAGTCTAAGAGGGATCAGTGATGTTACATTTACTGCCACTCCCAAAGGGGATGCTCCAGCAGCAAGAGGAATTTGCTAAGGGCCAAGATGGGAATAGAGCGGCAACTGGTGGTTAGGGTCACATCCTATTTGTCCACAGGACCTGTTGTAGGAGCCTCTTTTCCTTCTGCATCCGGTACTGGTTCCTTCTTTATGTACCTGTCTCAGTCCTTGATCTGCTCAAGGACCAGTGGATTGAGGAGGACTGAAGTGGAAGCCTGTTTACACAGAAGGTGTGCATGTGGCAGGGGATGGGGTGGGACTATCAACCAGAACAGCCCTTCCGACACTATTCAATATTCCCTTAAATGAACCTTTCTTTCTTTTTTTGGTCCTGCCTTGCAGCATGTGGGATCTTAGCTCCCGACCAGGAACTAAGATTGGGAATAAATGCTGCCTGCACTGGGAACTCAGAATCTTAATCACTGGAACGCCAGAGAAGTCTTTTAAATGAACCTTTCATATCCCTGCACCTGCTCACTTTTCCTGTGACACCCTTCCATCCTTCAAGAACCAGATCAAATGCCTCCTCTTTTGGGAAGACTTTCCTGCTCCTCAGAGGCTGTTGGTCACTGGAGACTCCTGAGAGCAGGGATCATGCTATGTCCTATCTGTATATTTTGTATCCTTTACTATCTCATAAATGGGGTAGGAATTCAGTTAAGACCTGAGTCTGTTTTACATATTTAATATACTGAGAACTTCTGTGGCAGTCTCTGTGCTGGGGGAATATACGGAGGTCACAGGACACAGGGCAGTCTGGGTCCATGAGAAAGCCAGAACTGAAGCTGGTGCAAAATGCTCGTGCTGGGGTGTGAGAGTGATAGACACACAAACATACTCCCTAAGCCCAAAGCTCAGGAGAGGCCAATCCAGGCAGCAGGATGGACAGCCAAGTCAGCCTGATTGCCAATTGCTGCTATTTGAACCTAAGCTCAGAAACTTTCACCTCCCATGTCTAGACCTTGGGAAACCACCCAAGGAAGCCTCACCCAGGGAGAGTCTGGGCAGGACAGACAGAGCTACCCAATCCTTGGACCAACCCTGAAAGTGGGGTGAGGGAGGTGGTTCTCCAGATTTGCCTTTAGAAATCTGATGGCACCCTGGCCCTGTGTTCACCACATGAAGGGTGGGAACAGGAAGGTCTGAAAAGGGAGGGGAGCAGAGTCTTAATTGCTTGTTGAAGTTTCTCTCAGTCTCACCCATCCCACAGACCATTTCTCATCCTTAGGGAAGAGCATGTGAATGAGAAACGGGAATGGGAGTGAGGGGTGGGGGTAGGAATTCTCTGGGATCTCTTTTATTATAAGGGCACTAATCCCATTCATGAGGGCACCACCTTTATGGTCTAATCACCTTCCAAAGATTCCACCGCCAGATACCAACTCATCAAGGGTTAATCAGATATCAACATATGGACTTGGAGTGGTGAAAAACATTTAGTCTATAGCAGCCAGTATTGAGGTCCTCGGAGAAGGCAATGACACCCCACTCCAGTCCTGTTGCCTGGAAAATCCCATGGACAGAGGAGCCTGGTAGGGTTCAGTCCATGGGGTCGCTAAGAGTTGGACACGACTGAGTGACTTCACGTTCACTTTTCACTTTCATGCATTGGAGAAGGAAATGGCAACCCACTCCAGTGTTCTTGCCTGGAGAATCCCAGGGATGGGGGAGCCTGGTGGGCTGCCATCTATGGGGTTGCACAGAGTCAGACACAACTGCAGTGACTTAGCATAGCATTGAGGTCCTACCCCAAACCAACTGAATCAGAATTTCTGGAAGGTGGGGCCCAGACATGGACATTAAAAAAAAAAAAAGCCCCCAGGTGAGCTAATGTCAACTTGGTGGAGAATCTCTGCTTTCTATAAGAAGTGTAAGCCTTGGAAACATGTTAGATGGGGTCTTTAGTTCTCCAACTTGTCTCATATTGGAATCACCTGTATAAACTTTAAAAATAGTGATGTCTGTGTCCCACTCCCAGAGATTGTGATTTATTAGGTGTGGGACGTGGTCTGGGTGTTGCGATTTTTAAAATATTCCAAGGTGATTCCAATGTGCAGACAAGTATGGGAACCACTAAAGTATACTCTCTGATGATAGATGCAAGCCAAGTGGCTAAGGAGTAACCATCTCCTGCTTAAGCTCATACATGAAAAGCCTTCTCTTGCTGATGATCATCAGGAAAGTAAGCAACTGCTACCTTGATCAGAATGTTTGGTTTGGTTCTCCTGCAAAACAGAGATGGAGGTGAAGGCAGTTTGGTTGGTCTGAGCAACAGCAAAGATAACTGCTCCTCTTTTCCACAGGTATTTCAAACTTAAGGGGTCACACGTTGGTACTGGTCCCGGTCTCTTCTGATTTCCCTTCCCACCTTCATTCTCTGAAAATCTCTTGAACACAACAGATATCCCCGTCAGCTTCAGTCTGCTACTCATGACTCCAACATAGAAGTGACAGGTACTTGGGACTCCCCTGGTGGTCCACTGGCTAAGACTCCATGCTGCCAGTGCAGAGGGCACAGATTCCATCCCTGGTTGGGGAAATAGATTTTCTACTAAAGAGTTTGCATGCTGCAACCAAAGATTTCACCTGCTACAACTAAGACCTGGTGCCACCAAAGAAATAAATAAAAGCAGTGATAGATACTCATTTCAAACAAATTCATTTATTGGCTCATGCATGGAAAAGTTGAGGTGATGCTAATTTCAGGTTCTTTTGAATCCAAGAGCTCAAACTGGAATAGCTGAGAATCTGTCTTTCTCAACTCTTGGCTCTGCTTTTCAACTCTGTTGGCTTCACTTTCAAGAAGGCTGTCTCCAAATAATGACAAAGATGACCATTAACAAGTCTAGGCTCTGCTACTCTTGTAGTTTAGCAACCCCAGAAGAAAGAGAGGGCCCTTTTCCCAGTGTTCTGGCATAGATCTCAGCCTGATGTCCACCCCCACCCCCCAGGCGCTAGCCTGATATGAGCCACCTGCCGATCACTGTGGCCAAAGGAATGAAATGTGCTGATCAGCCAGAGTCACCTGCTCACCCTGGAGCCAGAGTGGGAGAGTGGAGTCATTTTGGAGGATTATCAGGGTGCTGTTACCAGAAAAGGAGGACTGGAAGGATGCTGAGCAGGCACAGCAATAGATGGCCAATCCATTTGCTCCCAGGGAATGAATGAATGAGATGTGCAGAAACCACAATGTAAGGTAGGATCTAATAAATGCAGAGTAGAAGTGGGGTAGTCCTGACGGAGGGGGACACTGAACTGACAAGATAAGACTTCGATAAATGGGGCCGTTGGGGAGAAAGGGCATAATCTGGCAGGAGGAGGCAGGAAACCCAGCGTATGGGCAGGATGAGCACACATGACTGGAGCATTTCACATGAAAGAGCTGAGGCTGGTGAAGACATTGAGGCCAGACGGTGCAAGGCCCTGAGCTTGCCCTTCTTCCCAGTGGCAACGGGATGCTTTTGAAGGTGAAGCTGGGAAGACAGTCAGATGAGACCATGCGGGCCCTTGCAGAGCACACTGAGGATTCAGGATTTGGTTTTGAGATCACTGGAGCTAGGGAATGGCCTGAATAGAGTTGTCCTTGAGAGACAGCACGCTGACCACCTTCTGGAGGGAGGCCCGAGTGGAAAGAGGCAGGAGGCAGGGAGACTGGGGAAGAGTCCTTAGCCAACACTTATACACCTTTTACTCTGGCCCAGACACTGTTGTAATCACTTTACATGTGCTAAGCCATGTAAAGGCTTCCCTGATGGCTTAGACAATAAAGAATCTTCCTGCAAGGCAGGAGACCTGGGTCCAATCCCTGGGTCAGGAAGATTCTTTGGAGAAGAGAATGGCTACCCATTCCAGTATTCTTGCCTAGAGAATTCCATGGAGAGAGGAACCTGATAGGCTACAGTCCTTGGGATTGTAAAGAGTCAGACATGACTGATTGATTTTCACTTGGCCTTTCCCAAGTGGTAAAGGACCTACCTGCCAATTCAGGAGATGTAAGAGACATGGGTTTGATCCCTGGGTTGGGAAGATCCCCTAGAATAGGAAATGGCAACTCACTCCAGTAATTGGCAACTCACTCCAGTAACTGGCAACCCACTCCAGTATTCTTGCTTGGAGTATCCCATGGACAAAGAAGCCTGGCAGACTGTAGTCCATATGGTTGCAAAGAGTCGGACACGACTGAAGAGGCTTGGCACGTGAGACATGTAATGGCCTGGACTTCCCTGATGGTCCAGTGACTAAGACTTCATGCTCCCAATGCAGGCGGCCCAGGTTCAATCCCTGGTCAGGGAACTAGATCCCATATGCCGCAACTAAGGAAAAAAAACATCCCAAGTGCTGCAGCTAAGACCTAGAGCAGCCAAATAATAAATATTTTTTAAACAAATACATGTGAAGACCTGAAACAGGGCACTAGGAAATTCACCAGATGTTCTTTGTTGTTGTTCAGTCGCTCAGTTGTGTCCGAGTCTTTGTGACTCAAGGGACAGCAGTACGCCAGGCTTCCCTGTCCTTCACCATCTCCCAGAGCTTGCTCAAACTCATGTCCATTGAGTCAGTGATGCCATCCAACCATCTCATCCTCGGTCATCCCCTTCTCCTCCTGCCTTCAATCATTCCCAGCATCAGGGTCTTTTCTAGTGAGTCAGCTCTTCACATCAGGTGGCCAATGAATATTGGAGAACTGTGTCTCTTCCATCTTGAGCTTCAGCATTAGGCCTTCCAATGAATATTCAGGATTGATTTCCTTTAGGATTGACTGGTTTGATTTCCTTACAGGCCAAGGCACTCTCAAGAGTCTTCTCCAACACCACAGTTCAAAAGGGACAGATTATATGAGGCTCTATGACTAATGCCATAAGGTGTGGAGAAGGCAATAGCAACCCACTCCAGTACTCTTGCCTGGAAAATCCCATGGGCAGAGGAGCCTGGTAGGCCGCAGTCCATGGGGTTTCAAAGAGTCGGACACGATTGAGCGACTTCACTTTCACTTTTCACTTTCATGCACTGGAGAAGGAAATGGCAACCCACTCCAGTGTTATTGCCTGGAGAATCCCAGGGACGGGGGAGCCTGGTGGGCGGCCGTCTATGGGGTCGCACAGAGTCAGACACGACTGAAGCAACTTAGCAGCAGCAGCAGCAGCTATAAGGTGGGTGAGATAGAAAGAGGAAGCCAGCATTTCTCTGAGATTTTTAACCTAAGCAATCAGAAGGATAGGGGTCTCCTGTAAGAAACAGAGAAATAAGAACTGAGAAACATTCACACACATTTACTGCTCCCAATTCTATGCCCAGCTCACTGCAGGGTCCTCAGAAGACAAAGAACAAGCTCATTGTTGCCTTCTAGGAGATGGCTCTCTGTGAAAGACACAGCATGTAATGAATGATTTCAGGACATCCTGATGAATGTGGGGAGATTTGTACAAGCAGTGTAGAGTAGTGAGACAGTAATAGTACATTCATCCACACAGCTGCTCATGCCAGAAACCCAGGGGCAACCTTGACTCCTTCTCTCCCCATTTAATCATCAGGACCAGTAGATTTGATCTGCTAAGTATCTTTTGAATCTGCTTACTGTTTTCATCTTCACTGAAAACAGACAAGATCAAGCCACCGTGTCTTCTCATTTTAACTATGGTGGTATAACTTCCTAATCAGTTTCTCCACTTGTATTCTAGTTAGCCCTAATCCATTCTCATGCTGAATAATCCTTTAAAATAGGAATTTTATTTGTTTAGGAAATATATTTCTTTATTTAAAAGTATTTATTTATGGCTGCATTGTGTCTTAGTTGTGGCACTCAGGCTTCTGTCTAGCTGTGGACACGAGCTCAGTTGCCCTGTAACTTGTGGGGTCTTATTAATACTTCTCAGACCTAGAATTGAACCTAAGTAAGTAAGTGTTAGTTGCTCAGCCGTGCCCGACTGTTTGCGACCCCACGGACTGCAGCCCACCAGGCTCCTGTGTCCCTGAGATTTTCCAGGCACAGGAACTGAACCTGTGTCCCCTGAATTGGAAGGTAGATTCTTAACCACGGGACCACAGGAGTGCATACATGCTCAATTGTGTCCAGCTCTTTGCAACCCTGTGGATTGTAGCCTGCCAGGCTCCTCTGCCCATGGGATTTTCCAGGCAAAAATACTAGAGTGTGTTGCCATTTCCTCCTCCACGGGATCTTCCCAACCCAGGGATCGAACCTACATCTGTTGTGTCTCCTACATTATCAGGTGGCTTCTTTACCACTGTGCCCCCTGGGAACCCCCTGGACCACCAGGGACATTATCTAATCTTTGAAAAAGGAAATATGAATCCCTCCCCAGCTTATATACCTTTCAATGCTTCCCACTGATCTCAGAGTAAAATCCAATATTTTCAACCTGGACTATCAGTTCTTCTATGTATTCTTGCCACCTCTTAATATCTTCTGCTTCTGTTAGATCCATACCATTTCTGTCCTTTATTGAGCTCATCTTTGCATGAAATGTTCCGTTGGTATCTAATTTTCTTGAAGAGATCTCTAGTCTTTCCCATTCTGTTGTTTTCCTCCAGTTCTTTGCATTGATCGCTGAGGAAGGCTTTCTTATCTCTCCTTGCTATTCTTTGGAACTCTGCATTCAGATGGGAATATCTTTCCTTTTCTCCTTTGCTTTTCACTTCTTTTCACAGCTATTTGTAAGGCCTCCTCAGACAACCATTTTGCTTTTTTGCACTTGTTTTCCATGGGAATGGTCTTAATCCCTGCCTCCTGTACAATGTCACGAACCTCTGTCCATAGTTCATCAGGCACTCTATCAAATCTAGTCCCTTAAATCTATTTCCTCACTTCCACTGTATAATCATAAGGGATTTGATTTAGGTCATACCTGAATGGTCTAGTGGTTTTCCCTACTTGCCTCAATTTAAGTCTGAATTTGGCAATAAGGAGTTCATGATCTGAGCCACAGTTAGCTCCTGGTCTTGTTTTTGCTAACTGTATAGAGCTCCTCCATCTTTGCCTACAAAGAATATAACCAATCTTATTTCAGTGTTGACCATCTGGTGATGTCCATGTGTAGAGTCTTCTCTTATGTTGTTGGAAGAGGGTGTTTGCTATGACCATTGAGTTCTCTTGGCAAAACTCTATTAGCCTTTGCCCTGCTTCATTCTGTACTCCAAGGCCAAATTTGCCTGTTACTCCAGGTGTTTCTTGACTTCCTACTTTTGCATTCCAGTCCCCTATAATGAAAAGGACATCTTTTATGGGTGTTAGTTCTAAAAGGTCTTGTAGGTCTTCATAGAACCGTTCAACTTCAGCTTCTTCAGTGTTACTGGTTGGGGCATAGACTTGAATTACCGTGATATTGAATGGTTTGCTTTGGAAAGGAACAGAGATTATTTTGTCATTTTTGATTGCATCCAAGTACTGCTTTTCGGATCCTTTTGTTGACCATGATGGCTACTCCATTTCTTCTAAGGTATTCCTGCCCACAGTAGTAGATATAGTCGTCATCTGAGTTAAATTCACCCATTCCAGTCCATCTGTACAAAAAAGATCTTCACAACCCAGATAATCACGATGGTGTGATCACTCACCTAGAGTCAGACATCCTGGAATGTGAAGTCAAGTGGGCCTTAGAAAGCATCGCTACAAATAAAACTAGTGGAGGTGATGGAATTCCAGCTGAGCTTTTTCAAATCCTGAAAGATGATGCTGTGAAAGTGCTGCACTCAATATGTCAGCAAATTTGGAAAACTCAGCAGTGGCCACAGGACTGAAAAAGTCAGTTTTCATTCCAATCACAAAGAAAGGCAATGTCAAAAAGAATGCTCGAACTACCACACAATTACACTCATCTCACACGCTAGTAAAGTAATGCTCAAAATTCTCCAAGCCAGACTTCAGCAATGTGTGAACCATGAACTTCAGATGTTCAAGCTGGTTTTAGAAAAGGCAGAGGAACCAGAGATCAAATTGCCAATATCCACTGGATCATTGAAAAAGCAAGAGGGTTCCAGAAAAACATCCATTTCTGCTTTATTAACTATGGCAAAGCCTTTGACTGTGTGTATCACCATAAACTGTGGAAAATTCTGAAAGAGATGGGAATACCAGACCATCTGACCTGTCTCTTGAGAAACCTGTATGCAGGTCAGGAAGCAATAGTTAGAACTGGACATGGAACAACAGACTGGTTCCAAATAGGAAAAGGAGTACATCAAGGCTGTATATTGTCACCCTGCTTATTTAACTTATATGCAGAGTATGTCATGAGAAACGCTGGGCTGGAAGAAGCACAAGCTGGAATCAAGATTGCCGGGAGAAATATGCAGATGACACCACCCTTATGGTAGAAAGTGAAGAGGAACTAAATAGCTTCTTGATGAAAGTGAAGGAGGAGAGGGAAAAGTTGGCTTAAAGTTCAACATTCAGAAAACTAAGATCATGGCATCCGGTCCCATCGCTTCATGGCAAATAGATGGGGAAACAGTGGAAACAGCGTCAGACTTTTATTTTTCTGGGCTCCAAAATCACTGCAGATGGTGACTGCAGCCATGAAATTAAAAGATGCTCACTCCTTGGAAGGAAAGCTATGACCAACCTGGATAGCATATTTAAAAGCAGAGACATTACTTTGCCAACAAAGGTCCATCTAGTCAAGGCTATGGTTTTTCCAGTAGTCTTGTATGGATGTGAGAGTTGAACTATAAAGAAAGCTGAGCGCAGAAGAATTGATGGTTTTGAACTGTGGTGTTGGAGAAGACTCTTGAGAGTCCCTTGGACTGCAAGGAGATCCAACCAGTCCATCCTAAAGGAGATCAGTCCTCGGTGTTCATTGGAAGGACTGATGTTGAAGCTGAAACTCCAATACTTTGGCCACCTGATGCGGAGAGCTGACCCATTTGAAAAGACCCTAATGCTGGGAAAGATTGAAGGAGGAGGAGAAGGAGACGACAGAGGATGAGACGGTTGGATCGCATCACCGACACAATGGACATGGGTTTGGGTGGACTCCAGGAATTGGTGATGGACAGGGAGGCCTGGCATGCTGTGGTTCATGGGGTCGCAAAGAGTCGGACATGACTGTGCGACCGAATTGAACTGATAGCTACTATGACCCTGAGTTGAATAGTTGTGATGCTCTGTCACCTGCAAAGCCTTAAATATTATCTGCCCCTTATTGAAAAAGTTTGCAGATTCTTGACATAGAATGCAGAGGTCCTGACCTAGGCTTAATGGTCAGAGGAGGCTTCCATAAGGAACTTACTGATAAACTTACAGTTAACCAGGTAGAGAATTGGGGAAGAGCATTCCAGACAGAAGAAATGACACATGTGAAAGCCCTATAGCCTGAAGGAACTTGGCACATTCTAAACATTTTTAGCCCTGCCATTGACTCTGGAGTGTAACAGGAACTAAAGCACAGTCAGCCTAGTGAGGTCGTCAGGAGCCAGATCCTGCTGGGTCTGATAGTCCAGTTCAGTTCAGCTCAGTGGCTCAGTCATGTCCGACTCTTTGCAACCCCATGAATCTCAGCACGCCAGGCCTCCCAGTCCATCACCAACTCCCGGAGTCTATGCAAACCCATGTCCATCGAGTTGGTGATGCCATCCAGTCATCTCATCCTCTGTCGTCCCCTTCTCCTCCTGCCCCCAATCCTTCTCAGCATTAGGGTCTTTTCCAATGAGTCAACTCTTCGCATGAGGTGGCCAAAGTATTGGAGTTTCAGCTTCAACATCAATCCTTCCAATGAACACCCAGGACTGATTTCCTTTAGGATGGACTGGTTGGATCTCCTTGCAGTCCAAGGGACTCTCAAGAGTCTTCTCCAATACCACAGTTCAGAAGCATCAGTTCTTCTGCACTCAGCTTTCCTTCCAAGGAGTGAGCATCTTTTAGTTTCATGGCTGCAGTCACCATCTGCAGTGATTTTGGAGCCCAGAAAAATAAAAGTCTGACGCTGTTTCCACTGTTTCCCCATCTATTTGCCATGAAGCGATGGGACCGGATGCCATGATCTTAGTTTTCTGAATGTTGAACTTTAAGCCAACTTTTCCCTCTCCTCCTTCACTTTCATCAAGAAGCTATTTAGTTCCTCTTCACTTTCTACCATAAGGGTGGTGTCATCTGCATATTTCTCCCGGCAATCTTGATTCCAGCTTGTGCTTCTTCCAGCCCAGCGTTTCTCATGACATACTCTGCATATAAGTTAAATAAGCAGGGTGACAATATACAGCCTTGATGTACTCCTTTTCCTATTTGGAACCAGTCTGTTGTTCCATGTCCAGTTCTAACTATTGCTTCCTGACCTGCATACAGGTTTCTCAAGAGACAGGTCAGATGGTCTGGTATTCCCATCTCTTTCAGAATTTTCCACAGTTTATGGTGATACACACAGTCAAAGGCTTTGCCATAGTTAATAAAGCAGAAATGGATGTTTTTCTGGAACCCTCTTGCTTTTTCAATGATCCAGTGGATATTGGCAATTTGATCTCTGGTTCCTCTGCCTTTTCTAAAACCAGCTTGAACATCTGAAGTTCATGGTTCACACATTGCTGAAGTCTGGCTTGGAGAATTTTGAGCATTACTTTACTAGCGTGTGAGATGAGTGTAATTGTGTGGTAGTTCGAGCATTCTTTTTGACATTGCCTTTCTTTGTGATTGGAATGAAAACTGACTTTTTCAGTCCTGTGGCCACTGCTGAGTTTTCCAAATTTGCTGACATATTGAGTGCAGCACTTTCACAGCATCATCTTTCAGGATTTGAAAAAGTTCAGCTGGAATTCCATCACCTCCACTAGCTTTGTTCACAGTGATGCTTCCTAAGGCCCACTTGTAGAAAATACATAAATGTATTTACCGATGCTGAACTTTGAGCTTTGTATTTAGTTCTCATGTGTCACGAAATACTAGTATTCTTTTGATTTTTCCAACCATTTAAAAATGTAAAAACAATTCCTAGCTTCTGGTCATAGAAAAACACAGGTGTGCTAGATTTGGCCTGTAGGCCATAGCTTGCCAACCCCTATCAGACCACCCGATCGGCCTCAGGTCAGGTTGAATATTTTTTAAGATTTATTTATTTTATTTTTGACTGTGCTGGGTCTACCCTGCTGCCCCTCAGCTTTCTCTAGTTGTGAGGAGTGTGGGTTACTCATCTTTGCAGTGCTCAGACTTCTCATTGTGGTGCCTTCTTTTTGCAGAGCATGGGCTCTAGGTGAACAGGCTTCAGTAGTTGTGGCGCACAGGCTTAGTTGCCCCACGGCATATGGGACCCTCCCAGGTTTGAGCAGGGATCAAACCCATATCCTCTGCACTGGCAAGTTGTTTCTTAACCACTAGAACACCAGGGAAGTATCGAGACCACATTTATTTTGTTTACTATTTTCCTCCTTAGCTTCTTGCACAGGGCCTGACCCATAGTAGGTGCTCAGTAAACAAATGGAGTCATAAGGTGTTCCTTTCCTTTAAAAGAAAAAGTATTTATTTGGCTGTCGGGTCTTGGTTGCAGCATGTGGGATCCAATTCCCTGACCAGGGGTTGAACCTGGAACCCCTCCAATGGGACCTCCAGATCTTAGCCACTAGATCACCAGGGAAGTCCCTATTCATTTCCTTGTGAGGGGCCCCAAGCTTAGTGGAGAATACAAATCTGTAAACAATTAACTGCACAATTAACTAGGTAATACTTTTTGAAGAAAGTTCTATTTTCAGTAGGTTCAGTTTGAGAACCTGTGGGAAGTCAGGGTATGGTGACTCTCAAACATCTGGAACTGAGTTGATACTAAGACACAGATGGATAAGGGAGTAAAAATGCAGAGACCAGCTGTAAAAGTTACCTGAGTGTGCCAGATCACTTGAGCAGAGAAGTCACTCAGGGAGAGAGGTTGAATGAGAAGAGGAGGAGGAGGCTGGAACTGTGAGGTAAGTTTCTGGGCCAGGGAAGGGGCAGAGGTAGGAGCAAGGTAAGAGATTCAGCACAGAGGTGTTTTAGAAACCAAGAGGAATGACTATGTATTTTTGTATCTACCTAGTTTACCGCTCTGTTCCTAGTATTTTGCACCAGGCATAACCTTACAGTAGACACTCAAAATCTGTGAATTAAAAATGACGTTGCATCAGATCCTTTCGAGAAGGATCTGCATCAGATCCTTGCGAGAAGCACTACCCAGCAAGCAGCCTACAAGAAATGCTCAAAGAAGGAAAAAAGAGAGCAGTGTGGAAGGAACGTTCCTGGGGCCAGCAAGGATGAGGGCTGATGTGGCATCATGAGATTTGAGTTGAGCCTGGTGAATTTTTCTGACGCAGAACATATTCCTTCAAATTTTTTTTTTCACGTTTTTTGTTTACTTTGCCTTGGGGATGCAGAAACACATCAAAACTGATCTTTGTTCTAAAGAGCTCACAGTCTGGTGGGGAAGACAAACACAGTCCTTGATAATTATGAGATGGAAAGGTACTGCAGGAAGACAGAGAAGAGGAGAAGCTAGTAAACTTGGAAGGCTTCACAGAAGAGAGGATATTGGAGCTCAGCCTTAAAGGTTGGAGTTCAGTAGAGCAGGAATTCTAGCGCAAACCAGCCTGTGCAAAAATCCTGATAAATGCCCCGGTTCTCAAACTTGTATGTGCATGAGAATCACTGGAGAGGTCTGTTTAAAATGCAGATTTCAAAGTTACACGGGAAATTTCTGGTCCAATAGGTGAGGGCATCCACTTTAACAGGCTTTACAGGACCTCACTCTGTAAAACATCTTTTTGTGCTGCCATTGTCGTGGGAATCGAGGCCAACGGGGGCGGAAACGAGGCTGGAGAGCACTTTGCCACCGGGCTTCTGGGTCTTCACAGGAACACACTATCACAACAAAAAACAAATTCATTTTTAGTCTCGCTTTCAGGGCACTAGACGCTTTCACGTGCCTGACTTTGTCGCAACCTCGCAACAACTTTGTGAGGTAGAAATTACTAGTCTCATTTCACAGGGGAGGAAACTGAGGCTCTGAGAAGACAAATTTGCTCAAGGTCACGAAGCGAGAAGTGGTACGGCGGAGGACGGAAGCCTGACGAGCAGATTCCCAGCTCAGAGACTTTTCGACGACTAAGGCAGGCCGGGAGTGGGTGGGGCTCAGGCCCTCGCTCCAGGCTGGTTCCAAAATGGTGGGGGCCTTGGCGTCAGCAACGCCCCCGCCCCTTCCGTCCACCTCCCTCCTTCTTCCTCAGGCCACCCAGGCGGGGGGAGGGGATGGATCGGAGAAGCTCACGTGACTGCCGACAAGCTGGCGCGTGACGCAAAGCGGCGGGCCCGGTGTTCGCCTTGCCTTATGGGAAACGTAGTTCTATAGACTGTCAAGTTGGCTAGGAAGGCGGAAGCTAGGACTACATTTCCCTGGAGGCTGCGGGGCGACGCCGAGGCTGCCGCCGTCTGAGAGCGGGGACGCGGGGCGCGCTGTCGGGCGGGGGCGAGATTCGGGCCGGTTGTGCCGTTGCGAGGCTGCAGCTGCGATCGCTGCGGTGGGCCCAGGTGAGTGAGGGACCCTGATGGGAATTAGGGCCGCTCAATTGACTCCAGCCGTTTCGTCTTTTTTCTTTTCTGCGTGGCCCCTGGCTCAGGGTCTCCAGCAGGCCTGGCGCGGAGTCGCTCCCCCGCGCCTGCCCCCCGGCCTCTTCAGAGAGGGCCCCGCTCGCTCCGGCTCCTCCCCCTCCCCGCCCTTCAGGGCTTCCCCTCGCTCCGGCCTAGCTCCCGAAGCTGAGGGCCGCCTTTTCTCCGGAGCAGTTCCTAGCTCTCTTTTTCTTTCTTGTAAGAAAGCCTCCCTTTTCTCCATCTCCCTGCTTAATCACTCACCCCTTTAGGGGTGAACCTTACTATTTGGATTTTTTCCCGGAACTCTTGAGTGCCCCCCCCCCCCCCCCATTTCCATTGGCCTGGATCTGCCTTCTCTTAGGGCGCATGTGGCTGGTACTCAGTACCTCTTCCGTTCTCTTCGGCCTGGTGGCCGGAGGAGGCATAGTCCACATTTATCAGTCACGGGAACATTTATGCGTCCACTTTAATTTCTCTTGGTTTGGAGGTGAGGTCGACCTGCGTTCCTGTGGTAATTGACGTGTGTTCGCTTAAATAAGGTAATTTCCCTCGCCTCCCTTAGCTCCCAAGCGACTTTTATTAGCCCTTCTCTTTGCCTTTTGAAGTCTGAGGGATGAAGTATCGCAGCAGAAACTGGGGAGTAGCACTAGTGCCCAGAAGTTGGAAGCCATCCGTGTTAGTTGAGTGTTTACCAGGAGGTTGTTAATTGGATTGAGGGAAAAGCCGGAGAGAGACGATGAAGCTTCTGGTGGCAGGATAACAGAAGGAACCTGGAGCCAGCTGCCTGGGTTCAAATTTTGGCTCTGCTAGCTTTTGGTTTCGGGTCGAGTGGCTTCACTTTCAGGTGCCTCAGTTTCCTTAATCTGCAAAATAGCAAAGAGTAACACTGGTCACTTTATAGGGTTACTGTGAAGATGAAGTGAGGTAAAATGAAAACCGCTTAGCTTATTACCTACTGAGTATTAAGTACTATTATCATTATCATCTCTTTTAGGATTTATAGCGTGGAGGCCCAGAGTGGCGAGACATGTCATTTTGTTTTTCGCTTTCAGGTGGCGCTCCACTTTCTCATTAGTGGCTCTACCGTCTGTTGTAGCCTGTCCTGTTATCTAGACAGCCTGTATCATTATGTAGAAGCCTGCTAAAGAGCCAGAGCTGGCTGCTACCATGAACAACCTGTGGAACAAATTGGGTTTAGTTTGTTCTCTGCTGGGAAGTTTGTGAAGCAGTGTACGCAGTTTAGCAATATAAAAAAACATTTTTTCTCCCCCTGCAGCCATTTAGGCTTGACTGTATTTTGTAGAAGAGGTGAAGTTTCTGTAAGGAACTGTTTTAACTGAAAGACTTTGTATTCAGTACAGTTCCATCTTTTTGTGTTTTAAATCTAGCACCAGTGAAAGATATCTGGTTTTGGAGACTGATGGTTTTAGTCTGCATACTAAGTACAGTCCAGTTTTAGCGGTGGTGGTGGTGGTAGTCATGTTAGCAGCAGTAGTTGTCTAGCATATTTCTTTACTAGTATAGGTAGTCCAGACACTTTTTGAATTTGGCATAGCCAGTGAAATTATGGATTACAGAGCGTCCTGTATTGTAATTGAAAAATTGAAGGGAGGAAGCTTGGAGTATTTCTGAGATTAGCACCGAGATGAGATGGGATGAGGCTGACTGAGCGCATAAGACCTAAGATTCTTTCATTTTTGTAGAATAGTTAAACTTAACCACTAAGAATCTTGAGGTGTTACCCTGTTTCTCTCGGGCCAAATGACAACCTAGATTGAAGGAGTGTGGTTAATCTTGTTTTTTCTGGTGGGAGGGAGGTTCAAAAGGGAGGGGATATACACATACCTATGGCTGATTCATGTAGATGTGTTGCACAAACCATCAGTGTTGTAATTATTTTCCAATTAAAAATAAATTAAAAAATATACTGTGCTCTCAAAGATTAGATTTTGGTGGATTGCTTCACACCTTTATTTTGTAAACATCTAAGACTGATTCAGTATTTGACACAATAAATAGTGCTTGAGAACCTACCATCCACCGGCCCCTCTGCTAGGCTCTGGGAGTACAAGGGGATGTGAGGCAGAAGGGGTCTTGCATTTTGGGAACCTACAAGGTAGTGGGGGAAATCAAAACAGGTGAGCAAATAAGTTACAAATTGAGAAAAATGATGTGGAGGAACCATGAAGGGAAATCGATAGACACTAAAAAAGAAAGAGACCTAACGGTGGTCAGAGAAATTCTTTTTGGTAAGAGTAGGCGTGTCAAGGCAGGCATTCCAGGTAGAGAGAACAGTAAGTGCCAAAACTAGAAGATGGGAAGAGTTTAGTGCGCTTTCAGAATGGAAAAGAGGCCAATTGTGGCTCTTTTTCAGTAAGGAGAGTGGTTAAAGAAGAGCTGGAGAGCTAAGATTGTTTAGGGAAGCTGTTGAAGTCTTCTGATTTACATTTTAAAATCAGTTTTGCCCGGGGTGTGAAAACTGGATTGTGGGGACCATCAGTTAAGAGGTTATTGTACTGATTTTACCTGGAGGTGATAGTTGACTGAAGTTGAGAGGGGGAGTGGAAAGAGAAAGTATGTTGGTGGGAAGAAGCAAAGGGATTCATTATGTTCTTTTAGTATTCTCTAGAGAAAGACATTCTTAGTCAGTGGTCCATGAACTACAGGGGGCCTCATGGACTTGAAAATTTTTGTGAGGGAGTGCATTTTCTCAAGGGGTGTTACCTTCCATCATTCATTAGAGTCTGGGTTTAAGAACCAGTTCTCTAGAGTCTGTAATGCAGGTTTATAACCCATAAAAAAGTAATTGCTCACAGCTTACCAAGAAAGTTGAGAGTCGTGGGTACCTTTCTAAAAGATTGACTTTCTCCAGGAACTCTTTTTGTTGTTGTTGTTTGTTTCAAATCAGAGTTAAATGCCATGCCATAGAAAAATCAGCTTTTAGTTTCTTTTTGTCTAGGAGTTAATGGGCTGATGCACATACTGAGGAAGCTGAACTTAATGAACTCAGTTTCACAGAAATCCATATTCATTCCTACTATTTTCTTCTGTTGGTTTCCCCCCCAATCTTATTTGTCTTTGGTTGCACTGTGTAGAATGGGTGTGTGTGTGCTAAGTTGCTTTAGTCGTGTCCAGCTCTTTGTGACGCTATGGACTGTAGCCTGTCAGGCTCTGTCCATGGGATTCTCCAGGGAAGAATACCGGAGCAGGTTGCCATGCCCTCCTCCAGGGGATCTTCCTAACCCAGGGATTGAACACGCCTCCTGTGTCTCCGGCATTGCAGGCGAATTCTTACCACTGAGCCCCAGGCAAAGCCCTGCTGCGCAGCCTGTGGAATCTTAATTCCCTAACCAGAGATTGAGCCCATGCTCCCTGTGTTGGGAGCACACTTACTGGACTGCCAGGGAGGTCCCTTTTTCTATGGAGTTTTGTTTACAGTTCCTATTTTAGTGGTAGAAATGGAGCACCTTAGTGTGTGAAGAGTGAGATCATTTTCTTCTTGGTTTCCTTCTAACAGGGATTTCAGATGTATGTTTGTATATTTTGTAGTGTGTTTTTCAGATGATAGTGTGTTATTGGAAACAGGGTGTAAAGTTAGAGCTCTACCACTGAAAGAACCACGTATTTGTTTTTTTATGGCAGAGATTTAAAACTGAAGGCTCATGGACTAAATCCAGTCAGCAGATGTGTTTTGTTTGGCTCATACAGTGTTGTAAATTTGAATTTGTTGTCAACATTAAAAAGCAGGGAGATTTCATGTAAAAATGTAGATTCAGGCTGCTTTGAAAAATCAGATGTGGCAGCCACGGACCCATGTTTCTGCTTGCAGCAGTCCTCTTTTATAGTTCAGGCACCATTAAAAATTTTTTTTTTTTTTTTGGTCTTGGTGCTTTTTCTTGTTTCTTCTTTAAAAAAAAAAAAAAGAAATTTTAGTTAACTTTAGAAGAGGGAGAAGGAACAGTGCTGTGGGAAGGGAGGGCCCAAAATACTAAATTGTTTTGTTTACAAACTGAAGAAACCCAAGGGTTTTTAGAAAGCAAAAGAGGTTGATCTGACCCCTGCCCATGCCTTTTTAGCTGGCACATGTGCAGTGTTCTCATTTTTGTTCTGTCTGATTTGCTTTTTAGCATCTGGAATGCAGTAACTGCACAGCTTGGCTTGTTGCAGAAGACAGAGCCAAGCGAAGAGAAGTTGCTGAATGTCCAATTAGAAGACTTTTGGCACCTGTTTTGAGGCAAAAATGTGTGTGTGTGTTTAATATGTGCATTTATGAAGTCTGTCACTTTGCTTTCAGTAATCTGTGTTTTTTGGAGAGTTAATAACTCAATTTTCTCTTTATTTTAATAAAAAGGGCAGGATACATAAAGGATTGATAGAGGAAGTCATAGAGAGAGTGCTTTGTGAAGCTACACTGGAGATTTCTTCACTGCAGGACTCTGTTATTGTATTAGGGCTTCCCAGAAGATGGTCCCCCTTGTATCTGAAGGATGTAGAGTCTTGACTGAAACCTTTGGCTCCCAGACTATGGGCTATCAGAAAAAACTTCAAAAATGAAAACTCACAAAGTTGGTCAGGTGCCAGAATGGGGTTGTTCAATAAAAGAAAAGAATGGGCAAATTTTTTAATAGAAAAAAATTCTTGTTTCAGATGTAATAAAGTGTGGCTGCATAGCATGCAGGATATGGGACCTTAGTTCCCTGACAGGGATTGAACCCACACTCCCTGCAGTGGAAGTGCAGAGTCTTAACTACTAGACCACTAAGAAAGTCCCTTTTTGGCAGTTTTGATGCCTCTTTGTATGAATGTTCCCCATTGGAAAGTGTTCTGATAGAAGCTTTCCTTGATGACCCTATCAATAATAGTACTCCGCTCATCAAACACTGTCCAACCTTTATCATTACTATGGAACATTATATTGTTTATTTTTCATCTACTGTATCTTCACCTCTTCAGGTAATGAAGCAGGGATTTGTTTGATTCACTGCTGAATCCCCTTGCCAAGACTTTCTCTGTTAAATAGAAGAGGCTTAGTAAATATTGAGAGAGAGGATGAGTTAAAATGGGAATAAATAGATGGCTGGCTGGGAGTCTCTGGAAGTGCTCCCACTATCAAGTTCTAGCTTACTCAGATTATGTTAATATGTATGGCGATAGGTGAGGAGATTGCAAAGGGGCAAAAGGATACTTTGTGGAATGATGAAAATATTCTTTTGTTGAGTTGGGGTGGTGTTTATTTTGTGGTGGTATATTTTGTCAAAACTCACTGAACTGCGCCCTTAAAATGTGTACATCTATATGAGTTGTAAAGTTGATTTATAAAAATTTGTATTCAAAACTCATCGTGAAAAGGCTGTTCTGTAAAACTGAATTAACTATCAGTAAGTTGTGATAAGGAGAAGGCAATGGCACCCCACTCCAGTACTCTTGCCTGGAAGATCCCGTGGATGGAGGAGCCTGGGAGGCTGCAGTCCATGGGGTCGCGAAAGAGGCGGACACGACTGAGCGACTTCACTTTCACTTTTCACTTTCATGCACTGGAGAAGGAAATGGCACCCCACTCCAGTGTTCTTGCCTGGAGAATCCCAGGGACGGGGGAGCCTGGTGGGCTCCCGTCTGTGGGGTCGCACAGAGTCGTACATGACTGAAGCGACGCAGCAGCAGCAGGTTGTGATAATGATTATTTTCCTTGAATTTTTGGTAAAGTTAGCCAAGTATAGGTTGGATGGGAGGTACCTCAGGTGTTATGAGAGAAGGAGGCTGAGCTGACCATGCTCTGAATAGCCCACCCCCATTTTAGTCAGAGGTGCTGAGTTGATATTTTGTACTTTGGGATTCTGCTTACTAGTTCTCTGTTAAAAAGAAAATCCATCAAGTTCCCTGAAGCTCTCTTACCCCTACTCCAGGGTTTAGTTAAGCAAGGTGCAGCCTGCAAACCTTTAGTGGGGCAGGTAGTCATCTTCAGTTTTGTTTTCTCTGCTTACAGATAGGTTCTTGTTGATAAAAATCAACATTGCAGAAATGTGTAATGTAGAAAGAGAAAGTTTACTTCAGTGCCATTTATTTAGGCTAGTGGTTACAGTTTCCATATATTTCTGAATAGTTAAGGTAAGCATAAGGGATGTGGAGGAGGTAGAGATAAATGTCTTTGGTTTATTATGAAAGCTTATGCTTAAAGCCTTACTTCAGATGGACTTAAATTGCAAATGTATTGTTTGTGGTATTCCTCTTGTTTTCCTGGGAAATTGGAAGGTGATAGGTTGATTCTCTGGTTGATGGTGAATGCTTTTATCTTTGTTCACAATGTAGAACTTAGCCTACCTCTTCTCTTCCTTTATTTCTGTATCGGCATCATTTGTCACGTGACCTTTTTTGTCTGTCTTGTCACATTTGGGCTTATTTATCACATTTGACCTTTTACCTTTAGCAAGCATGATTTGTTTCATCATTCAACCAGCGGGGGGATTCTAGTGGACTTGAATGTACTGTCATGTGGAATGGCAGTAGAGAATGAGGAAGCAAATGTATTTGATTGTTGGCTTATTCTCTTTTTTGCTGTGGAGGCGGTTTAGTATTGGAGGATACATACAGGATGAAAGTAGTTTGGTAAGGAATATTTTCTATTCCACTTACAGCAGAATATTTTCGGCTGCAATGTTCATTGAATAGGGCATGCTCATGGAGGTAGGTGATCTCTGGTACCTAGCTGCCTTAGTTTTATCAGATGCATGTATGATAAATGGAAGTCCTTGATTCTTATTAGAAGTTTCTTTTGTGGTTGTTTATTTATTAAACTGGGACTGGGGCAAGTTGCTTAACCCCTCAGTATCTGTTCAGTTTCAAATGAAAATGGAAATCTCTTATTTACCTCCAACAAGGGTTATTGTGATTGCTAGATGGTTAGCCCAGTGCCAGAGCATATAGGAGGGATTCAATAAATTAACTTCATTATATATAGAAGGTGGATTTCTTGTTAGCTGTTTGGAAAAAACTTAAACTTGAAAGAATAGTGAGAAACACCCAGAGCCCTCAACTGATAGCATATGGTAAGTGCTGAGTATATGATGAAGTTAGTATTTGAAGAGTGTGAGGGAGGGATAACTTATTCAATAAAAATTTCTGGAACAATTGGCTAACCATTTTGAAAATTACATTATTTTGACAGAATTAATCACATGAAAATAAGAGGTACAGATTAAATAAATCAACAAGGAGATACCATTTTTTCCCTCAGGTTTCTGTCTTGATAAACAATATGACAATTATTGTTGGTGAGGATGTGGGGAAATGGACATTTCTGAAGTATTGCTGGTAGCAATGTAAGTTGCTGTATAGCTTTTCAGGAGAACAGCAGAATGTATCTGTACTTTTAGGAATATATCTTAAGGAAATAATTGAACACATCCTTAAAGATGAGGATAATCATTGCAGTATTATTTATGTTAAGTGAAAAATTAAAAGCAACCTAAACAAAACACCAGGAAACTGCTTATATTCTAGTATGTTTATACAGTGGAATGCTAGGTAGAACGAGATGTGGATTGGAGAACCATATTTGTTAACATAATACCGTGTGTCGAAAAATGCCCAGAACTGATACTTTTGTTCTGTTCGAAAACTTTTCCTCCTTAGTCAGTGTTTGTTTTTAAGTATGTACTGAGCTTTAGAATTCTTTTGGAAAAAAGTGATTTGTGTTCTATATGTGCTCAGTCCATTTCGGTAGCCAGTAGCCATGTGTGACTAGCTAACTTTGAGTTAATTAAATAGTTTTTATAGTAGCCGTATTTCAGGTAGTCAATAGCAGCAGTGTGACTGGTGGCTGCCTTTTTTTTTTGGTGGCTGCCTTTTTGAGTAGCATAGACATGAATATTTTCCTCATCTCAGAAAGTTCTGTTGGAGAGCCTTGATTTAGTTTGTCTTTTCATGTTTTTGTCAGCATTACTTCTGCATAAGATGGGGCCTCAGAGTAGTTGCAGTTGTTTCCCTTTAAATTTTGCAGAGAGTTTTGGGCTTTGGCTGTCTTTTATGTATCACCAATTTCATAATACTTAAACATTCTTTACTTTTTAGCCCACATGGATTTGTTTAGAAATGGAGAGAGAATGCTATCTTTTATACCTATTAAAGTTTCTGTTCTTCACTTAAAAAAAAGGAAATAGTGATTTGTCTGTGCCAGGTGTTAGTTGCGGCATGCGGGATCTTCGCTCTTCATTGTGGCATGCAGGATCTTTTAGTTTTGGCATGTGGCATCTAGTTCTCTGACCAGGGATGGAACCCCAGCCCCCTGCATTGGGAGCCTGGAGTTTTCGTCTTAGCCACTGGACCACTAGGGAAGTCCCTGTTCTTCACTTTAAAAACAAGGAATCAGCAACTGGAATTGAGATTGATGTTTTTTTTTTTAACTTTTTAAATCTTTTTTGTTTTTTTAGCTTTATTTATTTGGGTCTTAGTTGCATCATGCAGGATCTTTTGTTGAGGTGCATAGACTCTAGTTGTGGCTGGTGGGCTTAGTTGGATTTATTTTTGTCAAATTGATACTGTGACCATATAGTTTACCTTTTTGAACCAGGATGCTGTTGAGAGAGGGGATGCTATTAATACACTGCAACAGCAAGTGTAAACTGACTGTCGTAAGCAAACCTGGATATAAGGTCAGCCTAAATATTAAGAACTTTCATATGTGGAGTTTTTTTTCAAACTAAATGGTTTTTTAAACACTTTACATGTATTATCTCATTTAACCCTCTACTTTACAAGGTAAGTGAAGGGTTTCTTGTTTTTTAGATGACAAAGTTGAGTCATAAGAGATTAATTTAGGGGGAGAGAAGATTTGAACCTAGGTCTGACTCGAAACTTCTACTCTTGGCAGCTGCTGTATTGCTCAGAGTAAAGGTCCAAGGAGAAGATTCTGCAGTAAATTAGGAGAGTCCTCACTCAGACAGTAAAATGTCTGCCTGCAGTGCCGGAGACTGGGGTTCAGTCCCTTGGGTCTGGAAGATCCCCTGGAGAAGGAAATGGCATCCCACTCCAGTATTCTTGCCTGGAAAATTCTATAGAAGGAGGAACCTGAACTACAATCTGTGGGATCACAAAAAAGTCAGACATGACTGAGAGACTTTCACTTTCACTCCACAAAAGAAAACATCCATTTTGTTTTTTTCCGGCTTATTAGATCTAGAGTTTATTTTCAAGAATAAATGGACATGAATCCACAAGCCAACACAGGCTTTTTCATTTGCCTTGTTGCAAATAAAATGACAGAAAATGTATTTCAGAATAGATAATATTTGCCTGGCTTTTTAAAAACAATTTTCTTTCTGTTTTGGCCTTGCCTTGTGACTTGTGGAATTTTAGTTCCCCAACCAGGTATTGAACCTGGGCCCCTAATCATTGGGCTGCCAAGGAATTAACTTTGCTTAGCATTTTGTATCTTTCCATCTTTAAAATGAAAATACGCCTTCCTTCCTACCTTCTTTCAAGGGAATTTCAGTATATATATTTTGACATTAATATAAAGAATACATGAAAAATTGCATAATTCATTATCTTATGCAACTTAGCATAGTCACATACCATCATTTCTTTTATTGCTAAATGGTTATTAAATGGTTTGGATATGTAAAAGTGATGAAAATTCGGTCTCATGTAAGTTTAGGCACAAATGGAATTAGGTTAGTGCTGTTTCGACAGTTGAGTGGACAGTGTTAACTAAGCGCTAAAAATTCTCAAATGTAATTGTTTTAAATGCCATTTGAGTTTAGCCATTGTAGTGAACCATCTCTTCAACAGATTGTTAAACTCTTGGTTCAGAAGCAGTGGATCCAAAATGTATTAAAAGAATGACATAAAGTGTTATTTAACCATTGCAAGTGCTTTGTCATATCATTTATGATCTTTTAAACATACTTTTGAAATACCGTCTCTTTGAGAGAAGGCAGGTTTTGATTTTTTAACAGAAATGATTTATCTGCCCGTGTCGGGTCTAGTTGCCTGTGGTGTCTCCATTGTGTGCTGGGCCTCTGTTGTGGTGCACACGTTCAGTCGTTCTGGCTCAGGGCTTTAGTTGCATCACAGCCTGTGGGCTCTTAATTCCCTGACCAGGGACTGAACCTGCGTTCCCTGCATCAGACCACCGGGGAAGTTCTGAGAGAAGGCAGCTTAATGAAAAAAGTACTAACATGGTTAGCTCAAAGAGTGGCTTCCAGATGAAATCTAATAACCTGCTCTGACCATTACTTTTCATACATGAGCTATGAATGTGAGTGAAAGATTAATTTTGAGGTTGTCGACTAAGGCATTGCTGTGGTTTTTAGGAGATTAAGATTTTATGTGCTGGTCAAAAGTATACGTTAGCTGTAACTTGTATTACATATATTTTATATATGTATACACATATGTACATATGTGTGTGTATATATTACATAATATATATATGTAATATACAGTATTAGAGTAATGTGTTATTCCATCTGGAATTTTGACCTTGCTCTTCTCACTTGATCTTATCATGATAACTAACCTAGAACTTCGAAGCTTCAAACAAGAAGTAGGAGGTGCTTTCTAAGGAGATCTTTGGTTTCCTTGTTCTGTATTAAATATCACTTGCAAGGCTGTAGGGATATGGGGTTTGTTTTTGGTGTTCATCTTCCTGCCAGTACTCCTTTGTGTGTAGGAAAACATTGTTCAAATAAAATTTTATGTCCTGGATACACCTTTTGGATGCATTATGTGTATAAAACTCAGCTTTACATATAGTAACTCTTGAATAATCTAGTTTCCTAGAAACTAGGAAATATTCACAACTTTTTCTTGAGTATGTTTCTTTTCTTTCTTCTTTTTGGGGGGGGCTGAGCTGCATGCGGGATCTTAGTTCTGCAACCAGGGATCGAACCCATGCCCCTTGCGTTAGGAATCTTAATCACTAAGAATCTTAGCCACCAGGCTGCCAGGGAAGTCTCTTGACTGTGTATTTCTTGATACAAGTTATATAGCATTTAGTGTGATTTTTTTTTTTTTTTTCCTTCTCCCTGAGTAGTCAGCACGTGAAATGGACCTAATGTGGGATTAAACAAAATCCTACGGATTTAGCCTGATCTCTGTTTTGCATTGGACAGATACTTGTGTATCAGCTTAGTTTTTTTGAAGGTGATTCTGGAAATGGAAATATCTTTAAGGATTTAATTTGTTGTTGTTGGTGGTTATGTAAGCATGTTACTGGGGGAAAAGGAAAGAGCCTTAATGAAGTGTAGAATGTTGATTTATTGAAGCAATTTGGGAAAGTAAAGTTCTCATTGTTGAGCCTATCTGCTGTTTTTTGTTCCTGTCCAGCTTTGTTTTTATTTTTCAAACCACCTTTTTAGAATACAGCATACTCTGTGACTTGCATACATTAATTCATTTAATCCTTTGATTTTATTAGATCAGTGCATCTGTTTTTTAGATGAGAATCAGTACCGTGTTCAAACCTTCACAATAGTGGAGTCAGGGTTCTAATCCATGTTGGTCACATGTTTGTAAAATTCTTACTCTTAACTGCTCTGCTTATATTCATTGTACGCTTTTTTTTTTTTGAGGGTTTTTTTTTTTCATTTATTTTTATTAGTTGGAAGCTAATTACTTTACAGTATTGTAGTGGTTTTTGCCATACATTGACATGAATCAGCCATGGATTTACATGTGTTCCCCATCCCGATCCCCCCTCCCACCTCCCTCTCCATCCCATCCCTCTGGGTCTTCCCAGTGCACCAGCCCTGAGCACCCGTCTCGTGCATCCAACCTGGGCTGGTGATCTGTTTCACCCTTGATAGTATACTTGTTTCAATGCTGTTCTCTCTGAACATCACTTTTTTTTTTTTTTTAAAGAAAGGATTATTTTATTCATTTTTGATAGCACACGTGACTTGCAGGGTCTTGGGGATCAAACCTGGAACCTCTGCAGTGGAAGCTTGGTGTCCTGACTCCGGGACTGCCAGGGAGTTACCCTAATGTGTACTTTCATGTTCTCTCTTTGATTTAACCTTCAGAGCATTGCGTTATAAGTCCTATTTCAGTCTTCTAAAGTTGTTTGCAAAAATCTAGATGTGTGTAGCTAAGAAGCTTGTGGGGGTATGTGCGAATGCTTGTACTTTGCTGTCACTATTTTAGAGAGTTATAGCAGTCTTCTTTTTCCTATGGAGAGGGACTGAGAAAGAAAGTCTGAAGTTAGCACTACAGTGTTCAATTATGCTTGTAAAGTATGCATTCTGAAGACATGCAAAAAGTACAAGGAATAATACAACTGGTACCTGTGTATTTAAGAGATCAGTTTAATAAATAAAGCTTTACCACCATAGTTGAGTCCTCTAGGATTGTTCTCTTCTCCTTCAGTCTCTCTTCTGACTTGGTATTTATGACATCTATGCATTTTTCTAGATTTCTGTTAAAAATATGTGCTTTCCTAAACAAAATGTAGTATTGCTTTTTTCTGTTTTTTAAATGTCATGTAAATTGTTTAATACCAGTTTATTCTTGTAACTTTTCTGTTTAGTCTTATGTTTGTGGGATTCATTCATGGCATGTGTGTTCTTTACTACTGTATTAGTATGCATTGTATGAATGTGCCACTTTTTACTTACCTGTTTTCTTGTTTATACTCAGTGCTTCCAGGAATATTCTTGTATGTATTTTCTGTTTACTTGGGAAAATTTCTCTAGGGTTTACATCTAAACTGAAATTGCTGGTTCATGGGTTGTGTACATCTTCACATTATTCTCCAAAGGGATTATACCAGTTTATACTTTCAATGTATGTATTTCTGTTGTTACACATCTTAATGCCACGTGAAATTGTTAAACTTTAAGGTTTTTTGCCATTCTTGTGGCTATGAAATATTTTACTTCTAAGTTGTATTCATCTGATTAGTAGAGAAAATGATTGTCTTCTTATAAGTATATTAGCCGATAGGTTTCTTTTTTAATTGTTCATTCTCTCATACCACTATTTTTAGCATTTATCATCATCTGGCATACAGTATATAGTTACTTGAGTGTATGTTTTACCCCACCAACCACAAGGTGAGAGGCTGTCTCCTTTTTTCAGTGTTGTATCTCTAGTGCCAAGCACAGTGCTGGCATATAGTAGGTGTTCAATAAATACTTACTAAATTAATCTTTATTTTTTTACTTAAACAATTGAGTTTTTGCCTTTTTAAAAAATTGATTTGTAGAAATTATTTAGAGTCTGGATTTTAATTTTTTGTTTATATGTATTGCAAATATACTCTCCTAGTATGTAGTTTTGTTTTGATTTCTTAAAGCATATAGACATGTTTATCAATCTTTACCTTTATGGTTTATACTTAAAATATCTTGTTTCAAATCCTCTACCTTGAATTCATACAAATATTTTCTTACATTTTTCTTTTAAAAGTTTAGAGTTTTTCACATTTCACATTTATTTATATATATATATTTTGTCCACTTGGTGCTTATTTTTGTAAGTGATATAGGGATCTAATTTTATTTTTTTCCTTATGATTGGTTTTAATTTTCATTAATACTCTGAATCTCAAGTCCTGACTTGTTCATGGGCTCTGTATAATGGCCTTTATACTTTGTGTAGTGGTCTTAATAGCTTTTTGCCAGGCTTAAAACTTTCTTAACTTGATGCATGAGAAATTGAAAAAATACCAATGTAATCTAAAACCAGATTTCCAGGGAATAGAAAGCAGGATTGTTAAGTCAGGAATGGCATTACTCAAACAGCCGAATTAAATCTTTTGGAGGGAACACTCAATTTATCACTTTGACAGGTGACATAGTTCTCTTAGTAGGATTCATGGTTATAGTAATCTATTTTCCTGGTTAAACTTAGGAATATAGAGCTAGTTCTGGTGAACACTTATAAGTGTTCTGGAAATAAGATGCATTTTGTGAGAAACTGTTTAGGAGTGGCTTGGTGGCCTTGGGGTTTGGCATTTTGTGGGAAGAAGAGGCTTACTATCCCTACAGGTGTTTGTAAATTGATGTTGGGTTAACACCAGCAAATTTGCAAAACTTTTATAAAGTTAGCAGAACCAGAATATATATGGGCATCTCGGGTAGATTTCCAGAATTGCTGATAAGATTACTTCTGAGTTTGCTCGAAAAGAAGTTTAATTTGGCAGTACTCTGTGAAGTAGTTTTGACCTTTGTGTCAAATCTGGTAGCTTCTTCTGGTTTGTAATTTAAAACAGAATAATAAGAAAGAAATAAAATATCTGAGGGTGAATTTACTTAGTAGGTTCTCCAGCGAGACATGATCAGACCTGAATTTAATGCTAGAATAATGTCACAGATATTTGCAACAGATTATTTAGGCATCAGATTCAGTCTCTGGTTGCTTGTTTACAGATGAGAGGAAATGTGGTCCATCTAGAAGTTGGTTATCCTGGTCAGTTGTGTGCTCAGTCATGTGTGATTTTTTTGCAGCCCCATGGACTGTAGCCTGCCGAGTTCCTCTGCCCGTGGAATTTTCTAGATAAGAATACTGCAGTGGGTTGCTGTCTGCTACTACAGGGGATCTTCCCGACTCAGGGATTGAACCTGCAGCTTTTGTGTCTCCTGCACTGGCAAGTGGATTCTTTACCACCCACACACCATCCTGGTCTGTTGCTCTCTGCCAAATGGGTTGTTAATCAAATGAACTATTTTGGATAAATTGTTTTAGTAGAACTAAGCAGTTGTGGAAGATACACTCTGAATGTACCATCCACTTATCCAACTCTAAAATTAAGAGTTTTGGGGGAATTCCTTGGAGGTCCAGTGGTTAGGACTCGGTGCTTTCATTGCTGTGGCCCAGGTTCAATCCCTGGTTGGGGAACTAAGATCTTGAAGCTTCATGGCAGAGTCAAAAAAATTAAAGTTCACTATTTGTTAATTGAGATTTCCTTTCAAATAAACCTTCAGTGGATTAGATTTATTTATTTTTTAAGTTTATTTTTGGCTGTGCTGGGCCTTCGTTTCTGCTTGGGAGTCTTCTGTAGTTGCGACGAGTAGGGGCTACTCATAGCAGTGGCTTCTCTTGTGGAGCACAGCCTCTAGGGTGTGGGGGCTCAGTAGTTGTGGCACACGGGCTTAGTCACCCTGCAGCATGTGGAATCTGCCTGGACCAGGCCTGTGTCCCCTGCATTGGCAAGCAAATTCTTAACCATTGGACCACCAGGGA
Organism: Muntiacus reevesi; assembly: GCF_963930625.1. Classification (NCBI taxonomy): domain Eukaryota; kingdom Metazoa; phylum Chordata; class Mammalia; order Artiodactyla; family Cervidae; genus Muntiacus; species Muntiacus reevesi. The sequence continues at coordinate 168,065,273 of NC_089249.1, read as the reverse complement.
AGTCCAGATTTATTCTTACTTAGCATCCCTCATAGCTTCTAGTAGAGTATGTTTTAGCCAAATAATAAGGTTATTTAGGAAAGACTGCTTTCGTAAAACACATTGAAATTTTTTTTACCCCCCTCCTCTGCCCCAGATAATAAGTAAAGTAAGTTAGTTGCTCAGTTTCCGACTCTTTGCGACCTCATGGACTGTAGCCCTGCTGGACTCCTCTGTCTGTGGAATTCTCCAGGCAAGAATATTGGAGTGGGTAGCCATGCCCTTCTCCAGGGGATCTCCCTGACACAGGGATTGAATCCAGGTCGCTTAGGTTGCAGACAAATTCTTTACTGTCTGAGCCACCAGGGAAGCTCAGATAATAAGTAACTGGGAAGAAAAATAAGAAATTAGAGCAGACAGGATGAAGTTTATAGTTTAAGGTTCTTTAACGGATTCAGGGTAGCATGATGATGTGGCAAGAACTGGAACACACCAAGAGCCACGGGCCTTTAGCTGTAGAATTAACTCACCTTCATGGGCAGATCTCCCTTTTTCTGGGTTTAATTTCCTTTAAAGACTAGGGTTGTACTAGATAATGATCTCTATGTGTGCTTCCAGTTCTTAATGCTTTGTGACTCTTAAATCTGATATGCTCCTAGGTCAGATTGGAGTGGACCATGGTCTCTTAATCACAGGACTCTCGCTCTTTGATTAAAGCTAGCTATAGACTGCCTCGGGTGCACACCCACTAATTATGTGGTCCGATGATAACGCTCTTTTTATTCTCTTAGACTCAAAGTCACAATTGTTAACTTTTTTTTTTTTTTTAACAAATAAGTGTTCTAGTGATATTTAGAAATAAGTCATAGAAGTTATAAACATAGGTTGGAAGTGTTACCAGCACCAGGGTCTTGGCAGAATAATGGTAACACTGAGCAGAGAGAAGCTGCTCTGTTGCGTTGTAAGTACGTGGAAGGAAGCAAGTGTTTGATTTATCTTTGTGCTTTCCACAGTGCCCAGTGCAGGATATTAACAATTACCTGTTTAAAATTATACATTACTATTATTTATATGAGTTCTTGCTATATTACTATGCACTGTACTATGATTTAGATGTTTTTCTCATTTAATCACTACAGTAGCTTATGAGATAGTGTTGCCCTTATTTTATAGATCAGGAAACTGAGACTTAAAGTCAAAATGCTTTAAACTAGTTTTTACATGACACCAGAGCCTGTGCTCTTTCTTGCCTCAATATGCTGCCTAGCAAAGACAATATCCATTGGGTGCACTCAGTGAGTGTTAACTCAGTGAAGTACTTGTGGAATGTTTTATGTTCATTGTTTTGGATCTTTATATTAGTATTTTAATTTATTTTTAATTTGGTTTGTGCTGCATGGCATTCAGTGTCTTAGTTTCCCAACCAGGGATTGGACCCATGCCATGTGAGTCCTAACCACTGGATCACCAGTGAATTTCTCTGTTAGTATTTTTAGAGGTGGCACAGTGGTAAAGAATCACCTGCCAACGCAGGAGATGCAAAATGACCCAAGATGCCAGTTTGATACCTGGGTTTTTAGAAATATCAGTATTTTTAGAACAGAGTAATAGCCAGTTGTAATAGACCAACTGAGTATCTTACTAGTAGGACATCCTTAAGGCAGGGCAACATGTGGTTGGTTGTTGTGTTCCAAAATAGAAAAATTAAACCTGAGAGGGGGAGTGGAAGTTGAGGATAGGGAGGGTAGCAATTAGGTAGGAGACTTCTTTTCATTATGTACTCTTGTAGAATTTGAAATTTTTACTGTGCGTGTATTACTGAAATGAAAAAACTTGGTAAAAAGAATTGAACGTTTAGTTTGCTTTGGCAAATGATTCTGCACCTTTTTCCCTTTTTAAAAACTGTATTTGCTGCAACATGGATGAACCTTGAAGACACATTAGGTGACATGTTAGATATAAAAGGACAGTGCTATATGATTCCACTTGTATAAGATATCTAGAGTAGGCAACTTTCATAGAGACAGAGTACTGATAGAATGGTGGTGGGGTGTGTTACTTTTTAAGTGGGTACACAGTTTGTGTTTTGCAAGATGAAAAAGTTCTGGAGATGGACACTGGTGGTGGTCACATAACAATATGAATGTTCTGAATGCCACAGGTATGTTTTGTGTTACATGTATTTTACCATAGTAAAAAGCCACATTATATAATATTTATTCATTTATTTGTCATTCAACACTGGGGATACTGAAAGGAATTTAATCAAGTACTTGCCCTCAAGAGTAAAATAATCTAGTAGTAGTACATGATTGGTATTATTATTTTTCAAGGAAATGGAGGCTGAAGTTGTAAGGAAATGGTGAAAGCTTATAAAAAGTTACAATGTGATAAAGAAATTCTGGAAAAGTAGCTGTTATTTTTCCAACAGTCTTATGTGCTGGATAAGCCATAGGATTTAGATGAGATGTTATTATTTTGCCCTGAGGCACTTTTGCATAGCCCGAGAGCAAGGTGGTTTTTAAAAACCACCTGTCTAGGTAGGAACTGTCAGGTACACAGATGGCATGTTGATTACTCTCCGCTCTTGTAAATTGAGAACTTGGGGCCCAGAATACTGGTGTCATTTAGGGGTCATGCTCATTCAGCTTGGAATCAAGTATAGGTTTGGGTTTCTTTCCAGAGTGTTCTGCATCTTTACGAGATTTTGAAGATGTATGTGTCTTATATTCTGAGTCTGCCATAAATCCAAATTTTGAATTATCAGGAGAATGTAATTGTTTAACAACCATGTGACTACCCATACCAGCTAGTTGAAGTCTTGTCTGTTAACTGTCACCTTGATATTGACCTGACTAGTATATTATAATGAGTACTAAAGGTGTGCTAATAAGTACTAGTAACTTTATGCATATTAATTTATTCAATTTTCATAACCCTTTATAGTAGGAGGGCTTCCCTTGTGGCTCAGCTGGTAAAGAATCCGCCTGCAATATGGGAGACCTGGGTTTGATACCTGGGTTGGGAAGATCCCCTGGAGAAGGGAACGGCTACCCACTCAGTATTCTGGCCTGGAGAATTCCATGGACTATAGCCCACGGGGTCGCAAAGAGTCGGACATGACTGAGCGACCTTCACTTCACTTAGAGTAGGAACCAGCTTTACAGATAACAGAGATGGTGAGATTTAATTAAGAAGCTTACCACAGATCTCAAAGTTAGTAGTTGGTTGTGTGAAAATCAGTATCTAGGCAATCTGGTTTTAGAGCATGTGTCTTCTATTATGGGATTCCCTGGTGGGTCAGCGCTACAGAGTCTGCCTGCAGTGCGGGAGACCTGAGTTCAATCCCTGGGTTGGGAAGATGAAGAAGAAAATGGCAACCCACTCTAGTATTCTTGCCTGGAAAATCCCATGGACTGAGGAGCCTGGTGGGCTACAGTCCATAGGGTCGCCAAGTCGGACATGACTGAGCGATTTCACTTTCTTTTCTTTTCTTTTGTTATTGGTTGCTGCTGTTCATTCGTGTCCAGCTCTTTGCCACCCCATCAACTGCAGCACACCAGGCTTCTCTGTCCTCCAGTATTTCCTGGAATTTGCTTAAATTCATGTCCACTGAGTTTGTTGGTTAGTGCTTTGCAAATTGCTCTAGGTTGATTGATTGCTAATTTTATTTATTTATTTATTATTGTACATTGTTAGACATAGTATTTTAAAAAGTGACATATTCTACCATTTGAGACCCTGTGGTTGTGAGAATTACTGTTTATTAAGGGTTTATTCTTATTTAGGCATTTGCACTAAATGACTGTTAGACAATTAGGTAAATTGAATACAGTTTTTATAATACAGTTAGAAGAATGGGATTCTTTTGGGGGGCTAGCACTTCCCTTAATTGGGGTCCAAAGTTAACCCATCAAAATTGGTGGCAAATATTCATCTGTTAATGATGAAACATGTAGTGAGAGTTTACATATGTCATCTTTGACAGTTTCTTTTCACAGAGATAGGTCCTGCCAATTACTAATATCCATGAGTATATGATTTTAATTGAGCATATTTTTTACTTGGAAGGCATTTATAGAATTCTGATAGATTGTTTTCTCGTTATTTGCTTTTTAGCCCCCCATTGCACTGCACATTAATCATTTCCAACTGAAAATTAAATGGAAGCATCTCAGTTGCATTTAGGTGGATTTTGAAATACAAATATTTCCTTTGCACTTGCATTGAAAAAGTATACTGAAATGTAGTTTGAGCTAAGAAAATAGATCTGCTTCAAATTTGTGTGGGAATGAAAATCTTGCTTGTTTTGAGTTTTGCTAGTACAGGAAGTGACGGAGAAGACAATGGCACCCACTCCAGTCCTCTTGCCTGGAAAATCCCATGGACGGAGGACCCTGGTGGGCTGCAGTCCATGGGGTCGCGAAGAGTCGGACACGACCAAGTGACTTCACTTTCACTTTTCACTTTCCTGCATTGGAGAAGGAAATGGCAACCCACTCCAGTGTTCTTGCCTGGAGAATCCCAGGGACATCGGAGCCTTTTGGACTGCCGTCTATGGGTTTACACAGAATTGGACATGACTGAAGCAACTTAGCAGCAGCAGCAGTACAGAAAGTGAAGAAAGTAACATTGCTTGTGATTCAAACAAATATTCAGTATAATTTGCTATAGTATATATTTTCCCTTGAAGTGCTGTTTTGTTAATTTTTAAATTTGTTATTAAGGAATGTTATTAAGTGCAGCAAAAGTTAATTTCAAAAGCCATTAACTATCCATTAATGGTGTTTAAAGGTTATTCTTCGGAAAAATTCACAAAATCAGTTTTGAGCTTAAAAAAAATTGCAATGAATTTTACTGCTGCTAAGCCATTTAACTGCTGTTTGGTAGGGCAAGTCAGACATCACGTTTTTCTGACAAAAATTCATAGAAATGATGATGGTTAAGTCTGCAAAAGTGGACTGAGAGGGAATGAAAGTCACTCTTGTCAATACTGGGTCAGTAGCACATGAGAGATTTTTTTGTTGATTACTTGCTGATGAGTGGTACAGTAAGTAAACCATAAGCTTTAAATACTTTACATTTTCAGAAGCTTTGTAAATATGTTCAGCTCAGCCCTTCCTTCTCCACACATTTTTATAATTAATATTTCTGTACATCTTAGCATATTCAAGTTCAGGCTATATTGAATTAATGTTCTCTCAACTTTTTGGAAAAGATTTTCACCAGAAGTTGTTCCATACAGACTGTTCATAGTGTTTAGTCGCTTCAAACTCATCTGACTTTACTAAACCACTGAGTGGTATCAGTAATATCTCTTGAATCATCAAGAGCCATGAAACACCACTAAGAATCTTTTGGCTTTTTTGAAAATAAATCTTTTATTTTTGAGCAGTTTGATTTACAGACAGCCTGGGAAAATAGAGTATGTTCCCATGTATACCCCATTTAACACCTTTTTTCCTGTTAACACCTGTTGCTCCTGTTAGCACCTACTAACATTAGCGTGGTACATTGGTCACAACTGATGAACCAGTATTGGTATAGTCTTATTAACTGAAGTCCATGCTTGAATTTTCTTAGTTTTTTTCTAATGTACTTTTCCTGTTCCACATTCTCATTTAGGATATACATTAAGTTGTCATGTCTCCTTAGGCTTCTCTTGGCTGTGACAGTTTCTCACACTTTTTTTTCATTTTTGGTGATCTTAACAGCTTTGAGGATTGCTGGTTTGCTTTATTATAGAATGTCCCTCAGTTGGGGTTTGTCTAATGTTTTTCTCATGAGTAGACTAATAAGGATTTTGGGGAGAAAGACCAGAGAGGTAAAGTGCCATGTCATATTAAGGAGTACGTGCTATCAGTGTGATTTCTTGTTAACTTTGATTATCTGATTAGGTTTCTCAAGTATAAATTACTCCCTTTCCTTCCATAGTGTACACGAAAAGAAAATAGCTAGACACACTCACCTCCACTTGAGTGGAGAGTTATATGCCACCTCCTTGAGGGTGACTGAGTATATTAGTATGGACTCATGGGTATTTTTGTTATAATCCAGTACTTAATTTTGTTACAATTTTTCTGATTGTTACTATTGAAAGCTCTTTCAGTTGGACGGGGGGGTGTCCTTTTGACATACCACTTTTATTGTATGTGGTGGTGCTTTTTTGTTATTGTTTAGCACTTCTTTACTTTCTGACTCTGTAAGATACTTCCAAGCTCATACTGTGTATCCCTTCCCCCAACCCTAGATTCAGCTATTTCTCCAAGGAGTCCTGGTTTCTTTTATTGGAGAATGTATTAAAAATCAAGATCTAGGTCTTGGAGGGTAGTTGCTTCTCAGCTGACAATGCAAGAAATATACCTATACTAATACATATATTCCATATACTTATAGAAATATCTGTAAGTATTCGATATTTTTATATATATCAATTTCTATCTATAAACATGATTACTGATACCTCCAACTCTAATCCAGTGCCTCATTGATCATTCTAGTGTTTCCCTCTTTTATGTTTAACCTCGCACTTCCAGCAGTGTGAATCTTGACTGTCACCATCTGCCATGCATTTACTCATTAGTTCCAGTATACGTGTAGTGTAGTAGTTTCAGGATTGTTAACCTGTACCCTTTAACAGCTATGACAAACCTAGACAGCGTATTAAAAAGCAGAGACATTACTTTGCCGACAAAGATCTGTATAGTCAAAGCTATGGTTTTCCCAGTAGTCATGTCTGGATGTGAGAGTTGGACCATAAAGAAAGCTGAGCCCTGAAGAGTTGATGCTTTTGAACTGTGGTGTTGGAAAAGACTCTTGAGAGTCCCTTGGACTGCAAGATCAAACTAAGGTTTGATCAAACTAAGGTCAATCCTAAAGGGAATCAGTTCTGAATATTCGTTGGAAATACTGATGCTGAAGCTGAATCTCCAATATTTTGGCCATCTGATGTGAAGAACTGACTCATCAGTAAAGACCCTGATGCTGGGAAAGATAGAGGGCAGGAGGAGAGGGGGATGACAGAGGATGAGATGGTTGGATGGCATCACTGACTCGATGGAAATGAGTTTGAGCAAGCTCCAGGAGTTGGTGATGGACAGGGAAGCCTGGTGTGCTGCGGTCTATGGGGTCACAAAGAGTCACACATGATTGAGCGACTAAACTGAACTGAACCGTTAAACAGGAGCTTCACAGGTGACGAAGAACCCGCCTGCCAGTGCAGGAGACAGAAGAGACATGGGTTTGATCCTTGGTTTGGGAAGATTCCTTGGAGGAGGGCATGATAACCTACTCCAGTATTCTTGCCTGAAGGATCCCATGAACAGAGGAGCCTGGCGGGCTATGATCCATAGAGTCACAAAGAGTCGGACACAACTGAAGTGACTTAGCATGCACACGTGCACCCTCTAACAACTTTACAACTGGAATAATTTTAACAACTAGAATACAGTGGTTATATGCTGTTTCTTTTGCTTTTTATCTTGTTTCTGTTTTACTTATTTCCATAGTTGCTTAGGTCAGCACCTTTCCCCTCCACCTGCCCTATTTTTTATTTTACTTTTTGCCCTGTTTTTTAATTGACTACTTATATTGCTCCTGTTGTCCTCAGCCCTTCAAACCAAAAGGCTAATAGTCTTAAGTTCATTTTCTCTAGACACATTTCTTAGGCTGCTGCAAACATGACTTAATTAACTCACTATAATTAAACAACTTTCCTCCTTGTGCTAACAGTACAATACTCAGAAACTTATTTTGGTTGTATATCCTTTTTTTTTGTTTTGTTTTTATAAAGATTTTCTGTTGTGATAAGATGCTCTGTTTTACATTTAAAATTTTTTTTCCAGCGCTTGGTTTCCTGTGAATTGGGAATATTGTGTGAGTACTTAAGTTTGGTAATGTCAACTCTTGTATTCTTGGCACAGCTATGATGTCATTTCATAATAAACAGAGTGTTGCCATCTAATTGGATTTAAAAAAGCACCCACACTCCACACTGTGTCTTAAATGGGTAACATTCGAAGTCCATTTTTCTTTCATTTTGACATAAGTGATACATGCTGGCAATTAAATAGTAATAAAATGTGATATGGCAGAATACATGGTACTTGAAATGCTTTTTAGTGACAGTTATTTCACCAGAATTTATAGCAGCTAAGTGGTGAGACCTCTGCTTGTAGTCTCTTTTGCTCCTACTCTGCTGCTGTATATTATAAAGGAATGAATGTGACTGTGTTCTAGTAAAGCTGTTTATAGATACTGAAATTGGAATTTCATAGAATTTTCACGTCATAAAATACCTTAATATTTTTCTACCATTAAAAAAAAAAAAAGTAGAAATTGGGGAGTTCCCTGGAGGTCCAGTGGTTAAGACTTCATGCTTTCACTGCAGTGGCCTGGGATTCCATCCCTGGTTGAGCAACAGCATATTAAAAAGCAGAGACATTATTTTACTGACAAAGGTCCGTATAGATCTAAATGACATGTAGATCAAAGCTATGGTTTTTCCAGTAGTCATGTCTGAATGTGAGAGTTGGACCATAAAGAAAGCTGAGCCCTGAAGAGTTGATGCTTTTGAACTGTGGTGTTGGAGAAGACTCTTGAGAGTCCCTTGGACTGCAAGGAGCTTCAACCAGTCAATCCTAAAGGAAATTAGTCTTGAGTATTCATTGGAAGGATTGATGCAGTAGCTGAAACTCCAATCCTTGGGCCACCTGATGCGAAGAACTGACTCATCAGAAAAGACCCTGAATGCTGGGAACTATTGAAGACAGGAGAAGGGAATGATAGAGGGTGAGGGGGTTGGATGGCATCACTGACTGAATGGACATGAGTTTGAGCAAGCTCCAGGAGTTGGTGATGGACAGGGAAGCCTGGCGTGCTGCGTGCAGTCCATGGGGTCACGAAGAGTCGGATGTGACTCAGCAACTGAACTGAACTGAGCAACTGAGATCCTACAAGATGTGCTGGCAGCCGAAAAAGAAAATGTAGAAACTGTTCTTAACGAAGGTACAAAAATAGGTTGGAAAAAAAAAAATAGGTTGAGCTTTTTGACATCATTTGCTCACCTCCCAAGCATAGAAGACCCTGTATGCTGGACATGTTTGGCAGTATTTGCCTTTCTCTTCAAAACCATTCATAGTAAATTCACCAGTCTTGGATTGGTGTGCCTTCTTGAAAGCAGAGAAACTACTTGGAGCAAGACATTGCACAGTTCTCTGTAGTAAGACCCTAAAGGGTTATTTGCCTAGCTGTCATAATCTCTATCAGTTCCTAGTATATATATTTTTTTAATTGGGGAGTGGTTAGATTAAATTTATTCATCTATTGGCTACTTTGGGACTTGAAGACAGTGTCCCCTTTTGTTCACTTTTATTCAACTAGTTTTGAAACTAGAACACATTATTAATGAGAGATGGAGAGAGGAGAGTGTGTGTGTGTTAACTGGTTAGAATGTTAAAAGGTAGAGGTATTGGAATAGTTCTTTAATCAGTGCATTGTAGGCAGTTCCCAGTTTTGTAGGAGTCATCAGGGGTTCCCCCAAGCTGACTCATGTGAGCCCCTGTGCCCCTGCATTTAGAAGCAGGGAAAGAGGTTTCAGTTGATGTAATCTAGGATGAACTCCCAGAATGACCTGCAAGAATATATATAAAAGTATTTTGAAAGAACGAGTTCTTGTAAGTGCTGTGGTTTTACCGTTTATCAACTAAGTAAATATAGACCAACATTGTCATTAATTTGCTAAATGGTCTGACTGAATAGTAATTTCTTCTGGTAACTCTTAACCTATTCGTTTTAACAGTAGGTTTTTGTTGCCTCTTTGTGATGTTAATTATCTGATAACCTTTGGTATAGGTCAAGAGTTTATTGCTTGTGTATTCAATTTACTCAGCAGACACATATCAGTGTTAGGTAATAGACTTTGCAGCCCTGTGAGTATTAACAGACATAATGATATGCTTGTCTAGGGTAACACCAAGAAACAGTACCTGACCCAGCCTAGGTGAGCCCAGGACAGCTTGCTGGGGAAGGAGACCCTCCTAAGAATGAGTTTGGTTGAGAGGGTAGGAGGCTGAGGGCCTGACATGTACTGAGAGACTGGCTAAATAGGCAAGGCTTCAGCTATGTGCAAACCACAGGTTTCAGAGAAAGCTAAGGTGGGTATCCTTGATTGAGTAAATGAATAAGTGAAAAAAAAAAGATTAATGTCAAGATTGCATCTTCAGATTGTTTAATTCTTGGGTACCTTCCTGCTCTGGGCTTCCCAGGTAGGGCTAGTGGTAAAGAACCATCCCCTGGAGGAGAGCATGCAAGTCACTCTAGTATTCTTGCCTGGAGAATCCCATGGACAGAGGAGCTGACAAACTATGGTCCACAGGGTCGCAAAGAGTCAGACACCACTGAAGCAACTTGGCTTTAGTATTTTGAATGAATGATAAAACTTAAACTAGGAGTGAGGATGTTAACTGCATACTGAGTTTGCTGATGTTGGAACTTTGTTTTTCTGTTTGATATAATGCTGCATTGCTTTGATACTTGGCCGTGTTAATGTTTAGATCAGGAAATACATAAACACTTGGATCTGAAAGGTTTTCTTGTGCTTTGAGGGATGAATGTGGGGAGTTGTTTTAACTTGAAGTGTATTTGTTACATTTATCAGTAGTTCAGCCTACTTGAAAGTTTTTTGTTTAAAGCATCTAATTCTTCTGAAGTTATTCTCCAAGTTGAATTATGGAGTTTGCAAATTCAGCCTGTATAATGCAAACCATAGCACCTGAAATACTGCCAGTGAAAGGTATCAGATTACAAGAGGAAGGTTTTAGCTTTCCCTACTGCAGCCTTATTGTAAGGAGGTGGGGTGAATGAAAATGAGTTTAGGAGACAAACAGAGATCCTCAAGCCAGTATACTTTGAGAGAGAATCCTGTGTCCACTTGGAGTGAAGTTGAGAGCTAAAGGAGAGTTTCTGCTTATAGATTCCAAGCATCTGTATTTCAAGGTTCAATCTGCGAGGTTTGGGTAGCTATTTTATTACTGCTTATTTCTTCTCATTTCAGAGTTGTATTCTGACTTGGTAAATTTGGAGAAGCCAGTGGCACTGCGTCTGTCTGGGGTGTGCTGCAAGTCAAATCATTGTTCGGATAAGGTAAATGCATGATGGTAAAAGGAAGTAATAACTAATTTTAGTGCCTTCTAAAACCAGTCTTATGCTTTTTATCCAGAAGATTCCTTTTGAGTTTTTAAATAGCGTGTTTATTCACTTGGACTTATTAAAAAAGATCAGCCATAAACTTGACACATATATAGTCACTGTTAACAGTTTGGGGAACAGACCCTTTTTATGCATGTTTCTCGGATATGTGTAATCAAAATTGGGAGTTGTGTTTTTTTGTCACCTGGTTCATGTTTTAATATTCTGTTTGCAGTTTTAAATGACTCATGATATCTCATCATTGGATGTTCCATATAATTTATGTAACTAGTTCCTTTTTGGTAAACATTTTAGGCTTTTCTCTCAGTTTTCCATGTCTTAGATAACTATGTGACGAATATGAATAAATTAATGTATAGAGTAGATTTCCCCCCATAGTATGCTTTCTTTTCTTAAATTTTAAAGAACATTTTATATATTAAGTCTTTTTTGTTTTACTTTTTTAATTAATACATGTACAAAAATCCTGTACATAGTCATGTCAGACTATCAGCTCCACAGGGCCTTTTTTTTTTTGTTTTTTTTTGTTTTTAAAGTTGTAGCAGGTGAACTCTTGGTTGCAGCATGTGGGATCTAGTTCCCTGACCAGGGATCAAACTCCAGGCCCCTTGCATTGGGAGTCCAGAGTCTTAGCTACTGGCCTATGAGGAAAGTCCCTTCAGAAAGCATTTGATGAAAAACAAGCCCTCCTACCCCCTTCCCAGTCCCTAGAAGCAGTCATTTCCAACTCTTCACTGTTTCTTTGGTATTACCTCTAAATAGTCAGCTTACTTTGCTGCTTACGGATTTTCCAGTTTGGGGTATTATCTATTCCTACGTTGGATAGTGGTAGAATTCTCTGACTTCCTCACATATTCATATTTATTGTCACTCTGACTATAATGTAATTTTGGTTAGAGAGCAGTATTCACTGTTAACAATATTGAGTTTATGTATAACTTATCCATAGCTAATTCACATGGTATGCTGTGTGTGGTTAATTTTATTTGTACAACTGGGTGTTTTCCCTTTTGTTAATATTTATCTTTTTCTGGTCTGTTTTGCTTAGTTTCTATGTTGTTATTATTAATTTCTTTCTAAACTCTACCTAGAAGTGTAAATGTTCCTCAATACTTGAAACATTTTGGTTATATTATAAATTTTATCTTAGAGATATTTTCTAATCTGCTTCATTCTGAGCATGTGCTTTAACTAGGGAGCTGGGATGTTGTTATGCCAACATCATCCAGGTGATTTTTACCCCTGGTTTTGTTATCTTTTCCCATGTCCTATCCCTTTCCTTTTTGATACAATCTTATTTTGAAGGAACCACTTCTCCATTAGCTTCCTGAGAAAGGGCTATACAACAGGTAAGTTTTTTTGACATACATGTCTTGAAAATGCCTTTATATTGATTGCCCTTCTGTTGATCATTACTTTGGCTAGGTATAGATTTCTGGTTTGGAAATAATTTTCCTTCAGAATTTTGAAAATACTGCTCTGTTGCCTTTCACTTTCACTATTGGTGAGATGTCAGTTACATTTGCATATAACCTGTTTGTAACCTCTGAAACTTCTTTTTTCCAGTATTCCCAGTGTTCTGAAGTTTTATAATGATGTCCTTGGTGTGGCTGTTTTCATCTAATGTGCCGGCCACTCCGGGGACTGAAACTTATGTCACTCAGTTCTGGGATATTTTCTGAAATTATGTCCTTGATTTTTCTCTCCTTTATTTTCTGTACTCCTTTTCTGGAATTAATTGGAATTAATTGGATGTTGAACCTTTTGGGCTGATTCTCTAATTTTAACTTTATTTCTGCTATTTCCATCTCTGTGTTTTTTGTTCTTTGAGAAATTTCCTTGGTTGTGTTTTCTAATATTTGTTGTATTTTTTTCACTTGTGTTCATATATTTTATTTTTATATGTATACTTTTTTTATAGTCAAGATTTTTGTTTAGTCAGTCCAGCTTCTTCATACAACTCTGAAGAGCCCAACTGCCTACAAAATACTGTCTACAAGATGCCCTTCACACATTTGCAGAAACTTTTGCCTTTCTACAGCTACCAGGACAAACTGGCAATAAGTAGTTGGGTCTTTAAATTTTCTCATGTGAATCAGGGATTCTGTTTGCAATAAATTGCAAATGACTTTTTTCCTCATCTGTCATGAAGGCTTCTTAATTTGCTGGCATCATGGATGATAAGTTATTTTTTAAGTTTTATTTTAGTGTAATTAGAACACTTAAGATGAAGTCTGCCCTCTTAGCAGATTTTTAAGTGTAGAGTACCGTGTTGTTGACTATAGGTATAGCGTTATATAACAGATCCCTTAAGCTTATTCATCTTTCTTAACTGCAACTCGATTCACATTGATCAATAACTGGCCATTTCCTCCTTTTTCCACTCCCAAGGCAAGTCTGCCCTTTGAATTTATAAATTTATTTTAGATACCTCATATCAGATACCTCATGTAAGGAATCATGCAGTTTTTGTTTTTCTGTTACTGGCTTATGTCACTTAACATAATGTCTTCAAGGTTCATGTGTGTTGTTACATATTGCAGAATTCTTTTTTAAGACTGAGTAATATTCCATTCCATCTATCACATTTCTTTTATCTGTTAACCTGTTAATGGACATTTAGGTTTTTTCCACATCTGGGCTGTTGTAATAGTGCTGTAGTGGACATAGGCATGCTAACATCTCTTTGAGATCCTGATTTCAGTTCTTTTCGATAAATATCCAGAAGTGGAATTGATGGATATGTATTCTTATATTTTTAATTTCTAAGAGCTTTCTCTTGTTCTCTGAGTGAAACAGGTGAAATAGTATTTCAGATGGTGGACAGCTTCCTCATGTAAAATGGGAGTAATAAAGAAGTGAATATATATATATGTATGTATGTATAAAGTATTTAGAGATGTGCCTGGCTACTATTCTATTATTATTGTCCTTTTATGATGGATACAGTTTTTTTATCTTTGAGAAAATTAATGATAATATTTTTAGCATATTTAGACCTATCAAATAGACAGTAGTATTTTCTTTTTTAGTGGCTTGCTTTTTTACATTTATTTAGTATATTTGGAATTTTAGTTTTGTTTATGGTAAGAAGAAGGACTCTTAACATTTTGTATTAACTCATTGATCAGTTGTCTCAACTATTCATTGGAGAAGGCACTGGCATCCCACTCCAGTACTCTTGCCTGGAAAATCCCATAGACAGAGGAGCCTGGTAGGCTGCAGTCCATGGGGTCGTCCATGGACACGATTGAGCAACTTCACTTTGACTTTTCACTTTCATGCATTGGAGAGGGAAATGGCAACCCACTCCAGTGTTCTTGCCTGGAGAATCCCAGAGACAGGGGAGCCTGGTGGGCTGCCGTCTGTGGGGTCGCGCAGAGTTGGACACGACTCAAGCAACGTAGCAGCAACAGCAGCAGCAACTATTCATTTATCCTTTTTTCTAGTGTTTTTTTTTTTCCTAGTGTTTTGAAAAATCATCTTTTTGAGAGTGTATTAATAGGGTATATTTTTAAATATACCCTTTGTGTTTTGTTCTGTTTATTTGTATAATCTTGTACAAGTAGTGATTTTATTATGAGTACTTTATTTCACCTTAAATAAACCTTTCTCCTTTCTCCAGACTCAGCAAGCAAAATATACTTGAAATTTCCATACTTACTGTTTTTCACTATGTGGAACTAGGACAGTTCTTCAAGAGACTTTAGTATTGGAAAACAAAAACTAGAAGGGCTTAGGCAGGGCCCTTACATAGGAAGCCAGTTGCATACTTCAAAAAATAAGCCTACTAGATTTTCCCCTCTAAGATTCTTTTAGACTCTTTGAAATCTGCTTTTGAGTTTTTGGATTCATTCAGTCAGTATATCCTTGAGTGCTTGTTATTGTGTCTATTCTCTATGCTGGGGTTAATCAGCAGTGAGCAAGACAGACAGGATTCCTGTTCTTGGGGAGCTTACATTCTAGTTTGGGAAGGCAAATAAGATCGTTTCAGGTTTCCTTAGTGTTAGGAAAGAAGTAGAACTATAAAATAAGAGTGACGTGTCATTAGGTAGAATGCTAAGGAAGAGAGACCTCTTTGAGTTGGGTGATAAGCTGAGATCTGAAAGATGAGAAGGGAGCCAATCATTCTGTAGACTGCAGAAGTGTGTTTGTAGCAGGAACGGCCGGTATAAAGGTGCCGAGACTGTAGATGCTTGTAAGTGTTCAGGAACAGAAATAAGGCCTTTGTGGCTCCAATGTAGTGACTGAATGGGGAGAGAGTGGTTTGAGATGATGTTGAAGAAGTAGGCATAGGGGCCAGATAATTTAGAATCTTGAAATTATGGGAAACTGGAACTTTCATATATAAATCTGATGAATTCGATTTTGTTTCTTTAAAAAAAAATACAAGATGTTCTAGAATATAATTAGACGTATTTCTTTATGTAGTTAATATATTCATTATGAGCCGGAGAGGGGGGTTGCACTGGTCACATGTATCTGAACTGGGTTCTTTGTTTATTTTTTAAAATATTTACTTGGCTTTGCTAGGTCTTAGTTGCAACATGCAGGATCTTTAGTTGTGGCATCTTTAGTCACAGCATGTGGAATCTAGTTCTCCTGACAAGGAATTGAACCTGATCCCCCTGCATTGGGAGAGTCGCCCTGAAGAGTCTTAGCCTCTGAACCACTAGGGAAGTCCCCTGAACTGAGTTCTGGTTGAGTGTTTGGATCTAACTGGGCTTGGAATAGTTAGGCAGTCTCTAAATTTAGATAACTTTGTATAATGCCTTAATAATTCATTTTAGATGAAAGCAGCAGGTTGGGTTCTTCATTTGTTTTGTAGACCGAGGTGACTGGTAAGATCTGGAATGATAGCAGATCTTGAAGTTATTTTTCATTTTTTTTGTGTAGAGTTGTGTGTGTGTGTGTGTGTGTGTGTTTAAGACATCTCTCTCTTTTTTCCTCCCCTCAACTTATCTGGTGAAGTGCTGAAACAGACATCAGGTTTTCCGTCAACAGGAAAGTGAGGAATGAATGAAGTGAATGAAGACTAGAAACAACAAAAATAAATGATGAATTTAAAAGTGACTAATAGTGAATAAGGTTCAGAACTTGAGCGTTTGAAAAGACCTAATCATGCCTTAAACTTATGAGTAAGGAAAATAACGATTCGGGGTGACGCCCGAATCCTCACTGCTAATGTGAGACGAATTTTTGAGCGGGTAAAGGTTGCCCCTAAGGTGACCCGCCTACTTTGCGGGATGCCTGGGAGTCGCGATCTGCCCGTCCCCCTTTTGCTTTAAAAAATAGAACAGTTTGGATGTGTATAATACGGGATTAAAGCCGAAAGTAATCAAAAAAAAAAAAAAAAAAAAGACCTAATCATTGTCCTTTGGGACAGTACCATCCAAGAGAAGTCCATTGTGAGCCATATACGTAATATCAAATTTCCTAGCAGCCACATTAAGGTAATAAATATACAGCAGCAGATGAAATTATTGGTATATTTTATACAATTTAATATATCCAAAGCATTCTCATTTCAACATATAATTAATATAAAAATAATGAATGAGATGTTGTGCATTCTGTGTTTTGTACTAAGTCTTTGGAATCCTGTGTTTTATACCTGCACCGCACCCCGGCTCAGGCCGGCCACACTTCAGCCACATGTGTGGGCCTCTGCAGCTCTTAGGGCTCGTACTTCTGCAGGAAGGGGTGAATTCCTGCAGTGTTCATAGTTCAAAGCAGTAATAGTTGTGACATATAAGGAGATGAATTAAAACATGTATTTTCCCCTCTCTCAACCTCTGTGTGATGAACTTGTTTGGGAAGATATTTGATCCTGTAAAGATATCTCTATAAGCAATACTAAACAGCTTATCTCCTAAGAGAGTTGTAAACAGACCTATTTAATGTAGAACAGGCTTTATGTAGAACTCTGTGTAAGTAGCAGCTGTCTATGTACTGATGGTGGGATGATTGCTTGATGAAGAGAGACCAGAGATCTAATCCTTGGAATCTGTAAAGTGTGTACATAAGTCAGTGGTTTAGAATTCCTTTCTCAGTTTCCTGAAAGTATCTTGATAGATCATTGTTGTTCAATTCCTAAGTCGTGTCCGAATCCTTGCGACCCCCTGGACTGCAGCACGCCAGGCTTCTCTGTCCTTCACTGTCTCCCTGGATTTGCTCAAACTCATGTCCATTGAGTCAGTGATGCCATCCAACCATCTCATCCTCTCTCGTCCCTTTCTCTCTCTTGCCTTCAATCTTTCCTAGCATCAGGGTCTTTTCCAGTGAGTGAGCTCTTCGCATCAGGTGGTCAAAGTATTGGAGCTTCAGCATCAGTCCTTCCAATGAATATTCAGGCTTAATTTCCTTTTGAACTGACTGGTTTGATTCCCTTGCAGTCCAAGGGACTCTCAAGAGTCTTCTCCAACACCACAGTTCAAAAGCATCAATTCTTCGATGCTCAGCCTTCTTTATGGTTCAACTTTCACATCAGTACATGACTCCTGGAAAAACCATAGCTTTGACCATACAGACCTTTGTCAGCAAAGTGGTGTCTCTGCATTTTAACATAGCTTTTTTCCAAGGAGCAAGTGTCTTTTAATTTCATGACTGCAGTCACCAATCTGCAGTGATTTTGGAGCCCAAGAAAGTAAAATCTGTCACTGTTTACATATCTATTTGCCATGAAGTGATGGGGCCATTGAAGTGATGGGGCCGGATCCCATGATCTTAGTTTTTTGAATGTTGAATTTTAAGCCAGGTTTTTCACTCTCCTCTTTCACCCTCATCAGGAGGCTCTTGAGTTCCTCTTCACTTTCTGCCATTAGAGTAGTATCATCTGCATATTTGAGGTTATTGATATTTCTCTTGGCAGTCTTGATTCCAGCTTGTGATTCATCCAGCCCAGCATTTCACATGATGTATCCTGCATAGACGTTAAATAAGCAGAGTGACAGTATACAGCCTTGATGTACTCCTTTCCAGTTTGGAACCAGTCTATCGTTCCATGTCTGGTTGTAACTGTTGTTTCTTGACCTGCATACAGGTTTCACAGGAGGCACGTAAGGTGGTCTGGTATTCCCTTCTCTCTCTCTTTTTTTTTTTTCCTTAAAGAATTTTCCACAGTTTGTTGTGATCCACACAGTCAAAGGCTTTAGCGTAGTCAGTGAAGCAGATGTTTTTTCTGGAATTCCCTTGTTTTTTCTGTGATCCAGAGGATGTTGGCAATTTGATCTCTGGTTCCTCTGCCTTTTCTAAACCCAGCTTGTACATCCAGAAGTTCACAGTTCATGTACTGTTGAAGCCTGGCTTGGAGAATTTTGAGTATTACCTTGCTAGCATGTGAACTGAGCACAGTTGTATAGTAGTTGGAATGTTTTTTGGCATTGCTCTTCTTTGGGATTGGAATGATAGATGGACTTTTTTAAAAGCTCTGATTGCAGTGTGTACCACTGATTCAGTCCAAGGTTGTCGTCTTTTTTTTTTTTTTTTTTTTTTTGATTGGAGGAAGCCCAAGGTCTTAATAATTTCATTAAAAAAATAGTTGTATTATGATTGGCTGTTTTAACTTAGTTTTTAAGAAGGGTTTATCATAATGAGAATCAGAAGGAGGCCATAGGTGATTAGTTAACATAGCCTGTAGTATCTTTATTAAGTTAGAAAAGCTGAGAGTTCCTCTGAAAAATAGGAATGTTGTGTTCCCCATTGATAACACATTTAAAATAGGAACAGAAATTGCTGTCACCCTCCCCTCGGGATTTAGGAGAGGAGCCTCTGGGGTCAGTCAGAGATAATATTTAAGTTGCTGGCTGTGCTTTTCATTCTGTTTCTCTAATGATGAAGGGTTAGTTGCATAGATGGTCCTGAGCCTAACAGATACCCATTGAGCAAATTTTAGAAGATATCACAAGTCATGTACACTGGGTCTGTTGAGGTAAGTTCAAATGAATGGCCCCTCAGTTTGCTATTGATTTTCCCTGCTACCGTTCATCAGCAAAGGGATTTATTCTTCAAAGGTCAGGACCTTAAAATTTGACCTTTTTCTTGCTTCTCTGAACCTCTTCAGTGCAACACGTGCCAGTTTAGCCAGTATTAAGCACTTTATTGTTTTGTGTAGGAAGATACCTGATTCCTTACTAATACATTAGTAGGAAAGTAGAATCAGTGGTGAAATCTATTTTCTCCTAGAGACGTTTCTAAGTATCTCCCTGTCACCAGTCTAGGGTTGCAGCTGAACACATAGCAAGGTGTGAAGTCACTTGTTGAATGCCAGACAATTTACACTTTGTATACTTCTTAATTCCTGTGGCAGTCTTATGAGATGTAGGCCACGTTTGGAAGATGAGGAGAGTAAGTATCTTGTCCAGCTAATAGGTGGAGCCCACAAATTTGAACCCAGTTAATTTTTTTGGTGCCAAAGCCACTACTTACTGCAGAACCTAGCCCAGTTTATAAAGTGACTCTGTTGGGCTCTGTTCATTTGGGACATGATACTTAGGTTGATAATCTATTTCAGCATAGTCCCTCACTTACACCACCTTTATATCCCTGTCTTGGAATAGCATGTTATGGAAAACACTGAATGAAACCTGGATTCTAGTCCTAGCTGTTTGCTTACTGTGTATTGAGATAATGGATTCTTTTTCCATTGAGCAGGGATTTCCCAATTACCTGTCTGCTTTGATCCTCTTAAAATTGTGAGATATGGATACCATTGCCTTTGTCTTTTTTAAAAAAATTATTTTTTTATTTTTGGCTGCACTGGGTCTTCATGGCTTTGCGTGGGCTTTCTCTGGTTGGTGGTGGGCAGGGGCTACTCTTAACTGTGGTGCATGGGTTTTTCATTGTGGTGATGTCTTATCATTGCGGAGCACAGGCTCCAGGTGCTCAAGCTCCAGGAGCTGCAGTGTGCAGGCTCTAAAGTGTCTGGGCTCAGCAGTCGTGGCTCACGGGCCCTGGAGCGTGGGCTCAGTACTTGTGGCCCGTGGTGCTCTGTGGCATGTGGGATCTTCTCAGACCAGAAGTCAAACCCACTTCTTGCATTGGCAGGTGGATTCTTATCCCCTGTTCCATCCCTAGTCGGGGAACTGTGATCCTACATGTCTTTCGACTTCAGCGCCTCACCAGAAAAAGAGTTCCCCAAACCACCATCATTCCAGCAATAACCCCGCCTTGCGATGGCTCTATCAGGGTTTACTCAGGCCCCGTGCGGGCCTCTGCGGAGCATGAGCACCCTTGGCTTGGCTCGCGGCTCCGCGGGAAGTCTTGTCTTTTGTTTTTAATGAACTTTTTGTTTGAGAATAGTTTAACAGGAAATTGCAAGAATTGTACAGAATTCATGTATTGGTTTGCTAGGGCTGCCATACAAAGTAGCACAGACTGAGTGGGTTAGACAACAGCAATATATCATCCCACAGATCTAGAGGCTAGAAGTCAGAAGTCAGGAGCTTGGCAGGATTCGTTCTTTCTGAGACCTGGGAGGGAAGGATCTCTTCCAGGTCTCTCTCTCCGGCTGGTAGAAGGCCATCTTCTCCCTGTATCTCTTCATAGCATCTTCTCTCTGCATATCTCTATGTCCAGATTTCTCCTTTTTATAAGGACACCAGTCATATCTCTGTAAAGACCCTATCTTCAAATGAGGTCCGGGTACTTGGTGTTAGGACTTCAACATATATTTAAAAAAAATATATAGGGTTAGGGAAACAGTAATAGTCTCTAGATTTCCTATACCCAATTTCCTCTGTTATTAACATTTTATGTTAATATGGTATGTTTGTCACAATTAATAAACCAGTATTGATACCCTATTATTAATTAAACTGTAAGCCCTGTTTGGAACACATAAGAAAACTTCAAGGACAAGTAGTTTTTTGAAAATGATACTCACACTAATCTTAACAAAGTAACTATAAAATACGGAGATTGTGAAACCTGTCTTAGTGAGAAAGCAAAACAATTTTAAAAATTGTGATAGGCTTGTGTTTTCACCTTTCCAGTAATCAGCACTTGGTGCAATGTCCTGTTTATGCTTGTGAAGTCCAGTCTACAACCTGAAACTTCAGAAGTTAGGTTGTGTGTTCAGTATTCACCACATATAACAAATGAATGAACTGAAATCTGTACAGATTGTTACTTTCCTAAAGTCCCCCAGAATGCCTCTTTTATTCCAGGTCACTTCCTTTTGTTTTGTTTTCTTAGATAAACCATATATTTAAAACAGAGTACAGGCAAACACAGCTGAATTTACCCCCTGCATACTTCTTACTCCTAGGAGGCATACCTATAATAGAAGAAATCGATGTATAAAATTGTTTGCATACAATTTCTTTTACTAGTTTTTTTTTTTCAAATTGGTGGTTAAGACCTATGTTTATTACTTGTGTGTAGTTTTCAGAATTTTCCAGCATTGATTGATTATGTTACCTTCTGTGAATATTATATAATATCCCAGCGATCTTAAGATCTTCATATGTTTTTATTTTTCATTGGGGGAGAAACAGCAGTTTGATTGAATGAATAAAGGGGTTTCCCTGTAAAGGTTTGTCATTCTGATCTTGAATTTTTCAGTATTTTCTCTGGTGTTAAAAAAAAGAAAAACATTTATGAAACTCATTCCTGTGTGGAAATCAGGCCTGAAATAATTAATAGCATGCTGTATTCTGTGCGATATGGAAAATACCGTTCTCACTGCATTTTTCTTACCTTTCTAAGTTATTGAGAAGTAGTGTGGTCCTGTTTCTTTAAAAAGTGAAAGATGGAATGTGTGGCGTTTGCCAAGTCTTTGGAACTGAGAAACTTAATTCGGTCTCTGAAGAGCTGGAAGGAAATGTGACCTCTTACTGGTTCTGTGATGGAAAGAAGCTAGTGGCAGTATCCCTCGGCCTGAGAGGAACCTGTTGCAGAGTCCTGACTCACTCTGGAAACTCCTTTTTCCCAAGTGGGACTGTGGTGCTGCCTGAATTTGGTGTGTGTAGGTGGATTGCCCCCTTGCAAGTGCTAGTTGAAGTACAGTCCAAAGGTAAGTAGCCAAGTCCCTGGTCAGCTATTTTCAGACAGATGGACTAGTTTTTCTAAAATGGTAGAATATGTTATGAATCGTAAATGATTTCTTCTGTAGTAAATTTCAGAGGTGATGGGACAGAAGTGGAGGGATCATTCTTTTTTTTTTTAAAAGCAAAAAGTTCAACCCTCACCACTTAATTCCATTTTTTAGGATGGCTAAAGTCAGGATGAGGAATGTTCTGCTCACTTTGTGCAAACGTATGAGTTTTTTTTGTCAGTAGTAGAGCTGTTCCAAATCCTCATTTTATTGATGAAGCGTTGAGTTGAGTCTTGGTAAATTTCTCCTTTTACCTGGGGCCTGAACACTTGCCCATTATTTATTTATTTTAGCTTTTCATTGCTCACCAGTGGCAGTGAAGATCAATTCTGCCTTGATCAGGATCTTGATATTTTTGGGGTGAAAGAGAGGGAAGAATGCAGTTTGCAACAGCCAGATAGGCTAGAGCAGCATGTGGTATTTATTGATGACTGATGCTTGGGCTGAGAGGGAGAGATGCCAGGAAGGCTTGTCTCAGGCAGGACGGGCTCTTCCTGGTCAGGCAGGAGCCCGCAGCCCAGCCGCCCACAGAGGACAGGCTTCTGGTGGCTTTGGGGAGGAACGCTGTCAGAAGAGGACTTCCTGGCATTTGGCAGGCCAAAGCATCCAATGCAAGTAGCTGTACTGCTGGAGAGGGATTACTTCTTTTTCTCAAGTTGGAGGAGATGGCCAAAAGTAGTCATCATTTTTTTTCTGTTTTGCTGTGCAGTTTATTATGAATTTTCTAAGCGATTAAATAATGCCGTGCTCCTGTTTGCTGTCCGGAGAAATTAGGTCTGGAAAAGGAGGGATAGAGATTGACTTTTGGAGGACTTGGAATTGAACCTTTGTGAATAAGAGCTGGCTAATTCACCTGGCTAGAACTTCCCACATTGGCAGTATTCTTGATAAATTATCCATGTGTATCTTTATGTCAGGCTTTGCATTCCTTAATTGGTACACTTTTAAACTACTTCAGAGTTTACCCTTAGGGAAGCTTTCTTAATGCTTCTTAAGCATTAAGGAAATTTTTCTAATTTTCACTTTAAAAATTATCCGTGTGTCCATGGATAATTAACATAATTAATTTTTTTTTAAAAGTAGTGAAAACACACAACAGAGTTGGGCCTTTTGCTGCAGTTACCTGTCATAAGAACCAAAGGTCAGATACTGTTTCTCTGAGGGTATATGCTTTCCTGGCTGTCCCTTAACCCTCCAGTTTGTGAACACAAAGGGGTCCCTGTGCTGAATTGTTTCTGTGAAGTTTTCCAGAGCTGGTTTCTCCTTTGAATTCTTTGCAGCCTGACAACAGCCATTAAGAAGAACAGTTGAGAATTTGTTTTGTAAACAGGTCCATTGTTAGCATAAGTAAACTAAAATATATGATCTTATTAATGAAGGGTTATTTTCAGGAAAGTTGATAGTAAGGCTAGGATAAAAGCACATTGGTAAAAAAATTACCGTGTAATTTTTCCAAATGCCAAATATACAGTTGAAGTGAGCTGACAATTTTTATGTGAATTTTGGACTCTGCAGAATTAGAAGCTTTAGCTTTTTTGCCTTGCTAACCCAAAAATATAGTTTATTAATGTATATTTTCTTTTTCTCATCATAATTGCTCACTTATGAGGTAGTCACACTTCTTAAAACAACTTGATGAAACAACCCACCCACAGTATTTTGGACTACTCATGTCCTGTAATTAGGAGGCAGTTTAAGATTGCACTTTGCTGTTTACTTTAAATGTGTTTGAACTGAAATCAGAGTCATTGTTATTTACTGATAGAAATGATCCCCTTTTTAGACTTATTTTCAGAGCACACAGGGAGCTGCATATAGATATGCACCTTTTGGGTCCTCTCGTTGCGTGCCTGGGTTTTTTTTTTCCTCCTGCCATGCAGGGTTGCAGATTCTCTGTTCCATGACCAGAGATTGAACCCAGGCCTGCACAAGTGAAAGTGGCAAATCCTAATGCTAGACCACCAGGGAACTCCCACATGGCTGGATTTCTTAATGGAAGGATTCTCTCTCTCTTTTTTTTTTAACTGAAAAGGTATGGGGAAATAGGGGCTTCCCAGGTGGCTTATTGGTACAGAATCCGCTTGGCAATGCAGGATACGAGGTTTCAATTCCTGAGTTGGGAAGACTCCTTGGAGGAGAAAATGTCAACCCACTCTAGTATTCTTACTGGAATAATCCCATGGACAGAGGAGCCTGGTGGGCTATAGTCCATGGGGTCGCAGAGTCTGATGCTAAGTGAGTGAATGAGTGAGTAATCTCATATACTTGGGGAAATAGCTGCAGAGACTGGCTGTATCCACTTAGACTAATTAGGATTTTGATCATGAATTGAGCCCACCTGCGAAGAGTTGATAATTTTTTAAAAATTGGATGATGGATGCATTTGGGTTCCTTACACTATTTTTTCCTACTTTTGTGTATGTGTGACTCAATACCTCCATAATAAAAATATTAAAGAAAAAAATAGAGCCCAGTTGGCTATTCGGCTGGCCTTTCTTAGCCTTCTTTTAAGTAGTAAAAGAGGAAAAATATTCCATTGTAATAAAGTTTTCCTCAGAATGGACTTTGAATAGCTAAAGTGCAGTTTTATTTATTTAGAGTTATGTGGAAATTACTTGTCTGGATTTTTAAAATATCTCTGAAGAAAGTAGGTAGATGTTTGATTCCACATTAAGAGAATCAACACCATTAACTCTATGAATGTTATTAACAATTTTTTAAAAAAGACTGGTAGGGGGAAGTCACCTGTAAATTCACTAGCTAAAAAAATTTATATGTAAAATAAGAGCACATGCTCCCATCCTGTCTGTCCCATTTCATGTCTTTCCCTTTTTCTGCCCCCTTCCTCTTCATGTCTTCCTTTCTGTTCCACCGAGGTAACCACTGTTAATAGTTTGCTCCGTGTGCTTACGTAGATAAGTTTTATGTATATATCTGTACCTACACATTGAGGCTTCCCTTGTGGCTCAGCTGGTAAAGAATCCGCCTGCAATGTCGGAGACCTGGGTTTGATCCCTGGGTTGGGAAGATCCCCTGGAGAAGGGAACAGCTACCCACTCCAGTATTCTGGCCTGGAGAATTCCATGGAGAATTCCATGGGGTCACAAAGAGTCAGACACGACTGAGTGACTTTCACTCACCTATATGTTAACACATTTTAAAAACATGTTCTACCAAATTACGTAGAGTACAATGTAAAAAAGTTAAAGAATTTTAGTACTGAACTCCAGAATAACTTTGATTTTGTAATATAGGTGAAGGTAAACCTTTTATTACATCGTTAAATTGTTTCAGCAATAAAACTGCCCTTCTCCCCAAAGGATCTTCTCTCCTTTTAGAAAGGTGCTCAATGCATATGTGGATATTTGCCTCTATAAATTTGAAGACCTCAGAATTGAAATTAGTATTATATTTGTGGGTTTATTTAATAATTCAAGAGAGCTGCTTAATAGAATAAATGTCAGGAAGGGGTCTTTGAACTTAGATTTCTTCAGGGATATTGAGAGTGGGGTGTGAAGTCTTGGGAAGGTGTTACCTTAGAGATACCCATAGCTGCTCTTGATTCTCTTTCCCACTTTTACTCAGGAGAGGATAATCTCCAGAGGAGAGCATAAAATAGTAAACACATTTGATATGCCACCTGAACTCTGCTTTCCTGCATCTATCCAGAGGCGCACAGAGCACACAGTCAGGCCCAGTCCTTTGCCTACAACCCGTTATGAGCTGTGAGTTAGTTTCTTGGCTGATTGTTCTATCTGTCTTTTTTTAATTTTAGCCAGTTTGTTCAAGAATTTTCTACATCTTGCCTTTAGTGACTGTTGAGAGCAGGGCTGTCTTGACTGGACTTGCTGGCGGCGGAGTTTCACTCTGACCTGGCACTGCTAATTGAAATGTGAATGTCTGCTAAAGACTGAGATCAGTTGACCTTCTCTGCCTTTGAGGAAGATAGAGAAGGGATACGAATAAGCTCAACTTCTAGTTTAGCAGTAGTTATTAGGACTGTGGTACATACTTAATTTTATCCTTGGATTGGATTGTTAATATTTGGTGAACTGATCTTTTATTATTCCTGCTTGTGTGATAAAGAGAGTGGAGAAGGAGGAGGAAGTGTGAAACAAGCCTGTTCATGAGCACACACTGAGTGTCCACTCCGTGGCCAAGGGCTGTGCGTGAAAGGGAGAACGAGTCAGACCTAATCTCTGACCGGTTAGTTTTGTAGCCTCTTCAGTTTGGTATCCTGAATTGTTAAACTTAAATTGGTTAGCAGCAGTACCAAATGTAGAGCCATCTATCTGGAAAAGTGCTGTCTTCTAGCGAGAGCAGAGATGATAGTTCTAGGGCAAGGGACAGGGAGTGGAGGCCCATGTGGGGTCAGTCTATTCTATTAGGGTTACGTTAGAGATCCGTAAATAGGAAAAAAGACTAATTTTTAAGACCGATTGTAAAAGCAGGTGTTAGGTGGTAACTGTTGAAAATCAGTGTAATACAGTAGCATAAAGGACCCAAACCACTTGATCATCTCAATAAATACAGTACAAACATGAAAAAAAAAATCCAACAGTTTTTCATAATAAAAGTATCTAACCAACTAGGAATAAAAGGAACTTCCTCAATCTAATAATAGACATCTGTGAGAAAAACCTACAGGTATCATTGTACTTAAAGGTGAAAAGAAGACAGTGTTTTTGCCCCAGGTTCAGAAACAAGAGAAGGATGTCCACTTTTTTCATTTCTGTTCAGCGTTGTACCAGAAGTTCTAACCAGGGCAATTAGGCATTGAAATGAAATAAAAGTCCTCTAACTCAGCCAGGGAAGAAGTAAAACTATCTCTTTTGCAGATGATATAATCTTATGTAGAAAATCTTAAGGAATCCATTGAAAACTAGTAGAATTAATATATGAATTTAGTAATGTTAAAGGATATAAGATGAGCATACAAAAATGAATTGTATTTCTGTACACTAACGACTGCTTCCCTAGTGGCTCAGATGGTAAAGTATGCACCCGCAATGAGAGAGATCTGGGTTCGATCCCTGGGTTGGGAAGATTCCCTGGATGAGGGCATGGTAACCTACTCCAGGATTCTTGGCCTGGAGAATCTCCATGGATAAAGGAGCCTGGCGGGCTACAGTTCATGAGGTCATAAAGAGTTGGACACGACTGAGTGATTAAGCACACACAGCGATGAACAATCAGAATGAAATAGAAAAACAGTTCATTTCCAATAGCATCAAAAAGAGTAAAACTCTGAGGGATTAATTTAACAAAATGAGCATAAAATTTGTACTCTGAAAAAAAACTATAAACCCTGTGGAAAGACATCCCGCGTTC
The DNA here is from genome assembly GCF_963930625.1 of Muntiacus reevesi. Classification (NCBI taxonomy): domain Eukaryota; kingdom Metazoa; phylum Chordata; class Mammalia; order Artiodactyla; family Cervidae; genus Muntiacus; species Muntiacus reevesi. The sequence continues at coordinate 168,037,660 of NC_089249.1, read as the reverse complement.
ACAAGTTGGAAGGCTTAATGTTGTGAAGATGACAGTTCTCTCCAAACTGATCTACAGATTCAAAACAATCTTTGACAAAATCTCAGCTGTTTGGTTTTTTTTCTTTTTTTGTGTGCAAAAATTGATGTGCTGATGCTAAAATTTATCTGAAAATGTAGGGGACTCAGAATAGCCAAAATTCTCTGAGCAGGAGGAGGTTGGAAAACCTGCACTTTTCTGATTTCAGAATATCCACAAAGCTACATTAATCAAGACTGGCATAAGGATTGATATACGGGTCAATGGAATAAAATTGAAGGTACAGAAATAAACCCTCAAAAAAAAAAAAAAAGAAATAAACCCTCATATTTATGGTGAATTGATTTTTAACAAAGATGGCCAGTACATTTCAGTAGGATAAGACTAGTCTCTTCAACAAGTGGTACTAAGAAATCTGGATATCCATATGCAAAAAAGTGAAATGGGATCCTTACCTCACGCTGTAACATAAAATTTAAATCATAATGGATTATGGACTTAAATGGAAGAACTGAAACTATAAAATTTCTTTGAAGAAAACCTAGGAATAGATCTTTGTGACCTTGGGCAAACCATTCTTAAATATGACACCAAAAGCACAAGGAACAAAAGGACAAATAAGATAATTGGACTTTAGAGAAAACCAAACAAAAGCTCTTTTCTTTAAAGGTCTGTGTCAAGAAAATGGAAGGAACTAGGTAGCGTGGCCGAGCGGTCTAAGGCGCTGGATTAAGAAAATGGAAGGGGAAAAAAAAAAAAAAGAAAGAAAATGGAAGGACAACCTACAAATTGGGAGAGACTTTTTGCAAAGTATATGTCTAACATACCTGTTTCTATAATTTGGGATTCCCAGGTGGTGTTAATGGTAAAGAACTTGCCTGCAGGAGATGTAAAAGATGCAGGTTTGATCCCTGGGTTGGGAAGATCTCTTGGAGGAGGGCATGGCAACCCATTCCATTATTCTTGCCTGGAGAATCCCATGGACAGAGGAGCCTCTCAGGCTACAGTCCATAGGGTCACACAGAGTTGGACTCTACTGAAGCAACGTAGCATGCATGCATGCATCCATCATTTATGGAGCTCAATATATAAATTATATATTTATATGTATGTGAATATATAAATTATAGCTCAATAATAAAAAGACAGTAAGTGTTGGAGATGGAGAAAGATTGGAACCCTCATACACTGCTGTTGGGGAAATAAAATGGTATAGCTGCTTTGGAATATGTTTCTTATTATTAGTCTCTTGTTACATGAAGCTCTTTGTTCTCTACAGCTGGCTGTGGCTTTCCTAGTGTGGACTTTCTAAAATCATCCATAGCAGAAACATTTCTGCTATCTTGGGCAGACATGTTTCAGGCAGAGCCTGTTTCTATTTTTTGCATGTGAGTTAGCAGAGAGGGGTGGGGAAAGAGAACTGTTGGCTGCTTTAGTTAAGCATTTCGGTTTTGCTGGTTTATGAACCAAATATTTTAAGAGATAATTCTGCTTCAGAAACAGTTTTGTTATTTTTAAGCTGATCAGATTGACAAGAAGCTGATTGATGGAGTACAACATGGGGGTAGCCTGTGTGGTAATGGTGAATCACTAGCACAGTGTTGGGGAAGATATGTGTTTGAATTTTGGACGTAACTAGCTGTAGCACTTTGGGAGCCTGGAGAAGGAAATGGCAACCCACTCCAGTACTCTTGCCTGGAAAATTCCACGTACTGAGAAGCCTGGTAGGCTACAGTCCATGGGGTCGCAAAGAGTTGGACACGACTGGGTGACTTCACTTTACTTCTTTACCTAACTCCATAAATCCTGGTTTGCTCTTCAGTAAAACAGGTACAGAATGTAGGATTAATGAGTTTTGTGTATATAAAGTGAGATAATGCTGAAGGTTCATAGCTCTTTGTTTGGCACAGGTGTTATTGATAAAGTGCCAGGGAATCAATTTCAGATGGTATGTATTTATTAGGAAAGCCAGTATTTGCCTAGGGTGTTTTCTGTTAGGCAGGTCCATCCAGAGACCAAACTTCAAGTTAGAAGGATCTTTGATGAACATACTCCAAATAGAGAAGCTAGACAGTCCTAAATAGTAAGTCCATCAAATCAGGGTAGCTGAATTGTCCTGCTTAAGTAAGTGATGAGTCCCAGTTGTTCAGGATAATTCCAGTATAAAATATTGTCAACACAGGTATCCTGGAAACCTTAAATTGCTAGATACAAATAAATGTCACACCCCTGCCCCCAATCTGGCGGCTTCCTGGGTGTCTTAGTGATAAAGGATCTGCCTGCCAATGCAGGAGATTAGGATTCGATCCCTGGATCAAGAAGATCCCCTTGAAGAAGGAAATGGCAGTCCACTGCAGTGTTCTTGCCTGGATAATCCCCTGGACAGAGGGCCTGGTGGGCTACAGGTCTAAAGAGTCGAACGTGACTGAGCGATTGAG